>NC_064772.1:8333034-8958034 GCF_011397635.1 Epinephelus fuscoguttatus
TATCTAAAACTACAGAGGATAACAGGTAAATAGTGTGTGTCTTAGGATTTGAACCTTAAACCTTTCGTTTAACACTAAAAATTCAACTAAAGTGAAATACATGAGTAAGTATTTTAGTTACTTTTCCACCTTTGGTTTGACAGTTCATTCCTAATCTTTTAAACATCAATTTATGAAGTAGCCTTTCTGTTATGAGATAGTGAGTGTGTATACATCAACATGGACAACCTGTTTATGATCAGGTTTTTGGAGTATCCTGTTTGTGTTTGATCATGTAAACACCATATCTTGTTTTCAAAGACCATATCCAGTTTGTGAGAAACCCAAATATGCCACCTGGAGATGTCCCAAAGAAACTAGAATACTGTTGCATGTATACACCTTACCCCACTTACTGAGCGTGGCCAACCACCTACTCAGGCGCAGCTTCAGTTAAGTCATGGAACAGTAACACAAACAGAGGCAGCAGCAAAAACATCTCACTTCTACAGCGATGAAGAAACAGTGTGTTTTTTTCTTTCGGTAATGGAAGAGGCCGCACGTCTTCATCCACTGCTCCCCTGTCCTATGCGGTGGATGATGGGCTGATACCTGTCGAAGAGGACAGTGTTTAAAGAGTAGTGTAACATTAGCCTCTTTTAGGAATAGCATTAGCTCAGTACAAAGTGTGTGTGTGTGGTTGAGAGAGAACAGTGATAGGTGTTAAGAGCAGAGAAGAAATAAAGAGTTGTCAAGTGGTTGCTATTTGTAAATATCACAGCGCCTGTGCAAATAAAGTGCAGAAATCCAAACCAGGTTGGTAGTTCTCTGTGCTCATGTAAACAGCGTAGCCTGAATATGATTATAACCAGGATAAGCCTCATAAACATGTTATTGTGTCTATGTAAATGCACTCAGTCTTTGGATGATCTTTTATGTTGTTGTAATATTTAATTATATCACAGTGTTATTAATTCTGATCGCTTTTCTAGGCGTGTTTGGACTGTATCTGCCGTGGCTGCCAGAACTCCTACATGGCCAATGGAGAGAAGAAGCTGGAGGCCTTCGCTGTGCCAGAGAAAGCTCTGGAACAGACTCGTCTTACGCTGGGCATCAACCTCACCAGTATCACCGCAGCAGCCCTCCGTAGCCCGGCCACCAGCTCACCCGGCAACACCCTTCTCAACGTCACCACGGCTACAGGGGCACCTGTCACGGCCACCTTCCTATCGGGGGCCGGGCACGACAACAGGGGCTTTGACGATTCACTGGAGATGCGGTTTGACTGCTGAGGTCTCGCCCCTCCTCCAGTCAGTCACATTCCCCGCCCCGCCAGCTGGGCGTTATCCATCTGGGCGTGCCAGGGACCTGCAGTGGCGGAGCCAGAACAAGGCAGCTACAGTGACAGGCGATAGGGAGGGTCACCAGCTGAAGCTGAGGAGCCGCCCTCTACCCATCGCCCGAAACTGCACCATGCTTGTGGTCTTGCATACAGATACAGTGTGAAGAAGAAAGAGGAGATGTAGCGTTACTGTATGTTCAGAGATTTCCTTTCAGTGCGGATAGTTTTTGTTTTCTTCTCTACTATGGGAAATGTGTAGAGCATGTTGTGTAGCTAAGTTGGGAGTGTTGACCGCGGTCGCACGCCGTTGTGTGTGTGTGTGCGTGTGTGCGGGCGAGCATGTGAGTGTGTATGTTTGAGGGGAAGGGTTTGGCTTAGAGATGAACTGTATTAGCAGGAACAGAGACATTATCATCATCATCATCATCATCATCATCATCATCATCAGAGACTGGTGTAATTTATATAAAAGAAAACTTTTTGTACATGGACGTTTCAGTTTCCATTTAAGAAGACGTTTTATGATATATTTTATAAGTTACATTAAAAACCAATGGAAGATGGTGCAGGGGCAGAGCTGCATTCAACCAGAATATTTTCACACAGGTAGATTGTATTTTGTCAATTCTGCTCCACCACTAGAAATAACAGAAAAAGTCTCTTGAAGAACACAACCTCAAAATAATGCTAAAAACATTTACAATAATAACATTTTTGATAACTTTGACTGCAAGAAGCAGGATGTGAATTTAACGCCACCAGCCAAATGTAAGTTTCAGTTTTGTCTGTTGAATGTTTATACTCTGTGAGCCACTGTCAGACACCCACACATTATTCTAAGATGTTATTGTATACTAAAAACGTATATAAAACTGATAGGATGGTGAATTTAGAGGTCAACCAACCATTGTGGCTGGTGGAGGACAGAACTTCTGTCCCTGGTTTACTGTTGGATTATCAAGGATGTAAGTTAACCTGTTTAATCATTTGTGTGTTCTTGTATTCAGCACTTTTTCCACACACATTTTAAAACCACCACATTTCTGATCTGTCCTTGCTTGTGTTAAAGACTCTGGTTGATTGCAGGCCCCGCACGTTGTTATTCACAAGTTTTTGGTTTCTGGAAGCTACACACTTGCTGCTAAATACCACAAAGGACTCTAGAAGGAGAGCACACTTGTTTTCCTCGTCTTTTGTTTTGTTTTGTTTTGTTTTTTTATTTTAATAAGTTGCGTTAACATTTGCAGTATTTATTGGACGTCTCCTAACATAGGTTAAGTGTGGGGCGGCGGTTTCGCCCACTCTGCCTGTTGAGTCTGTCGATCCGGTCGGGACTGTTCCTGTCTCAGTTAAGTTGCTGTCTCCTTCTTAGTGTTAGTCTCTAAAACAGTTTTTGTTCTCCCTCGGGGCATTTAAATACCTGTAATATAACTGTAACATATTTCCACAAAAAAGAAAGAAAATCAAAAACTTACCAAGTGTTGTGTGATTATTTGTTTCACTCTGGCTGAAGTCTGAAGTGTCCACTCTTCTGAGGAGCTGCAAGGTGTTGTTTGTTGGGCCTGCACTGCTTCAGGTAGACACTGGAGGGCAGCATTGAGCTTCATGTCTGCAGGTCTTAAGTCTAAAAATGATAGGCTTTAAAGGTAATTAAATATTCATTAACTTGAATTTCTGCAGTGTTAATTGCCGCAACCATTTTATCTAGTTTCATTTACCCATCTTTTAATTTATTTTGTTAAAATGAAGCTCTTCTGCATAAAAGTCTATGTTTCTAATGTTACAAATCCTTAAGCCTACCACTGAACCTTCAGCTTTCATCCTGCTGCTCTTGTAAGCAAGACAAGACTTCACTAGAATAAATACACAAGATGCAAACCATTGGTTAGCCTTAAAAATGGAAGGCCAGATTAGAGTTTGTCAAAAACCATCTAAAAAGCCTGTACAGTTGTGGAACAGCATACTATGGACAGATAAAACAAAGATCAACTACCAGAATGATGGGAAGACAAGAGAAGGAAGAAGGGAAGGAACTGCTCATGATCCAAAGCACACCACCTCATCAGTGAAGCATGGTGGAGGTACTGTTATGTCATGGCCATGTATGGCTGCCAGTGGAACTGGTTCTTTTGTATTTATTGATGATGTGACTGCTGACAAGAGCAGCAGGATGAAAGCTGAAGTGTTTGGGGCTACATTATCTGCTCAGATTCAACTAAATGCTTCAAAACTCATTGGACGATGCTTCACAGTGCAGTTGGACAATGACCTGAAGCATATTGCAAAAGCAACCAAAGACATTTTTAAGGCAAAGAAGTGGAATGTTCTGCAATGGCCAAGTCATATCATCTGACCTGAATCCAACTGAGCATGCGTTTCTCTTGCTGAAGCCAAAACTGAGGGCACAAGCAGGAAGTGCAGACGGCTGCAGTAAAGGGCTGGCAGAGCATCACCAGGGAAGAAACCCAGCATCTGATGATGCCTATGTGACCAACACTTGAGGCAGTCATTGACTGTAAAGGATTTGCAATCAAGTATTAAAACTGACTGTTTAATTGATGATTATGTTAGTTTGTCCAAATACTTATGAGCCCTTAAAGTTGGGGGACTGTGTGAAGAAATGGTTGTAATTCCTACACGGTTCATACTACATTTTTGAAAAAAGCCTTAAATGAAAGCAGAGAGTCTGCACTTTAAGCAGGTATTCATTGTTTCATTTAAAACCCATTGTGGTGGTGTACAGAGCCAAAATGATGACAACTGTCTCATTGTCCAAATAATTATGGACCTGACTGTATATTTAGTTGGCACATGGGACGACGGTTTTTACTTACATAAAATGGAATATATAGAAAAAACAGCCATTCATTCATTCATCTTCTAACCGCTTCATCCTCTTGAGGGTCGCGGGGGGGCTGGAGCCTATCCCAGCTACATCGGGCGAGAGGCAGGGTACACCCTGGACAGGTCGCCAGACTATCGCAGGGCTGACACATAGAGACAAACAACCATTCACGCTCACATTCACACCTATGGACAATTTAGAGTTATCAATTAACCTAGTCCCCAATCTGCATGTCTTTGGACTTTGGGAGGAAGCCGGAGTGCCCGGAGAGAACCCACGCTGACACGGGGAGAACATGCAAACTCCACACAGAAGGGCTCCCAAGTCCGGGATCGAACTAGCAACCCTCTTGCTGTGAGGCGAGAGTGCTAACCACCACACCACCGTGCCGCCCAAAAAACAGCCATCTAAAGACAAAATGATAATGGTTTTACCAATTTTGAAAATTTTCTTCAAATTTGTGCTGAGAAATTCAAAATTTCAGTTGTGGCCATAAATGAGCCAAGAGACACAGTGTTGGTGTTTTTCCAAATTTTATGAAAATCCTGACATAGATCCAAGTGTGACATTTCATGTGATCTAGAAATATTAAAGTTAAACTGTTAGATACTTGACTAAAGTATGTCCATACCTCATTTCAAGACTTGAGACCAATCACAACAAATGTTGTAGCATTTCCCCCTATCATACTGAAAATACTCTACATTCTGAACTGCATAGCCTACGTTTTCTTTTTATCATCAGTATGTTCTGTAGCCGCCCTTACAAAAAAATGTACTGTTGCACGCAGTGTGCAAACTACTTCATGGTAACACTGCCCCTTGAACTCTGACCTCCTTGTTGAACGGTATTAAATAATGTTACCTTGGAGATACAAAGCTCCATTAGTTGAGCTCACCAGAGACAGAGGTCAACCCAAAACTCTCTGCTGTCTTTTCTTTGTAATGTGTTTAGTGTAACTCCTCAGTAATATGCAATACATATGCACTTCTCTGTTGGTATTTTCCTAGTTATGTCCGTTTGTTGTTGTTTTGTTGTGTCCTCTGTGATTATATTTTGAGTCAGAATAGCCAGAAAAACCTGTTTGCTTGCATTATGCAAATTGTGACCACATGCAGTCGCCCATCTTGGTATTTCTGTCATACCGCATTTGACATATCATGGAATGAGACATACTAAATATTTTTCTGGCATACTAAGTAGTATGGTAGTGTGGGTAATGGAACCCACAGAGTGCCTTTGGGCACCAGTAGGTGGCAGACCAGCCTTTAAAATGATGAGTAACTTTTAATAAACCATATTAAGAGGACTGATCAGGGGAAAGGTTGCTTTTATTCTGCCAACCTTTGTATCTCACCCTTTGGCTCCTTGCAAACAAACTTTTTATACAAAGTCATGGAAAAACTGGGAAAGTCATAGATTTTCACAATTTAATTTTCAAGACCTTGAAAAAGCATCTAAGCAGTAAAAATCATTCAAAGTTTTGGAGAAATCATAGAATTTTGTTGTGTGTTAGGGTAAGGGTTAGAAATGAACGGTTACAGTAATTGTCTGTAGATAACTTTCCACATCTACCTCCAAGGCTTAAATAAGCATATGCCTACATTCTTATGTTGCTGCATTGTTTTTCACACTAACATCCAAAAATGAATTTACAATCAAATGCATCGAGAATACAGTTAAAGTATAATCAGTTTCATTTTCTCTAGTCTGTGGCATTTGAAGTGAGGTTAAATAATCCAGGCTTTTACTAACGGATCTCCCGCTGTTATAATTACTCGATTTTTGGCAAACTGCAGAGCTTTAAAACTTGAAACAATTCTTGCACTATACTTCAGGACACCAGGATTATTCACCAGATTTTTTAATGCCCTCATTAGTGTGTCTGTGGTTGTTTCTGGTCTGTTGATCAGTTATGCAAATTTAAGATAATCGAAATATTAAAAAATATTTAAATTTTAAATAAATAACATTAACATCATCTTTTTAAAATTGTTTTTTACTCCTAGTGGATGCAGAAATGTGCAAAAGAAATATAAATGATCATGTTTTAAATACAACAAACACTAACCAAGTATCCAGTAGGAGTAATACTTTTGTGAAAACTGCCTGAAAACATAGTCTTTATTTGTATGTCTTGGTTTCATTGTTGGCCATACGTGGCATGACTGTTTAAACCATCTCTCAACAAAATTATCTCAACTAAAGGTCTGCTGACTCACTTGTTCTGGAGCTTTGGGCAGTCCTCATCAAAGCATGCAGTGTGCTCAGTTTTAGTGATGGGACTGTAGATGTTTAAACTTAATTTTAAGCACCTCTTCTGTTTTACTTCGGCTTGATTGAGGGTGACACCCTGGCATGACTGATCAACTGACTATAAATATGAAAACTGGGAACAATCTCAGATATCCAGATGAGCGCAAGATGTTTTGTGAGTAAAGCACTGTGTGAGAAAGTATCAAAGGATTTGTAAGTTCCTCTTATAGTGTCTTTATTTCACATATTTACAGACAAAACCACCAGGTTATTTACATTCACATTTAGTTTTGGTCTATCCGGCAAACAATTCAAATTCTGTTTATTTGTCCACATCCTCATCTGTGTGCAGCTGTGTCTTTTTTAGGTGTTCGAGGTCCAGCTGACAAAGAGGACTGATTGCAAGTGGATCTTTTAAGTTATTCCATATGGAGGTTGAACGTACTGAAAGGCACTGGCTGCATTTACATCAGTGTCTCAGGTTATTGTTTCACTCATCAGATGTAAAAGATAAAACATAGACAGCTCTGTAAACATCCACCTCACAATTAGTTGACTCAAAACTGCAGATTTATGTCTGTACAAACTATACTTATCAACTCATATCAACTTTAAACCATGATTTTTCATCATTTAGTATAAATTCCCCTCTGCAATCATACCAACATAAAAAAAAAAACAATTAAAGATAATACATTTGTTGCAAAAACAAGAAATTAAAAAGACCTTGTGTTGTGATATTTACATAAGTGTTTCAGTAAACGCTGAATTCATATAGGAAAAATGAGAACTTAAAACTTGATTGAAAATCATTATGGTAAAAATCTTTATGACTTAAATGAATCAGAGGAAAACTCCCTCCTCCCAGAAATGTTATTTTTCTCGCACGCCTCCGCCATGAATGGCAAATCCAAAAATGGAGCATATTCCTTGAGAATTAAAGGGGGTCTGCATTTAACAACAACAAAACTATATCAAGACATCTTTTTGCAAACTCTCACATAACTCACAATAATCCAAGTCTCATTTAGCGGCTTTGCTGAAACATAGTCCCTCCAGGATTTTGCAATGTTGTGATCACCATGAACACAAATTAAGCGGATTCCCGTGCATTCTGCGACTTTGTTTTTTTGATCAATCACTGCAACTTTACTGCAAATTATGACGATTGAAATCATTTCATTGTAGAGCTGCGTGCAGTGTATTCATTCATTCAGCCCCCCTCTCTACAGGACTGAAGTTCTTTGACTGGTACAGAGTCACACACACACAGTGACAGGGTTAACTGTTAGCATCACACAGCTTTGCTGTTGTTAAACGCAGACCGCTATGACGTCAATTCATGAAGATTTTCCCTGTTTTTTGGATTCTTCTTTTGTATTTGTGTGAGGAAAACAATTTGTTCTTTTTTTTGAGGGCATTTTCAGCCTTTAATGGATAGGACAGACACGTGTGAAGGGGGGAGAAAGAGGGGGAGTGACATGCAGCAAAGGGCCACAGGCTGGAGTCGAACCCAGGCTGCTGCAGCAACAGCCTTGCACATGGGGCGCCTGCTCTACCACTAAGCCACCGACGCCCTGGAAAACAACTTGTTCTTGATGAATTTGTCCAAGTTGTCATGGAGGTTATTCACCTGACCTAAGTATGAAACTGGTCACTAATGACAGGCAGTGGTATATGTAAATTGTTGATGAAGGTCACAAGATGCAGCTTTGAGTCCAAGGAGAAATCCAGTAAGTAGAGTTTAAGTTAAGAATGAATATTTCCTAAATCAGGAATGACCCCGGTTATATCCACTGATACATCCAGCTCCCTTTAAGTCAAACATAACTGATCATTTTGGTTTATATGTCCTTGAGCTTCAGAGGATTTACTGCAGTGTTCATTACAAACAGTTCGATACATCACATGGAAAACAGGAGCTATAGACAAAAACAAAATCCCACATTTCTACTGTTTGTATGCTGATGTGCATGATTGTTTTCCAAGTCTGCAGGTCACATCTGCAGCTAATCCAGCATGACATGAATGCCCGAGAATACCAACCGTTTAGGGAAAGTTTAATGCACCATTTGGAGAACAGTTACAATGGACAAGCCAGCAGCAGAGGGAGAGACTGTGGCCCTGCAGCCAACAGAAACACAACACAAAGCTGGATATGTAAGGGGGAGTGCTTTAAAATTGGTACTGTAAACCTCCTGAAGGAAAAGGTGGTGATTTTACACCTTTAATCTTTCAACATGGCCGTCAACTAATTGTCTGAAAGGCCTGTAATGGTAGCACAGGCCCACAAACCAGTAAACAGTCT
Organism: Epinephelus fuscoguttatus; assembly: GCF_011397635.1. Lineage (NCBI taxonomy): Eukaryota > Metazoa > Chordata > Actinopteri > Perciformes > Serranidae > Epinephelus > Epinephelus fuscoguttatus. Next base: position 8,341,765 of record NC_064772.1, read on the forward strand.
CAGACGGTAAGGCTTCCACCCTCATGTTCAACATCTCACTGAAGGAAACTTAAGAAGAAGAGAGTTCATGGAGAGCTCCAGACCCAGAATTTGCAAGCTTAATGGAAAAACAAAAACACAAAATATAGCACAATATTTACATCTTTACACAAACACACATCCAGGGACACAGATAATCACGAATGTTCAGCTGGTAAGAGTTTTATACAAACAATTCTTTAGGGCAGACCCCAATTTTGCAGCATTTGCTACAAAATTAATAAGATGGGAGTGAGTGTAATGTATGCAAAGTACCCAAAAGTCTAAACTGCTACAACTGTCTTTTCCTATTGGTGGCACAGGTCAGCATGTGCAGAATCTGTGAGCTGTTACGGGTGAGTTTGTGACTTTGTGAGTTGAGTTACAAGCCAATTTCACAAAGTGCTTTGCATCTAAAACAACATTTAAAATTTGAAAATACAGTCTAGCTTTGGAAGATCATCATTAGATATTACAGACACGCTGAAGGGACACCTGAATAATGTAAGTAATGAGTAATGTAGCCCCTGTGGCATTTCTGGGGTTCAAGCCAACACAGACTGTTAAAATCTGAAAACTGCAAAGGATCGAGACCTTTGACAGTTTCCAACACCTTCATGAAAGATAATTAACAGATTTTATGACATCAGACAGATGCTCATTCTATTATAACCAAACCTGTGCCAGGCCACGCTGTTCTTCAGCAGTGTTGTTGCCCCCTTATTGGTCAATTTAAAAAAAAAAACATTTTGGGGACATGTTTTCCACGACTTTGATTAAAAATAGCCTATCTACCAAGTTTGGTGATGTTTGGAAAAACTGTCATTGATTTATGGCCAAATTTTGCACCAGGCCAATTGCTCTGTCTAGAACCAGTGACACCCCCTTCTGAGCAATTTTGAATAATTGTACACAAGTTGTTCAACACTATTATGAAACATATCTTGTTTCGTAATATTGAACAAATAATTTCTGATTCTTAGTCTGATGTGTGTTATTCCACGCCCATTTTTTTTTTTTTTTGCATCCCTAGTGCCCCCTAGTGGTCAATTTGAATTAAACTTTAAGGGTATGTTTAAGATACTTACGTAGGCCGTGACTGAATAATGGGACTCTGTGTTATCAGTTACCTTTTAGTGCTTTTACTAACATGTTCATCTTACATAGGAGTTTTTTTTTGTATATTGTTTGGACCCAAATATTTTATTTGTGTGAATGACATAACTGACTTACTGGACATATCCTGTAAGATCTGTGATGACTGGCCCAACTGTTACGGAGCTAGGTCTATTTATGTACTAAGCTACACCTCTACTGAAGTTCATCGGTCAATATATTCAAAACACTGTAAGATATCAACAAGCTTTTCAAACACTTTGATAAACTTCGTCGAATAATGATTCACAGAAAATGTAAAAGTCAGACCTACGGTTCAGGAGTAGATGTCAAAAATGTGATTTTCAAACAAATGGTAGAAAATCCAGACTTGGACTTTAGTGGTTTTTGAGGCAAGTTCTGTGTAAAGCTTACACTGAATGAGTTGTGACTTTTCAAAGTTGACCTTTCTTTACAGCATCTCAGTCAGGCTAATCAGGGTCAATTTTGTTGAGGAGCATTTGTTCAAAACACCCTACATTGGTGAAAATTTCATGTTTTTCAAATTTCATGTACATGTCTGCCATGTACCATCTCATGGGAATTTGCAAAAACATTTCTGAAGAAAAATAATAAACCAGCACAAAAACAAAAAACAGCCCTTCAGGCTTGAACCCTTAAACATGTCTGGAAAACCAGTGACCGTACTGACCTTAAAGAAATCTTGATATTTGGCGCCAGCGCTTGAGGTTATAGCACCAACCAATGCCTGTCATTGTGTGCTATTTGTGCATAACTGCTTCAAGGATTTACTGAGGAAAAAGACAAAAAACCCAAGTGACCGGACAAAACCACTAATAAATCAGGCGTCAGAGTAAAATGGCATGAAGATACCAAGGCAAATCACATCTGAATTAAACCTTTGTGTACAGAATGTCAGCTCAGAACAGTGTAGGTTAACTAACCACGACCAAACCATCATGTAGTAGAAAATTTCCTCTTAGCTGTTAAAGACCAGTTAGGAAAGTTAATGCAGAAAACCTGCTGCTCTGCACTTAAATTTACCTGTAAAAATTTAGGGAACTTCTGCCTTAAAGAAATGTTTGTACAACAGAAACTAATCTCTGTCGAGTCAAAGCCACACTAACTTTAATAGTCTTAGCTCTCACTCATACACACAGCCCCAAATCCATACCAGTCTCTTCTCCACCCATGAAACCAGTGTTGTTAATTTTCTTTTGGCTTGTGATCCTGAAACAAAAAAAGTAAGACAAACCTCCAAATGGACTCTCTGTTGCAGTTTTTCTGGGTTCATTAATAGTAGAAGTCAAGAGGCTGCAGATTCATCCATCACCAACATTAAAAACATGACAGTCGATCCCTCATCTGATTGTCTAGCTGATGAGAAACGCCCCAAAGAAACTGCTCTTTTCGTCCATGTCCACAGCGGAGGCGTTGGTCACTGTGACGAACAGCCGGTCGCCAGTGCTGAGCGGGAACAGCCCCCCCTGGTGAGCGGAGTGGAGAGAAAACTGGGAGCCCCGGGACCAGCAGGAGGTTCGGCTCGTCTTCATCAGCAGGATGGGAACTGGGTAGGAGCTCACCTGGAGGGAGAAGGAGAGGTGAGTGAGCGTGGTCATGAAGGTCTGATATGTGTGGAGGCACACATGCTGAGTGTGCAGGTTGGATGAATCGCAGCTATCACGTCATGAAGACGACTGTTTATGAACCACAGAATCAGTCTGTAAAACAGCTGATTTATTAATAACTTTCCTGGATTTTTAGTTGGCATCATTTGTCAAAACTAAGACAAAATCTAATCGCCATTGTTTTTGAATAATACACACGTTCTTGACAAATGCTTTTGCTTTCTTCAATCTTTCAGTGGTCAAAGATTCCCCTCTTGCAGCACAATAGAAGATGCCTTCCTCTTTCCTTCTTAATAATGACCACAGTTTAAAAAAAAAAAAAAAAAGACACACAGAATAAGCAGTCCACACGCTTATAGTTTGTGATCTGAAAAAATGAGAGGGGAACTCTCAGGGATATCCCGAATACCTTTTTTTTTGGACTCTGGAGCTTTGGTAGTAATCAAAAGCTTCAAAGCAAACTCACACCAAAATGGCTCGATTCTGTTATTAACCCACTGAATAACCATTAAGTTGGGTATACACTGTAAGATTTGAGCCTGTTTCTGACCCGATTTTTGAGCACTACAACTCATTTTAGTGTTTGAATTTCAGCTTCGTCCTTTGCTGTGAAGTGTACAGGATGGAGTGAGGATCACAGCCTGATCAGCTGTTCCTGACCAGCCGTAAGATGTTCAGATGAATTTCTGACATGTTGGAAATTCTGGTAGGCCGTCTTCAGGCTCTTGCACAGTTGAAGCAGAACCACGAGTTGATTACCCAAGATCAGTGCCTTTTTTCTCACTTGTACAGTGTATACCCAGCTAGTTTGTTGGTTCTGCTGACTGGACTGACCAGTCTTTGCAGAAACTGACTTTTAAGTTCTTTTTGGGATGTCTGACTCTACATTATTGTGAACCGTGCCTCCACTGGCAAACACACTTCCACCTGCCTGCAACCAGTGGCGCCAAAAGTTAGGACAATTCCAAGGGCCCCTGACTGACAGGGGCCCCAAAAATAGGTAAAAAAAAAAAAAAAAATTATTAAACTTATATTTTTTTTCCAAATATAGTAATAAAATGAATGATCTCTTTGTTTTTACTTGTTGTTGTCAGTAAAAGTTAAATATCCCCATTGACCAAAAAGTAACCATCTTTACTGACTCACCACCCCCCTGTATCTGCATGAAATGGTTTGGTCCTGCCTTAGCGCACTGACGGTGACGGTGCCTAGTAACAGTCAGCAGTTGCGCTAGAATACTACAGTCATCATCATGCTACCTAGTACCAAAAGAAAATCCGGTTTTCACTAAAGGAAAGAGAGAAAGGAGAGAGAGGAGAGGCAAAAGATACGGTGTCAATATGTGAGCCAGTTTTTGTCCAAGAAAGGTGGGTAGCCTATAGTCTGAGAGGTAGAAATGGAGCTGTTAGCTTAATGTTCATAGTGAAATACGCTAGCTACAGCTAGCCTACATTTCACTCCTTTTTAACCTACATTTAATCAGTGCAGGTAAATGTTTAGCAAGATATTCATATTAAACCAGTTGTCCCTGTCCGTTCTAACAGACTCAACAACAGATGAGTCAGAAGCAGCAGCCCTGTCTGCCCATAACTTTACCCCTCCCTGTCCCAATGAAGACGGTGAGCAACACATGCCAGTTAGCATCATTGCAGGGAGTCTGTGGGAATTTCTCTCTCTCTCTCTTGCTCTTTTTTACCATTACAAAAAAGAAAATGAAATGCTTTTTAACAGAGATGGGGACTTAAGTCATTGTGACTTGGACTCGAGTCGACTTGAGTCGCTGTTTTGATGACTTGTGATTTGACTTGACAAAAAATAAAAGACTTGAGACTTGACTCGGACTTGGAAGTTTAAGACTCGGGACTTGACTTGACTTGAGACACGATGACTTGAATGACCTGAGTGTTATTCACATCATATTTTCAGTTTGAATATAAACTAGAACTTGTTTTTTAATTTATTTGCTAACATTAACCCAAGAAAATGTGAGTGAACATTCCAACCGGTTCATCACAAGACCGGCTGTACATTTTATGTACGAGCAACACGGTTAAATGAGCTAAATGGGTGATTTTGGCCGCTGCCTTGGTCAGTGTGTGTGCGTGTGCGTGGGGGTCGTCTCTGCAAAGTAAACATTGCAGCGATGAAGTCACCTAAAATTTGGTTAAAACTGAGTAACCCAAGTAACTTAGGTTGTAAAGTTGAGTGAATACTGTTTGAGATGGACTAAATGAAGTAATGGTTTTAAAATCAAGTAATTATTACATGCTAAAACACTAGTAAACAAAGTAGATATTGCTTAAAAACAGATCATGACATAAATATGGGTTTAAAACTTAGCAAAGTAAGTAAATATAATTTAAAATGGAATAAATATGTTAAAATAGTAAAATAGCACATTTTAAAATGAAGTAACTTTTAGTTAAAAACAGCATATGAAGTTGATTTGGGTTAAGAGCTGAGTTAATGAGATGTATATATAGCTAAGATCAGATTCTACAGGTAAAATTACAATAATAAGGTGGCTTACTTGGACTTGACCTATTACAGGACTTGACTTGACTTGACATAACCTGTGACTTGACTTGACTTGACTTGACTTGACTTGCCCGAGAAAAAATGACTTGGGACTTACTTGAGACTTGAAGGTTAAGACTTGAGACTTACTTGAGACTTGCACATGTGTGACTTGGTCCCATCTCTGCTTTTTAATGACAGAAATTCAAACAAATTATTTTTCCACATAATGATTATTATGAAACAAAAACAGCCTACAACTGTCTGTACTGGATGCTGGACAGTTGGAAACATTAAGTAGCCTAACTCAGCCTGTATTAATGTTAAAATAATCCAGTTAGATGCTTTCATTTAGACTGAATTATGGCCGCTAAATGGCATCTATAGATACAGACTATTATTCCCATGAAGGGCAATTTATTTGAGCAGCTTGCACACACACACACACACACACACACACACACACACACACACACACACACACACACACACAACAAAAGCATGTATCTAATGTATACAATCTAGTGGTGGTGATTCAGTGGTGTTCATTTATTGGCATCAAAAATCTGCTGTTTTCATTATTTTGAGATGATGATCTTAATTTATTTTGATTAAAAAATTAATGTATATTTAAGTTATTTTTTTTGAAGTCTTTCATTAATGTTCAGAGAATTTTCCATTTTGGGATTTTACAATAAAAATTACATTTAGACTGTAAAAGATGGCCTTTAGCACATTTTTTTATGGTGGCTTTTAATCTTGCATACTGTATGCAGACTGTTGCATGTACAACTCACTAGCAGTAAATATTGTACTGGCAGTATTGAGCTACAAGAAGCAAGACAGTTACAAGCCTTCAAAGTTAGAGTTATGTAAAGCTTTTAATGGGTCAGTTAGGTCCAAGAGATGTGGTGACAATAGCTGTGCAGGGGGGGCCCAATGTGATTTTTTTTTTTCATGGGCCCAAAATTCCTGGCGGCGCCCCTGCCTGCAGCCCTGGAGCTTTCAGACGAATCTTTATTGACAATAGTCAAGAGCCAGAACAGTCAGCAGGGGCAGATGAGCAGTTTTATTGTCTGTTTTATGTGTACAGTGTGAACACCCAGGTCGTTGACTGATGTTGGATTGTGCGCTGTGAACACATAAATCTTGAACTTTGGCTTTAAATTGCAGATGATTTACTCGTACAGTGGGGGCTGGAATTTAACAACATTTCTAAAACTGGCTCCAATGGTACAGTGTATGCCCAGCTGAAGGTAACATTAGCTGTATGATCCTAACTGTTAGCCCTGTCACTGTATGTGTGCAGGTGGAGCTCTTATGATGAAAGGAGCACGGAGAGGCAGTGCACAACTCCACAATGAAATAAGATTTCACTCAATTTAAAAAGAAAAATCCCCACAGAAAATCAATATGTGGTGATAAACATTGACATTGATATAAATCAGTGTATGGGGAACACTATATTTAATTCTAATAATAAAAATAATTTCATTTATGTGGCACCTTAAAAAAACAGAGTTTGCAAAGTGCTTTGACAAACATAGCAAAGCAGAGGCAAGAAACCCCAGCAGCAACATAACAACAGATGCCAAAAAATGACAGCAAACTAAGGTCAGAAAAAAAAAGATGATATAATTATAAAACGATATCAGAAGCAAAAACATATCCCAAAATTGAAAACAGACTACCTACCCAACAAACAAATACCCAAATAGTCAAATGTTCGGGTCCAGCCTTAGAAACTTTTGCTAGATTTTATCTGTCCATAATAATCACTTTTCTCATACAACACAACTTTCTAATGATGCAACCGACAAGAACAAGGACATAACTGAACACTGTTTGACTATTTATCACACAGGTGAAATGACAGATCTGAGGAAACCTGAGACCTCAGACTCAAATGGGCAGCAGCTTTGGTCAGAATCTGGAGGATCTGGACAATTTTAGAAACCCTGCAGTTTGCTATATGAAAACATCACATTTGGTTTGTGTTTAAATTCCTTTAAGTCACACATCTGTGATCCAAATGTAAAGGAAATTCAAAGCACGTTGATATGACTTCCAATTTGTTTGCCATTAATACACAAACCTAACAGAAAACACTGCAAATCATATTTCTCAGTTGCTGTGGTAAAATATCTTTAAATCATTAAACTCCTTCAGTATTCAATTCTATAATGAACTATTTTAACTTTTTAAATGTTTGTCTGATGTAACTCAACATAACAACAACATGTTGTTTTGCTGAGTCAGGATTTTTTACATTAAAAAAATTTGCATGAATGGTTTATCATGCTTAGTTTAGCTATTTAATTTACAGTAACAGCAGTTAGTTCATTAGTTTTATCTGACAAAGCAGATAGCGATTGTTACTGGATTTTTCCCATGCTGTGATGCAACACGTACTCACTGTCTGGATTCACATTAGTCACATGATTTGATTAGTCAGACCCTCATCCTGAGTTACTCCTCTGCTGTGAATCATCAGTCTGCTCTGTTCAGTGCAACAAAAACTAAGAGATTAAAATATAATTTGCAGACAATCAGGTTGCACATCGTGGAAACACAATGTCCTCCATTTAATTCTGGCTGGAGACCTTTGTTGCATGAAAGTTCCCTCACTGTTTCCACACATTTCCTGTCTGTCAGTCTACTGTCTAGTGTCAAATAAAAATTGCAAGCTAGAATTACAGCCCAACGGTTATATGCCTCTGTGCACCAGTCATGTTTCTCTACAGTTTACATCCATGTCTGTCAAAATATGACAGCACAGACGATCTATACATTCAGCACAGTTTCAAGGTGGACACCCAAGATTAGTGTCACCAATTCAATATTTGACTAAGTGCCCCCATTCTGTTCCTGAGATATGATGTTGAATAATGGCCAGAAAGGGGTTTTATCCAGAATATTATAATGTCGAGTTGAAGTTGACCTTTGACCTTTTGGATATAAAATGTCATAACTTCATCATTTTATCCTATTAGACATTTGTGTGAAGTTTTGTCATAATTACTGCAAGAATTCTTTAGCTATGGCCAAAAACATGTTTTGTGAGGTCACACTGACCTTGACCTTTGAATTTTGACCACAAATTCTAATCAGTTTAGTCTTCAGTCCAAGTGGACGTTTGTGCCAAATCTGAAGAAATTCCCTCACGATGATCTTGAGATATCACGTTCACGAGAATGAGACAGACAAAGTCACAATGACCTTGACCTTTGACCCATGACCACCAAAATCTAATCAGTACATCGTTGAGTCCAAGGGGACGTTTGGGCCAAATTTTGTAAAAATCCCTCAAGGCATTCTTGAGATATCGCGTTCACCAGAATGGGATGGACGGACAACCCAAAACATAATGCCTACAGCTATCGCCGGTGCAGATGCAAAAATAAATAAATCTAAAGATACAAGTGTGGAGACTGACTTCTGCAGAATTTTATTGAGCTGGTACAGGATATAATCTCTCCACACTAGACCCTCGAACTACAACAAACTGGTCATACAACAAAACAATACCACAGTATGCATGTTTACGATCACAGTAATTGCACCTATAATCACATATCAGCTTTAAAATTACACAAAATATCTTTTGTTGACCAAAATTTATGCGATCTATTTTTAAAATAGTTAACTGAAGAGGTAAAATCAATGAAGATTAGACAGATAATAAGAGGACATTTGATTAAAGGACCTATGGTTTTGATCTGACTTAATTTGGAGTAATGTTATAGCCATAGTTTTCAAGTTTTAATCACTGGATTTCATATTATTTTTGGTGTATGTTCCATTTTGTTCTATTTACCTTTTATTATTTTATTATTGTCATTTTTAGTCTTGAAAGGCTGCATGTTAGATGCTTAATAAATAAATAAATAAATAAATAAAGTTTAGTTGAACACTTGTCCATGAGGGAAAGTGCATTTTAAACTTTTATTAAAGTGACATTCGACAAAAGAGGTGAGTCAGAATCCAGCATTAAATGGCAGCTGATGAGTCAAATCTATGTTGAGACAAATAGTTAAAAATCAGAAGGGTGAAGGAGCAGCAACAGAACAGGCTGAAGCACCAAAATCACTCAACACAGTGCCAGCAGAGATTCAGTTGAAATCATCATTACCTTTTTATAGACGTACTGCAGCAGGGGTCTCCCTCTGTCTTCCGCCTCCTCGCCGTCCTCGCCCTCCTCCTCCAGGGAGTGGGTGTGTCTGAAGTACGTCTGGGCGTAGACGTAGTACAGGCCGGGCTGCGGCACCACCAGCTCCCCGTCCACCAGCTGGACGTCTTGGAGGAAGGCCAGCCCCTTCTGCCCCTCCCACCATGAGATCTTCTGGCCCTGAGCTCGACGCCCGGTGGAGACCGGAGCTGTGGAGAACACACACATTCAGAATAAAATCACCAACTAAAAGATGAGGATTTGTTGGAGAAGCCAGTTGCCACCAAGAAATACTGAAGATGTTAGTAATCACAAAAATGATTTTTTTTTTTTTTTTTTTTAATTTATTTGTTTGACAGGGACGATGCATATAGGCACTGTTACATTTAAGTAGTAGTATTTCACCACTCAAAAGATGTTTTCATAAAACTAGGTTGTCAGTGCAGGAGGAAGATGCAAATACTTTTAAAATTGCTGCTACATTACCAGAGCAAACAGAAAGAAAGCACTCGCTTTTACTCAAGAGGCAGAAAACTTCAACAACTACCAGAATGCACTGCGCTGTGTCTGACGAAATGCACAGGTGACATAATGCAATCTCGTCCATTTGAAACAACGTGGCAGCTGACTGGTAACATTGATCCCGTATTACAGTTAACCGTAAAACTAAAACATGTTTCCTAAAACATTTGAGGCAATAAATAGACAACACAGTAACCTCTTTATATTTGATCAGCGCTGCTTAGTTTTATTGTTTGATATCAGTTTTAAAAAATACTCCTTGTGAGCAGAAATTATGAGATTTTCTCAGTCAAAATTGTGACATTTACTGAGTATGAATTCTGATTCTGTAAGTCACTTATATTACGACAGAGAGGACAGTTAACAACATAATACAGTATCTCATTATTTTGCCTTGGTGTACCATCAGTGTACTTTTCATCCTTTAGATCTTTAGTAAAACATTGGACAAATGTACTTTTCCTTGCAAAAAACATCTTTGGTACGATTATACTTTAACCACACAATTTCGGTCACTTTCACGTGCAATGTTTCAGTCTGCAGGTTTTCATTAGTTAAGAGAAAGACTGAATTCATTAAAATAGATGAATTTACAATGTACTTTGGTGCAAAGAAATTTTGGCCTGTGCCTGTGGATGGCACTATAAACCAAAGCAAACCTATTTATTCCTTCCAGACCACAATAAGTAAATCAAAGTTTGCAGGTTTTCAGTTTCTCCTGATCATCAATCGATCATGAGGTAATGTGAAATCAAACCACAGCTTAAGGTGTTTGTTAAATTCAGACACAGTTCATTTCTGCAGGACTCACCTCCTCCCTCTCGCTCCAGTTTGGACACAAAGCTGCCCGTGACATGGGCTGCAACTTTAGGGCGAGGTGAAGCTCTGTCCACCATCACGAGCGAGGGCAGCACCCGAGATACTTCATCTAACATGGGAAAAAAGGAAAGAAACAGTATGACAATGTGCCCATGAACAAATAACGTGTGTTAACAAACCACCAAGCTCAAGTTTTTGAAGGAAATTGATTTGAAAGGAACAGTGAGATGCTGCAACTGCTTTAGACTCCTTAACAGAACCAGATTGTCAAAAAATATGTATTTTCAACATACGGTTCAGTTCTCTCACCTCTGACTGCCGACGAAATCTGCTTCTGGTAACGCTGAGACAGAGACTGCAGGGCGAACAGCAGAAAACATTTATTAAAGCCTTAAAACAAACAACCCAAAACTAAATTTATAAATGGATATTTTACATGTCAAAAGGACATATGTTTCCAGACTTCTCTGTAGATTTTTGAGACCATATTTGACATATGAGTATAAAAAGCTTGATGTTTATTATGTAAAAAAGATTTTTTAACATCTAGCTGTTAACACGTATGTTTTCCATTATGTTGCCAAATAACTGTGAGAAGACTGTAGCTCAGTACTGTAGCTCATACAAATCAATTTATACTAAACCCAGATAAATGAATCTCTGCCCAAAGAGGAAGTAAACCAACAAGTGCTACCTTTGCTTGCATTATTTCCCCCAGTGTTGTAGTCAAGACCAGCTAAACAGAGACCAAGTTATGACCAAGACCAGAGTGTATCTAAATCTATTATGCAACCAAGAGCTACCAAGCTAACATGATGGCTGGAGGGCCCTAAAAACCTTAAAACATCTTAGATATGAGCATATCAAAGGATTATTTAGCACCTTGTGTCTACTAGAGAGGGAAAGTTACACTGACAAACTCTATATTGTCTGTCTATCTCAGTGTCCCCTCTCGTTACATTACTCATCTTGGAAAAAGGATCCCACTAAATGGCCAGTAGTGACATACTTTGATATTTACAGCTATTTGATCAAATCACCAATCATCATTTAAGCTAACAAAGACCAAAACCAGGCCTTGCAAAGTTTATTTAGCTTCAACCAATACAGTCTTTCTGTCAAATTTGCAAAAAGACAAAGAGACACCTTCACTCAATACAAAGTCAATGAAGAGCAATGAGTTGTTTTTTCTTCCGGTGGGGGCGGGACTTAAATATGCTCTGTCTTTATTGCCATACTGTACTATACTATATGTGTTTATGTAGAAGTGTTCCATGACAAATGTCTTGATAAAATAATCAAAAGGCATTGCAGAGGTGAATTTTATGTGTGGGAATAAACCTAAGTTGAAATAAACCTAAAGGTCTAGTGTGTAAGATTTAGGGTGATTTAGTGGCGTCTAGTGGTGAGGATTGCACATTACCACCAGCTGAAACTTCTCCCTGTCAGAATTCCTTGTTCATTTATTGTTAAGGAGGTTTTTACAAGGACGTGCCAAACAGCACTGGAAAAACACAGATTTTATCGTGAAACTGCTTTATTCAGTGTTTTTTCCAGTTCAAATCACCATTTTCATTTGTTTTGGAGAAGAAGAGACTTCTGCGGATAATTCGGCTCACGATAAAAACCTCCTGAATGTCTGGATCTTAAGTTATAGGAGAAATAAGGTGAGCACAGATTAGCAGGTGCTAGACTAGCAGCCCACCTGCGACGTGCTGAACAGCAAATAAGAAACACTGATTTGTAACGTGAAACAATTTTTACCAGTTTAAATCACCTGTTCAGTTTGTTTTGGAGAGGAAGAGACCTCTGCGGATAATTAGGCTTCTGGGGAAAAAAACTCCCAAACAATGAACACTGAAGGAATTCTACCCGGGAGAAGTTTCATTTAGTTGCAATCTGCAATCCTCACCACTAGGTGCCACTAAATCTCCCTAAATCTTACACACTGGACCTTTAACATATTGAATACTTAATATTCTATTAGTTCCCCCATAATTCTATCTCTTTAATAAATAGGAACCGAAAATGAAAAAAAGTTAAATAATTTAATTTTTACAGCGTATCTGCAGCCTTGTTTATTCACCGTCCATGGAAACGACGATTAAAGCAGCCATAATGTCTCCTTACTCAGAAAAGAAAGTCTGTTTACTCTTGATAACTGATAACACTGCATAAAAGTTCAGACAAGCTTAATGTTTTTGATGCAATTGAAAGATTTTGCTGCATTTTCTTTCTGTGACATACTGTATGCGCAGAGGCAGCTGTGTGCTTCAGTCGCATGCCATACTTCTCGCCTTGCTTTTGAGGAAATTCAGTTTGCTCTGAACAGCACTCCCCACACAGTGGTAAACAATTTGGCTGCGTTGGCTGCCTGCTCCAAACTTGCCTGTATTCTCAGAAAAGAGAATACAGGCAATAGTCTGGAAACACAAACATTTTTCCATAATCTCTTTTGTTTTTTCCATATTTCTACACACCTGGAATTTAATAAAGTCTATTTCCATACAACGTAGGAACCCTATGCCAAGCAGCCCTTTGTTTGGCTTTAACCCTGAACTTCTGCTGACATCAGGATCAGGAATAAAAAGGAGTCTTCATGTTCAGGTCTGTATGGCAAGCCGTTTGAGCATTTATTCCATATCCTTGATATCAGGTGTCAGTGTCGTTCACTAGTTCGATCATTGTCAGCACTAGTTGGACATCTGGTCACACTAGTTAGACATTTTGTCCAACTAGTTGAACAAAGAGTCTTACTAGTCACTCTTTTTCAGCAACTAGTGACACTTTTGTCAAACTAGTAACAACTTAAGCCTGACTAGTGAAGCCACAGAACCATACTAGTGGCACCAAAATCCAAACTAGTCAGCTTTTTGACAGACTAGTGGCCCACTGGGCTGAACTAGTAATGCTTAAAGTCTTACTAGTGAACCAGTGAGCTGCAAAAGCTCTGACTTGTTAACTAGTAGCAGCTATTCACCTCACTAGTTTGCTAGTAACCTCAAGTTTTTTACACTAGTTACACATGTAAGAGCCAAAATCATCACTAGTGTGACTAGTAAGGATTTACACCTTACTAGGTAAACTAGAAAAAGTCTCACTGACCTTAATAGTTAACTAGTGAGGCTTAAAATGTTTACTAGTTGAACTAGTGGAAGCTGAAATACTCACTAGTTATACTAGTAACACCTTATTGAGCTCACTAGTTAACTAGTGAGTTCTAAAATGTTTACTAGTTGAACTAGTGACGCTGACATGCTTACTAGTTGAAGTGTATTTTGACTTTTCTAGTTAACTAGTGAGGCAAAACACGTTACTAGTTGTACTAGTGGAAGCCAAAATGTGCACTAGTCACACTAGTGACACCAAATGCTAATTAGGGGGCGGAATAGGATTATAAATGGATTCATCTTATTGGTTCTCCAACAAGAATATCACCCAGGGGAACTTAACCCTTTAAAGCCTGGGGAACTTTTAAGTGTAATTGCCAGCTCCTTGGTAACTATAAATGCAGAGTAAAGCGAACTATCAGGGACAATGAAATCAAAACAGTGAAACCCCAGACGTATGTCTTTGTTTCCTATTGTGAATGAGTATAAAAATAAAAAAGCAACTCTGCTTCTTTCCTTTCATGGTCACACAAGTATTTTATCAATAAAAATCCAAGGAACATTCAATCACAGTCTCATTAAAAAAAAAAAAAAAGCCCACTGGTAATTAAACATTCTTGATGAACTACTGCACTGCACACACACACACACACACACACTGTCCTGCAGTGCTGGACATGAAACGAAACGAGGATTCGCACTAGTGTTACTAGTAACACTAGTTTACTAGTTGCAGTGGTGCTACTAGTAGAACTATTGACACAAGTAGTATTACTGCAACTGGTAAACTAGTGTCACTAGTGCTACTAGTAGCACTAGTAGCACTAGTGACACTAGTGCTACTAGTAGCACTAGTGTCACTTACTGCAACTGGTAAACTAGTGTCACTAGTGCTACTGGTAGCAGTAGTAACACTAGTTTGCAGTTGCGGTGGTGCTACTAGTAGCACTAGTGGCACTAGTAGTATTACTGCAACTGGTAAACTAGTGTCAGACATGAACACATTTTTTGATCGTAATCTAGATAGATCTAATTCATCCATTACGCATTCACAAACCTTATCCTCCGAAGCTTTAAAGAACTTCGCTAAGGACATTAATTTGGTGGATATCTGGAGGATGCAGAATCCTACAGCTAGGGATTACACATACTTTTCCCCATATCATAAAATGTTCTCAAGAATAGACTATATCCTAGCTGCACCAAACCTGATCCCAGCTGTAGATGATGTTGTATTCCTACCTCGTAATATCTCTGATCATAATGCAATAATAACCTCATTTAATCTGGTTTTTCTACAAGGTACCCCTTCTAGGTGGAGGTTTAATACGACTCTTCTTAAAAATGAAAAATATCTCTCACAAGTTAAAACCAAATTGATAGAATTTATTAATATCAACAAGGATTCAGTCTCGGATAACTCAATTGTATGGTTAGCAATCAAGGGTTTTCTGCGCCACAATGCAATTGGTTTCTCAGTGTATCTTAAAAAATGCAGATTGCAAAAGATTTCCCAATTAGAACAGGCTTGCAGTAATTTAGAGAGAGAGCTTAAGGACAACTATAGGGATGATGTGGAAACAAAACTTAAGTCAGTGAGGGCAGAGCTGGATGATATACTCAGGCAGCAGGTTGAATTTATGATGCATACCACCAAACATAGATATTATACTGATAGCAGTAAACCAAGTCGTCTACTTGCTTTAACATTGAAACGGCAAGAAAACCAATTCAACATCCCATCTATTAACTGCCCGGTTAAGGGACAGGTCACTAAAACAGCAGATATAAATGATACGTTTAAGTCATTTTTCGAGAATCTGTACTCCTCAGAGGACAAATTCTCACCGGAACTATTTGATTCATTTTTTGACAAGCTGAATTTACCAACACTATCTGTCAATGAATCTGAGGAGCTGGATGCCCCAATAACTTTAGATGAACTACACACAGCAGTTAAATTAACCAATAGGGGGCGCTCCCCAGGAATAGATGGGATCCCTGCTGAGCTATATTTAGAACTATGGAATATTATAGGTCCGATTTGGTTAGACACTATTAACTCTGCTATAAGAAAGGGCTATTTCCACAAAGACCTTAACACAGCACTTATCTCAGTACTTCATAAACCTGGCAAGGACCCCCAGAACTGTGCAAGTTACCGCCCTATATCGCTAATTAACGCAGATATCAAAATTTACTCTAAAGTTATTGCTATGCGTTTGGACAAAGTCACAGGGAAGCTAATCAATCCGGATCAGACCGGTTTTCTTAAAGGACGGTTAGCATCAGATAATGTCCGCCGGCTTTTACATGTCATCGCTGATGCTAAAAAGACAAGCTCACCAGGTGGGCTTCTATTTCTCGATGCGGAAAAAGCGTTCGATCGCTTGGACTGGGGATATCTGTGGAAAGTCTTGGAAAAATTTAAATTTGGTCCAAATTTTATTAAAATGATCCAAGTTTTATATTCCAATCCTTCTGCAAGGGTTGTTACGGCTGGGCAGCTTTCTGATCTTTTTAGTATAGGTCGCGGTTCCAGACAGGGCTGTCCAGCATCTCCTGCCATTTTTAATTTGTCGCTCGAACCGTTAGCCCAATACATACGACAAAGCACATTAGTTGCTCCAATTCAAATTGGCTCCACATCACACTCCATTTCAATGTATGCAGACGACACACTTATTTACCTCTCCAACCTACAACAGTCTCTCCCAAATATGTTGAAAATTATAGAACACTTTGGTACACTTTCTGGTTATAAGATTAACTACTCTAAGTCGATCTTACTATTGCTGAACACAGATTTGAAGAAATTAAAAATCCAATCTTGCATACCGGTGGCGCAAAAAGCAGTATATTTAGGTATAGAAATCAGTCCCTGTATCCAGGCAATAGCGAAAAATAATTACTCTTCCATTTTAAAAAAAGTTGAGGATGACCTTGAGAGATGGGCAGCACTTCCTTCATCAATGCCTGCCCGTGTAGCTACAATTAAAATGAATGTGCTCCCTCGCATAAACTTTGTAAGCTCTATGCTCCCTTTACCAACCCCAGCGGGGTTTTGGCAGAAACTTGACGCAAAGTTTAAAAAGTTCATTTGGAATGGGAAAAAGCCTCGCATTAAATGGTCAACATTACAACGGGATAAACCCCAGGGTGGATGGGCTTGCCCAAACTTTAAGTTATATCATTGGGCGTTCGTGCTGCGTTCCTTGAAACACTGGTTTGGTGCAGAGGAAGCTTCCCCCTGGAAGACGCTTGAACAGGAGCTGGTTCATCCTCTAAGACTACGGGATGTGGCTTTCTCTGGACTCAAACATAAGAAATGTTACTCTCAATTTGGCCCGATTATATCATATGTAATACAAACTATGGTGAATGTAGAGAAATTTATGGGTTTTAAATCAAAATGGCATAAACACTCCCCTATTTGGCACAACGCCAATTTATTGACGGGTGGCGAACCATTCATCTCACAATTATGGGCTCAACATGGAATTTGGACATTGGGGGATATCTCGGGCCAAAATGCAATTCTGGATTTTCCCAATTTAATGTCCCATTTTGATATCCCAAGAAATTCACAGTTCCTCTATTTTAGAGTAAGGTCAGCGCTTAATTCACTCAAGGTTCCTTGGGGGGTTGAGTTGGGTATTCAACCTTTAATATCACTGATGGAGAGAGCTCCCCATAAGAAAACAGTCTCTTACATCTATAATAATCTCCTATCATACATTTCCGCAGAATTCCCCGAACGCAGATCTTGGGAGGCAGATATACACCGAGGTACAGGGTCTATTGATTGGGATACTGTGTGGGCAAATGTCTTTCGGTCATCTAAAAACCCGAATCATCAATTAATCCACTACAAAATTTGTCTCAGGACTTATTTAACACCACGTAAAAGACATATAATGGGCCTAGCTCCCAATCCTGACTGTACATTCTGTAATCAGGGTGTTATGGGTACATTGATGCACGTCCTGTGGGTGTGTCCAGATGTACAAAGGTTCTGGGTTAAAGTTGTGGATAAAGTGTCTGATCTGATAGGGAGGAAACTCCCACTAGAACCGGCACTTCTTCTCTTAAATGATGACTCCGGGTTCAAGATTGCTGAGGTAGAGCGTAAACTCTGGTTGGCTAGCATGACTGCAGCAAAGAAAATGATAGTTTTAAGGTGGCTCCCCCCACATCAATTATCAATAAAACATTGGCTACAAGCTCTCCTCGAGGTGATCTACCTGGAGTGGTCATCAGCTCGCATTAATAATTCCAAGCCACAAACATTACAGATGTGGAAAAAAGCTGCAGAGGATGTTAAAACATTATTGTCATAACCTTTTTGGTTCATCTGTGTAACTGTATGTGTGTAATCCTGTACACCACATTGTCCTATTTGATTGTTTTGATTTTGATATTATAAAAAGTGCAATTGTGTGTCCCGTGGGGAGGGGAAGGAGGGGAAGATGGGGGGAGGGTTGTGGGAGTGGTCTGTATGTTTAGCTGGGAAGGGGACGAGGGGAGGAAGGGGGGAATGATGGGGGTTCGGTATGTTCTGGGGGAAGGGATGGGCAGCGGTGTTGTGTGTATTCAATGTTTGTGTTCTGTTCCTGTATTATTATTATTGTTTAAAATCAATAAAAAGTTGATTACAAAAAACTGGTAAACTAGTGTCACTAGTGCTACTAGTCGCACTAGTGTCACTAGTGTCACTTACTGCAACTGGTAAACTAGTGCACTAGTGCTACTAGTGTCCCTTACTGCAACTAAACTAGTGCACTAGTGCTACTAGTGCTACTAGTAGCACTAGTGATACTAGTAGTATTACTGCAACTGGTAAAACTAGTGCCACTAGTGCTACTAGTAGCAGTAGTAACACTAGTTTGCACTTGCGGTGGTCCTACTAGTAGCACTAGTGACACTAGTAGTATTACTGCAACTGGTAAACTAGTGACACTAGTGCTACTAGTAGCAGTAGTAACACTAGTTTGCAGTTGCGGTGGTGCTACTAGTAGCACTAGTGGCACTAGTAGTATTACTGCAACTGGTAAAACTAGTGCCACTAGTGCTACTAGTAGTACTAGTAACACTAGTTTGCAGTTGCGGTGGTGCTACTAGTAGCACTAGTGGCACTAGTAGTATTACTGCAACTGGTAAACTAGTGTTACAATGCACAGAAGACACAGACCACAAAAGAATACAGGGGGAAAAAGACCTGATATGCTACATAAAATGACACAAATAGACAATGGACAGCACAGACATAAAACAGAAACACAGTTTCCACATTTAATAGCCTATGTCCTCCTGGATGTAGACTAAGGGACCCTGTCGGGGTTTATTTCTCCACAACAACCGACTGACATTATCCCGCTTATCAAACAGCCTACGAGTGAAATAATTAATTTGATACATGATGGTGATCAAAATAGGACTTTTATCGATTTATAAATTGCATAGCCTAGGCTACAATTGTATTCATTTAGCGTAACTGCACGTCCGGTCACTTTTCCGCTGTTCTGATCCTGGCTGTTTTGAGATAGCACGTAGGCCTACCCTAATGCTGTCAATGTTCAGAGTGCGACACCTGCTGGGCATTGTTTTTTTAAAATCTCCACTTTTGATATAACATTGAAGTTTCTCATAATTGAGAGCAGACTCCACAGTGCACGGTAACTGAAGAAAACTTTCTTTTTCAAAATAGTCATGGTGCGTTATGATATCAGCTGCATATTAATATTTCTTCTTTTTTGAATTTATTTATTTATTTAGGCTATTATTTATTTGTTTATTTTTAAATCAAACTGTTAAAGATCTGTTTGATTTTCATCTGTGCACTATATTTACAGCATGAACTCATTAAATTAATTGTATTTTATAATAACACAATAAAATAAATGTACACATCTCCTGCAACCACTGCTGCTCAAAGTCAATATCCAGAGCTGGCACTTTAAGGCTTTTCAGCACTCATTTGAATACTGACCAATAAAAGTCTTTATCCCTCCTATTTAATTTGCATGCAGTTTACTAGTGGAACATGTTGACTTCTAAGTGGCACCTGCAACTCTACTGGCTGTGTGTTGCATTTAACATGTTAACTAGTGATGGTAGTGACAACATTTTAAACTTCATCTGTAAACTAGTGGGGTTCAAAAAGTTCCACTAGTCAACTAGTAAGATGCATAATGTCTACTAGTTATGCTAGTGGGTGTCTTTTTCCTAACTTGTCAACTAGTGAAGTTCAAGAGCTGCCACTAGTCGACTAGTAAGACCCAAATTGGCCACTAGCAACACTAGTTGGTGTCTTTTCAACTTCACTAGTCAACTAGTTACACATGTCCTCTTACTAGTTAACATGTTAGGTCCAAAAAGATTCACTGGTTGACTAGTGACACTCTTTCCGTGGCTCACTAGTTAACTAGTGGATGCTATTTGTTGTCACTAGTCAGATTCTGCACTGAACATGTAAAGACTTTGACCAAACCTGTTGGAAGTTTTTCTTACATGTAAGGCTATTCCTTGAACTAGTAACGATTGGCTCAGCACTAGTGGGCAACTGTGCAGAGCAAGTGAGACTTTTACATGTGAGACTTTTTGTCGCACTAGTTGACATCTTCACCACACAAGTAGATATCCTCATCTTACTAGTACAACAAAGCTGCTTACTAGTTAACATGTGCATGTCACTAGTTAACTAGTGAATGCTGCTACTGCCATACATGTTAAACAAGTGAAATTTTATCACAGTACTAGTTGTACTAGTAGGATGAACATGATGACTAGTAAGCAGCTTTGTTGAACTAGTAATATGAACATGCTAACTAGTGTGGTGAAGATGTCAACTAGTGCGACAAAAAGTCCAACATGTTCAAAAAATGTCTCACTTGCTGTGCGCAATTGTTCACTAGTACTGAGCAAGGCTTTACTAGTTCAAGGAAAGGCATCACATCTAAGAAGAATGTCCAACATGTTTGGTCAAAGTCTTAACATGTTCAGTGCAGAATCTGACGAGTGACAACAAATAGCATCCACTAGTTAACTAGTGAGCCACGGAAAGAGTGTCACTAGTCAACTAGTGAATCTTTTTGGACCTAACTTGTTAACTAGTAAGGGGACATGTGTAACTAGTTGACTAGTGAAGTCGAAAAGACACAAACTAGTGTTACTAGTGGCCAATTTGGGTCTTACTAGTCGACTAGTGGCAGGTTTTGAACCTCACTAGTCGACTAGTAAGGTCAAATTGTCTTCTACTTGTGTAACTAGAAAACGTTTTGGATTCTACCAGTCACCTAGTGAGCACTTTTAGCATCACTAGTTTGCTAGTAGAGTCTAACGAGACCTCAGCTAGTTGACTAGTCACAGTTTTGCCTTGACAAGTTAACATGTAAGATGAAGCATGCTGCCACTAGTTAACTAGTTGCGTTCCTCAGGTCAACATGTTAACTAGTTAAAAGAAGTGGGTGGAGTAATGACAAAATCCTGTGTCCTGATTCGTAGGTATCTTTTATTTTGAACTGGAGAGCAAATAGGAAGCCTCAATTTATGTTTTTACCCACCTCCTCATTAGCATTTGGTGTCACTAGTGTGACTAGTGCACATTTTGGCTTCCACTAGTACAACTAGTAACGTGTTTTGCCTCACTAGTTAACTAGAAAAGTCAAAATACACTTCAACTAGTAAGCATGTCAGCGTCACTAGTTCAACTAGTAAACATTTTAGAACTCACTAGTTAACTAGTGAGCTCAATAAGGTGTTACTAGTATAACTAGTGAGTATTTCAGCTTCAACTAGTTCAACTAGTAAATATTTTAAGCCCCACTAGTTAACTATTAAGGTCAGTGAGACTTTTTCTAGTTTACCTAGTAAGGTGTAAATCCTTACTAGTCACACTAGTGATGATTTTGGCTCTTACATGTGTAACTAGTGTAAAAAACTTGAGGTTACTAGCAAACTAGTGAGGTGAATAGCTACTACTAGTTAACAAGTCAGAGCTTTTGCAGCTCACTGGTTCACTAGTAAGACTTTAAGCATAACTAGTTCAGCCCAGTGGGCCACTAGTCTGTCAAAAAGCTGACTAGTTTGGATTTTGGTGCCACTAGCATGGCTCTGTGGCTTCACTAGTCAGGCTTAAGTTGTTACTAGTTTGACAAAAGTGTCACTAGTTGCTGAAAAAGAGTGACTAGTAAGACTCTTTGTTCAACTAGTTGGACAAAATGTCTAACTAGTGTGACCAGATGTCCAACTAGTGCTGACAATGATCGAACTAGTGAACGACACTGACACCTGATATCAAGGATATGGAATAAATGCTCAAACGGCTTGCCATAGGTCTGTAACAGACCCTCCCCTAGTAATCGACCCATCTCCCAGTTCCTCGTTCCTTCACCCGACCAACTGGCTTGAAAAAAGATGCACTGTCTGCCAAACTGATGAAAACGATTTTCTAAGCTGTAGTGGATTCTGCATGTGTTTATGTCAGTATGTTTCCAAAAACATAAAAGAAAAAAACTTGATGAAAAGAAAGTCATTCTGAACGCATTAGAGAACAGAGATACATTTTAATGAGATTTTTACTCATAATGTTACATTTTAATTGTAATTAATAGCATTTGTAAAGAAGGAGAAAAGTTTCACTAGTGTTGTTGCAGATCCTGTTGGTTGCCAGTAGAGGTTGCAAAGGTTTATGGTTTCCCCTTTAAAAATATTTTTACAGCTTCAGCAATAACTGAGAGGGAGGTGAAAGAAAACAACTCATTTATGAGCTGAGTTTACCTGCAGTCTGCCAGCAGGAGCCAGAATTTATGGGTAAACCATGTCTGTATAACACTTATTTTCTCTTTAAGTTATTACGACTTCATTTTGAGGGGATGAAATTCAAAGGAAGACCTGCAGGTTTTATCTGAGAGAACTGTCTGTGGGGTTGATTTATCTGCCCCCAAATGCAAGATGCCTATGACATATAAGGAAGGGCTTCAACATGCACAAGCTCATGTTTGATGCTTTTTAATTCAATTCAAAATCCATCTGAATGTTTCTCCCATTTCTGGCAGACACCAGTCTTCAGAAGCAACTTTAAATCATGTTTTTTTCACATATGCTATGATGAATGCCCCCTTGGTTCAGCAATAAAGCAGCTCAATAAAATACGTTTGATGGAAAACATGTGGAAAATGTATTTTTACAGATAACAAAAAATAGCACTGCACAGGATAGCAAAATGTCTTTTTTGACTTTACAGGAGCCTTAAATGTGCTTTCACTCTGCGTTCTGCGTTAAAAGCAGAAACCTGATGTTCTGGCTAAGACTGTCCCAGCATTATGTTTATATTCTGAACTAAATTTAATCAAGCAGCTGAGTCAGAAAATACCCGCCGTGTGTTATTCAAGAGAGCAGCAAAGTCAGTCAGGAGAGGGGAACAAAAACAAACAATATGCACAAATAGCAAGTAAAAGAAAAAGAATACATTCAGTGTGTGTGCATGCATATATGTGCGTGTGTGTGTGCGTGTGTGTGTAAGTGTGAGAGAGAGAGAGAGAGAGAGAGAGAGAGAGAGAGAGAGAGAGAGAGCAGGGCAGGTGAACACATTCCTGTGCTGATTAAACCACACAGGATCACATCACATCTCCAGCTATGAAGGAGCTCATTGTGTATCTGCAGACAGTGATTTGGATCATTTCAGCATTTTTCTTCTCCTACCAATGTGCAGAGATCAGCAGCACAGGAAGCCCCTCATAATTATGATAATAATAATAATAATAATAATTACTTTGTGATTTCTTCACTAATGTACTTACAAGGATCTTAAGTCCTAACAAGTCATTTTGTTGCTCCATTTTGTCGAAAAAATCCCAGGAAAAGACTGGGGTTGTGAAAATACACCGATCTAGATAGATATATCCACTCAGTGGTCAATGATCCACTATATGACTGATGCAAAGTAAATGAAGTAAGAATCAGGAAGTAAGAATGAAGAAATGAAGTAAAAAGTAATGATTTTCCTATGGCACTTCTTTGTCACCATTTCTGCCCAACACACCTCCTCCCTAAACATTCAAACAGTGCTAGTAGCGCCAGACAGATATCAGGAAGCAGCCAGACAATCAGAATATTTACAGACTTGGTCTCATCGATCGCAGGCCTCTGAGGTGAATCGAATCGAAATCATATCGTGGCAGACTTTGTGATATCCAGCTATGTGTTACACCCTGTCTGTTACACCCCACGCTTACTGATTCCTACTGAAGATGTTAATCTATAAAATCACCAAATTAATTTATACTTTCATTTTTCAGAAAGTCTCAGTCATTTCCTAAAACAGCTGGTCACTGTAGCTTTTTATTAAACAAACAGGATGAAGTAGTGCATCTGCTGGGGACTATTTTTAGCAGGGGATTAATCCGCATTTAATGCTCAGGTGAATATTTTGGTAAAACTCAAGCAGCAACCTCTGGGGCTGACCCTTTTTATGTAACTCACTTGTTTCAACATTATTGCAGCTTAAAGTTTTGCATAATTCAAAGCGTGGCCGCTTTGACTGACAGTCTGTCTGTGAGGCGCCACCACAGCCTGAAGAGGTCCCGTGATAGGACAGCAACAATGAGCTTCATTACACCAGGTTTGCTTTCTTATACAGAACCAAAGCTCACTGGCATAATGTCACCCTAGTGTATGATTTTAGACAGCATGCTGGCATTCCTAACACAAAAGGGGCATGAAATGTAAGACAACAGTGTTGGCCTCTAGTGTGACATATCACATACGCGTTGACAGTGCTTTCTAAACAATAACAACAGTATAATACGGCAATAACAATTATTTACTATCCCTGTCATACGGCAGCTGATCTCGTCCTCTGCTTGGACGGTCAGGAGCTCCTGGACCTCATTGTTTTCCCAATTTGCGGACATTTACGATTGCTGCTTGTGATCTTTTAGTTAGCTGTGAGTTGCTGCTAGCTGTGTATTAAATATACCACTGATAGGTCACACACATAATACGTCGTGGAAATGTCCCATCCGTCCTGCCCATGGTCCCGTCCTGCCGGCTGTCCCCTTTTACACAGGCATCAATTTGGTGTTGTAACTACCTCCACTGCCAGCTTAAAGCCAAGACAACTGTGTGTCCCCATTCTGTGATCATATCTTTTATACAGAACAGCAGGGCGGAATAACAGCGTGACATTCCCACCTTGAACAGGCATTATAAAAGTGGCTTATGAGTCAGATCCATGCTCACTCTTCCACAGTATTTTTCAACATGGACCCTTTTCTCCCATTGTTTTGTTTCTGAGTGACTGACGGGAATGACACCTTCACAAATTGGTCCAGTATGGAGAGAGAGCGTTGCAGCCAGCAGCAGTGAAACAGGCTGCAATTTACCCACTTAGAGCATATTCACATAGTCAATTTACGTCCATTTCAGATGCTTGTTTTTGCAACTGACAGGCTCAGATTGTTACTCAAAGTATCTGACAACATTATGGAAAGGATCCCTACAGAGATAGACCTGTTTGTAGTAGAGTAGAGTAGAGTAGAGTAGGATCCTTTTTGTTTAACCAGAAACAGCCCCAATATTGCCATTTCCAAACCCACCAGACTCCATTTAAATAAACAGTAATTTTAGCGTGTATAGGGCCGGCATATTCTCACATCTAACTGAGTGAATTGAGGGGTTATTTTAGCAAACCAGAATTGGTGGTTGTTGGAACAGTGGAAAGATGAACCGAGATGGTTTCTGTGAGTTTTGTTTTTCTTCTGTTGACTTTGAATGAAGTGTGTTTTACAATGACAGAAATAATGTTCATTTAAATGGAGTCTGGTGGGTTTGGCGTTGGTGGTTTTGAGGCTGTTAAACAAAAAGGATCTTACTTTTTTATAAAAGGTCTGTCTCTGTAGGGATCCATTCCATAATGTTGTCAGACACTTAGAATAATAATCTGAGCCTGTCAGTGGCAAAAACGAACTCTTTTAGTGGACGTAGATTGATGTAAATATGCTTTCGATGGTTACACTGCAGTCGGTTTAACAGCTGCCAGCTGCAACCCTCTGAAAAGTTGTTGTTCCTATTAGTCACTCCAATACAAAAACATGGGAAGATAGGGTCCGGGTTAATACATACTAAAGTTACCCTTTATATGAAATGAGGAACCCTCAACTCAAATGTAATCATCAGCGTAAAACTCCCAGCTTTAAAAAGTACAATCAGAAACAGACTGTGTGATAACAATGATAACATTAAAGCTGATTTATTATTTTCTTTGTTGGCCTATGCAGCTTAAGTGTGGGGGTGGGGAGTTTTTGATCCACAGCAGGCTGAGAAAAAAAATGGAGCTTTGAAAGCCAGAAATCTCAGCAGCTGGCCAAATAATCATCACTGATCAACAAATACTGATACGCAAAGGTCATTCTGTGCTGTAGGGCGGTGAAGTAATACTTTATACAGCCTTAACGTGAGAATCAAAATCAGGTTTTGAGATTTCACTTGTGAGTTTGGAAGTGTAGAGGTCAGTGTTTGGGGTTATTGTCACTTCACTGTACCTTCTCAATGAGCAGGTGAAGCTGCTGAGTGACCTGCCAGCACGGATCCCCCCGAACAGCTGTGATGCTCTGCAGGTCAGTGCCCGTCAGACAGGAAACACTGCTCCTGGCAAACGTCTCCTTCATCTGCAACAGAGTGTAAATGTCAAGAGGGCATCAAACAATTAGAAAGGACGTCTATTTTAATTTCTCATCAAACACACCCAGGGCAGGTATTCCTTTTAGTTCCTTTTGTTTGATGCAGACACTGATTTTCACTGATGTAAACTTTAGGGCATACATTTGTAGCATAATTTGATGAAAAATAAGGCATAAACTTTCTTTTACACCTTCACAACCACTGTGTTAAAGTTTGCTTGAAACCCTGAGTCAGCATAATTTCTTGGCATGTGTCTGTCCTCTTTGCTTGTCATTTGTTTAGGTTTCATTTCCTCATGTAGTTCTGCTGCATCTCATCTAGTTTAATGATTAATTCCTGTAAACACAGACTGAGGTTGAGTTGGACTGGATCCAGGTAACCAAAGGACTCTAGCCTCACCAAAACAAGCAGAGTGAGTCCAACACACACACACACACACACACACACACACACACACACACACGTCTTCACATACCAAGTCTTCCTGATAATCACAGCTAATCATAAAAATAGCTGCACAGTCCACCTCTGCAGCTGCCAGAGCGTTTTACTTCCTTGTCCTCCTTTTTTTTGCAAATGCAAGCAAAGCGTGTGTTCTTGCATGAAGCTGAATTGTGCAAAACTGAACTATTTTATTGTGAAAGCAGTAAATGTGGCCTGCCTTGCATTGTGCACAAAACAGGAAAATAAATTAGACGTGTTCTGGACTGTTTGTGCTCTGGAGCGCAGCAACACAACCAGAGCGCATAAAAACCAATTCCCCCACAAAACTGTCAGCAATAAATTACGCACATAAGTCTATAGAAGTTACAATTAAGCATTCAAGGTCAACAAAAAGTTTTTTTAAGCTGCATTGAAAAGCTGAAAAACTTTGCATCCATCTCGCGGTGCGCACTTCAAGACGATGCGTAAAAGCCTACGCGCGTCTCCGGTTCTTTCACCCCGAACCTTCACTTTTGTCCTTACCGAATTGAGAGCCGTGGTGAAGTGCAGTACGGTGATGGTGACGACCACAGTCTGCAGCAGGATCGCCAGCAGCAATAGCACCCCGAGCTTCGGACCGGAGCCCGTCATAACGACAGACCGCCGTCCGGTACCCGACCAGCGCCGTCCCGTCCCGTTCTCAGACTTCCAGAACAAGAACAATGGCAGAGGACTGACTCCTTAACTTCTACCCTCCCTCGCCGTCCCCTGCATGCAGAAGGAGGAGGTAGAGAAGGAGGCGGGGCCGGCCTGGAGAACAAGAGCTATTTTCCCTCTTTGAATTTCTCCTGGTGAGATTATTGTTTCATTTCTGCGCTGGAAAAACACAGATAGCCTTCAAGTTTATTGTGAACGCTCGTATCTTCGCTGTAGATCTGTGTGCCGAGCTTTACTGAGAGAAAAACACATTTAACATAGAATATGATCACAGATAATGTTTTCATACATGCACACAGTGGCACAGCAGCTGAATTTTGGCACGTACATGACTGTTATTACAATGTTATAGAGTTTAAACTAAAGTTTGAATCACTTATCTCAATAAAATCATATATGTTCTGCATCACTGAAGAGTTGAACATTGATTTAGGTTACATTACTCAGGGGTCTTTTCTGGGGAAAAACATAGGCTTTTCTTCAAAGGTTTTGGCTTATTTGTTTCTGTATGCTGACTAAGATCACATGTATCCAAAATGTCAAGTTGTCTAGATAAACAAATTCCTGGCATTTCTGTTTTAGTTACACATATCTCCACATTTATCTTATCTTACACTGTTCATCCATCATGTGTCATTGAGAGGTGAGAAAAGGGGTTTTTAAGGACACAAATAGGTCAGATACTATTTGCCTGTGCTCATATGTGTGAACCCTGTCCTAGTAGCTGGCATTGGAGATATATTTTTGGACACATATCTGATTAAAGGGCCTTTTGATGATGGGAGATTGCAGGAAGTTTTTCTCCAGCTGCATAACAAAAACATGTTACTCAACATCGCTGCCTGCCACGCTGTTGAAGGATAAAGTGCATTGGAAGGAAATTTGAGGATGGATGGTGAGGTGTCAGTATGAAACACAAAACGTTTGTCACACAATTTTTCACCTTGACTCACGGTGTTGACCCCGTAACCATCAAAACAAGGTGGTAACTTGAGTCCTGTGTCAGTCAGTGGTGAGAAAATAAGCTTGGTAAATTAACTTGTTGACCTGTAGCCTCTGCTTCACCTTTATCTTCTGGCTTTCATTTTGACATCATTCAGAATAAATGGCACGTGGTTTAAACACTTTAAAAGACGGGAGATTCAGATGGACCAATCAGAAATGACGTCATATGCTGAAGATAGGGTTCGGTGATATGACGAAATATACCAAAAGTCATTGTGAGATGATTTTTTTCCCATGATTTTGCATCTGTGGATTCATTAAATCATGATATTGAAGTTGACACAAAGTTGGAGTTTGATTATGCCAATATTGGATTTTTGTATAAACTTTGCATCAATGTGATGAAACGCCTTAATTTGCTGGTTATTTTAATCAGCTGGATTGACTGAAAATAGGTTATTTTATCCATTGATAGTCTCTCAATTGATTTTTCTTGCAAGTTTACCACATTATAATATTGTATATATATTAGTGTAGTGGTATAGAATTACATATGATCAGCCCAGTCATCAAAAGAAAATGCTGGCATTCTATATTTCGGCAAACTACAATATGTTACATGCATTTCATATGTATCACATCAGCATTTCTAAAGTGATGTTGTATATGAACTGACTTTGTCATAAGAGTTCCAGCGTACATAATGTAAATGTAACACATCCGTGATTTACAGAAATGAAGAATGTCAACATTTTTTCTGGCCATTGGATTGATCATTATAGAAGATTTTATTGAAACTGCCCACATACAGAAGTCAAAAGTAACGTTTTAATGTGGGAGATTCTTACATTCTTGGTGTTAGACAGTCACTGCAGTGCATCAGTGGGGGAGGCAGCTAATACATATAATACATATAATATTGTACAACTTGCCAGTTAAAGAGAAAGAGGAATAATTTCATTGCTTTTATTAAAGTGATTTTTTTTATCAGATGAAGCCAACAGCACTATTTTGAGCAAAGCATAAGCTGTTTTTCTGTTTCTGCTTTTGATTCTTTTGTTGTTGTTGTTGTTGTTGATGATGATGAAGTTTCAGTAGGTAGAAGTGTTTTTTTTCTTTGCCAATTCAGCAATGGTAGCTTCCATTACTAATACTAACTAGTTAATTTCTTGTTCTTCTTCTTGTATTTATTACAAACTGAAAATTAAAACACGTTCCTTCCTTTGTGCCAGAGGGTTTCTCCCAGAAAAAACCTTTTTGACACTTAATGTTTGGAGCAGTAAATTCAGCAGGTTTGCTCTCTGTGGCGTTGTATCAGTAGCCTAAGTGATGGAAAATATGAAATTCTGGACCCCTTTAAATTGCTATTTTTATTCTAAATTTGTCTTGTACTGTAAATAGATAACACAATAAAATGACACCATATCCTCAAGAAAAATGAAAAAGTAAATCTTTTTTTTACGTCCTCATTAATACTATTAAAATGTTGACTCTTCACCCCCATAAATTCCGCAAACTTCTTTTTTATTTTGTTATTAACATCTTACATATCCCTTTATCTCACAAAATATTAATTATTGACACACTTTTGCCTCTGAACACACTGTGAGTTTGGCGCTGCTTTCTCGTAAAACCCTTGTGTCTCAAAAAATGTCAACTTTGGAAAAGTAGCCTTATTTTTAGACTGACCACTCAAGCATTTTAGAGCACATCCAAACTATTTTACAAAGTAAATCTCAGGCCAGAGGATGGTGCAACATAAAAAAGAACAAGACTGGTACAAGTAGGGTGACACAATGTGAGTGGAGACGGCTTTTTCTCCTGACGTTAAGCGCATTGGTCAGTGCTATGAGCAGCTTTGGACACGTTGTTATCAATGCAATGTTGTGCAGTGAGGCAAGCTGAGCCTATAAATGGATCCTGGTCCTGTTGGCTCGTTCCTGCATCTGCAACATCTGGCCTCAATCTGGCTCCTACGCCCCGCCGTCCCCTCCAGGGAGATGCACTGCGCTTAGGTTTCACTCTGCTATGCCTGCAAGGGCCTGCTGGGGGTAACGCAGACTGTAAACCGTGTGTGTGTGTGTGTGTGTGTGTGTGTGATAAAGAGTACAGAGAATATGTGAAGGTCAACATCGTCCATGAGAGCATCCTTGGTACAAGCTGGAGAGACTTATCTGAACCTTAAACCGAAAAACAAGCCCTTAAATAAATCTTCACCTTCTGAGCACAAGCTTTTTGTCCAGAAATGGCCTTAAAGTCCCACACTGTGAACTGATTATAGTCCCCACATTGTGATTAATACAGGCTAGAGACACACACTCTGAGTGTATTTCTGAACAGCGGCCAAGTTTTGATAGGGATACGAAGACGAGAACTGACCAACTCCCCCGCAAAGTCGACTCCCTCCCTCCTCAATCGCCTTCCAAACTTTGTCTCCCACTCCCTTCTCCCTCGCTCTCTTTGTGTCTGTCTGCCTCTTTATTCGTTTCTCTTTGTCTGTCCTTTCCTGTCTTTCAGATGCCATTTCTCAGCCATCTCTTTCCATTTGTCCTCCTTGTTCTCTCTGCCTCTCCACATCTCTCTCTGCATTGACCATAAGTAGGTACAGTATTGCTACAGCATGTTGTACAATGCAATACATGTAAGTATGGAAATGCATTTCTGCCAGTAAAAGAAAAAAATAAGACGAAAACTTAGCCTGTGATGAAAAAAAAGATCCTGTAAGTCATTATAGTGACAAACTTAAATTAAATAATGACCGAATTTTATCACAAAATAAAGTTTCTGATCATTTTAAGTCATTATTTTGAGAAAGCTTCTCATTATTTTTAGACACTTACAGTGGCATGCAAAATTTTGGGCACCCCTGGTCAAGATTTCATTTACTGTGAGTAGTTAGGTAAGTAGAAGATGAACAAAACAAAAAGGGGCTTGAAGCAAAAGTTTGGGAACCCTGCATGGTCAGTACTTAGCTGCGCCCCCTTTGGCAAGTATCACAGCTTCAGATGCTTTTCGTAACCAGCTAAGACTCTTTGAGTTCTGTCTTTTTTTCTTGGTTGGAGGATTTCACCCATCCGTCCTTCAAAAGGCTCCTAGTTTTCTGAGATTATTGGGCTGTATTGCATGCACTGCTTATTTGAGGTCTGTCCACAGATTTTTATTGATGTTTGGGTCAGGGGATTGTGAGGGCCATGGCAAAACCTTCAGCTTGTGCCTCTTGAGGTAGTCCATTGTGGATTTTGAGGTGTTTTTAGGATTATTATCCTGTTGTAGAAGCCACCCTCTCCTCATCTTCATCTTTTTTACAGATGGTGTAATGTTTGCTTCCAGTATTTACTGGAATTGAACTGAATCCATTCTTCCCTCTACCTGTGAAATGTTCCCCGTGCCGCTGGCTGCAACACAAGCCCAAAGCATCATCAATCCCCACTCCTGTGTTTAACAGTTGGACAGGTGTCCTTTTTATGAAACTCTGCACCTTTTTTTCTCCGAACATGCCTTTGCTCATTGAGTCCAAAAGGTTTAACTTCATCAGTCCACAGGATTTGTTTCCAAAAAGCACCAGACTTATTTAGATGTTCCTTTGCAAACTTCTGATGCTGAATTTTGTGGTGAGCACGCAGGAAAACGGGGGTTTTGATTTGCGTTTCTAACAATCCTACAAGCAGCTCTCTCAGAAACTTTTCTTGGTCTTCAGACCTCAACTTGACCTCCACAGTTCCTGCTAACGGCCATTTCTTAATGACATTACAAATGAATCTTTGAAATTAGCATCACCTGGCCTTTCCTAATGATGACTATGAGCAAGCCAGAGCCCTAACAAGCTAATTATGATCTGAGACCCTGTGAGAAGAGTTTAAAAAAGAGTCTATAGCTCAAATGTCTCGGTGTGCCCAAACTTTTGCCATTTTTTTCACTCTAAAATTGTACAAAACAAAAGTAATACTCTAATCTTGCTTAAGATGTTGAAAAGCATGTTTCATTTTTAACTTCATTCCTTTTGGCGATCAGTTCATCTTCTCCTCACTTAACTATTTGCAGTAAATGAAACTGGGCTATGGGCTTCCGTATGAGATAATCCAGAAATTAAGAACGATCATTTTTTCATTGAGTACTAACAGGTGTCCGGCCCACCTGGACCCCAGGTGTACCACTTGTAGAGGAATGATATAGACCTCGGATATCTCACTGCAGTTGTTTATTAAAATACAGCACACAGACAAAAACACATCTTGCCTAAAGTTTGTCTCGCTGAGTGGACTTGCTAAGTTATTCATATGGAAGACACGATGTTGGCAGAACAACTTGCAGCTCACATAAGGGGTGGACTTTAATAGTCTTGACTCTGACTAACAGTTTGGATGCTTTTAGAGACAGGTGTTGCACTGAACAAGTATTGTGTTCCAAGGCTCCGATTTTCATTTTCCTCCTGTTGTTTCTCTTTATTGAGTTTATAAACTTGTTTTGTGATGTATGTGATTGAGTACTTCTACTTAAGACCAATAAAAGTGTGGATTTATCTGTGTATTAATCCTGTTCATGGGACAAACACTGATTTGTACAGTCACATTATGGGGACTCACATCTGATTTTGAGACAAAAAGCCAATCCATATAAGGTAAACCATTAATTTATTTACTTTCTGACTCCTATTTTTATGTTATGTTAAGATTATTAATATAAACATTGGCATTATCTCTTAAAACAATAACTGTGAAAACTAACATGCTGTAAATCTAAATCTGTCTCTCTCTGCCTGCTTGCCAAGGTAAACACACACACACACACACACACACACACACACACACAGAGTTAATTTTATCCTTCCTATTAGAAATAACACAGTACCCAGAGCTGAACAATATCACTGATATCTGGCCCAAACACACACACACCTACCTCGGGAAGGGTGAGGTGGGACAACTGAAGCAACCAATGGGCACGCCAGAAACCTGAGAGCTGACCAATGAACAAACAGGAAAGTTTTGGGGACTTCCCAAAGTTTCCAAACTTTTTTTGGCTCTACTAGCTTTTGTCAGATTTTGGGGTTTTTATGTTGACGTATGTGTGTGTGTGTGTGTGTGTGTGCGCGCGCGTATGCGTGTGCGTGCGTGCGTGCGTGTGTGTGTGTGTGTGTGTGTGTTTTTGCTCTGCATGTAATAGGTTCTCTCTTACTGTATGTGTGTGTGCGTGTGTCTGTGTGTATCTGTGTGTGTGTATGGAGCTAAAGCTGAGGCTGCTCGCTCACTGCTTCATTTCATTTCAGGAATCAAGAGTTCAGAAAAAAACGGGTGATCGAGGAGGCTGACACTCCCAAGAGAGGGAGACAGACCCCCTCCAGATACAATTACACATGTGTGTGTGTGTGTGTGTGTGTGTGTGTGTGTGTTCTCATGTCCAAGACGTTTACATGTCTCAACGTGCGTCAAAGTATTTCTGAGTTTTTAAATTTATGGTAATGTTTAAGTGTTCAGCAGTGTTCCTCTGTGTGTGTATGACTTATTCTTTTGGCCATGTAGAGCAGATAAAGTATGGAGACATAACTGTCCATATACTTTTGTTCAGTCTTTCACAACCTCTTCGCCACATAAGAACATTAATATTGAAATATTTTGCAAAACCCCAGATAACGTCTCATGCTGAAATTCTCATTTATTACAGTGTCTGCATATGGCAGCCACTGTATGGTCCAGGTTGGGGAAAAGTTATGGTTATTACAAATCAGCTCTGGCTAAAGTATGGTAAGAGTTAGCACACTAAAGCACTTATAGTTACAGCTGGTCACAGTTACACAGTTAATAAAAAAGCCAGTGTTAATTGCACTCTATTTTGAGGCACAAACTCCTGCATCACCTGCACAAAAGTGAGATTTTCGTCAACCACTGTGACCTCAACACTCGATGCCGGTGTGCCCAACCACTCTTCAGGGCAAGGAGGGAGGAGGGCGGAATATAAGGTGAGACACAAAAAACGCAGGAAACCGAAAAGAAGGGCACACGCAGCCTTTACCCGATAAAAGCATTAATATAAAGCCGAATCACAATTTGCTATGTGTAAATAAAGTAGAGTAATGGTGTTTTGAGCAAAGAATGAAGTCACACTCCCTCTGTGTGTGCTGTAATCTGACCTTTTCTGTTCTTTGTTTTGGTGGACAGTCTGGCAGCACATGCATGTTAAGACCCAGACACACCAAACTGACTTCAGAGAACTGGTGGTAACGTAGCCCCCTGCTGTGTTACCTCATGTCGCCACAGCCAGCCAACCAACATGTACGTTCTGCACTTGCATAACAGGAAATAACTCTCCACACCAGCAGATGGCAGTAGTCTGTAATTGTCATTCAAAATGGGAAACCGGAACACTGTCTCAATGTTATTTAGCACATTAACAACAGAATCCAGTGTTGACAGAACAAAACATATTAACCGTGCACCAGTGAACAATAACACAAGCCATGCTAAAGAGCTCAAAAGCTTAAAATTATCTTACCCAATAAAACAAGTTTGTTTTGGTCTCACTCCCTCTTGTATTTAGCTTTGTTGACTTTCCTCACTTCCATTTTTCTTCTCGTGAGCTGAGCTGAAGTGCCAATCAGAGTTAATCCAACATGCTGAATCAGCAGAAAGAAAGCCAACCATCGGCCTTGTGTGTCAGGTCCTTATCTGCATGTAAGTCCCTGTGTGTTTCCAACTGGCTAGCTCATTGTCACCGCTCTGCACTACGCTCTCATGGCAGTTACTGCTGAATTTTGGATGGCGTTGTCAGGCATTTCCCCCACATTAACACCATTAGCCCTGTTAGCACTGTTGCCATTGTTAGCGCTGTTAGCACCGTTAGCTGCTAGCCAACAACTCAGCCACCTCCATGTTGAGAGTGTGCAGGCAATCTCAGCGGTGGCTGTGAACCATAGATATGCTCTAAATGTCATATACAGCTGCTTCAATATATTTTACAGGACAATATCAGAATAGCCTATCGGTCTGACACTGATGATAAAAGCATCTTGTGGAAATATAACAAAATAAAATATATGAAATAAATATATGGGCCAATATTTCAGGAGATCAAGTGTAGTAAGTGGATATCTGGACAATCAGTTCCTCTTCCATGCGCCAGTCATTTTGACTAATCTCTGTAAACAGATACCTGCACATGAATGCAGATAGAAATTCAAAAAAAGCCAACATAAAGCTAAACTGATGTCAGACAATAGCAGACCACATTTGGCCAACATGTTCACCCTCTTTTGCTTTCCACACGGACTATTGCTGCTTGAACATGACTGGTATAGTACTTGGACTGCAAAAGGAAACCAGCACTTCCAATGCATGAATCTTGTCCTGTTGCCAACAGATTTTGCAGACGTATGCAGATATCTGTATATAGAGATTATTTACAAGATAATGCATTGTTTTGCTTCCCTTTGCTGTAAAAAAAAGCATGTTCATAATAGATGCCTTCTTCATCTTCTTCAGAGAGCCCTGATCTCAACCCCATACAACACCTCTGGGGTGAAGTGAAACACCAACTGTGAGCCAGACTTTATCATCCAACTGGCCGAACTGGATCAAATCCCTGTTGTCAGGGAATCCAACATCTGGGGTGGAGTCTGTAACAGCAGCAAAGTAATGCCCGTGGTTTTGGACACTCATGTTTAACAATCACACATGGGTGTAATGCTCAAGTGTCCACATACTTTTGGCCATGTAGGGTAAATGTGTGTGGTTTTGTCTCCATGTCTTTGTGCATGTGTAACATACAGAATGTGTCCTTGTGCAGTTTGAGGCCCACACTGTGGTTTTCTCTTCCTCCCTACAATCTTTCTCTGTCCTCCCTCCCTCCCTCCAACTCTTTCCAAATTGCCTTACACTCCCTTCTCTCTCTCTCTCTGCCTGTCAGGAAGAAGTGAACAATATGACCTTTAGTCGCAGCGATAACATTCTCCCTCATGAATTCCCTGCCGCTCCGGCTTTCCTTTCACATTCTCACCGGTTTGTTTTCGCTCCCGGCGCCTCTGTTTTCCTTAGAAATGATCACCCTGTGATTAACGAGCAGCACCAGGGGGCAGGGAGGAAGTCAGGCCTCCACGGGGTCGCACACATACACATACATGTACTACATATATGTTCACACCGCAGCTCAA
This sequence comes from Epinephelus fuscoguttatus, assembly GCF_011397635.1. NCBI lineage: Eukaryota > Metazoa > Chordata > Actinopteri > Perciformes > Serranidae > Epinephelus > Epinephelus fuscoguttatus. The sequence continues at coordinate 8,378,572 of NC_064772.1, forward strand.
AGTGTCTCATCAATGTTTGGATCCTCTCACATGTCACTGTAATCACATTCTTCACTTAAGTAAAAGTACTGATACCACACTGTCAAAATAGTCCAATACAAGTAAAAGTCCGGCATTCAAAACCTTAAAAAGTATGTAGATATTATCAGCACAATAAAGCTAAAGTACTAATGTGTGTGTTGCATTTTACTGCTGTAGATGTTTAAGGTTGAGCTCATTTTAACTCCTTTATATACTGTTGGTAGTTTAATCTACAGCAATGCATCATATTCTATAAGATCATCATATGTTTGTAGTGTGGCTGTCCTGTAAGAACCACGTATCTCTAAAAAGTCAGAAAAAAGCCCTGTTTTCAGCTTTGTGACAATGGATTTTCCTGCTGATCCAGCAGGGTTTTAAAAGTGTTTATTAAGCTTAAGAAGGAGGAGAATTTTCTCAACACATATAGGAACACGTCATCTTTCAGTTTATGACAAACATTCAACATCAGCACATCTGGAGATACATGATTTTTACTGGACAGGAAGGGGCTGAAAATCTGTAATCTGTAAAGTAACTAAAGCTGAATAGCTATAGCTAAAGCTAAAAATGACTATATTTACCTCTGATATGTAGAGGAGTAGAGGTATAAAGTTACATAGTACCTCAAATTTGTACTTAAGCACAAAACCTGAGTGAATGTCCCTAGTTACATTCCACCACTGCATGTGTCAGTCATACCTGATCTTTTAAATTAGTGTGAACTAAGGATGGGCATTCGCTTGTATTTAGGTCTAGGGACAGGAGAAAATACAATGTTACTGTATTTTAGACCAAATACCTCAATATCGATATTGTGACTATATAGTATGGTTGACCACTGGTGATCTCACAAAATATTTGTACAGAGATGTTTGATAAATAATCATCAGTAGGGTGGATTATAACACAGCTATTAAATCCTGGAAAAGACAACACTTACAATATTACGATATCCAAAATCTAAGACCATATTGAGTTTCATATCACAATCTATACTCAAGTAAAAGAACACTAACACCCATTAAAAAATCATTCAGCTCACCTGGTAGAGCAGACGCTGTGTACTAAAAGCTGTGTCCTTGTTGCAGAGGCTGTGGGTACAATTCCACCCCCCCACAGCCCTTTGCTGCAGGTCATCCCCCCTCTCTCTTTCACACTAAATCTGTCCTATCTAATAAAGGTAAAAAAGCCCCAAAAATATCTTTTAAAAAAAATCACTCAAGTGAAAGTAAAAATTCCTAACTGAGAAACTTTCTCAAGTAACAGTAATAAAGTATCTGGTTAAAAACTTACTTAAAGTAGCTACACATTACTTTCCATTTAGGGTGTGCTGACCAGTGCAAAAATAATTAGAAAACATTAAAATAAATCATATAGGTGGAATTATGAAACTAATATTAACATTAAAGTTGACATTACTTTAGGGTAACTACTTTCTAAAGCAGTGATGATATAAATTTTGGTTGTTAGATATTAAGACCATAGTTCTTTAGTTGTCAACTACAGTTGAGGAGCTAACCGTGGAGGAGGTGAAACCTTTGGTCAGAATAGTTACTCTTATGACTCCTTCTCACATTGGGCTCACTTCTGTAATTGCCCAAATAGTGATAATGAGCTATTTCCAGCTTTCCTGGGAACCCCTGAAACTCCCTCAAGGACCCCCTGGTTGAGAACCACTGTTCTAAAGCAGAACAATTAAAAGCCCAACAGACCACTAGCTACAAGATAAGTTAATGTCACTGTCATAACATCAAAGAAAGTAGTGAAGTATAAAGTAGATTAAAGGTGCTGAAATATTCTTGAGTAAAGAGTAGACGTATAGAAAAAGGAACACATTTTTACTGATGTGAGTTGCTTGTAAGGCATTTCTACCCCTGACCTTTTGCCCTATCAGCCATGACTGGAGAGCACAGAATGTAAAGACACAGCCACACAATGTCAAACTTTGATTCCTGTTGCTGCGTCATCACTAGGGGACAGTTAGGACATTAAAAATGGCAGCTATATTAGAATTAATTAACATTACATAAATACAAGAAGTAGCACTGTTTGTCTAGGAGCTTATAAATATTTCGGGACTGCATGTCAGGAACTGGTACTAATTAAGCACCGGTTCTTGATGCCCATCCCCAGTGTGTGAACAGTGACAAGCTGCATGAACTTTTCTTTTTTATTCCCCTCTGGGAATGTCTGTAGATTAGACCCAGAGGCAGGGATGGATTATGCTTTTAGAAAAATATGAGCTAATGACCTCCCAAACAGAGTCCTGCATGGGTCCATTTCTGAAAACCCACTTCCACCCATACCTGTAAAGCATAGTACCAAAACCAACTTGTTATGTCTAAGTCAAAGCTCCACCTACCCGCACCCATTAATAGAAGTAGTAGTAATAGTAATCACTGCAAGGTTTGGAAACATTTTAGCATGCTCCCTCCACCACCATAAAACCTCAAAAGGATCCTCCTCGGGTGTCCTGAACTCGATGTAAGCTGCCACCTCATCCTCAGGGTGCAAAGTTTCATCACTGGAGTCCTCCATGTTGCTTGACAACAAATGTGACAACGGGATCAAAGGTTCCATTTGTGTCACTGACTTTCAAAATAAAAATAATTGTGGCTTGATAATAGTGATATTGATGTCAAAATACTTCACATATACTGCACATATTTTTCATTTGTTTAATTCTGAAAAATAAAAAATATATTGTTGTTCTCACCCGCTGCCCGCATGCATGTAGTTCATTTTTATCCATGTCCATGTTATTCATTTTTATCCATGCCCATGCCTGTGAATTTATGTATAAACATATTTTTACCCATTACACAGCTTTTTGCAGGTTAGCTGTTGGGTACCAACGGGTACCCCCAAACCCTCAATTACATAATTGTTCGCCCCAGTGCTGAAACAAAACCTTCGCCCTTGACATATCATGTCATTTTCAAATAGCCATGAAGTACAGTGGAAGCAGCTCACAACACCTTAAATATGTTTGGTGCTCCAGAAGCCAAACAGTACTCCTGTGTGTCAGATAGTCTGTGGTCATTTAATAAGTTTATTCTGACATCACAACATTTTCAACAAAAAAAAAAACTTTTATGATTTTGTCCAAAGGCAGGGCCTCAGAATCAGTTAAAAAATTATGACAATGTGCGGTCAAGATGTCATTTTTGCATTAACGGTCCGAAAGCCAAAGTCCTCACAAAGCAGGAAATCCTCACATTTGAGAAGCTGTAACATCTGGCTCTCTTTATTTATGTCCTGCAGATATTTTTTAATGTTGACCTCAGTGCAAACACCTCGTAAACATTTTGTGATCCTGTGATGTTTCCTGACTTAAACATCTTGTTTCAGTCCTATACTGCATACATAACTGTATTAGTGTGCATTATAATCTCTGTAATTAATGCAAAAAAAGTTAACATTTTATATAAACAGGAAGTGATACAATACGTGCGTCAATCAAACTGCCAACTAAACTGCATAAAGAGACAGTGAGGATTTTTTTTTTACAGCCATTTAATTTGTCTTTTGTTTTCCTGCATCTTTCTGTAGCTGTCTCACCACCATCACCAATTCATTTTAATTTTCTGCAGCTGTGAGCAAAAATTCAAAACATTTTTACTCTGCATACTGACATCTTTGGGTATTTTTTGTCAATGTTCAGGGTGAACACTCAAAATCTGGGTACTTAGAAGTAGTAGGTAGCAGTTTGTGAGTTTAAGAGGCTCCCCTGAACGCACCATTTAAAGTGACAGTTTATCCCACAATCAAAATACACATTATTCTTCTTACCTGTGGTGCTATTTATCAATTTAGATGGTTTTGGTGTGAGTTGCCAAATGCTGGCGATATCAGCTATAGAGATGTCTGCCTTCTCTCCAATATAATGGAACTAGATGGTAATCAGCTTGTGGTGTTCATGTTCTGGTTACGAATTCAAAGACCTTGTTGTGAGCAGTTTCATATAGGAACAGTTTTCTTTTTATTGAACTAGACCCTCCAATCAAATCACTGCTCAGAGGGAAGCATGCATCTATCATAGATGAGAGGGTTGTGTTCATGACAGCACGAGATGTAAACATTAATGGCATCCTCCTCAGCTGAGCTGTAACAATAGCTGGCTCAGTGGTGCTAGGTGATCTAGCATGTTCGTATCAAGAGAACTGGTACAGTGTTTAAGGCGGGGGGCCATGTTCATTCCTGTGAAAGTTGCTCAGTGGTGCATGAAGCCAAAAAAGTTTGACTTCTTGGGCAAGTGCACTAGAGACTTCGCTGAATGCCTCAAATTCTGATTTTGCAGGGATTGCCAAGTTTCACAATGTAAGTCTATGAGAAAAATTATTTTTGGGCCACATGGTATCAGGTGTTGGACCCCTAAGCATGGGAGTCAACTGACCCCTGGGCACAGATATGCAAAGGGGCCCACTACCTCTCCTACACAGGACCAAGACACACAAACTTTGTGGTAGTTTCGTCTCTTTTTTTGTTGTTGTTTGGCATCTTTTTTTAGTCATTGTTAGGGGTGTAACGGTACACAAAAATCTCAGTTCGGTACGTACCTCGGTACACAAGTCACGGTTCAGTTTTTTTCGGTACAGTAATGAAAAAAATAGACAGCTATTAAATATCTTTTACTTATTGGTAACCTTATTAAAACATACCACCACAGCAGTTAACTCTTTTTACACAATTTTTGAATGAAACAAATTTATATAAAATCCTGCTTTTTCACATTGTTTGAATGAAAATAGAAATATAAAAGTGAAAAATAAAATCCTGCTGTTTGAATGAAAAATATAAATATACATTTCTGCTTAAACAGTTTTACTCAATTAAAATAAAAAGTATAGTGCAGCTGGTCAGCTTTAAAGCCTGCTCAGGTTCAGTTTTACTAGGAACTTACTTAGCTTTCCCACTTTGTTAAAGTGCAGTAAACAAAACATGCTTATATCTAAAGTGCAGCTTAAACAATTTTACTCAGCTCCAGTGGTGTTGGTTATTTCTTTAGCGCCATGGTCAGGGAAACGCTCTTTCTTTTTAAACGACGACCATATCGTAGTTTGCACCAGATTGCGCATTTGCAAAATGCGAGAATGCACTGCACAAAGTGAAAGCGGAGATTTACGGGACTCGGTCCGTCACTCAATTATGTCCGTCGGGGAACTAGATATTTTAAATGGTACGGCTCGCAAAAACGGAATTAAAATGAAACAAAATAAAATAAAATAATATCCTGCGCCCAATAATTCGGTACAGGGTCGTGCCGAACCGAAAGTCGCGTACCGAACAGTTCGACACAAATACATGTACCGTTACGGCCCTAGTCATTGTGCATCTTTTTGTGGTTTTGTCTCTTTGAAGTAATTTTGTTTCTTTTTTAAGGGTCATTTTGTGTGTCTTTGTGGTTGTGTTGCCTGTTTTTGAAGTTATTTTGTGTCTCTTTGTAGTCCCCTTGCATCTCTGTATGTCTCTTTCTGGTTGGTAATTTGAGTGACATTATGCAGAAGAAGACCATGGCAGGGGCCTGACATTTTGGGCTCCAGGGTCTAGGCCTGTTTAGTAATCCATCCATGCCTGGAAGCTGTAGTTACAGGATTTGGCCACTACAAAAAGTTGATGGCAGTAGTTACCCCCACTGTACAGAAGAGAAGCTAAAATATCCTGGATATGGCCACTGCCATCTTGTGCCAGTGATGTCATTTGGAGCTAGTCTGCAAATTAGCGATCTTCACAGTATCATTTTTCCCACCCATGCACTCATCCAGCTAATCGCAAGCAGTGCCACTGAATGTGAGCCCATCGATTGACTCACACAGTTGTTGATCATGTTGATCATCTCCATTTTATAGCTTTAAATAAGTAATTAAAACCAAACTTATCAGAACAACTACGCTAACACACAGCAGTGTGACAACAACTACCTTAAATGACAGAAACCGTCTTTGGGAAAAATGTATTTGATATTGATATTGAGTTTAGTTTGGCACATGTCCCATACACTAACATGGAGAGGGCGGGCTTTATGACCTATTCTGTAGCCAGCCACCAGAGGTTGGTCTGGTTGTTTCGGCTTCACTTTTTGGGAGCTGTCATGTCGTCTACCATTACATACATATTCTATGGCGGAAACTGCTCACAGGTTTATCTTGAGTTAGCGGGTCATGATTTTTGGAAAGAGACATTACTGTCAATTTTTGTGTATGTACTTTTTGGTGCTTTGAGCGTCACAAGCTGAGTGCCATCTAGTTCAATTATATTGGAGAGAAGGCAGACATCTCTACAGCCGATATCTCCACCACCCCGCAACTCACACTATAACGACCTGGACTGATAAATAGCACTACAGTTAAGAGGAAAAATATATATTTTGATTTTTGGGTGAACTGTTAGCTTGGTAAGACCACTGAGTCCAGACTGATACAGAGAGCAAAACAGAATGTTGAGCTCACGTCATCAGGTCAGAACAGACTCACCAGGCTAGTAAACTGTCCCTTTAAGAGTTAACAGTTGCACAGTGGATTGTGGGATACTGATGGCTGCAAAGGATAAACCAGGTGTTTCCTCTAAATTTACATCTGACTGCTGTTGATGCAAGAGTTGTTGACCTGTTTTGACATATCCCATCTTGAATTGTGGACTTGCCCTGTGATACGCAGACAGAGTGCATGCTGGGATATGCTCTCTGCTCTGCTGTGACTGTAAATGGGATTAAGAGGTTTTGGAAAACACAATGGGTGAGTGAATACTCAAACAGAGCTGGCACTCAATTATGCAGCCTGTTTGGCAGCAGGATGTAGTGTTGCAGACAGACTCTTGCCTCACTGATACACCACCCAACCTCACACACACACACACACACACACACACACACACACACACACACACACACACACACACAGAGTTTTTTGCTAATCAAGTCCTGATGGACAATCGCACACTATTCAACAGCGTTAGATCTGTGCAGACACACACTGAGTGTGCCCTGTGGCGCTCCAGATGCAGGTCTGATGATGCAGATTTGGCTGCTAATGGCAAACAAACAGACCAGTCTGTCAGGAGAAGCATGTTCCTACTCACCTCTCTGATCACATGATCTGACAGGCATGTTGTATTCTGTCACGCAATCATCTGATGGGGTTTGTTTCTGTTTCTCTGCAGGCTTTGACTTGACAGACGAGAGTTTGTTTGAAGATGAGAGCAGAAGTGAAAGAATGATAAAAAGTGAAGGCCAACAGATTTGTTTGATATCCAGTGTGGAGGTGCTGAGCCCAGCCTAAAACCAGTTTTTCACCAGGATGACAGATGGAGAGAAAGTTTGGCAGAAATCTTTCACCCCCTACGTGTTTTTTATTACCCTCGAATATCGCAGGACGTCAGATCACAGGCGTAAATCAAAAGCAAAGACTTTCTGTCCAGAGATTAAAAAACCATGGGGGTGTAAATCCATCAGGGAAAATCCATGAAATTTTACGACCTCTATAAATCTATAAGATAAAAACAACAGGAAAGGGAATAAAAGAGACAATTCACGTGATAAATAATATCAACAGTCATATTTAACAGCTGAGTAACTGATTGGAGGCCTGTGTTCAGGAGCAGGATTTGGCGCCATCTCCTGTGTCAGACTTTTATACTGAAATTACGCACCCATAAAAATAATGGATGACACCTTTAATTTATAACTCTTCATATATTTAAAGGGATCACTGTAGCTTAAGTACCAATGGAAATTATTCATGAACTATAATTACTATGTTTCACAATGTTTTTTAAAGAAGAAACATATTTTTATAAATAATTAATTATAAACAGTGACATAAAAAAAACCCTATAATTTAAGAAATAACAAACTTTTAAAGGGAATTAGCAATATTTTAAATATTTGTAACAATAAGTATTATTAACCTTTAAGCTAGAATTTTAAAGGAACTACTACATTTTTAAAACCAAATTTTTAATACATTGTATAATTTAGTAAACTATGATTGAATTATGAATAACTTTTAATATTTAAATACCTATAATGATAGCCATTATGAATAACTTGCAACTTAAACTACAACTTTAAAGTGAATATGAACAATTTTAAAGAAACATCAACATTTTAATACCTTTTAATGATAACTATAATTAATATAACGTATATTAGTTAATAACTAATAATATTTTCAATAAATATACAGTACATTTAATACCCATTGATCAAAGCTTAATAAACTTTAATAGAATAAAACATAACTTTTAATATTTTAATACCAATAGTGATAGCCATTATTAATATCTTTTAACTAGACTATGAGTCATTAAATAGTAACTATCTCCAAATGGAATTTGCTGTATTTGTAATAATTATCTGGTGTAACTGACACTTCAACTCAAAAAATTAAATCTATAATTTTAAAGGGATAACATAGTAAACTATAATGGAATAATGAATAACTTTTAAAATTTTAACACCTATAATAACTAATTATTATAATACATAACATATAAACTAAAACAATTTAATAAACTATAATGAATTAATATTTGTAATACTTGTTATAACTGCCAAAAAGTTAAAATATTACAACTTAATGAACACAAAATATATTTTTAATGGAGACACTATATTTCCTAATGCATGTTGTTACTGATATATAGTGTGAAAGCCATTAATAACATCATGAACTATAATTCAAAATCATTTTCTCAAAAGGGCTTATTCAGCATCTGACATACAAATAACTTGTAAGTATAACTAATAACCATAACTTAATTGTTTATTATTTTTCACAAAATACATTTACAGACTGTTTATTGGGAATATTAACTTCAGTTTATTTCCTTCAAAAAAAAAAAAATTCATTTGTAAATGTTGAGTCAACACAGAACATGGACACAAAAAAAACTTTAAATGTGTCATTGTAATATTTTATTCATAAATAAATCCCAAAATAGTAAATTGAGAACATTTTACATTGTGTACAGATACAGTAGCTGACCCTCTGGAAGGATTTAAACCCTGTTACATCACAGTTATCAATTAATAATTATAGCAAAGTTATTATAGCTGTGATTACAAGTTCACACTACCCAACACATCTGGTGCCATTTTGGAGGTCGGCTTGTGCACCGAGTAAAGTTTCCTTCACATCAGGTCGCGCGTTACATAATAAACACAACCACCCCAACAGGAAGTTAACATGCTTGCCCTCTGCAGCAGCAAACAAAACAACACAAAACTGAACTGCAGACTGGAAAGTTTACGCTTACAAAACAATATAATTTTAGGAAAATATTTATTATTTGCATAACATCTCGGTCTTATTATATGATATGTATAATGGGCAAAATCAAGCATTTTAGTTTTATTTACTTCACTAGGAGTTTGCTGACTTTAAAAATTATCTTCAAAATGAAGTTCATGTTATATTTTAAATGTAAATGTCCAAAAATTACAAATTCATCACCTGATAAATAATACATCACACATAAGTATTCATCTTCATGTGTGAAATGGTGTGTTTTCACCTGTCATGTCTAACATCTGAAAATTATAATGTGAATGTGTGTCACAATCTGAAATGGTGATTCTCGTGTGATTAGGGCTCCAACTAACATTTTGCTTTGAGGCTTAATTTTAAAGTTAACATGAAGGAGAAGTCCTTGAAGAGTTCAATATAAATGGAAATTTTAACATCTACAGATCTGTTAGATGACGAAGATCATGTGATCGGTTTGTAGCTCCAAAACAGCTGCTATATGGATCTAATGGAGAGATTGTGTTCATTATTCCATTATTGAAAACTGTCCTGATTGTTTTCTCAATTAGTCTCGATGAGCACAGTCTGTAAAATGTCAGAAAACCCCATAATATTCTGTTTTTCAGTGATTTTAAAACAGAGAAAAGTGGACAATTCTTTTGCATGTTTCTTGAAAAGTGACTCAAACATTGATGATTAATTGATAGACTTGATGAATAATGACTTGATGAATAATGACTTGATGAATAATCATTTCAGTGCTTCGTCTGATAGTTTCACACGTGCCTTTGTTTTCTGGGGGCACTAGGAGAAGAAAACGTGATTTCATTTGTAGAAAAAAATATGAGGTTTAGATATTTGACTGCATGTTTTTACAAATATTCACGCTATCAGCTTTTGTCTTTCTGAGTCATTTGGACAGATGTTTACTATACACATATACATATGCTGCAGCAATTTAAGTTACTGTGACAAAACAATCATTCTTGCTCTAAGATTTAAGTCCTGTGCCAAATGCTCGATTAAAGCTGAGGACTTCCAATAATGGCGACCAGAGCTTGCCCTCTACAGGTGCTGCTGCACATCTCCTGAAGCACTTCTTGTCCCTGTTGACACAGTAAAAACACTGTACAGGAATGTAATACTTTCTCACACTAATACATGTGCATTATTACATTATTTAAAAAAGACGCATAAAAAAATATAATGATCCCTGGTCCCCCCACACCACTAAAGTTGTCACAGAAGCCAATAAAACAGCTATTTCAAGGGATTTATTAGCGCTGCAGGAGTACATCTGGGGCCGCGTTTGTGTATCTCTTGGCTGAAAGAACCTGTTGCATAACCCCAACTTATATAAAAAACATTATTTGTAGAGTATTAAACTATTTAATGTGTCATTTCACATACAGCAATAAAATTACAGCACTTACAAAACATTCAAAAGTCCTTCTCGATAATCCACATCGCTTCAGCTAATTTTAAAACTCATTTTACTTATTTATAAATGATATATTTCACTTCACATGGATATCAAACATAGTCACTTTTTACTGATAGGTGTACAAAACCTGTGCTTATACATTCAGTGGTGATAGTATTCAGATCCTTGACTTTGGTGAAACCCCTCCTCTACAAGTAAAAGTCCTGCATTTAAAACCTAACTTTAAGGAAAACTTTCATTTTTTTCCCAACATGGACCCTATTTTCCCATATTTTTGTGTTTAAGTGACTAATGGGGACAACACTTTTTTAAACTGGTCCAATACTGAGCAAGAGGGCTGCAGCCAGCAGCGGCGAAAAAAAGCTGCAGTGTATCCACTTGGGGCATTTGTGCATCCTCAGTGGTCATCACCTTAAAGTGTTTGTTTTTGCCACTGACAGGCTCAGATTATTATCATAAGTGTCTGACAACAATATGGAGACGATCCCTACAGAGATAGACAATTATTTTTAAAGAGTAGGATCCTTTATGTTTGACCAGAAACAGCCCCACAAACGCCATTGCCAAACTTACCAGACTCTGTTAAAAAAGCGTGAATAAATGCAGAACATTTTCACATCTAACTGCATGAATTAGGGGTTTATTTCAAGCAAACCAGAGTTGGTGATTGTTTGAATAGAGGAGCAATTAAACAAATCAGCTTTTGTGAGCTTTATTTTCTTTCTGTTGACTTTGAATGAAATGTGCTATACAGGTGATACCCAACTGGTCAAGCCACAGGGGCCAGATTTCTCTTTAATCATTAGTTCAAGGTCCACACAGTTTAATAAATTCAGTGTCACACTTGCATTTGGCCACGTCATCGAGTTATTTTGCTGTCTCGATCAAGTAGCTGTTCATTAGTCTCACACTCTACGGCAGGAAACAGCACTTGAAAATAAAAGCTCTGTGTTAGAAATTTACTGCACGTAAAAAATAAAGTCTGTTTTTTACCAACTAGACAAGTCACTTGCAGTCCATTCAGAATGGACCCGTGACCCACCAGTTGGGAACCACTGTGCTATCCAATGATAAAATTCCTCTTCATTTAAATGGAGTCTGGTGTTTTGGGGATTTTAGTGACTTTGAGACTGGTACAATCCTTTCCATAATGTTGTCAGACACTAAGATTAATAATCTGAGCCTGTCAGTGCAAACATGCTGCTCATGTTTATGTCGTTAGTCACTGAGACAAAATAAAGTATCGATGGTGCAGTAAAATGTTCCCCTATTCTCATGTTTCTGGGTTAATATTCCTGCTGCATTCATGTGTATGTGCCATTTTACTGCTGTAGATGTTGAGCTCATTTTAACTCCTTTATATACTGTTGGGTAGTTTAATCTACAGTAATACTCATATTCTATGGGATCATCTTATGTTTGTGGTGTGGCTGTCCTGTGAGAACCATGTATCTCTAAAAAGTCAACTTTTCATGGGGTGAGAAAAACAGTCCTGTTTTCAGCTGTGTGACGATGCATTTTCCAGCTGATCCAAGAGGGTTTTAAAGAGTTTATTTAGCTTAAGAAGGAGGAGAATTTTCTCAACATTTATTATCAACACACCTGGAGATACAAGGTTTTCACTGTGCAGGAAGGGGCTGAAATCTGAAAAGTAACTAATGCTGTCAGACAAAATTTAGTGCAGTGAAAAGTACAATATTACCTCTGAGATGTAGTGGAGTAGAAGAATAAAGTTTCAAAATATGGAAAGACTCAAGTACAAGTACCTCGAGTTTAGGGCTTGAGTAAATGTACTTAGTTACATTTCAGCACTGCACGTATGTATGGAGGGTAATTGCTTGCAGAAATCCATGTTAGGAACAAACTGTCTGGAATAATTTCCCTTTAAGAAAAGAAGAAAATCTCCTGATAGCCAGTGTTAAAATTTCAACATTTTTTCTTTCTGGATAATGTGAAGTAATGACCACACTCAGCTCAGTGTTTCTGCTAAACTCTTGGCTCGCTGTTGTTTGGGCCAAAAGCCAAAACCGAATCTGTCTGACGCTTGCAGTCGTCGGGTCGTTATATTAGTTTGGGCAAGGAGCGGAGGGCGGGAGAGAAACATGATAGTCCATTTGGGATCTCGTCTCTCGTGGTGATACAGTAATTCTTGCATACATTTCACAGCTATCATCATCATCATTGCATTGGCCCTGCAGTACAGTGGTCATCAGAGAGTGAAGTTACAGAGAGCGACTTTCAAACATACAATATTGCACAATCCAGTGAGTATACACAGCTGTGAACTCTGGCACACTTTTACCACACACACACACACACACACACACACACACACACACACACACACACACACACGCACACACACTGTAACCTTGACTGGCCTGTTTAGTGTGTGTGAGCAGACTGTTTCAGTGCCTCAGTGCATTATAAAAGAATAAAAGCTGAAGATAAATTTTTGAGTGACTTTGACCTCTAAAACTAATCAGATTAGGAGCTCATTAGGCAGAATATTCAAGGCTCTTCATTTTCAAGATACTGCAGGTTTTTTTTAAAGGAGCAGATTGGTTTTTTTTTTTGTTTGTGTTTTTTTTTTTTACATATGTTTTAATCTAAATCTATTTCCCAAAAATTTTGTATCCAAAAAACGGAGAAAAAAATAGTGAATGAGCCGGGAATTATCTCTAGTAATGAATTAACATCACCTGGATAGACAACATGGTGTTGAGCTGCGACTGGTAATCCTGAAATCAAATTTTAACCTTGCGCTTTTGTATTATTGATGTTTTAGTGCAACATAATGCATAATTGGGTATTTTTGGGATTTGGCAGCCTGACAGTTTCAGAATCTGCACCACTGAATTCAGCTAGCGCTAACACAGCGCTTCTGATCCCGGACAGCCCTGACTCCTCGCAAGATTAGCAAACTTAGCAAACTCTCTGTTCCTGCTGTTATACAAGTTAGACACAGTGTTGCTGCTGACCACCAGCCTGCTGTGACCTCCAGGGCTGTGGTTTGCGCTGGCTGAAGTCGAGTTGCTACTGGAGATGTTCTGATACCTAAACTTGCAGGGTTTTCCACCCATTCATTTATTTGTAGCAGCACATCACGATAACATCTAACACTATGTATTGATTTTTTATTTTTTTGCCGGCCCGTTCATTAGGAGTGCTGTGAGCGCTACTCTGGGCACAGAGGGAGCAGCAGAATGCCAGGTGCAGTGAAGGTGAAACTTAACCATTCATTGCGCTGGGTCTAGAGGTTCTCATCAGTCGATTTGATTTGATCAGCACTGATCAGATTGACTTATCAATTATCCACCCCGCAACTGAAAACTCCACAAACTGCTGCTGAGATAAAAAATAACTAAGTGCCGGTTGTGCTGCGTTCCTAAACCAACAAAAACCTCCACATTTTGAGAGGGGACAGAGAATGATACAAAGGGATATACAAACAAACGCATAAAGAAAAAAGAAAGCTGTTGGCAGTGGCTGTGCAACACAACTTGCTGTGTCAGCTACTGTTTAAAAGTGACGAAAAAGAATTGGTTCCCAGGAAACTACTTTTAAGTTTATAAATAAATTCCATGGTATCAGATCAGTGCATAGAGTCCTGGACTTGCTGATATCTGATCTAGCATTTTAAACTGTATCAGAGGCATTTCTAGTACTGTTATTGATTTGGGAACAACTCTAGTTGCTACAGCCACTCACTGGAGGTTCATCTTCAAAGCTGTGAATCACTGGTGATGTAGTCTCCTAGCGGCGGGGAGCAAGGCTGAGGGACCGTGGGGTGGCGGCTACCTAGCTGATTTTTGCCTCCTCTCTCAAAAGAAACCAAGAGCAGAAATAAGAATTTACCCATTTTAAATCGTAAAAAAAGGAAACCCATCATGTGGCAGTCAATGTTGCTTTTTCGGTGGCTACAAAAAATGAATCAGTGAATGGGAAACACTGTAAACACGCTGTAAAGTGTTAAGCTCTAAATCTTGGTCACCAAATTTACATATTGCAAGAATAGGCATTCAGTGGGAGTGTCCCATCAACATGATTTTGAAGCTTTTATTTTAAGGTTTAAAAAACTGCATAATGTTGCTTGAAATATAAATTTTACCTGTTAATTATATTCCAAATGAATACCATTATATTATACAATGGCCATTGAAAAAAAATCAGATTTCTAATATTATTTTCTAATTTAGAAAAATGTAGGTGTTCGTTTTATGATTTGAGGGTAATCTGTGAAATGTCTCCTGATGTGTGTGATGATACACGATTTTAAAATGTTTACATAATTTTGAAACAATTGGCACTCTAGCATACTTGTGAAACATTTTGCACAATTATTTATTTGGTATTGAACCCTCTTTACAATCTTAATTAAGGGATAATGAACCTTTAGCGTGTTTTATCCCCCACAAATTTTTAATCACTGATACAATTAGCAATACTATTGCTGGAGAACACCATGGATTATAAATGAGTGATACTTGTATGTTGTTTTATATGTTTGTCTAGTGTTTTAATACAGTTTTATCCTGCAGTCAAAGACACAGATCCTAGATTGTGTTTTTTTTCTTGAAAATAATGAGCCTTAAGTATACTATCACTGTCCAAAAGGTTGCATTGATATTATGGTCTTAAGCGTCAGTTTCTTTGGTTACTTCTGATTGGAAATATTTTGGTTTCAGGATTTAGTGAAGATGCTTTGTGATCCATTTGACTCAGTGATGTTCAGCTACACTGAGCCCATAAACCTGCTTTAAAAATGTGTTTGTATGGACATTGTGGCAGAAGTTCTCAAGGAGGATTTTCTGGTGTTGGCTACAGATGATTTGGCCCTGATTTGCCCACTAGTGGATATAAATTTGTATCCTACAGTTGGACAGGTACACAGGTGAGTATGTGAATGCATTGCAGCCGCTTGTCTACTCGAACACGTTGGTAAACAGCAGGTTATCACAAGCCTTGAATTCAATTTGTTGGTTCTGTTTCCATGTTTTTAAATTTGAAAGATTGTGCAGATTATGCATCTGATTTCTTGTCTGGTGTTTTGCTCAGGACATGTTGCTGCTGAAGGATACATTAGTTCAAAAATGGATCATGTGTGTTAATCAAAGCCATGTTCCCTCTTTGCAGATCCAACAAGGAGCTCAAGTACCTGACTTTTTGCTCCAGGATGTCTTTGGCGCTGCAAACAATCTCTCCCGGTTCAGGAGGATCTGGAGCGGTTTGTTTGTCTACAGATTCTGGTCCAGCCAGTGGATGTAGTTGTTCATGCTCCTCTGTCCAACACTAGACATCATTGGCAGGAATGCAAACACCATGCAGCCATGAAAGCCATCCTCATAGTGATCACTGGTCACTGTGACGCCGGCGTTCTGCAGGCGCCTGACATACATCAACCCATCATCCCTTAGCACGTCAAACTCACAGGTCATCACGTATGCTTTAGGTGTCCTTCTCAGAACCCCCTGCTCTGCCAGCAGTGGTGCCGCCCTCACGTCCACCAGCTCAGGTACCTCACCCATCACCCCTGGCGATCCCGTCTCTTTCACAACCGGCGTGAAGTTCTTCCTGCGCTCAGCCGGGAGCAAAGCGGTCCAGTCCAGCTTGGAGCGGATGCTGGCGCTGATGGCCGTCTGGTCCAAGGAGCTGTGGTTGTTAGCAAGCAGGAGGGGCTCCAGGGAGGTGTCGGCGCCCAGGTACTGCAGCCAGAAACGAGCCATGACAGGCCTGTAGAGGATGGGCACGGCCCGGTTCTGCTGGTAGGATGGGGTGTAGAAGTCGAGAGCCTGCAGCACGGGGTAGATCAGTGCCTGGAGCTTGAACTTCGGTGTCAGACTGTCATCTGAGCTGAGCTGTGGACACAGTCAGGCTTTAGAGCACAACTCAGCTGATACAAGTTTCTGAGGGCCAATATCAACTTTTTACGCTGAAAGAGCTGAATTCTGATACGTCTTGGTCGAAATTTATTGTATACAATATAAAGCCATTGAGAACAGCATCATTTAACTTATTCTGATGATGTATGTTTTGAGGTTGAGAACCAGAGGGATATAATTAACATTTGACCAACTTTATAGGACAGTCAAAACAAAAAAACTTTGAATTTTTTTTAGGTGAGTAAGTGCACATTGGCTCTTTTTGGTGCCAAAACCTTTGTCCTTTGGTATTTTATAAATAACACTAAATTGGTTTAGAATTCACAAGTAGAATTTTGGCAGTAGAAAGAGTTCATCAGGAGCTTTCATTTGATATATATAACTTGTTTTCACCCAAAATGTCACTTACACTCCTTTGGTTCTGACACCAATTGGTGCTATTCATCTCTGTGTCCCTTAGATTGACAAGGGAGGGTAGCAAAGTAAAAAAAAATGTTTACAATTAATCACACAGTACCTTTCAACTTCCTTCATCCATTCAGCGAGTGTTTCACCCCTAACTGTCATGTTGTCAGGGTGTAAAATGTCAAATGAACTAAGCCACACTTTGAGCAGGCTGAACAGCTGTTTTACCAAACATGTTATCTGTCTTCATCTGGTTATTGCTGTATTTTACCTAAGGGATCTCTACCACAAGCTCATGAATAATGAATAAACAATTCAAAAGACTAACTGATCTGTTGTATGTTTACAGGGTGAAGGAAGTCCCGAAGGAACCAGGGTGAGAGCAGTTTGATGTTTCTGTTGTCTCAGACTATCAGTGGAGACCAGATGTGGATACTGTGCCTACAAACTAGAACTGAATATGTCTAGATGAAGCTGCTAATGTGTAATATGTTGTGAGATGTGTGTGTTATGTGTGTGTTTGCTGCTCTACCTCCTGTGCCACAGCAGCAGCCAGGTTTCCCCCGGCGCTGTCCCCAGATACACACACTCTCTCAGGATCGATGCTGTAGTGCTCTAAAACCTGAGCTGACAGGAAAGCCCGCGCTGCTGCCAACGCATCATGGTACTGATCTGGGAACACCGCCTCTGGAGCAAGACGGTAACTATAGCAACAGGATATTACAGGAAGACAACATTATTATGTTACATAATACTTTGAAACATGACTAAAAGCCAGGGCTGTGTTGGCGCTTCAGTCTACCAGTTTAAATGACACAGAACCACTAATGAGAAAGGCTCCAAATGTTGTTTCACTGAGAAACTTTTTGGTTTAAATTGATTTTCCTCTATGTTTTATGTCCCCGAGCGAAGTGATAAAAAGTATTCAGGTTTTTTTCTTGTAAACTGGTGAGTTTTTTTTCTCACAAATCTACTTTTTTTTTTTTTTTTTTTAATTAATAATTTTGATTTGACATATAACAAAAGACGACATACTGACATACCACATATAACATACATACTGTTAGACAATAACACAACAACAGTACTATCAGTAAGTGAGTTTTTCTCATTAATTTGCCGCATTTAATCTTTTTCCTTGCAGCTTTCTTTTTCTCATATATTTACCATTTTAATCTCAGAGAATATCCTAATTGTTTCCTCAGAAGTTTTAGAAATGAATATAAGATTGTAGTTGATTAATAAAAGCCACCAGTGAAAATGTAACTAGTAAAAGAAAAGGAGAAAGTAATGACTCATTGTCTAATTTGGAGTTTTTTAGCAATCAGCAAAATATCAACAACTAATCAACATTAACTTTGCTTTAATGAGACTTACTCGACAGACATGATGACAGAGTCCAGGTCCTTCGCCATTTTCCGACAAAGAAGGTCATAAGATCTCATCCCTGTGAAGCAGGTGGAGTCAGTAAGTGATGCTGATACCATGTAAACAATAATAGAAATTTTTAAAAAAGAGAAATGTTTTAATCCAACTGTAGGTGAGAATAAAATAAAATAAATGAAATTAATTACATTTTCTGCAGCTTAAAAAAAAAAACAAAAAACAAAAAAAAGAGCTTGAAAATCAGCACTCACGTCCACTGCCCAGCGCCCATCCTCCACCGTGGAAATATATGACTCCCCTTTTCAGCTGCTTCCCCCCCTTTGGCTGGAAGACTCGAGTGGGCACGCCACCCAGTGAGGAGTCGGTCACATGCACAGCGGGGCAGGAGTGTGCCTCAATCTCCTCCACCCATGACACCACCCGGTTCAACAGGTGGACCCGATGGCACACACCCAGAGCGTGAGCCACGTCACTCTGCAATACAAACAAAGGTGGCAGTTATTTAGTAGAAAGAGGGAGTTTTCTCTACCTGAGCAAACACAGTTTTGATTCCTTGGGAAGGAAAGACAATGAAATCAAAACTTCATTGACAGAAACAAAGTCTTTAGGTGTCAAAGCAACTTCAGGAAATGTTTAAGAATATCTACTTGCTCTCTCTGGAGCCTCTCCCCTCCATTGTGTGGATTCAAAAACATTAGAGTAAGGTGGAAAAGAAATGTACCCAGCAGTGCTGCAGGGAAAGAATTAGCAGGGCGTGGAAACCTGTCCTGTGCATCGCATGTGTGTGTTAACTTTAAACTTGTTACACCACATAAGATTATAGGATTCGGGTGTGTGCCATTAACATTGCAGCAGCTTAAGATAAGATTAACGTGTTACACAGGAGTTACAGCATTCAGCAGCAGGGTCAGAGGTCATTACCCTCACCCAGTGCACATTATATGTTCAGAAACTAATCAGCTTTAGATATGGGAGAATTTTCTTGACCCTGAAAAGAACTGAATCATTCAATTAATTTCAAAAATTAAAAATCACCAAATTTGGTGATACATTCATCTGACACAGTACAACTGGGCTGGAAATTAAAGAATACAGTTTAATAATAATTCTAATATTAATTAAAAATGTATTGTTGTATACATTATTATTATTATTATTATTATTATTATTATCACTTTATAATAACTGGATAATAAAGTAATAATAATGTATTATTGTATACATTATTATTATTATTATGATTATTACTTTATTATCCAATTATTATAATACTGCAATCTTACATTCCAAGCACAATATGTTCTATTCTAATCCACTTTAATGTAGCGTGGTACAATATATAATATTCTATTTTATTATATTCTGGGCTGTTCTGATTTGGAATATCAAACTCTGCTCTATTTTGTTTGATTCTGTTCAACTCTCATCTACTATGGTATATACATATATATTGCACTCTAGTATTCTTATCTACAGTATGATGTGGTATATAGTTATGTACTCAAGTCTATTCTGTTTGATTCTATTCTAATTTACTATATAAAAGTATGGTACAGTATGTAATTCTTTTATCCTATTCTACTGTCCTCTATTATAGTAATGTAAGGTATAGACCAGGGGTGTCAGACTCATTTTAGTTCATGGGCAACGTTCAGCTCAATTTAATCCCAAGGGGATGGAGCAGTAAAACATTTGACAGTGCTGTCCATTCCATTCTTATAGAGAGACTGAAACAGTGGGTGGGTATCACTGGCCCTGAACATATCTCAGAGCAAATTCAGCTACTGGTCAACTCCCTCACTCTGGACAGTAATTTGACCCTGGAGCAACATATAAAGAACGTAGCCCAGTCTTGTTTTTACCAGCTGAGGAATATCTCCAATTGTGGGTCACTTCTGGCCTTCAATAACACAGAGAAAGTCATACATGCTCTTATATCATCCCGCTTTGAGTACTGTAATGATTTGTTCGTCCGCCCAAAAAAATCGAGCTACAGTATACACCAGCTCCAAATCATTCAAGATTCAGCAGCTAGACTTTTGACCAAAACACATCACACCTATTTTGGCATCCCTGCATTGGCTTCACATCTCTTTTAGAATCCATTTTAAAGTCATTTTAATCACATACAAGGCTCTCAGTGATCTGAGCTTCTCACACTGTATCGCCCAAACAGGCCCGTCAGGTCTGCTAGTCTGGGTCTTCTAACTGTTCCAGAATCCAGGTTAAAGACAAAGACACAGTACAGGCCCCTCGCTCAGTAACAGCATCCCACTGAGCATCAGATCAGCTGATGCTGTTCCCGTCCGATTTTAGTGGGAACTAAAGTGGAAGCTAATGAGTAAGCAGGTTAAGTTATTCCCTGCCTTGTAGACCATTTGCAAATCAGACATTTTGGCAGTGTCTTAACAGCAGGGTTCATCCAGTATTGTTTTTAGAGCAAAGTCTGATGCAGCTGCTGACACAATATTTTGCACAGTGTGTGATATCTTTATATATGACCACAATAAGTAGTCATTGTTTTTCAGAGAACTGTATTGTGGTTGGGTGAAAAGCCTCTAAAGCAGCATTTTACATGAAGTCGGCTACTTGCTGTTTAACCTGCTCCTGAAACCTGGCGACTCTCTGCCTTCACAAGTGCATCAATATTAAGTGTGCAAAGTCATCCAGTGGGCCAGACTGGACCCTGTGGTGGCCGGTTCTGGCCCACGGGCCGTATGTTTGACAAAAGACCGTACAAGATTTCCTACTCAAGTCTATTATATCCAAATCTATTCTAATCTATTGTAATATGGTGCAGCACAGCATACTCTCCTTTATTTTGGAATCAGTTACACTGAGTTTGCAATTACTATGCATTAGCCTACTTATATGTCACCTTTGATCTAAACCTCTAACACATTTAAGTGATGCTCGTAATGTATTAGCAGATATTCTGCTGAAACTCTCTTTGACTGTCATTTCAGAATACTCTGTTTTTCCTGTTATTTTCTCTTCTTATCTAACCCCGACAGCTCTCTGTGTCGTCTCACATCAACCTGTCCTCCTCTACTCTCCTGTCACTGCATCCTCCAGCTCTCACCGCCTGCATGAAGCTCCGGAACAGCGCGTCCAGCAGCATCAGCTTCCACGGCTCGCTCACGCCGCTCGGTAACGGCAGGTAGACGTAGTAGGCGGCCGCCGACAGCAGCACGGCTCCGGCCAAACGGAGCCTCATCGCGGCGGACTTGTAGGCTACCTGCCTAAAGCTGGCCGTTCATACAGGAACACACTCCTCCCGTCCCAGGCGATCGGTGGCTCCGCCAGGGATCGACGAAACACGGAGGAATGACCCCGATTTCAACATAAAAGTCGGAGTTTCGGGTTTATAGCGATCTCAAAGCGGCGATGACGGACAACATTTGAAAATGCTCTTATTTTGACATTTCCTTATAGGAAGTAGTGTAAGCATTGCGTAACGTGGTTGCTGATGGGAAATGTAGTTCTTCTGACCTGTAGCGGTTAAAAAACTATGTATACCGGTATTGGACAAATGTTACGTTTTTGAAATGAATATTCCAAAATGTTTATAATTGTATGTAGGACGATCATTTTAAATAAATTTTTACTTTCAAAAACATGCTTTTCTGAAATTATTATTGGTCTGCATTATGTTCACCCTTCCTCTGTTTGAATTAGCCTATTAAATATCTACCGAATGTAACCATGAAATTAAAGTCTTTGTCAGTCTGACTTAAATTTCTAATTGATACAATATGAGACATTTATCTGGTCAAGCAGAAACTTTACTGTAGATGAAGTTTGATGATCTGAGTTCATTTTGCCCTCTTCTGGATATTTACTAAACCAAATATTTGAAGTCTGGTACAATAAATATAGTTGAAATAACACAAATGTTGAAGTCAAGCAGAAACTTGTACTGTCTCAGGACACCTCAAAGATCTTTTCAATCATGTTCATGCAATGAAATGCTAAAAGCCTGTGAACCAGCCTCTTCTATCTCCC
Source organism: Epinephelus fuscoguttatus (assembly GCF_011397635.1). Lineage (NCBI taxonomy): Eukaryota > Metazoa > Chordata > Actinopteri > Perciformes > Serranidae > Epinephelus > Epinephelus fuscoguttatus. The sequence goes on from NC_064772.1 coordinate 8,400,960, forward strand.
ATGATGCAGCAGAAATCTCCTGTCAGATAATGAGCCACACCTGCCTTCAACAACTCACACCTGTGTCCACTTAATCAACAAGGCAAGGTGAGTGAGCTCAAAAAGAGCTCCAGCGTTTCTCCATTTACTTCTTGTTTTCAGACTGGTTCAGTTGTGTGGTTTGGTAGGAGCTGACTGAAGTGATTCAGTCTGCTGCTTCACTGACCTACAACTGTGGCTGTAGCCATGAGGTTTCTCTTCAGGTAAGTTTCAACTGTGTTTTGTGTTTTCTGGGATGTCTTGTGTCGATCTTTGCTGTTGTCCTTGTTAGCCGTTGGAAGACATCAAGCAAAAGGTGAGTTCAGTCACACTGTGGAACTACTTAACTGGTCATATGCATGGACTGAAATATTTGCTCTACAGCTTACAGTACTGGATCTGCTGGAAAGCATGGAGATGGCCTACTGAAGTGCCAGTTGGAGGCTATCGACTAGACTCAAATGGCTTTAACACTGGAGACGGATCTTCATGGAGCACTTAAGGTTGGTGATGGTTCAACCTAAAATGCAAATAGGGCAAGTAGCTGCGACATAGAACTATTTCTCAGTTACACGCTACACTGCTTGCTGAATCCCAGCAAGCAAACTACCAATGTGTACTAAAAATCATGTCCTCCATCCAGTTATCCTCAACAGCCACAGGTAGCAGAGTCTGAATATCAGCAGCCACAGACACCCCAGCAGCCCAGTTACCCGCCCCAGGTACCTCAGCAGCCACATATGCCCCAGGTGCCTAGCTACCCACCCAAGCAGCTTCAGCAGCAGCCACAGGTAGAATCTGGATATCAGCTCCAGCAGCCGCAGATGCCCCTGCAACTGCCTAGCCACACGCATCAGCAGCAGCCGCAGATGCCGCAGATGCCCCAGGTGCCTAGCTACATGCCCAAGCAGCCTCAGCAGTGGCCGCAGGTGCCTAGCTACCAATCCAAGTGGTCCCAACAGCCCCTCTACCTTCCCCATCAGCCACGCTACAGTAGTTACCCAACTTTTGCCCAAGGAGTCTCTCCTCAAATGGATTTAAGTGGGTAAGCTGTGATCATGTGGGTTTTTTTGTTTTTATTTTTTTATTAACCACTTTCAAATGCAGATTTTTCAAATCTATAGTGTTTCAGGCACTGCAACAATGGGGGTTCTTTGAAGATTGCTTTTAACTGAGTCTTATTGACCAGTAAAATTACAATAAAGTAACTTTATCCTTGGATATCTTCAGTGAATCTTTTTACTTAACTCTAGAAATATACAGGTTCCAGCATCTTAAATGTGGAGTTAATTCTTAGTCTTTTTGATTGTAAACTCAATTTCTTTTTTTGTCAAAAAGACTTAAGACATTGCCTTTTGCTGTGTCCCCTCTGAAATCTACATCTGTCAACAGGTCTTCATTTTCACCAGCAGGTGGAGTCAGAGCATTTAACGGGCTGATGCACAAATGCATCACAGACCCAGACTAAAAATATTTCAGGTTGCTGTATGTCAACAGGGTGACTTAACATGTTTCAACATTCTTCTAGTGTGGCTCTTTAACAATATAAATGCATAAGTAAAAGCCAAAATCAACAATCACTCAATATGAGAGATCAGACTTTTTGAAGTCACCTTGTTAATGAATGAAAATCTACTCTAACTGCAACACATCACTCATCAACTCATTCACCCTCATTGTAGGTGCCAACATGCTTCAAGAGTCAATTTTGGATTTATATTTCAGGTGGAAACGCAACTAAAAAATCCTGTTGCTTTGCAGTGGCGTTGGTAGCTTGGGTGTGCGAGGCTTCAGCCCCAAATATTAATAACTCTGAATCTCAGAATATAAATGTATATATTTTAAAAGTAAGAATAGGCCTGATAATAAAACAAAGCCCTCAATCTTATCTGATTCTGTTCAGACATTAAAGCCTCCCAAAATACCTATCAAAAACGCAAGTTGTGGGACCGCTCCATTTCAGTGCGCCGGTGCATTGCTTAACATGGAGTGTAATGTCGGCCACCGGCAGTAACCACGTCAATTGTCAGCTCATAAAACAAACGTCAGTGTTTCCCTTGATTTGTTTGCTTATGAGCCATGTGGTCATGGTGCCGCATATGCTGGGGCCTGTATCACGAAGCGAGATCAACCTTTCCTAGGTTACCCAGACCTATCCTGGGTTGACTAACCCTAACAATGGCAATCAGGATAATCGGTATCGCGACGCTGGATATCAACTCGGTAAATCAACCCAGAGTTGCTTTGTCAAGAGCCGTGAACGCGCACGCAGTGGACCAATCACAATCATGAGAGAAGCGCAGCGTCACTGAGCGTCACTGAGCGTCCTCACAGAGCGCCGTATGTGAGGGAAAAAAGTATTTCTAGTGAGGATCAGAGATTAATTCTACTAAAATATGAGGAGGAGAAAAGCAACATTAGAGAAAAGGCCAACACCGTGGCAGCTGCAGGAGGAGGAAACATGCGTGGCAACGCATAACGGGATGAATAATGTTTAGTTTTAGTTTAGATTAGTTTATTTGCACATAATGTTAAAAACAGACAGTATAACATTTACAAGATTAAAAAAAGAAAAGTGCCGGAGAGGTTAGAAGCCACTAAAAGCTTATCAAAGAAATTCCCCTGTCAAAACATCAATGAAATCACATAATAGAGAAGAAAAAAGGTCAGGAAAGAAGAAATAGAGGAGGAGAGAGGGAAAAATCAAGACAAAACAAGGTAGCAAATAAAATGATGTGTAGGTTAAATGACTCATCACTGGTTCAAGTAGCTACAGTACCTGTACCTGTACATCTGACACTGATCACACCCTTGAATCCCATCAAATCAATGCTGCGCAGATGAATTGCGTGTATTACAAATCGTCTAACATCATTGCGTCTGATAAATTGGTCTTCTTTGTCATAACGTTATAAATGCTACAATAAAGCTTATAGCTGACGTCACAATTAAATCATATCAACACCAAATTGATAGTCTGAATAAAATCATCCTGATATTGAGCTGTGTTAGAAATTAACAGCTGTGCAAAAATATACCTAGTGTCCCTCTTTAAAAAACAAAAAGGAAAATCCCTCAAACACCATGAAGTGTAGACATGATAGGCTACTTTCCACATTTCCAGCAGCAAAGCTGTCAATTAGGCCCATTATCTTTAACAGGGATCATTTCCTCCAACAAAACAAAATGTTGGCACTTATTAATGGTGCTGTTAAGTGTCCGCGAATGATCAGTTTCTTTCTTATGACATTTCGATTTCTTTCCACTCCTTTTTGAACAATCTTTTCATTGTCTGTTGTTGCATTCTTTTCTTTTTTTAATGTTCAAAATAAACTTTCAAATCAAAGTCAGTCAAATTAATTAAACTTCCCGTCACGACTGGGCTGCATTTCTGTCAGCGGAGTCATTTTTTTCCGAACAGCTGATTGGCCAGTGGGTGGTGCTTTTTATAGGATCAGATTCAACCCTGAACTTACCCTGCTCCGGAGCAGGATAGCCGTTCAGAGTAAGTTACCATGGTGATCTACCCCGATAAGAACTGAACCGGCTTCGTGAGACCCAGGGTTAACCCTGAAGTTACCTTGCTAAGACATTAACCCTGCTTCGTGATACAGGCCCCTGCTCTGGTAAAAATTTAACGGCAGATCCAGTGTATTTGTTGACGATTCCCTTCAAATGGTGTGTAGACTCCACCTGCTCCGTGTACTGCAGGTGTACGCCAGGATGGTAATGGTGCGGACCTCGTCATTCAAACAGCACATTTTGTGTGATCATGTGGAAGAGGGCATACAAGTAATCACTATGTTGAAAGGCTTTTTACACTGGGTAGTTAAATCTATAATAATACACTAGGCTACTCAAAAAGAAAATAAAGAACACATCATCACAGTGTAACTTAAAAGTCAAACTGGGATATCAACATGTCCAGTTAGGAACCAATAATGATTGTGAATCAGTTTTACCTGCTGTTGTGCAAATTGGACAGACAACAGGTGGAAAGGAGAGGCAATTACCAAGACAACCCCTATTTAGGAATGGTTTGGCAGGTGGTGGCCACAGACCATTTCCCACTCTGTGTCCTTTCTGGTTGATTCTTGGCTAGTTTTGCATTTTTCCAGTGCCCTCACCACTAGTTGTACCATGAGGCGGTATCTGCAGCCCACAGAAGTTGCTCAGGTAGTGCCGCTACTCCAGGATGGCACATCCATACGCACAGTGGCCAGAGGGTTTGCTGTGTCTCCCAGCACTGTGTCAAGAGCATGTAGGAGATACCAGGAGACAGGCCAGTACATCAGGAGAGGTGGAGGGGGCCATAGGAGGGCATCAACCCAGCAGCAGGACCCCTATCTGCTTCTTTGTGCAAGGAGGAACAGGAGGAGCACTGCCAGAGCCCTACAAAATGACCTCCAGCAGGCCACTCGTGTGCATCTGCTGAAACTGTCAGAAACAGACTCCATGAGGGTGGCGTGAGGGCCTGAAGTCCACAAGTGTGGCCTGTGCTCACACCCCAGCAAAGACTGCTAGTATAAATGGGCTAGCAGGGCTAAGCCCTGCCTATCTTTTACAATAAAGATGAGAAAATTATTAAGTTAAAGTATTAGTTAATGAACCTTAGAACTGATTGTTTTTGGTGGAACCTATAGCAGCAACAGCACTAAAATAGTCACAAAAACGCAGGATTTATCTAAATGGGCTGATTTTTTTACAGCCCATACTCCTAGAATCAGCTTCCAGTCATTGTTGTCACATCGTGAGTGACAGGTGTCGTGACAAGCCCCCTTGATTTACTGTCCAGTTGGGCTAAATTAATCCAGAAATCATTAGACTTAAATGACTTGGTGATTAACCTGTTTGCATCCCAGAAAGGCCGTCGATGTGTGATGTTACTGTTACTGCATCTGAACTATTGATCAGTAGCTATAGGCCATAGGCCTAATGCGTTAGCCCTCCCATCCAATTTCACCACAAGCAGCTACTGCATAGGCTATACTCCGTTTTGATTTTGATTCTTTGTCACTTACTGTCATGCCATTACAGCAAGAAAGACAACTGCAGCACATAACAGCTACTTCAGCTCAAACCCACCATGTTATTCAGAATGAGATCTTGGAAATAATTAGCTGAGTTTATTTGCCAAGAAAAGTCCTGTAACCAACCAAGAATTCTGGTCCAAAATGAAATAATACGGAGAAAACTGAGAAAACTGAGAAAACGATCCCTGAAGCATTGATTCCTCTGGTGTATCTGGAGTGACATGCAGCAAAAGGCCACAGGCTGGAGTCAAACCCGGGCTGCTGCAGCAACAGCCTTGTACATGGGGCGCCTGCTCTACCACTAAGCCACCGACGCCCCATATTTATTATTCATGTTGTCTGACTATTAATCTGTGAAATACTTTGCAATTCATGCAGCAGGATGATAAATTTTCCAACTTTATTTTTTTATTCATTTGGATTCCCATTATCCACTTCAAAGGCAGCAACTACTCTTTGAGATCCACACAAGCAAATATTACATCATAGAGTAAAACAAATGTATGATTAAAAATCCAAGGCAAAAAGGAACAAAATACAAGAAAACAGGAGAACTACAACACAATAATTAAAAACAAACAAACAAACCAATAGATTAACCAAAATAAAACTACATACGACAATAATTACAATAGTGACATTAAGTATCCTCACAATATCTAAATTGTCGGGAAAAAACAATACTAATTTTACAGCTCAAAGGCAATAGAACTACTATAAACATCATATACAGTGGATGAGAGAATAAAAAAGATGAGGAAAGTTTCACATTAAGGTTCATGCAGTCAGATATTATGTAACAAACTCTGTTTGAGATGGGCTGGTGTTCTGTGCCACCAGGAATTTTTTTAATCTCTTAAAAACAACAATTTCCCATGGCTAACAATAACATAATTTCATTCCTCTGAACATTACAGTACGTTGCCTTGCATTTGTTTCTGAAACAGGAAGTGAAAAACAATGTCTTGATGCATGCCCAATATTAATAATATGGTCATTACTACAATAAAAAAAATGATGGTAAAGCATATTCAGGGTTTCAGACAAGTACATATTTTTTTAATAAAACTGAGCAGAGAAGTAACCATTTTGTCCTTTACCAATGGCCAACTTAAGGTTGTATGCATTCTGATAATGTTAACTCTTCTATTACAGTTCAGGGCAAGTTCAAAGGGCAAGAACAAATGTTTGAACAATGTGGGAGATGCATTCTTGTGGTAAGAATTTAGCATATCCCTTTATAACTGCCAGACTTTTCCCCATAACTTCTATCTGTTTTGACCACTTCAGTCTACCGTCTAATGTCACTCACCCCCCAAGGAGTTTGGTTTCCACTACCTGTTCCACAGGCACTCTCTGTACCGACAGGTTTAACTATGTTGTAAGTCTGAACGTTGATCAAACACTATACTTTGTGTTTTTGATAGATGAAGAACTAACTTATTAGTCCATGCCCATATTGCAACTGATTGTAATTCCCTGTCTGCAGCACTAGACAATTCCTAAATGGATGCTGTTGGTAAATACAGTGTTATATTGTTTATTGATTTGGTGATTAACCTGTTTGCAGAAAGGCCGTCGGGTGGGTGGGTGTGCTGGGATGTACTCTGATTTTTAAGTTCAAGGATATGTACATTAAATAGGCCTCGACCTACAGGATGTTTTTAGTAGGTAGTTTGTGGATGAATCTGGCTGTTACCATGGAGCCGCTCTTCGTGCTTTGACAGCAGTGCACTGCTGGTATGTGCGGTGACGTGGAGGGGGAAAAAAAGAAAAAAGAGAGAAAAAAAATGGGCAACGGTATGGCACTGGGGATTACTGCATATGCCAGCCGATGCACAGGGAGAGGACACAAAGCTATAACTGACATACAGTACAGGCCAAAAGTTTGGACACACCTTCTCATTCAATGCGTTTTCTTTATTTTCATGACTATTTGCATTGTAGATTCTCACTGAAGGCATCAAAACTATGAATGAACACACGTGGAGTTATGTACTTAACAAAAAAAGGTGAAATAACTGAAAACATGTTTTATATTCTAGTTTCTTCAAAATAGCCACCCTTTGCTCTGATTACTGCTTTGCACACTCTTGGCATTCTCTCCATGAGCTTCAAGAGGTAGTCACCTGAAATGGTTTTCCAACAGTCTTGAAGGAGTTCCCAGAGGTGTTTAGCACTTGTTGGCCCCTTTGCCTTCACTCTGCGGTCCAGCTCACCCCAAACCATCTCGATTGGGTTCAGGTCCGGTGACTGTGGAGGCCAGGTCATCTGCCGCAGCACTCCATCACTCTCCTTCTTGGTCAAATAGCCCTTACACAGCCTGGAGGTGTGTTTGGGGTCATTGTCCTGTTGAAAAATAAATGATCGTCCAACTAAACGCAAACCGGATGGGATGGCATGTCGCTGCAGGATGCTGTGGTAGCCATGCTGGTTCAGTATGCCTTCAATTTTGAATAAATCCCCAACAGTGTCACCAGCAAAACACCCCCACACCATCACACCTCCTCCTCCATGCTTCACAGTGGGAACCAGGCATGTGGAATCCATCCGTTCACCTTTTCTGCGTCTCACAAAGACACGGCGGTTGGAACCAAAGATCTCAAATTTGGACTCATCAGACCAAAGCACAGATTTCCACTGGTCTAATGTCCATTCCTTGTGTTTCTTGGCCCAAACAAATCTCTTCTGCTTGTTGCCTCTCCTTAGCAGTGGTTTCCTAGCAGCTATTTGACCATGAAGGCCTGATTCGCGCAGTCTCCTCTTAACAGTTGTTCTAGAGATGGGTCTGCTGCTAGAACTCTGTGTGGCATTCATCCGGTCTCTGATCTGAGCTGCTGTGAACTTGCGATTTCTGAGGCTGGTGACTCGGATGAACTTATCCTCAGAAGCAGAGGTGACTCTTGGTCTTCCTTTCCTGGGTCGGTCCTCATGTGTGCCAGTTTCGTTGTAGCGCTTGATGGTTTTTGCGACTCCACTTGGGGACACATTTAAAGATTTTGCAATTTTCCGGACTGACTGACCTTCATTTCTTAAAGTAATGATGGCCACTCGTTTTTCTTTAGTTAGCTGATTGGTTCTTGCCATAATATGAATTTTAACAGTTGTCCAATAGGGCTGTCGGCTGTGTATTAACCTGACTTCTGCACAACACAACTGATGGTCCCAACCCCATTGATAAAGCAAGACATTCCACTAATTAACCCTGATAAGGCACACCTGTGAAGTGGAAACCATTTCAGGTGACTACCTCTTGAAGCTCATGGAGAGAATGCCAAGAGTGTGCAAAGCAGTAATCAGAGCAAAGGGTGGCTATTTTGAAGAAACTAGAATATAAAACATGTTTTCAGTTATTTCACCTTTTTTGTTAAGTACATAACTCCACATGTGTTCATTCATAGTTTTGATGCCTTCAGTGAGAATCTACAATGTAAATAGTCATGAAAATAAAGAAAACGCATTGAATGAGAAGGTGTGTCCAAACTTTTGGCCTGTACTGTATGTCAGAGAGCACCATGGTACATAAAGCTGGACAAACTACCTCACTTTTTTTTTTCTCACCATTTCATGCAAACACACTTATGCCATATATGTCTATATGCAATCTGCTGCTGATAATACCTATGACTTTTAGGCCACTTGGACTGGAGGATTTCACACTGTGCTATCACCACTTCATAAGTCAAAGTGCACATCATACTAAATGCCTACTTGTCTCTTTCAACACTCCACATTATCACAGACATTGGATCTTGCCCAATTACACCTTTGGCCATCTTTCTGTCTTTCTTTGTTTTTCTTGCAGCCTGCCTTGGCATCATAATAGCCCCAATTAAAACCACAGCTTGTTGGTTTAATAGGGAGCTGGAACTATACCTGCTTTTTCACATCTTCAGACCCGTTTTCCTGCCGTGACCCAGTGGTTAATGCACGTGCTCCAGTAGATCTCCTCTAGGCGTGGGATGGATAGTGTGGCCTCTTCAGTCCAGCACTGCACTGGCTTGTGCTGTGGCTTAGACCTGCAGATGAGGGCCCTATAAGCAAGTGTCAGGTACAGCGAAAGATGGTCTGAGTGTCTGAGGTGAGGGGAGGGGTGGGCTTTGTAGGCTCCAGGAATGCTGGTGTAGACCTGATCTAGTGTTCTGCCCGTCCTTGTTTTAATGTCCACGTTCTTATAAAATCTGGGGAGCACAGTCTTTAAATGAGTGTGATAAAAATCACCAGCCATGATAAAGAAGCCCTCTGAGTGTGTGTTCTGCTGCCTGCTGATCCTGTGGTGCAGCCTGCTCATAGCTACATTAGCGCTAGCTCACAGGTGGATATACACAGCAGCTACAAACACTTTGGTGATTTCTCTGGGAGGGTAAAAAGCTCTGCACTTCAACAGTAAAAACTCCAGGTCTGAACAGCATTGTCTCTCAACAACGGTAGTGTCAGTGCACCAACTGTTGTTGTTAATATAGATGACGCACATGCACACCCCCTCCTCTGGTCTTAGTGGAGTCTGATGTGCGGCCGGTGTGCCCGGAAGATTGTGCGGCCTGCTAGCTCCACAGCTAGGTCTGGGATGTTTTGGTGCAGCCAGGTCTCTGTTATCACCGTGATACAGCTGTTCATCCGCTTGTTAAGGTCCCATAATTCAATTTGGTCCGTCTTGTTAACCAGGGAGCGGACCTTGGCCAGAAAAACGCTTGGAATGGCTGGTTTATACAGAGTGGCGCTTAGCTTAACTGCAAGTTAAGCTAATCTGCAAGTTTCATTACCATCAGGTGGGGTTGGATTGTATTGAAAGCACTGCTGAAATCTCTCAACATAATCTTGACAAGGCTCTTTGATTGATCAAAGTGCTTATACGTGTTGTTAATGGGCCTCAGCAGTGCATCTTTAACCCCTCTCTCTGCACAGTATGCAAATTGATATGGGTCTAAGAATGGTGAGACCTCAGAGAGAAGATGCTTCAAAATCATTTTTTCTAAACATTTCACAACTGCAGATGTAAGGCCAATAGGACGTAGGCCATTAAGTTCACTGGGTCTGTTGTTGTTGGGTACAGGCACTATCAGGGATTTTTTTTCCACAGACAGGGTACTACTCCAGTGTCTGCTGACAGCTGAAACAGCCTCTGAAAACGCTGTGCCAGCTGGTCTGCACACACCTTAGGACCTTCTTTTTTTGCATTGTTGTGTGTGTGTGTGTGTGTGTGTGTGTGTGTGTGTGTGTGTGTGTGTGTGTGTGTGTGTGTGTGTGTGTGTGTGTGTGTGTGTGTGTGTGTGTGTCATTGTGTGTCATTGTGTGTGTGCACTTGAACTAAGTGCAGTTAAAATGCTGTCCAGCTCAACTAGCTGGATGATCTCAGCACTTCCTCCGCACTGTGGGCTTCTGATGGACATTGCTGCAGCCAAGTTGCTCAGTTGTTCTCCAGTCCAGGCCATCAGCAATGTTTTTTCACTGGACAAATCCAGGGAAATATGTTGCCCTGCCCTTTATTCAAAATAAATACATTTGAGCTTCTAATGATTTTTTCTTTCCTTTTCCTTTCCAAATGGTTGAAATGTTACTTATTCACTTTTCAGTAATGCCCAGCATGTCACTGGCAATATAAGTGAATGTGGGCTATAGGATACAGACAGTAGTGCCCCCATAGTTAAGCAAAATTTGTTCAGGATTGCTTCAAGAAGCTTCTTTGAAATTCAATGATGACCATCACCATCAATTCCCCCGACATATGTCCCGCTCAAGTGGATTTCCTCACACAGAGGGCACTTTTTCTACACAGACATGCTTCACTGTCTTTATTGCCAGCAGCCTTAATGTTCAAAGTGCCCTACTGGTACATTGACACCCCAATGTGGCTGAAAATGGTAGCTCATTTCCCTCTGCCGCCTTGTGCAGTCTTGATGACATTTCAATTCCATGACAGGATTGGCGAAATTGATAACATAACAAAGCCATAAAATAATGTGACGGCTCCTGTTTGTAGCAGACAAAACAACTCGATGGTGCTACAGTGGCGGCTGTGGCTGGAAAAAGCTCCTTTCTTTCACTGCCCACCTCACCAGTCAACATAACTGATAAAATGTCCTATGTTATGGACAGAACAATTCTTAATGCGCATATCTTTCAATTTATTATTGCAAATTACCCAGAATTCCAAGCGGCAGCCTCAAATCAACCACATCAAAGCCAATATTTTCAAAATTTAAGCTATTTCAATTCTGAAAACACTGTGTAGCAAGGCTCTCTGATTTGTCAGAGTGTTTTAAAACTATTACGGAGGTGGATTTGGGTGTGACGATTCTGGTTGATGTTTGGGAAGAGATTTTGCAGAGAGTACACAGATAGTCTATTTGTGCTAGACACAGTTTTATCCAGTGCAGGATTCTGCAAAGAACCCAGTATACCAAAGCTCTGCTTGCAAAAATATTTGAAACAGTGTCTCCTTCCTGTGATCAATGTCACCAAATCCCGGCAAACTACATGTATATGTTGCGGTACTGTTCCTAAAAAAAATTTGGACTGAGATTTCTGCCTCACTACCTGAGGTGGTTAGGATGAGTTCATAAATGTTAATGGATACGTTCAATGAATAAGCAAAACTGAAACCATAATTAAAACCAATAAAAAACCTTTTGGACTAAAAAATATTGGCACTGCGCCCCATTAAGTGTGACTTGGTGTTTTTTGCTGTCGCCTCACAGTAAGAGGGTTCCTGGTTAAATCCCAGGAGGGAACCCTTCTGTGTGGAGCTTGTATGTTCTCCCTGCGTTAGTGTGGGTTTTCTCCAGGTACTCCGGCTTCCTCCCACAGTCCAAAGACATGCAGGTTGGGGATAGGTTAATTGGTGACTCTAAATTGCCCATAGGTGTGGATATGAGTGTGAATGGTTTACTGTCTCTATGTGTTAGGCCTGTGATAGTCTGGCAACCTGTCTAGGATGTACCCTGCGTCTCGCCCAATGTCAGCTGGGATAGGCTCCCCTGCGACCCTCAAGAGGATAAGCGGTTGCAAAAATGGATGGATGGATGCTCTCCATTACACAAAACAAAGCCCTTCCTCCAGTAAAAATATATTTCAACTCCAGCATTACCAAGATATCAAGAGTATTTGCCATCTGTTCAAGGCTGGCAAATTTCTAACATTTGAATAATTTAAAGCCAAGTAGCCTATGGCATACCATCTAAACCTTTTTTTGGCTTGCTCAAGATTAGACAGCAATTAAAATTTTCCTGAAGCTCAGACAATATTCTCAGATGCTAGAACCCCTTCACTTGGGGTTGAAACTTGCTCCTGAACCAATCCACTGTTTTATCAGTGTCGTGGTATCAGACTTGGAAGTGTTGACTCTGGTTGGGTCAAGGAGGACCAACAGAACTACATCATCAGCAAAAAGCACAAATGAAATCCTGAGGTCAAACAAAACAGACACTCTACCATCCTTCGGTCCATGAAAAGCACAGAGGACCACCTTGATGAACTTGAGCACCAACACAGAATACATCTGACTGATTGCAGAGAATACACATACAGCTCTTTGAATTTACAGAGAACAATTCACTTTCAGCAAAAGCAGCCCGTGCACCTTAGTACTGCCGTACCCCTCAAAAGACACGCTGAGGTCATAGGCCTAGTCCAAGCCCACAAAGCTTCAGTAGACTGAATGGGCAATCTCCCATGACCCCTTCAGGACCCATCCAAACAACGAGTCCTTATACAAAAGTTCGTATGATATCGAACAGTTTAGCACCCCATCAATGGTGTAACATATATAAAGTTGTATATTTAATGTAACATTATGTAGGTTAGGTAACAATGCAATGCACAAATCAAATATTTTAAAAACAACTGATTTTATCCTCAAACCAACTGCAGGCCTGATTTAAATCTCTCCTTCATAGTTTCATTTTGATTTTAGTTTTTCCTAGCCTCTCTTTGTCCCTCGTGACTTTAAATACCCTGAGGAATAAAGAAAACAAGTGATTAGATGTCACACCCCACAAAAAAGGCCTGGTCAGCAGGGTGTTGGCACCATAGTTGCTACTCATGGCAAATATCAAGTTCCTCTTCTGATGGTGCTTGGTTCAACTTCAAACCTGTTGGATCAAATCATACAAAAACAGCAGAACGGCCTCCAGCTGTTAGTGATGATTTGGACTCTTAAGTTTTGTTCTGTAGTAAAACCAGTGAGCCCAGAGATGGTTTTACTTTAACATTTAGATTTTATAGGAACACGATAAACTGAAGGTCTGCTGAGAGTCGAAGGTTTTGCTTTTATTCTCATGCAAGTCATCTTTTCACTTTGGTTAAATGAGCAGCATGTCTCCTCATTCAGCCGCCCGTCAGTGCTTCTCAATGTACACAAACATTTCAGTGGGCTATATGTGGATGTTTTGTTTCGAGGTGTGCAAGCAGACAGAATGGGCTATTGGATTCTCTGCTTCATCATTTTACAACTGTAATTTTAAAAGCTGTAGGTTTAGACAAAGTCTAACAAAGGTGTGCTTTTTTTTTTTTGTTCTGTTTCACTATTTTACCCAGCAAACAAAAAATAGTCTGGAAGCATGTTTATGTTTACTCTTGGTCCACACACAGCATGCTACACGCTAGCATGCTAACACCAAGCTAGCTTGGCACAAAGACAGCCTAGGCCGCATCATGAGCAGCATAAAATAAACTACTTGTGCTAATTTCCTCAGCTCCTTCTCCTCGGTCTGAGTGTCCCAGTGGGCCACAAGACGTCTGTAGATTTGAACTAGTCGAAGCTGTTAGTACTTGCACATGCACATTACAGCAGAAAGCCGGGGACCTTCGGGGACCCCTTTTCTATCATTGAGTAAAGTGATGACCCCTGACTACATGACATATTTTATCTCATATTATAATCAATGCAATACAATAACAGTCCTGTACAACTGTTAAACTGTACAATTAACACACATTATCTGCAGGAAGTTTATGTAAAACAAGTAATATGGAGGAATTTTCAGCAGATAATTTCCTGTGAATATTTCATCAGAGATTAATTTTTCTCTTTGAGTTTATATCTAGAAGTTAATTATCTAAACTTTCAAATTATAATTTCATTTAGTTTTCTCCACAATGACAAATAGGCCCACTGTTTTCTGATTGTCATCTATGTCAGTTAGAACAGTGGTGGTCCTAGCACATTTGATGCCCCAGGCAAAAAAAAAATAACGGCTCAACAGTTGATGTATACTGCACATTTATTACCAGTATCAATTAAAAAAGTTGGTGTTCCTGGATTTTTTTTATTGTTTATTTTTCTTTTGTGCCAGGAACACACAGAAATCAACACTATAAAAAGAAATGAACAGTTTTAAAGTCATTTAGTCCTTTGTTACACTACCTTTGAATGAGCACAAATTCAATAACACAAATTTATAAAAAGAATTTTTTACCAAAACCTACTTGCACATGAAAAACATTTCTCCTGAATGCCTGTGGTCTCTTGTTTGTGTCTGTAAGTATTCATGAGGCTGTGATTATCCTAGAGGTCACGATAGATCAGTTTATATAGTGATGTCCATTTATAAAAATGGTCCTACTATAATAAAATGGCAACTATGAGGGCTAACATCATCACACATGAACAACTTTGGGCTCATCCAATCGTTAAAAGTCTCAGTTTGGGTTTAAGTTATACAATTCCAAGACTGTTTATGGACCCCATTATGCAGAAATATTTTTTAAAAAAAATAAAAAAATATGGACCCCATTATGCAGAAATTTTTTTTTTTAAAAAAATATTTCTGCATAATGGGGTCCATAAACAGTCTTGGAATTGTATAACTTAAACCCAAACTGAGACTTTTAACGATTGGATGAGCCCAAAGTTGTTCATGTGTGATGATGTTAGCCCTCATAGTTGCCATTTTATTATAGTAAAAAAAAAATAACACATTTACACTGCATGCAAAAAAACGGCATGGTTTTTGTTTAAAACTGTGTGGGACTAGCATAAAGTGGGCATGTCTGTAAGCACTCATGGGTACCCATACAATCCCCTTTCAGTCAGATACCTTGGGGTGAGAGGCCAAGGGACCCCTTTGAATCGGCTGTGCCTTTTCTTCCTGGCCAAAATGTAATCTTGTGTTGGCCAACATGACTTGGTTGGTATGGGAGCTCCTGCAGGTCTCAGAAGACTGATATGCATGGACTAAAATTTTGCTCTACAGGTCACAGTGTTGGATCTGCAGAGAAGACTGGAGATACTGAAGTGCCAGTTGCAGGCTATCAACCAGATTGAAGTGGCTTTAACACTGGAGATGGATCTTCATGGAGCACTGTGCCATTCGGTGGTGGTGGTTCAACATCAAATGCAAATAAGGCAAGTCACTACAACATACCACTATTACCCAGTTACTACAATGACTCTGAACTACAAACTATCAATCTGTATTAGAAATCCAGTATTCATCCAGCTATCCTCAACAGTCACAGGTGTCTGGATATAATCTTGGGTATTTGTAGGGATATAGCAAAGGACTTCAATCAAAGTCAGAGCAGTGATGGGCAGCATGTACTTAAACTCAGAAATCAGATAATTCAAGCTTTCAAATACTGATTGTTCCTCAGATCCATGTTTTTTGTGTCAGGCATCGCAACAATAGAGGTTCGTTAGAAAACTGCTTTCAACTGATCCATTGTATCCTTTGACTTGTCAAATTGAAATAAAAATGTACCTTGTATCCTTTAACCTCCTTTTTCTTCTTCTTTCTTTTACCAAAGTCTGTGAGTTTCACATCAAGCCAGTGATCTGTTTGTGGGCCTCAGTAAGTAGTTCAGTTCATTCAGGTTTAAAATGCACCTACCATCACTCACTTGTATCAACTTTTCTAACCCGAGATGTTGTAACAGTTAACACTTTTTGCGATGTCTTTCAAAAGATTGTCACTTTATTATTATGCCTATTATGCCTTCTGTTTTTAAATATATATTCAACATAAAAAAATATGCTGTTCTGAAATTACAATCAATCATCATTATGTTCATTCTTTCTCAGTTTGATTCATTAAACATCCCATCAATGTAAGTATATTGCCACTTGGTGGTGATGGTTCAACCTTAAATGCAAATAAGGCAAGTAGCTGCGACATAAAACTATTTCTCAGTAACTACACTGACTCTGAATCCCAGGAGCTATCAATGTGTGCTAGAAATCATGTCATCTGGTTATCCTCAACAGCCACAGGTAGCAGAGTCTGAATATCAGCAGCCACAGATGCCCCAGGTGCCAAGCCACCCGCCCAAGCAGCAGCAGCTGCAGATGTCTAGCTACCTGCCCAGGCAGCAGCAGCAGCAGCAGCAGCAGCCCCAGGTGCCTCAGCAGTCTCAAATGCCCCAGGTGCCTAGCTACCTGCCAAAGCAGCAGAAGCCCCAGGTGCCTCAGCAGTCATAGATGCTTCAGGTGCCTAGCTACCTGCCCAAGAGGCCTCAGCAACAGCTGCCCAAGCAGCCTCAGCCACAGGTGCCCCAGGTGCCTAGCTACCCGCCCAACTAGCCCCGGCCAAATAGCTTCAAACAGGTAAACTGATCATGTTGTATTGGCTACATTAGCAGCATTGGTAAGTAATCTGTCCATCGTGAATTTCTTTCAGATATGACACAACTGGAGTTTATGGTAACAACCTTGGGTATTGGTCTGGGCATGGCTATGGACATCAATCAAATCCAGAGCAGCCACCACAATAATAGAGGTTCTTCAAAGACTGCTTTCAACTGAGCCATTGTATTGACTTGTCAAAATAAACCTTGTATCTTCAGTCTTTTTTTTTTTTTCCTCTTGTGGTCGGTAAATTTAAATTCAATTTGGCTTGTGGGCAACAGTTAATGTTGCAATTTGCTTCTATCATATCTATCTGGTTGACCAAGGTTTCTGGCATCATGACTTGTGTGCCAGATGGAAGTTCTTTTCTAAGCTTTTCTAACAACCCATTTCATGCCAACTTTGAAGCACATGTTTGAATCTTGCAAATCACATGGCTTATAGGCCAACATGTGGTATTTATCAGGACAAAGCTATTAGGTAAACTTTACAGCACCATTGACTGAACTCAAGGGATATTGTTGTACCTTGCTGTCAGGTATAATGTGTTGCCACAAATTTCATTTACCATTTCACATTTGTTTCTCAAAACAAACATGCAGAACATACCATAAGCCTTTACTGATCCCCAGAGGGGAAATTAAAGTGCAGCACAAATGAGTACAAATGAATATAGAGATGTAAAAGTCAAGACAACATAAAATAAAAGGTTAATGTCTTCCATAAGTGTGGCATTTTATTGTGCTTTTCTATGATTTTCTTTGATTTACTTTAATTAAAGGTATTAGGTTTTTAGGTATGAGAGGGAGTTTTTCTTTCTCATGATGTTGCATGTTTATCATAGTGAACAAATTGCAATTTAATTTTCTGTTCAATTCACACTCAATTTTCCAATATATAAAACTTGTATTTCATATCGCTTATCTATGTCTCAATTAAAACGTCAACTAAACGAAACTATTTTTGCACCAAACATATCCTGTGGGGAAAAACGCCCATTAAAGTCTGTGCCCTTGCATACATGACAAAGGTTTTTTCAACTTAAGGATTTCAGTTTTTCAACTTAACTTTCAATCAGGGTTTTTTTTTTTATTTTTTCTAACTGACTGCTGTGCCAAGTTAGATATTCAGGCTGCGGCTGCCATTTTTGCTATGTTTTTCTGGGAGAACAGTCATATGCATATGTTGCTGATATGCAACATGACTGTTTCTTAAATTAAGCTATTTGTATAGTTCCCTCTGTGCTGTTTCCTTGTTGCAGCAGCAGCTACATTTGTTGTGAACATAGTTATTTATGGAGGGGGAAGGTCATGCATTTTCTCCGTCACTCAGGGAGGCCTAAGGAAAAATATTTGTAGCTTCGGGGAGGGTCAAGAAAGAGTCACACTAAAGCATCCCTCTGACAGATTAAGTACAGTCCCTAAAAGCTTTATTAACTGGAAAAGGGTCTGAAGTTTATGATACGATTTCTTGCCAGTTCTGTTTTTACCCT
The DNA here is from genome assembly GCF_011397635.1 of Epinephelus fuscoguttatus. Taxonomy (NCBI): domain Eukaryota; kingdom Metazoa; phylum Chordata; class Actinopteri; order Perciformes; family Serranidae; genus Epinephelus; species Epinephelus fuscoguttatus. Next base: position 8,419,066 of record NC_064772.1, read on the forward strand.
TGTACCAACATTTGATATTACAGACGACATCCTCTCCACTAGAGGGCACACTGCTGCAAAGTGTGCACACAGCGACTGAAGAATGATTGGCACCTTGGTCTTCCAATAGGATAATTCAAAACCTCGACGTTTCGACCAATCAGATAACAACTTCTGACTCTACTGGGTGGGACCGGAAGTAGCCATTCGGACGCTTTTTGAAATTAGCTGTCAAGTGAGACACTTAGCTGTTACAGCGCTGCTAAAACCTCCAAAACAATAGGAAAACCTAAATGAACCAATATATTTGAAAATCTGAAAGCAGGAATCGGTTGGTCACTCTAGTCTTACTATATTATATCTTATATCTGTAAAGGTAAGTGTTAATTCAGTTGTGATTGGTTTGCTAGTATGCTAATGCTAATGTGTGTCCATTGAGCCACATCCAGTTTTAAACACAACCTTTGGGCCGATTTTGTCCCTGATTTTAGGATTACATATTAACGACTCCTGTTTTATATGTGTGTGAAAATGGTTGTGGTCGTTAACGTGTGATGCGTCAGTACATTTAGCCTCTGCCGGGTTGTTTTGAAGTCAGTTTTCAGTGCTTTTGTCTTTATGTCCTCTCAGTAAATCATCATGGGCGAGGTGGAGCTGTCCTGCCGGGCTTATGTGAAGATGTACCTGCACGCCTGCCTCTTTCCGCGTTGCAGCATCAACGGACTCCTGTTGTCGTCCAGCTCAGCAGGCGGTGCTGTCTGTGTGACAGACTGCGTCCCGCTGCTTCACTCCCACCTGCCCCTGGCTCCCATCACTCAGTTGGCCCTCACACAGGTAGGACATCTGCCGACAGGTATTGGTTCAGTTTAGCTGATCAGAATCCTCGTACTAGCATCAGCTAATCTGACTGGGGTTCGACAGTGGTGCAGCGTTAGGTTTTCTTGAAAGTCTGGTATGTGTAAGCCCTAAATCATACCTCTCATGGTAACACAATTCAAAATGTTTTACTCATTTCCCGACAACACTCATTGCATAACATTCTGTGTATACCCATACTATGTACTATTTAGTGTGCCAGAAAAAAAATTAGTAGGTATCAGTACATGATATGTCAAATACAGTATGCCAATAATATCATAATGTTCTACTGCATCAGGTCACATTGTGCAATCTGCAAGCCAGCATGCTTTTCTGGCTATTCTAAGCCACAGTCCTCTGCGCAGTGGAAGATCCGCCACATAAACTTAGCCGCAGACACATGACAGCTCATTGATAACTGTCAGGAGCGGCAATGACAGATGACAGCGCAATCAAGTGACTGATGGCCCTTCAAATTGTCATAATAGGAATATTAATTGTTTAACAACAAAGTAATCATAACGATTACCAACAACAAAAGGACATAACTGGAAATAAATGATAGAGAAATGCATGTGTAATTTTAACTATCATGAATATAATACTGCATGTTAGAATCCACAATGTATGCAAGTATAACTTAAAAGTTAAAAACACATTAAACAACAGCAGTGTTAACCAGGTTGACCTCTGTCTCTGGTGAGCTCAGCGAATGGCATTTTTTGATTTTATTGCCAAAGTAACATATATCAGCAAGAGGGTCAAAGTTCAGAGCGTAATGTCATGAGGAAATGGTATGTCCTGATTGTGTGCATACTGCCTGCAACAGTACATACTTCCTAAGGTGCGGTGCAGTACCTGCTAAAAGTAAAAAGAAGTATACAATTCAAAACCCGAAGCCTAAAGCTTGAGCTGTCTTTGGCAGTAAGCTCTGTAATTAATTATAAATGATTAAATGCGAAATCAGTGAGAAGGACACTGCTCAAATAGAATACATAGTGATGAGCCACATTATATTTGGTGTCTGTCAAAACTGCTTATCATTTCTTATGTTTCTCTGCAGAATCATGCTTTGGTATTTGTGCCAATGTTGAGACATGCATTAGCTGGTATACTTGGCAGTTTTCTTTTTTTTTTTAAATTAAATTAATACACATAGTAACTCCATTTTTTATGTATGTCCTAGATCTATTCAATATATAAGAAACCACAGGGCTTAACATTAACTTTTGGAAGTGTTGTAAGGCCGGAAACCAGGCCTCAGCTTTTGGTTGCCGAAACTGAAAATATGGTTGCCATTTTTAGTCACTTTAAATTAAATTAATTAAGATAGTATGTAGTTATACGTCAGCTTAATAATGAAAATGTCACATAAAAGAATGTTGAAGAGTTACTTATTACAGTAACTGAATAATATACTTTGTAGTTTATGTTTTTTCTCATACTTTACAGAATTTGAATCCATGTTATCCATGTTCTTGGTAAACACATACTAATAGTGCAACTGTTGCCATGTTGTCCAGGAAGCTACCGGTTGCTTGTTCATTCGTTCGCTCCTTTTCACATTTCTCTTTGCTGTTGTCTCTGAAACAGGTGCCTGTGTGTACACCAGTAAACACACCAATGCACGTGCAGCGTTTTCTTATTCTGGTTCTTACTGTAACAGCTTTTTTAAATATAACTAATGCAACAAATTTTAAAAATGTATTTATTTTAGGGTGCATGTTTTGCTGGCAGTTTGCGGGTTTTATTGTCTGTCATTATGTTAAATATATGGCAAAGAACTGTGGAAAAACATATTTTTGATGTTGGTGTAATCTGTCATTGATTTACTAGTCAGCCGTTGACTCATTGACTGATTTATCTCCCTGCTGAGAATGATACTTTATCCCAGTATCCTTTTCACTTAGTCCTCATTGTTAAAATGTTGTTTAAACTACACTGCATTGGTGCAAATTATGTAGACATGCGAACATTACTCTCATATGTGGAGGCTGAGCATGTCATTTCTGTGAAGGCTTTCCACCATATTTTGGAATTGGGCTGCAGAGATTTGCTCTGTAGAAATGGCAAATGTGGGGCATCGGTGGCTTACTGGTAGAGCAGGCGCCCCATGTACAAGGCTGTTGCCGCAGCGGCCCGGGTTCGACTCCAGCCTGTGGCCCTTTGCTGCATGTCACTCCCTCTCTCTCTCCCCCTTTCACACTTGTCTGTCCTATCAGGTAAAGGCTAAAAATTCCCCCAAAAAATCTTTAACAAAAAAAAAGAAATGGCAAATGTAATTTCCGCCTTCCTGGACAGAAAAGCGTGACAAACTCAGTCAGAAATTTTAAAGTTAGAGGAGCCTTTCAAGATTCTTGCAATACTTTCAAAACAGCTGCAGGAAAATAAGCTTATATGTAATTTATTATTTAGAAAAGGTTATGCTTTGCTCTGTGGCTCAAATGTGAACCAGGTAATCACTATATGATACAGTTTAAAGTGAAACAAGGAGCTACCAGTGTGAGAAACAAGATACAACACCAAGGCATGAGGGCTAAGAGGGTTTGGTGGACAAAGATGGAAGTGCTAACTTTATTCAGTAAGTTGAAACCCACAATAGAAACACAGATTTTTTATATAGTACCTTATCCAAGAGTTTATGAAAAAAGAGCATCTTGCCTAAAAAGACTGTGATGGAAAATTCTGGTATTTGACCATATCTAACCTATAGTGTGTTCTGCATGTGTTGTATAAGGTTACTTGTTTTGATGAAACTGAACTTCTCACCTAATAAGTATTGCGCATTTAACCCCTACTGTCACAGCAGTGTGAGATACAGCAGGGGCCTAATGGACATCAAGTGTCCTTGTAAGCCTCAAGAGATGTATCATAGGGATGCTTACTGCAGAACCACCTGAGTGCCATATATTTTGACTATTGACATGCATGTGTTTTGGGAACTACAAAGATAGCATTGCTTAAGAACATCTAGGCACTCACTCACTGACTGACTGTTCATGCGGTTGTATGTGTGTGATTCCATTCATGAATGCTTATTAAAACTCAAGAAAGACAGCCTAATTAAATAGTTGTTTTGCCACCACAAGACCAACCGTATGTGTTTTCCAGCATTAAAAAAAGCCCCAGGAAGATTCACCTAAATCTGCCCAAATATGAGCCTAATTTGAGAATGACGGTCTGTTCTCGTTTCAGGTGGATGTGTGGTGTTCACAGACTCAGCAGAGGATAGTTGGATACTATCAAGCCAATGCCTGCGTTTCAGATAGCAGGTTAGTTTCCTGTCCATGATGCCTCTCCAAACCCCTGCTTATTTCAGCTATACTACATCTTTTATGAGATGTTTCCTCAAATTTTTCATTCTTTTGGTTGAGTATTTTAGTAAAATGTTAACCTTTCTAACGTTTTATTTAATCTGTTTTAATCTTTTGAACCCAACAGCCCGACGCCGTGTGCACTGAAGATAGCTGATAAGATTTCTGAGCAGTTTGACAACGCAGTTTTGTTAATGGTAAGAATAAGTAAAGCAGTTTGTTTAACAATCCCTTCGCCTGTTTGCTAGTAGAGACAAGAATACGCTACAGTAGTGGTGAAACTATCTAGTGATGAGTCAGTTAAGTAAGTTTAAGTTATTCTTGGATTTCTCGATTTAGTATCACAAAGTTTTTCTTGGTAAGCAGTTTAAATGAATGTCACTTGAAATGTCACTGTTGATATTTTCTTTTATTATTTTGTTGGGGAATAAAACAGAAGTTTATTTTACAGGCCTTCAATTTCCTAATAATTTTCATTTTCTCTTTTTGATTTTGATAATTATTTTTATCAAAGGGGGGTGCATCTTGCTATTGACAGTTTACTTTGCAGATTTTCCAAAATTATAGATTTGTACAAAAATAAAATACAAGTAACAAAAGTAGTAATAATGACAGTAAGATTAGTAACAAAGTAATATTTAGTACAATTTAGAGTACAAATATAGAGTGCAAATAGACGAATTAATACATGAATAGAAAATGACACTAACTAAATCCAAAAGAAATAAAACAAGAATAAGATAACACAATGACATTACTAACCCCCAAGTGTTACACACACACACACACACACACACACACACACACACACACGTTTTGATATTGTATAAATTAAAAAATGGATTAGTCATGAGTTTCATACATTTATTGAATATGTTTTTGCTCCACAGCTTGATGGCGGAAAGATGTCGCCAGATTATCGGGTTCCTCCCATTGTGATGTACGAGCGTAAAGACTCAAGATGGATGCTCAAAGACAAACACACGTAAGTGACAGCTGACATTTTTGTCATGAGTTCAACCTCTCGGGCTGTAAACAGACTCCACCTTCCAACTTCCTAGTGCTTGATTCGTTCATGTAGTATAAGATCCCCAAGAAAATTGGGTTTGTTTTCTCTGTAATTGAAATTTAATTGATTCATTAGTTTTAGTTTTTACATGTAAAATTGATTTATAAACATATTTTTGATCTTTTTTTTCTTCACAAAATGGCCCAATCCTTTAAATCTTCCCTGGTACATACAAAATAAGTCAACATCAGGCATAATTTTTAATTCTTGCTTGCCCTAATCAAAGACCAGAACACTACATTAAAGGGATAGTTTGGATCCTGGGGGACCGTGGGGTTGTATGGGGTATTTGGAGGCTGCTTGGTATATTAACTTCAGTTTCCCGTTGGGAAGGGCTGTTTGACAGCAAGGTAAAGTAGTGAAAATATTCTAAATTTAGCATACACTCCAATAGATTTTATTAGGTTGCTAAAATACATTTTGTTGCCAACCCCTCCACAGCAGCACATTGCTTAGCTTCCATGGTGGCGCTCCTGCTGCTTCTCCAAACTACTCTATGTAATACACTGACTATGGTTAAGTACCTCACACAATCCCACTTCACAAGATCCAAACCTTCCCTTTAACACTGCCCTTTGTCCTTTTTTTATTTGTTATTTTTCACTGTGTTCAGGATAATGCTGAGACAGTGGGAGGAGACTCGGGCGATTGCCAGTCAGATGCTGGAGTCAGGTGATCACACACTACTGGTGGATTTTGACAGCCACTTGGACGACATTACAAAGGACTGGACCAACCAGAAACTGAACATCAAGATAGCCGAGCTCACCTCGCCAGCCAACGGGAACATCTAGACTGAGAAGTAGCATCAGTTTGTGGTAGAGCTCAGATTTATTTATGTTCTCACCCGACATCATGTGACTTTTATAATCTGACACAAACACACAGAGATTAGGTTTATTTTTAATGCCTTTTCTGGACTGAACAGGGACATGACATAGAACATGCATAAATAACAAATATATGTACAGCTTGGTAGATCTCCACAGTCATCCACCCCCTCCTCAGAGTATGCCTTGTGGTCCAGCCCAACACGCTGCTGATTTAAAGGAAAAATTCACCTTAAATACACCTTTTGACACTATTTCAATGCACCTGTGGTACTTTTGATCCCGTTTTGTCTTTTTGTTGCTTTTTATTGTTATTTCTGTGTACATAACAAGCTCCAGGGAGTGGACAAATAACAGAAATGCCTTACAATACAAAAGTTCTGCAGTAAATACAGATTTGTTGAAGCTCAAAAGGTTTGTTTTCTGTCAGACTGTTAGGTGATTCAGGTTTGAATGCATGATATCCTGATTAGCTGATCAAGTGGAAAAACTAGAAATGCTTATGTATAAAAATATAAAAGTTATAAAAGTTTAAATTTATATTGCACTATAATTTAGTTGTAAGCAGAAGTGTTTATTTATGTATTTCTTTCAACAACTTTAACTTCTCCTGTGGGCACCCCTAAGTGGCAGCTGCTGTATAAATAATAGATAGATAATCGATGGCAGTATAGTAAAGGACAGTATATGTAATAATATAAAATGTCTTCTCAGGAAAAGTAATGATTGTTGATAAACATTCTACATGAATAAACCCTTAAAAACGTCCTTTATAGCTGCATACAGCCACATTATAGTTTGTTAAAAGTAGTTTATTAAATGGTAATTAATGCTGAAAAGGGGGTTAAAGTAAAGTGTTACCATAGCAACTCTTGGACATTTTGTATATGAATTCTCATAAATCATGTCAACTTTTGCTCAGTGTTAACCGCATTAGGAAAGAGGAACAGTGTTGCATGCTCAAGCACACACTTAGCACCATATTTGCATGTAAACACGCCAAATTACCACCTTTTAAAAAATGACCAACAAGTTGTATAGATGCATCTGAGAGCCTCGACAAAAGCCAAATATCCTGAGCTTCAGCAGACTGAATTTATTGCAGGACTTCTGTACTGAAATGTAGGTTTTGTACTTTTGTTTGACCCTTACCTATACACAATGATGCCAGTAAAATATTTTGAAAGATTTCAAATGTCTTTAAGAATTTGTAACTCTGAAAATACTAACCCAGAGTCACTCGTTCTCTCTTAGAGGTCAAGGTAACCTGTTTCCACTCTTGTAAATTTCATAACCCATAATAAAATTGCACTCAACGGCCTAGCTGAATGATTTCTGACAGTAGAGCAGGAGTAAAGAAGGTTTGATTTTTTTTCCTTTAAGAGTCCCCAAAGTCTCATCAACAGTGTGAAACAGCTTTTTTTATATTCTATTAAAAAACAACCTTCAGTCCACATTTGTAAATGTATCAATGTCCGACATGACAAAGAACTAACCTCAGAGTTTGAGTAAAAGGATACATTAAAAATATAAAAATGATTATGATGATAATGATAATTATTTTGTTTTTAATATAGCTACAACTACTTTCATGACGGTGTGTTTCCCTTTTATATTACAATAATAATTGACATCTAAACGCTTAACAAGACCAAGGAACAAAGTTTTTATAGTGCTGTAGTATAAACACATGACATCATTTGCTTAGGAGAATAACACGTGCAGCCATGATCGCAGAAGTAAGATCACATTTTCAAGGAAGGAAGACAACTAGAGCTGCAACTAGCGCTTATTTTCAGAATCAATTCGTTGTTTGGTCTATAAAATGTTAACAAGTAAAAAAAAAACAGCAACAAAAAAACAAGTACATTGAAGAAAGTGACAATTTTTCCACTAACAGTCAAAAACCTGAAGATATTAAAGTTAATGTCATATATGACAAAGAAAGAAGTGCAGATCTGAGAGGCTGAAGAATGTTCAGAGAATGTTTAAACGACTGACGGAAGTAATTGATTATCAAAGTGGCTGCTGATTAATTCTGTCAACTGACTAATTGTTGCAAATCTGAAGTTCTCAGTGTAGGCTTACATGTAGTGCTTCCAGTTCACCAACAAATCTCTACAAAGGTTGTGAGGAGTCAAAAGTCCATCCCAAAAAAGTTCATTATACATTTTCAGGGTCAAAAGATGCCACTTCATCTGTAGATCCAGTCTCAAAAAGCATTTTCGTAAGTGTTGTGAGACTTGTTTTATGTCTGTTAGAGCTGGGCGATAGGAAAATATACACTTGCCACAAATACTAGTCAGATATCTGACTCTGTAATGAATCTGGTTTTAATTTGGTGTATTTTAGATGATAGATTTACAGTGATGTTGAAATATCACTCAGCCCGGTTACTCTTATTTTGAAAGAATGGGCTTGTCTCTTACTTTGGAATGAATCCCCCCCCTCCCCACGTTGGACAAAGTGCTCAGATTGTCACGAGGGTAATTGCTTCAGAGTCCGGTTGAGGCACGGTGACCAGGTTCAGAGTTATTTCTCCCTTTGGAGACTCGTTGGCCAATGACTGGAGGAAGTTGATGGACTGAAAGAAGCACTGCGCGTCCTGGACCTGCTGCTCTGCCCATGAAAAGGTGATCTGCAGAGGAGAGCACAGGGACGAGCAGGTAACAATATTATTTTATTACAATTATTATCATTATTAATTATGTTTTACCTTAATTGTATTGAGGGCTTAAAAAAACAGCTTGTAACAATAACATAAATATAGGGATCAAACTCAATTTTGGGATCAATCACTTGATGACTTAAGATTTAAAATGAGTGTAATGAAATTTACATGAAAGAAAATATCATGAATATTGTTTGTGATTCAGAGGTCTACAAATGTTTTGCAGCCAATGCAAAAAGTTTTCAGGGAGCAATTAATAATAGTTATGTGTAATGTATACTATAAAGAAATTATAGTTTTAGAAAGGTAACTTTTAACTGATAATAGTTTTAAGGAAGTACTAATCAATAAAACTAAGTAAGTAAGTAAGTAACAATTACTGTAACAATTACGTTTAAGTAATAATTAATAGACAATACTTTTTAGTAAATAATAATTACCAATACTTTGAAGAAAATATTTATAGTTTTAACTAAGTTATAATTGATCAACAATAGTTTTAAGCAATGATTAATAAAAAAATACCTTTAATCAATGATGAGTTAATAATAGTTTTTAGTGTGTAATAATTTATAATTGTTTTTTAAGTAAAAAATATATATATTAGTTAAGATTTTTTTAAGTAAATACTAATTAATTTATTTATTTATTCAAGTAAATAACAGTAATAAGTATTTTTAAATAATAATTAAACAGTCTTAAATAATAATTGATTCCAATATTTTTAAATAATAATACCTTTAGGTAAGAAATAACTAATTTCATAATTAGTTAATAAGTTTAATTAATAAATAATTACCAATACTTTTATTCTTAATAATTATATAATATTTTCAAGTAAATGCAAATATTTTTAAGTAAATCTTAAGTACTTCGTATATTCGTATATTGGCGTATAATCGCCATTCGTATACTATTTTTGAGAAATGATTTATACACAATAGTTTTAAGTAATAAATAAGTCAAAAATAGTTTTAGTGAGTAATAATTTATAATACTTCTTAAGAAAATAACAATAATTACTATTTTTGTAAGTAATAATTAACAATAATTTTAAGTAAAAAGTTGCTATAACATTTGAGTGCAGTGTAAACTTCCTTTCAATATGATTTATTTGACGAAAACATGCCACTTTGAGTCTTAATCAGAAAATGTGAAAATATAAAAATTCATCCCCCAGGTGCTGAAAGCCCTATTTCAATCAAAAGCCTCACTGTGGTGATCATACCAGTTATAAATACATGAAGAAATAATCTTCTAAAATACACTTACATTTACCTTAACTATGATGAGTTTTCCAGATGGGTCTTCAGTGTTACTCAGCTCTTCTCCAAAACACAGAGTGACGCCACACTCAGGAGGCTCGCCACCGTTTGTACGGAAGTGATCCAGATCTGATTATGAGGGAAAATTAAAGTTACACAATGAATTTTACTGTACTAGGACTAGATTCAGTTTTTGGCCACATATATATATTTTTTTAAACAGATTTACTGGTTTGAGGTTAGATTTGGGATGTACACAAGCTATTCGGGGTTGTAACTGAAAATTAATTTAATTATTGATTTAATTTCTCAATTTTTGTCTATGTAATGTCAGAAAACACAAAAAAATGCCTTTTGAAACCAAAGTGGGTTAATCAAATTCTGTGTTTTAGATACAACAGTCCAAAACCCCAAACATTCATACTGTATATATCTAGCTTATTCATATCTACCTTACTTAGATAAGTTATTTATATTACTGCTATACATATATACATTACTCTGAACTTTACTTCTTTTACACTTTTAGTTAGATGCTAAACTGCATGTCATTGTCAGTACTCTGTGACATGAAAATAAAGTTGAATCTAGTTTCATTTAAATATGTATTTAGTTTGTGATCATATCTGACAAACAATTGAGAAGCTGTAACGACAGAATGCTTTCAATTTTTATCTTGAAAAATGACTGACTGTAATAATGAATCACTTAAGCTGCCATTAGTTTTTGTTCATAAATTTAAATTTAAATTTAAATCAACTAAATGTTTAAACTGTATATTAAATACATATGTTAGAAATTGTTCTGTTTTCTTCAGACTGTTCTTTGAAATTGAATTCAAACTGTCATGTTTACACACACTGGATTTAATTAATCAAGTAACCTGGCTTTAACCTAAATTTAATCACCTTAAAGACTTTGAGTCACATGAATTACGTGAATGTTCAGTGTCTCAGTGAGGTGTTAGAGGTTGAGCCAGAGATCAAACTCACCTCGCTTGAAGATCTCTTTACTGAAGAGCAACACTGGCTCTGTGTTTCTCTCCATCTTGTGCAGCCCCGGTGTGGTCGTGTGCGGCCCTGTCCAGAAGACCCGCCCCTGGCAGAACCTTTTACCATAAACTCCCCCAGACATGGTGGTCAGCACCACTCCTTTCTCCATGAAGGGCAGCAGGGTGAACAGAGCCTGCAGCTCTGGACCGGCCGGCAGCGTGGAGGGCGGCTCAGGCAGCGGGATACGAGGAAACCTGCCCTTCAGGGCGGCCGGCGTCGGTGGAACAGGAGAGGAAGGTAAGTACATTATCCTGACGTCGCTGTTCTGGATTTGACGTTTGAGGACCTCCTGTCCTAAATAATGAACCACCACATTGAAGTATTCCTGGACTGGAGAGACAGGAACAGAGACGGGGGAGGATTAAAACATGAGAAGTCAGGTTTAGGTAAATTAACAGATGCTTTAACTTTCAACCTACTGAATCATGTGCAATAATAACAGTTATTCTAGTGCAATAATTACATGGACTGTATTGCAATAATTACATTCATACTAGTGCAATTATTAAATTTATTCTAGTACAATAGCTAAATTTATTGTAATGCAAAAAATACTTCTATTCTAGTACAATAATTATATTTATTATATTGCAATAATTATATTTTATTGTAGTGCAAAAATGTAATTCTAGTGCAAAACTTAACTTTTATTCTAGTGCAATAATTGCTTTTATTATATTGCAATAACTAAATTTATTCTAATGCAAAACTTATTTTTATTCTAGTGCAAAAATTACTTTTTTTATATTACAATAAATACATTTATTTTAGTGTAAAACATAACTTTTATTATATTGCAATAATTACATTTATTCTGGTGCAAAAAATTACTTGTATTTTAGTGCAATGATATTAATTCAAGTGCAATAAATACTCTTATCCTAGTGCAAATTTACATGTATTTATTCATTTCAATTTGTTATTCTAGAAGCTGTGTTGTCAGCTGGTGATGTTCATTTTTCTGGAAGTTGTTTTGTTTTTGTTCCTGTGTCTTTTTAGTATTGTATTCTATAAAGTGACAGTAAAAGCTTTCTATTGTATTCAAAATAAAAGGTAAAATAATGTAGTTATAGTATTTAACCAGTGTCAGAAACAAACAAAACAACAGTCTAAATGTTATTATAAAAGCAAATTGGAAAATGGTCCAGCATTTATAAGGCATTGTACTCTGTTTAAAAAAAAAAAATCTGTTATGTGCATTTGTACAGAAGAACCGGTAAATGTTTGAAATTGAATACCTCCTGTGGGAGCAGGGACGCTTTCCTCGATCCGTACGTCTAACCTGATCTCATCAACCACTGCAGAGAGAGAGAGAGAAATTAAACAGGATAGATCAGTTGGTTGATTTAGAATAATGTCAAAGTTTGTTTTTTGGGTTGATACCAAATGACCAAATGTAAACAATGACTCACAACCATGGGTTCATGAAACTGGGTTACACAGAGAAATCAGGTTATGCAGGTAATTGGGCATCATGATATCATGCACTGTCAGAAACCTTGTCAATACTGACATACATCCAGCAGGTCAGTAATTAGATCTCTCCCCTTATTTTGGGTAACTTATTTTACTGTTGTTGTGCTGAGTAGCAGTCTTAGCCAGACTGTGGATGGGGTTATTTTGAATATTTGGCTGCTCTGCTACCTCAGCGATTCATCCCCATCTGAAACTGTCATATGTCACTGTGTGAATTCGTGACGAATAAAGTGGGGTCCTCCAGGAGTAATTTAGCTGATGAAATACGGTTTCTGTAATCGCCATACACATGTAGAGCTTGACTTAGATAAAGCAAAAAACTTGTCCTTTTAGGGAAGAAAGTAATTTGTAATTTCCATAAGGTGGTTTGCATTAAAAATGGATTTTCAAAAACTTAAAAGCAACATGTCTTCTCCATGGCAGTCATTATTCTGCAAGTAGCTATGGCAAATCTCCTTATATGAGTGAAGTCAGTTGAGTTAGATGGCTGGTTAGTTAGTGTTTAAGGTCAAGAAAGAACCAATTACACGTCACGTACAGATACACCTCTCTGTCACTTCTATATCTACATGAAGTGTGGAATTTCAGATTGTAATTTCACAAAAAATCCCATTAATTTATCCTGTACAGATCTGACATGAAGTCAAGGAGTTCATATCTAGAAAAGGAAAGCATGTCAGACTCTTAAGCTGTATTGATCGACTCTGTTATCGACCACACAATCAGTGCCTGCTGTAAAACGATGCAGCTGAACTCACCCTCTCTCTGCGTGGTGGTGTTGTGCTGTGTGGATTCATCCATCTGGGCGGGGGTTTCGCTCCACAGCAGAGCCTCTTCGACACACTGAGAATCACAGAGATTGCAGTTCTTTTGAAATCTCACTGAAACTTGTGAACAGCAGGTGGATGACACCTTCAGCTCACAAATGTTCAAAAAGGCAGTAAGATACCTTATTATACCTAATAACTTTTGTCTCTTCTGACTGTAATAACAATGTCAACTTAAACATGTGAACACTTGGGTAGGAATCCCTCAAGAACATATGGCTCACATCTTGACAGTCTCTCAGCTTCCTTACTGAGCTTCCTTACTCCATAGTGTAGCATGCTAACATGCTAAAAGGTAAAAACCTTTGTCGTGTCTCACATCCAAATTATACTGTACAGATAACATGCATACTGACTGCATATTGCCGATGCACTGGACACCCTAAATACTTTGTATTTCACCCCAGTAGTGTGGTTTTGCAGGACATATTAGTGCACGCTTCAACAAGCTCTGTAACCAACTCAGTCCCCCTCAGCTGTGTGCACATTCATACTTCATATGATAACTTGCATATAGCTTTGTAAGAATGCAGAACAAAGCTCCTAAACTATTTTGGCTTGATGAAAATGGGAAGTTGGACTGTGTGGCAAAGTATAGGCTTGTTTTAATTGTAAAGTTTGGAAAATTAGGTAGACTGAATACACAAGTATGAGGGCACACAGAATATACTGTCCATGGTTTCCTATAATTTGTAATTTGGTCTCACACCTGTTTACATGTAAACTGTGCTGTGAGCAAAAATCTAACTGAATATTTGTAAATTGATGATTGCCAGAAAAAAAGAAAATCATTCCTGTTTAAAATTACAGCTAGGTGTAAGGTCTAGAGTTGTACCGATACCATTGGACTATCGGAAATGCATCCGATACTGCCTAAAATGCGGTATCGGGTATCGGCAAGTAGAGCCTATGACCAATCCGATACCGCGTAATGCCTCACGTCATTACGCATACGCATGCTACGAGCAAATGAAACAGAAACGGAGCGGAGTTTAAAAAGCATTCTACTGTAGCCCTTAAAATGTCTTTTTTACCAAATTGTGTGGCTGCACTTTAACCTGTGTCTTGATCTGTGTCAACACTGGGTAATGATAATAAAAAAAAAAGTTTTATGGCATTCATTCGACTATAATGTATTTATTTCTTAATATTTTACATACAGTTTTAGGAGTTGAGACATACAATAATTCATATCCCATCCATTTTTATTTTACGCGCTGGTATTGGATCAGTACTCAGTATCGGTAGATACCTAAGGTTCAGGGATTGGAATCGGTATCGGGAAGGAAAAAGTGGTATCGGTACATCTCTAGTAAGGTCCTCTGTTGGTTTAATCTTGGGGTTCAAGCAAAGATTAGATTAATAAACAACTTTATGGGTTATGGTTTTGCTAGCTTAGCCAAAAGTGACAAGATGATCCAATGCTAGCCGATGACAATGCGCATCAAGCACACATCACTCTACGTGACGCAGGACCTAAGGTATCACCCCTGAGTGAAATACCAAGTTTTTAGGGAGTCCTGTTGATGCGCTCCTTCTCCCACAATGCAATGCACAGAGGAGATGGAGTAGCTGAAAAAAAATGTAAAAAAAACTGTGGATGGTGGTGAAACTGCTCAAATAAAACCTAGAATTTTTTATGTGAAGTTTAATCAGCTAGTATCTTTCCAAAGTTGCAGTTTGTATCATTTTCTGTTGGTATAAAATGGTAACGCATGTTTTTTTTTTTTTTTGTACACTTAAACAGTAAACTATGATGATGATAAGCATGTAGCGTATACTGTATAGAATAAGTGTATTGGCGTCAGATAAATGTGGTGGAGATGTAGAGGAGCAGAAGTATAAAGTGTCATAAAATTGACATACTTTGATTAAGTAAATACTCACCAGCTGCGAGGTCACTTCCTCCATCTTTATCTGCTTAGTCTGACCAACGTCGCTGCTCTCTGATTCACTACTGCTCCTCCTCCTTTTTGGCCTTTTGGTGACTTTTACTCTGCTTTTCTTTTCAGGAACCACCATACCTAAACAGGGAGAGAGCAAAACATTTGAATAATCCAACCAAATAACCTAATAATAATAATTGTATCTGTGGGTATATGATACATGAATGAACAAACAAAGTAGCTTCTGGTCATCTTATGCTTTCATCACTAATGTCTCCCAGTAAACACACTTGTCCCAGTTTACCAGGTTGACATTGGCTGAACTTTTTTGCCCCGTATCAACTCACTGCCCTGCTGACTCAGCAACTGAGGTGATAATACAGACGAGTCACTTGATTTGTTATATTTGTTGTTGTGCACACTGCACTCCAGTATCTGAGGTATCTGTACTTAATATGAGTATTTCCATTTTATGATAATTAATACTTCCACTCCACTACATCTCAGAGGTATGCACTGAACTTTTTACGCCACTACACTTATTTGATACCTTTAGTTACTTTGCAAATTCAGATTCTTAGTACAAATTACAATCAACTAATAATTTATACAGTAGTGGATGAAGTACTCAGATCTTTTATTGAGATAAAAGTAGTAATACCATAGAGGAGAATAATTTGTTACAGGTAAAGTCCTGCATTCAGAATCTTACTTAAATAAAAATATGACAAAATATACTTTACGTATCAGAAGTTCTTAAGTATTAATTATGCAATAAATCAATTTGGAATTAAATATACTAAAATAATCTACTATAAGTAGGCATGAATGAATTGATCAAATATAACATAAATTAATGTCTGTTTTAATTTGCTTCTGTATTGATTTACCTATTAATTTCCCTATTTATTTAATTTCCTACTTAATTTTCCCCTTTATTTATTTATTTTTACATTTATTTATTTTCTATTTAATTCTCCCTTTTATGTTTTCAGTTATTTCTTTTTTTTTTTTACATTTATTTATTTTTATCTAATTTTCTCTTTTATTTATTTATTAATTTATTTATTTATTTTACATTTATTTATTTTCTATTTAATTTCCCTTCCATGTTTTCAGTTATTTCTTTTAAATGTGTTGATTTATTTACATATTAATCTATTAGAAAATCTAAGTGCTGAAGTCACCAGAAACAGCAGCTGAAGAGGTCAAAATCCCCCTGGCTTAGTAATGATTATTATTATACACAGATTGTATAATAGAGACATGCAAGAAAAATATAAAGACTAAATGAGGACATTTGAGTATTTTAGAGCAAAAAAGAAGAGAGTGGATGTGATTCAATATGGAAAAGGTAACAAGTAAAAAAACGCGTTAAGTACAATAACAGATGGGGAACGATAGGGTGGAAAGGGTGGAAAGTCCATTGCAACACAGGCAGGAGAGGTTTCTAAAGTCACATTGTGTAACATTTTAATCAGTGGTTTGCACTGATCTTTTAACACGCAGCAGTGAGGGTGTGAGTCTGTGTGCTGTGTGAGGAAAATTCTAAGAATAAAGACTGTTAATCACTGACTGCAAACATGAACTCACTTCCCTCTGAGAAAGCAGCTGCAGATTTGTACATGTACACCAAAAGTCTTTACAAGAAAATAAAGCAATGATTTAAGTGACTAAACCTGTATTTTCTTTAATACGTTAAACGGGTACTAAAAGTACTAAAAAGTTAATCTAAACTAAACACTTAAATTCAAAACTCTGCAACTAATGACATTTTTCATTACCGATTACTTCGCCGATTATCTTTTTAATAAATTAATCATTTAGTTGACAATACATCAATAAGATTGTGGAGGAAAAAAAACATACTCAGCTGCCTATTATCTTTATGTTAATCAACTAATAATTTTAGCTCGAATTCTGTTTAGTTCTGTTAGTTTTAATGATAAACTAAA
This sequence comes from Epinephelus fuscoguttatus, assembly GCF_011397635.1. Classification (NCBI taxonomy): domain Eukaryota; kingdom Metazoa; phylum Chordata; class Actinopteri; order Perciformes; family Serranidae; genus Epinephelus; species Epinephelus fuscoguttatus. Next base: position 8,436,248 of record NC_064772.1, read on the forward strand.
GAAATGAGTCATTGAGAGTCGTCTTCTATGTCTTTTGTAGGGATCTCATTTTACATCATTTCTTAAATCCAAGCAAACTGAAATTAAAAAGGAATAAATGTGTTATTGTGTGAACATGTCTCAATAAATGCAGTTAAATAGTACGAAACATACATTTGATTATTTTATTGCTACATGTCATAATATATAACATAATAAACTTTATTTATATAGTGCGAAAATTAAATTAAAAAAATTGTATGGCATGTACTGTTTTCTTTCATGCTTTATTTACTGTGTCATATTTTTGTGTGACAAATAAATTGATTGGATTCTTCATTTTTAACATTTTTTAAAAATGTAATTTTTTTTTTACTAAATTTCTACATTGATTTTATTTCATGTTTTTAATCTTTTTTATTTCTATTTTTTAACATTTAATTTATTATTGTTATTGTAATTGTTAATTAATTCAAATTTATTATTATTTTTTAATTAAATCTTTTTGGTTAAATTTTGTTATCACTATTTCTACCTCTCTGTGTATAGAGGTATTTACCTGTGTGTATTTACTTGTCAGTAAACAGGCATTGAAACTACTGATTCATGTGGGATGATAAAACCCAGCTACATATTAAATGTTGTTTTATATTGTGATACATTTCTAACATGTCAGAAAATTTAAAATAACATCCTTTCTTCAGTTCTTGTATTTGAGGATCATGTGTTTACATAGGACAAGAAACAAACCACTTATTGTGATATTTTTACAACCAGAACAATATTTTAAGGGTGCAGCAGTGGGCACACTTCACATCAAGGCTGCAGATGTTAAATTGAATCCTCCCTGTTGCTGCTGATGGTCTTATCAGAATATTCCTTCCTGTCTGTGGCTGACAGATAAAATTATATAAAAACGAGTAACTGCCTCATTCATCCTGAACACAGAGCAAATAAATGAGGATCACAGTAAAAATACTTGTTTTAATTTATGAGATGTCAACATGCTGAGTGTTAAATACATAACCAGGGGTGACAATGGGATAAAACTCTAAGATTCCGAGCAAATAAATATATATTATTACACAAGCAGCAGCAGAGTGTACATTTACTTTGCACCACTGCTTGAGGTACTTGTACTTTCTTAAGTATTTCCATTTCATATTACTTTATACTTCTACTCTGATACATTCAGATTCAGATAACCAATACAAAATATAATGTACTAAGAATTATGATGTATTTATATGAATTAAGTCACTTGGCAGTACATAAAGTACCTTTAACATATCATTAATTTAATAATACATATTTATGCGATCTAATAAAATTATTATTATTCTGAAATGCACAATTCTGCATAATAAGCATTTTGGTATTTTAGGTATGTTTTTGCACTTTTACTTAGTTTAGTAGACACCATATTTACTCAATTTATTCTTTTGATTTTTCACTTTATTATTTTTCATCTTTCTTACTCATTTTATTCATCTTCATTTGTTTTTATTCATCTTCATTTGCTTTTATATAAACATTCGCATGACAGTCGGTGTTCCCTTTATTGATTTTTACTATTGTGTATTCTCATTAAAGATGACATTTTTTTTATTTATGCTTATCTTGCTTTAGCTTAGAGTTTAGTTTAAGAGATTTTTTGGTCCTCATCATATAGAGTTTTTTCCCCTTATTAGGTAGTGTAGTTAGACGGTCAAGTCTTTTGCCCTCTCCTTCGCCATATAGGGAGGGGGATGTTTGGCTTGCCTGTGCTTATGGCCTGTGACTTCTGCCTGGGTTTTCATCTCCCACGTTGGAGGCTGGTGGTACTGGCGTTTGGCTGGTATGGGCGGTACTCGTAGGTCATAAGGTCATTAGATAATAGGGAATGAGTGTGATGAAAAATTCTGGTATTTGACCCTTTTTTAACCTATAGCGTATTCTGCATGTTTTTGTATAAGGTTACTTGCTATGATGTATGGTGTATAATGCTCAGTTAACCCCTACTGTGACAGCAGTAAGAGATACAGTAGAGGCCTAATGGAAGAAGGTTAAAGGTTATGAGTCAGGGAGGCTCTAGATAGTTTAGATTTTTTTTTTTTTTTTTTTTTTTTTGAAGTGGGGTTGTATGAGGTACTTTTCCATAGTCAGTGTATTACCTACAATAGGTTTCAGTCAGCACATGCCCAGTTTGGAGAAGCAGGCTGGAGTACCAACATGAAAGCTCAGCAATGTAATGCTGTGGATGGGGTCAGCAGCAAAATGTATTTTAACCACCTAAAAAAGTCCCATGTACAAAACAATCAATATCAGCCTATGTGTCCACTATATTTAGAATATTTTCACCGCTTTACCTTAATGTCAGACAGCAAATTTCAATGGGGAAATTAAGTAGTTACATCGCTCTCTTCAAAGCCAAGCTCCACAGTTAGTGGTTTCACACCGGCACGGTTCTGGTTCCGGCTCTGTTCTGGAGTCTCAGAACCTTGGTGCTGTCTGGCGAACTAGCCCGTGTCCACACCAGTTTAAGCGGAACCAAAGTGGGAGGACGTTACTCCGCGTCACTCAGGCAGAAGTAAACATAACAGCGGCAAACAGAAATAGGCACAGCAGCCGGCAAAATAACCCTTTTTGTCAATAGAGTCTGGTGGCTTTGATTAGAGCATAGACTGGGAACTGAAGCTAATACCTGCTACCTTGTTGGAAAGGGCTGTCTGAAGACAATATAAAGTTGTAAAAATGTTCTAAATATAGCATACACCTGAATTGATATGGAATTTTTTAGGTGGCTGTCCCTCAGCTTACCCTCTGTGGCGGATTCCAGCCTGCTGCTCCAAACTGGGGGCGCCCCAACAAACAACTTACAAAGGTATTATACTGACTATGGATAAGTACCCCATACAACCCCACTTCAAAAAAATCTGAACTATCCCTTTAAGTAAACTTATGAATTTAGGACATTTGCCTGTAACAGAGTATTTCTACCAGTGTGGTATTATTCCCACTTCCATCACTGCTTACAAGCGCAGTATTTTGGCAAAACTGGATGAGAACTTTTTACCACTTAGAAATATTCACCACTGTATTAAACACAATAACTTATTATGAACAACAGTGTCAACAGTATGAGGGTATTGTCAACAGTATTTGTATATGATCTGTCAAGTTACCGGCTGAGTTTGGTTATTCTGACATTAAATTCATTAAGAACTCTCTCTGCAGGCTGTTTGTAATACTTTAAAGTACTGTAACACACATGATACCCGTGGTCCTAACATATAAACTCGCATTAAAGCCAATATATGGTGACGAGAAACCTCTGAAAATCACCACTGATTTAGCGACAGTGTCTTCATTGTGGAAACATTCTGACTGTGACCTGTGATTGTGTCTTTATACAGTGTGCAAATCTGCTCTGGTCATGTTCATCTGGACACTGGTGGGAAGAAGTGAAGCTGGCATCAACAAAAAGGTAAACCAGATGTTTTCTTATCATGTAATGCCACTGTGTGACAGTTATCTTCATTATTGATGAATCTGTCTATAAAATTTGTGAGAGTAGTAAAAAAAAAAAAAAAGGTTTTGTTCAACCAACAGTCAAAAAAACACAAATATTTAACTTAAAATGATGTTAAACAGAGAAAAGCAGCAAATCCTTATTTTCAGTTGATTGACAAACTGTCTCAGCACCAATGTTCTGTTAACTGCAGTGCTAAATATCTGTGGCTGTTTGAAGATTGTCTAAGGTAAATATACTGCATAACATAATTAAAAAACTGAAATATAAACGTTTGATTTGAGATTAAAATGAAGCAGGTGTCATGTTAAATTGCAGATACAAGCTGAGTTCAGATGTGAGATATGAGATGCATGTGTAAAAATATAATATGTGCCAGGTTGTACCAAAGTACTTACTTTTGGAAGTCCCAGATGTTGGATCTTTCTGTCGGCACATTCTTTCACCTTTCGTTTAAAATCGGCTTGGCCTTTACCTACTTTTTAACTTTGTTGTTGGAGATTCAAAATTCTGTTTTTACAGCTTAAAGTTATTCAGTTTTCTACATTTTGTAAGTTTTGAGTTTATTATTGATTGTGAGTCAACAAGCTGTGACCTCACATTTAGGAAAATAACAGCGGTGAGTCTGTTTGGAACAGATCAACTGACTGAAACAAACCACAAGCCAAATAGTGCCTGAAGAATTTGGGAAAGCTCAATTCTGTCCCAAGCAGAGTGTGTGGAGTAAGATGTGCTGGAGTCTTACCCTGCTCGCTGATGGGGACAAGGCGGTAGACCTTGTAGGGTTCAGAGATGTCCAGCTGGGCTCGCTCCATCACCTCTGTAAACTCTGGACTCTTGTTGAGGGCGCAGCGCAGGCGGGTCTTCCAGGAGGCCGGGCTGTCCTGACTCCCGTCTGTAGGCTTACCTTTGAACTGCGCCCACGCCTGCAGAGGAAAAACATCTCTCTTTAGTGATTCGGATCGTTAGTGTTTTGGGAGTTGTGTGTTTAGAGCCAAGAAACTCGTCTTGACCTTGAAGATGGCGGCGTCCTCATCTTTACGGAAGTCCTGTTTGCCAGCGTGTTTCCACGGGATGCGGAACATGGTTTTGGCTTCATCGTCCCACATCAGCCCCGGGAATTTCCCGCTGCTGACCTGCAACAGCCAAACATACACAACAACTGAGTTAATTTACTCACCTCAAGTTCCTTTGAACAGTGTCCTCAAACTGTCCAGTCTAATAAGAATATCTGTGCTGTTCCTGCAACATTACTGAAGGGTAACTTTGGTACTTTTCATCCTGGACTCTGTTTTCCTCGATTTTGTATCTAAATGACTAATCTGAGCGTGATTTTTTTTTTTTTAACTGGTCCAGTACTGAGTGAGAGCGCTGCAGCCAGCAGCTGTGAACATGGCTGCAATGTAATCTCTGCTGGCAACAATGCACCATCATTTTACTTCCACTAGAAGTGTTTTGCCACTGACAGGCTCAGATTGTTATTCAAAGTGTCTGACAACATTCTGGAAAGGATCCCTACAGAGATAGACCTTTTTGTTAAAGAGTGAGATTCTTTTTGTTTAGCCAGAGACAGACTCCAAATCGCCATCACCAAACCCACCAGACTCTTTAACAAAAAGGTCTATCTCTGTGGGGATCCTTTCCATAATGTCAGACACATTGTTATTGTTATCATTAACAATCTGAGCCTGTCAGTTGCATAAACAAACACTTCTAGTGCCCTGAGTGGTTACATTGCTGCCTGTTTCATGGCTCCAGGCTGCAGTGGTCTCACTCAATACAGTACCAGTTTCAAAATTTGTTTTTCCCTTTAGTCACATAGACACAAAAACATTAGAAAATAGGCCCCAAGTTGAAAAATACCAACCTCACCCTATTACAACAATCACATGGTTAGTGCTGGAAAGGCTGCTGGGGAGACCTGGCCCAGATAAGTCAAAGATAATTAATAATTTTTTAACAACATTTGACATTTTATACACTAAATAATTAATGGTGAAAATACTTTAAAGATTAATTGATAATGAAAGTACTAATTAGTAAAACTACTAAGTTAATGGTTACTTCACAAATTAAGATTTCTGCACACAAAACATGAAAATGTCAAAGTAGAGCTGAATCTTTTAACTGGCAAACAGTTTTCATGTAAAAGTGTAAAAATATAAAAAATTATGTAAATGTAAACATATTTTAGGGTTCCACCTTTACAGATGTGAAGATTTGCTGCCATTCCTTTGAACAATATTCATACTTGTGATGTATGAGTAATAATGTTGAGGTTAAACAAACATTGTGAAGGAGTCCCATTGGGCTCTGGGTCATTATGACAAACATTTGTCACTATTACTACTAACCAAACAATCAATTTATTGAAGGAGAAAATAATCAGATTAATTCATAATGAAAATAATAATCATCTTAACCAGCTACAACAGTCAAATCCTGCTTTTACATTTAATGCATGAGTCAGAATCATCTACTGTAATAACATCATATCTAACAGTATAAAAGTCACAGGGGACAGTTTGATACTTTAACTACATTTCACTGATTATTCTTAAATACTTTTACTAAAGTACATGTACTTGTAATGGATTACTTTTACACTGTAGTATAAGTACATTTATTTAAGTAAATGACCTAAATACTTCCAGCACTGATGTACAGCAATGTGTTTGTCTAATGTCACAACAGCTCATTCTGCCTCTTTCCCTTTCCATCTCCCCCTCACCCCCTACCTCACCCCTCACCCTGCCTCACACACACTTTTTTTAACACACACACACACACCTGTTCGACGATCCACGAGCGCAGTCTGCGCGTGGAGCGCATTCTCCCTGCTGCCATGACTCTAGACTAAAAACACAAGAGACACAGACTGACACAAACAATAAACAACCACCATCAGCTGCATGTTACAAGATGTTCCTCCCCGACCGCTTCATAATAATAAGTCATTCATAACAACTATTTGAAAGATTAACAATAAAAACATTAAATGTAAAACCTTTAACGTCGACTTGCGTCAATGCAAATATCTGTTTTAGACTCGTGTGTGTAGTTGTAGCTCTCTCACACACACAACCCACACAAAAACTCCATTACTTCAATCAGCTATTTTTTTTATTTTTTTTTAAATCTGGTGTAAAAACTAAACCCAGAATCTGCTCTCACCTGTCATGGTGGTATTTATAAGTACAAATATAGAGGCTGAGGTGTTAAATTAAGGAAGTAAATTTAAGTTTCGTTTACCTCGGTTACGTTTCCTCCGCGGTGCCTGCAGACTGCGAGTGTGTGTGCTCCACTGCTGCTGCACACCCTGCTACCTCACGCAGAGACGATCCTTTTCCCAGAAGTCACGTGACTTAAAGGAAACTGTCTCTGTGGTGGCCACCAGGGGGCGACAACGGACATGCGCATTAAAACATCTATACAGAACCAAAACATATGAATTTAGGTGATCTATTGATATAAATAAACTTGTTTTACTGATATAAAAATTATTTCAATAGAGCCACCGCTTAAATACTCTATTCATAGTATTAAATTATCATCTTATGGCATATTTTGTGTTCTCTCTTTTATATTACCAGGCTGCATTGCTGCAAAGTACATTTACTCAAGCATTCTACTATTTTGAGGGATTTGTACTGTACTTGAGTATTTCCAATTCATGCTGCTTTATACTTTTACTTTACTTCATCTCAGAGGTAAATAATATAGACTACTTTTTATTAAAACAAAAATATAAGTCAACTAAAAATAAGGAGGTTTTATTATAGGTTAAGATACCCAGCTGCAACATTAAAGTATTGAACACATTAATGCATCAGAAATTATAAAACAGTAATATAATATATATGATTCTGAAAAGTCCCATTCTTCTTCTAATAAATACTTTTACTTTTTGTACTTTAAGTATATTTTGAGGCTAGTACTTTTGTATTTTTACTTAAGTAACATTTTGTATTCAAAGCTTTGGCTTTTGATAGAGTATTTTTTGATTTTGGTGTTACTACTGTACTTTTACTTAATTAACAGATAATTCATTAAAAGAGCCGAGTACTTCTTCGGATGTAACTTGTCAGGACCCAAGACATTTTAAAAGAGTGTTTTAATCTGCATGAGGCCTTTCTGGCTAAATATTGGATAAATACAACAAAATAAATAAAAAATGTTTCCAAAACTCAAATATTAAGGGGTTACATGCCTTAGGTTTTGATTATTAATGTGAAAATACCAATGAATTTAACCAAAGTATTACATTCTGTGAAGATGTTATGTTGTTTTTGATAGTTAAAGGTTTCCAAATACTGTTCTTGCTTTAATATTAGAGGCCAAATCTGATCATGTCACATATATTTTGTGCTCTTTTTTGTACGATGTTAGTCCCTTGTTGCTGAACACGCTGGAAAAGAGATTTTTAAGGTAAGGTAACATAAAATGAAACAAAAATGAGGAATTTATTCATGAAAGCTGGTGGAGAAAGTTTTATAACAATGTTTTGTATGTAAAATCTACTCTGCAAAGTAAAAACTAACAGTAAGTGTCAAACAAATGTGGAGTAAAAAGACCATTTTACTCTAAGTAGTACTAGTTGAAGTATAAAGTAGCTGCAGCAGCAACATGTAAGTACTTAAGTACACATACGTTGTGATTCTTAAGTACAGTATTGGATAACGTACCTACAATCCACCACTGCTCCATGCAGTATAAAGTCATAAACCAACAAGTGCTTCACTAAAACTTTACAAAACTATGTTAAGTGTGACATAAAATAATCTGACATTAGATGATTTAGAGTAATGGGTCAACTTAAGGAATCACTGTAGTGCAAAGACAATCTAAAATGGTGTTGTGTCATTTATACTATTTGTACATCACGTACATCAATAAATCCACATCTCAGAATAATCATATTGTTTATTTACTGATTGATTTATCCATGAAATATAAAGTAAAACAGAAAAACCCTGACAGCAGAAAATTTAAACAGTCTTTAAGAAAATAACATTTTATCCTCTAGTTTAATTTCTGTGTATTTATTTAAATATGTTTGCCCGACATTGCTACATTGTTCTGTGGTAGAAATTTTGACACATATTTCCAAAGAGAAACATTTCTTCTTGTGCAAAAGATAGATAAACAAACTGTCATATTTGTACAATATCCAAATCCATCCCTCTAATAAGTTCCTTTAATAGTATTTATATGTCACTGTGACCTGGGGTCTGTATCAGAAAGCAGGGATAACAAACTCTGAGTCTGACCCTAAAGTCTGAGTTGGAAAACTCTTTAGTTTTTCGTCTCCGAACAGCTGATCAGAGTCAGTTCAATCAACTTTGAGTGAATGAAAAAAGCCATCATCAGTGGAGCTCAGATGATCTGTGATTCACGATGGCAACAGGTAAAAAAAAGGCAGAACCTTATTTTAATCTGGTGCATGTTGAGATATTAACACATGAATATGCAGACTTTTCTACATCCTTTGGTGACATGCAATGGAGGTTAAAATACAGTCGATTTCAAATTTTAGACATCGGTTTGAATCTTTGGCCCGACAGTGTTCAGTGGCTTTATTTCAGCTACTTTAACAAATGTTGTAAATTTAAAAACAGCCACTGAAATTCTGTTAAAAGACGTTCAGACTATACGCAGCCTATTTAAAAAAACTCAGTTTCATTCAGCAGCTGTACCATGATCCTGCTCATCATAAAAAATTACATATCATCAACACTATTATAGGAATTATGTTCCATTAATGCGACCAATCATGTTATGAGTGATAGAAATCATTTTTCATGCATAGGCCAACTGATTTTTACAATTTAAACCCCAGATTTTTTCCAATCATTTCATTTCTATGATTGAAACTGAGATTACACATTGTATGCAATAAACATTTCAGTAAACGTGCTCTAACAAACTGACAGCTGTCAGTGTAGAGTCACAGTGTTACCTATAAAAACAAACAAAAAAACTACCACTCGCAAAAAGAAGGACATGCAGGGGTTTAATTCTGAGCTGGGGTGACTCAGTCTCGGACCCTTTAGACTATCATCTGACGACGATAAAGCAGACATACGCAGATATCAGTTTAAAGAGATTAAAGGTGATTTGATGTTGTGTGATATTTTAATTTGAGGGCAGAAACTGCTGTTCAAAGAAATTACTGACAGGGCATAAAGCCGTAACTTTAGATAGTTCTGAGTAACAAACTAATATCCAACCAGGATTTAGATTCTGACATACAGTAAACCACCACTGTAATCACCGCACTTCAATGTGCTCTTTGATACAAACTACATCAATGAGGAAATGAAATCACGTGTCTGGCTCTGTCAGAGGGAGGAGACAGAGAGAAACTCAGGGTTTGTTGAAGAAAACCTGCCACCAAGCAGGTTTGGCTCTCTTTCAGAAACAAAACCCAGAGTTTCCCTCATCTCAGGGTTAACTAACTCAGACTTTTCACTAAACCCACTTTCTGAAACAGGGCCCTGAAGACAAAAGAAGACAATAGTTACATTTGTCAGAGCTGAAGTGAGATGAATATCACGCAGACTCAAACCACTTGATTCCTTCATTATCAGTTTATCATTATGTTCAACAAGGAAACAAAGGTTTAACCTTCAATTGTGAGAACCACTGAACAAACAGATGTTTATGAACAGATACACAAATTGGACAGCTGCTTGCCACCAAAGTAATGTTCAGTGTTTTCTTTTGGCACACAGCTGATGTTTGTTTGTTTGAGTCTGAGTTTGAGTCAAGTGTGTTGTGAAAGGGTGGAGAACATAATACTTAGCTGATGAGTAATAACAGCCTGTTAACAACCAAAGGCAGCGCTAATTATTTCAGATTCATGACTCTGGTTGGCATCAATTGCTTGATGAACACAATTTAGGAGGGGGGGTGTTCTGTTCAGGGAACCTTTTATTTGTTTCGAGGAACCTTTTCTCCAAGAGGGACCTCCATCAGTTTCTGTAAGTTGGAAAAAAGAAACACCGATGTCAAGTCCTTTGTCTTAAACATGACAGAAATACCATCTAAACTCAAAGACCTTTAGTTACAAATTGAAACACACTATTAAATACTTGACATGAAAATTTAAATTTAAAATCTTAAAAAAAAGAGAGATTTTTAATTAAAAAAACATTTGTGACGAGCACAGTATTTAAAAAGTTCTGTGACCTGACATAATTATTGCTTCTTAGATAAATAATGTACAGTGCATCTCCCTGTACCACCCTGTTTTCTTCCCAGGCTGGTGTATTAAAACATTTTGTTTTGTAGGTACTGTGAAAAGAGACAAAGATCCTCCACCAAACTTGAAACTCCAACATTTGGACAGCTGCTCTGGACCAGATTAGTGCCTTGCTAAAGAGCATTTTAACTGTGTGGCAAGAGGGACCAGGATCCTTGCAGCCAGTGTGGTGAGTCCAACCACTGCCCTTTCATTTGTAAACTGCCTCCCTGACCCTTGTGACAACAGATGGATGTTTCTTACCTTGAGCAGTCGGGCATGGTAGGCATTATCGTCCTCGTTCTCCACTTTCTGCTTGTCCACCAGGTATCTCTCACAGGCCCGAAGCAGCTCATTGGCCTCGTAGAGTGGAGCAGGGTCCAGTGAGTGAGCGTTTATCAGACTCACCAGGTACTCCTTGTAGTGCTTCCTGCAGGAACAGAACTTTTGTTAAAGATTTGTCTTTGACATGTGTTACGGGTTATCAGTGAGTGTTGAGAGATGTGAACACACTGTTGTGAAGCATAGGATATAGGGTTGGGTACTGTTCATAACTGAACCGATACAATACCGGTACCGGTATCTGGAATTTGGTACCAGTACATTATTTCGGTACTTTTTAAAGTCTAAACTTCTCAGTTTCAACATTTTATTGATAACATTTAGGAACAGTGCTGCACGTTAACTTTTGTCTGCACATTTTTTTGTCGCCATTGTTGCTGAGTTTGAGGTCCGAGTCATGCGCTCTCGCTCCGCCTCCACCTCACGTACCGAAATTTGGCACTGATTCATTTTAAGTGAATCAGTACTCGGTAGTACCGACGTGAATCAGTACCGAGTTTCGGTACCCAACCCTAATAGGATATCAGAGAAGAGTTCTGCAACATGTTTAATTTTCAGAGACTTAATTCAACACTGTCTGTCTCCTTAACAAACTCAACCTATAACCCTAAACGAAGTCTTACTTCTTAACACTTCCTTAATAAGTGAATAGTGACAAAGATGACATAACAAGGAAAGAATGCAGTTGCAGTTTAGCAATAGGAAGAGTGTATGATACCCAAGAGAAGAGTGTGTTTCTTCCTTTTTAACCACACCTTTTAATAAACTCCTCTACAGTGCAGTGACTGTAAAAATAGCTATAGCAGTGGTAACATGTTACTCAGTACTGTACTCGAGTTTTGAATTACTTGACTTTTTTCTTGACGATTGTTTGGCAGACTATACTATGACTATTTTTATTACAAAATATACTATTTTTTTAATGACTGTTTTATGACAGTTTTTGGGACACACTATACTCTCAGATGAAAAAACATCTAAACCCCATCAAATTAGTGCTTGTAGCCTTGTAACTCTTATCTGGCTGCACACAGACTTGTTGGTTTCATATTTTTTTTTCTTTTTATTATTACATGATGGTGTTGAAATAAAGAGACGTATAAAATGAACATGTCTTTGTATGGTCCTCCTCCTTAAACCACAATCAAAGTTATAGTAGAATTCTTCATTAACAATGTCCTTAAAAAATCATAGTATTGCAAGCCATGACAGACTTCATGAAAGCTCATAGTATGTAATAAAAATGTCATCAGTATACCTTAAGTAAATTAAGAAAAGTCATATTATAGTATATCATAGAAAATCATGAATTTCATTAAAAAGCCACAAGGCTACAAAAAAAAAAGACAAAAAAAAAAATCATTATATAGTATGCCATAAGAAGATTTGTGGAAAAAAAGGTGACAGTATGTCATAATAAGTATGCTATAAAGTGAGTTTAGTATGCCAGAATAATTTCATAAAAAGTCATAGAACAGTAGGTCACAAAAAATGTAAAAAAACAAAAAAAGGTGATAGTACAGTAAGCCATAAAAACATTGTATAAAACGTCACAGAATAATGTGCCCTGAAAATGTCACAAAAAGTCATGGAGTAGTACTTCACAAAAAATCTTATTGTATAGTATTTCCATAAAAAGGTATACTGTACTACACAATCTAATAAACAACAAAACTTGTGTTTGTGCCCTTGTCTTCCATCTTCTGGTGATCCCTCCCCTTTCTGACTTGGGTTTCAGCCACCAATCACAGGCCAGCTGGATCCATCACCGCAGCACAATGCCACTTAGTGAAAATGCCAGGCAGCTGTGATTTAATCAGAGCAGTCCACCCCCTGTGTCTCTCTGTATAACGTTAAGTTCTGTGATAGATAACCCTATGGTTAATTACAAATTTCGGTGTGCGTAAGTAACGTTAACTTATTTTGGCCCTTATGAGTGATATTGGGATCTGGGCTGTAGGTTTGTTTATTTTTCTCATGCATGAATTGCTCCCTACCCCACGCATAGATTACTGACTGACTTGTAACACTAGGATTTCTGTAAGATAAGCATTGCAAGACGGGTTTTTATTGTAATTTGTTTCAGCTGCAGTGAGTTAGTGGGAATTCTGAAGGAGTAGGAAATCTGTATGTGTTAAACTGTTAAGCCGAAAGCTTGTAATTGTGAATTTTCCTCATTCACCCAATCAATAAACAATGAACAGCAGTGCTTGTCTGACTACATGGCATTTATGTAGCACCCTTTATTCCTAGACACATAGTGTTTGTAACAATGCCATAAAAAAATCATAAAAAGTCAGAGTGTAGTACATTCTTCCATAAATAAATAAATAAATAAATAAACTAGAGCACTCGGAGAGCACAGACCTCTGCCAAGCAGCTCGGATTTCCCACCATTTTATTATTTTATCTATTTTGCTTCAACTGATCACCACCAAAATGTTACCATCTGTTCCTTGTCCCATTATCAACCTTTCCTGAAAATCATCAAAATCTGTTCAGAACTTTTTGAGTTATTTTGCAGACAAACAGACCAACGCTGGGGAAAACATAACCTCCTTGGCGGAGGTAATAAAGTCATATTATACTATGACACAAAGACCATTAAGAATGTCGTCGTATAGCATGACATGAAATCTTTATAAAAAGTCATCTTTCGTGATTTTTTTGAGGGAGTAGTTCACTATGACATCTTTGTGACATACTATGACTGTTAATGATTTTTTAATGGCATACATTTATAATGCTTTTTTTGGTGATACATATGCTATTACTATGACTTTTTATGAAATATTTTATGATTTTTTCTGACATACTATACTATGACTTTTTATAAGATTTTTCACAACATACTATACTAGGTCATTTTTAATGGCATACTATAGTATGAGTGTTAATGATGTTTTTATGGCATACAATACTACGATTTGTATTAAAATTTTTACGACACTATACTATGACATTTTGTACTATTCTTTTATAGCATACTATACTATGACAATTTGTGACATACTATACTGTAACTGATTATAAAATGTTCTTTGGGCATACTAATTTGTAGTATGAATTTTTGTTAAAAAATTATGGCATTTTTTTTTAACATTTTTGTGACATACTATACCATAGCTTTTTATGATTTTTTTTTGTTACTGCATACTATACTATGACTTAAAGGATTTTTTTTTTAAATGGCTTACTATAATGAGTTTATAAAAATTTTCAAGGCAGACTACACATTTGTTGTGGCATACTATATTATGATGTTTTATGACATTTTTTAGGGCATAGTGTACTGTGACTTTTTATGAGATTTTCATGGCATACTATACTATGAAATTTGTCAGTCAGACACTCACTCGCAGAGTCCAGCTTGTCCCGGCTGTGTTTGGAGGCCACATGGTGAATCAATTTGCTGACCTCCTTCATCTTTCTGCTCCATCACACAACAACCATCTGTGTCACAGAGGAAAAAAAAAACAGTCAGTGACGCATCTGATTAATTCTTTTTTAAATTATTAATAAACAACTAAAAACAAGAAAACAAGATGAGTTTTTCAGACAAGGTAAAATTAACTCTTAAAAAAAAAGATATATTCATGGCCTCGATGATTGAAATTAACATAATATTTTTGTGTTCCAGTATCCCAGGAAATTGTCTCAAGATCCACTCAAAACCTAAACTTAAATTTAGGTTTGAACTTTCCAAGATAATTTCCAACTTCATAAATCAAGTTCACTAAATCTCAAGAAACTTTTGTTTGTATTCCAGGTTTTACCCGGAATTCCAGAATTTGTTTGAACACTGAGATAGTAAAAAGGTGACGTATTTAAATGTTTCTTTACTTCCTGAATGTGATGAAAGACAGAGTTAGATGAGGAGGAATGAACAAGCAGTTTTACCAGTTTGAACTCCATTAGAAGGATCTGTGTTGAACTCCACACCACTCCTCTGCAGAGAAAAAAGGAAAAAAATCAAGAAAGGTCAAATGGCATTCCTACAATATAAATTGGCAAATATTTCCAGATGTGCATTTATTCTAACCTGTAAAATTAAATCTAAGTTTTCACTAACTGGTATGCCATCATGTAACCTCTAAAATATTGTTCTCCAGGAAGTATAAGTAGAAACACTAATGTACAAATAAAAAAAACAGTACTTGTAAACAGCCAACAGACTTAACATAATTACACCCTACAAATGACGACATTATGTAACATTTAGAGACATCGGCTTACTCCAGAGTAGAGGTATGGAGCAAGTCTTTAGTCATGCCAAATAAAGGAACTACAGCTGATATTAAAATCTGCGACAAAACACAAGACAAAATAAACATAATCTCTACCTGCAGCAGGGCCTGTAGTCTGGGGGGCTCCCAGTCTCTAAGGTAGAATAGACAGTCCCGCGGGTGATGAGCATGTAGACCTGTGTAACTGCACTGGGGTGTCTTACATACCGTCTGCAAGACAGAGCAAAACAAATGCAGTAGAATCACAGGAGGAGGATCTGATGAGGTCAAAAACCTTCCCAGACAAAAGTATAAAATAATCTGCCAGAAACAACATCTGAAAGACGTGATTTTTGAAACATTTTGTAAAACAGTCAAGACCTACTAAACATGCTTCTATCTGCAGACATGATGGTGGTGGCAGTGCTTTGTTAGACTGAAGTAAATCCTCTTTATTAAAGTAATGTTAACTCTGTAATCCAATCAATTTTTAAGACCTGTCAACATCATTTATAAGACATTTTAAGGCCTTAAATATAAAGACTGGACTTTTAACCTTTTAAGGATCTGAAGAAACCCATGCTGTATGCAAATCTGAGATCAAGTTCTGTCAAAAATGCACAACAAAGAGTTACTGAAAACAAAATGAATGCTTTTTCTACTGCTTACAGTTGGTGATTTTTGTATACAGGATTCTAATACCTTCTTAAACATCAAAGTCAAGGACTCTTTTACGGACTTTCCAGGCTCATTTCCCTCAGGACCCAACGTGGCATAATTTGAGATCAAGGTTTATTAGTTACAATACTGAGAATTTTTCAAATAAGAACTCGAAGGCTTTTCAGAGGCTCAGACAACGATGAAAAGTGTGATCACTTCTAAAGTGTGGTGTGTTACAGGGATGGCAAACAACGTGGTCTCTTACCTTCTGTAAAAAAAATTATGTTAACTGAGCGATAGAGACAGAGAATTTAAATTCTTGCACAGAATGTATAAATTCAAGCACTTTCACTGACCCATATCTATTAATATCTATTTTCCAAAACTTTCAAGGCCTTGATTTCAAACTCCCATGGGAACCCTGGGTATACCACATAAAGCAAGTGTTACTTTTTTCTTGATGGTGTATCCTAATCTCACCTTGTGGTAGGGGTTGTTGCAGCCACTGCAGAACTGGTACCTGCACTGGGAGCAGCTGAAGTGCATGCAGCCACCTTTGGTCAGAGCGTACTGGAACCTGCAGTGAGGACAAGCTGCAGCACATACAACATACTGATTAATCTATTTATTCCAGACAACATTTAAACAGTGGTAATTAAGTAAAGGTACAAAGTTAATGTACCTTGACTTTACATTGGTTCTACTTTGCAAATTCAGATTCACATAAAATATTATTGACAAATATTATTATCATTTTCTTTACAAAATTACAAAGTAACAAAAAGGGAAGTGATTAAAAAACAAACATCACAACTGAATCTAAAGAAAGTGATTCTGTGGCCAGACTTAAAATTAGAACTGGAATGTATTAGTTCATTAACCGATAAGATGATTGACTGAAAATGTATCGGCCACTATTTTAATAATGATTTTAGTAACTGTTTAAGAGCATTTGCTGGTTCCCTTGAAATGTAGCAAAGCAGAAGTTTTAAAGTGGCATAAAATGGAAATATATTATGTACAGGTGCCTAAAATTGTGCCCAAGTACAGTACTCGAGTACAGTTACCTCCCTCCACTGCCTAATGCAGCTTCATTTAGTTACAGCTACAGAATAATAAAAGAAAGTGATTCAGAAACAAACATCAGAAAGAGGGATGCTCTTTGTCTTCAGAAAAAGAAATTCTGGAACAAGTGGGTCAAAGGTACTGAATAAATGAAAACCTGAACAAATCTCAGGAGAGCACTGGAAATGAATCTGCTATTGTTCTGATGTATGTTTTGTAACATAAACTGCTATCCAAAAATTAAGAATTGGAAAAAAAAGGAAAGGTTCATGTCCTCACTTATGCCGTTGTCTCTCAGGAAGCCAGCCAGGCCCTGCCTCTGGTACTCCGGATCGTTCTCCCTCTTCCACTGCTGGAACTGCTCACAGGACAGATCCTGGTGCTGAGACTCCCACTGAGATCACAGAGAGGGAGTTCATGAGCTAAAACCTCCTGCACAGTTTGTTCACTGAAGAGCTGCCAAAGATTCAAGGCTGAATTCCTTAAACTGTATGAGACTTTTCATTATCTGTCATCCAATGTCAGATACCGCCTCTAAATGCAATGAAAAATGGAAACATGAAGTGCTTATACTCACAGGTTTCTTGCACTGAGCGCAAAAACTCTTACGGCAAGATGGGCAGGTGACCTTCAGCTGGTCTCCATCATTGATAAACCCGGACGTGCACTGAGGAGGAGAGAAATGCTATTTATGCTTCGTCATCTTCAGACCAGACTAAATCTAAGTATGTTATTTCTACTGTGTATATTAACTGTCCTATTGTTTATGTTTGTTATTTTATTTATCTTTTGCTACTCTGCTGTATTTTTCCTCCCTCATGTTAAGGGGGTTTGATGTTCACACTGTTGATCCAAAACTATTAGAACTAAGGGTCAAAGTCCACAAGTGCAAACTTCATGGTCAATTCACTGCTTGTTTTCATGAGGCATAAAGTTCAAACATTTTTCCTTCATATCTCTGGTGGAGTTTATTGCAAACAATTCATATTTGGATTTAAGTAAGAGTATAATTAGTTGCATTATATGTTGTTGTTTTTTTTTTTGTTTGTTTGTTTGTTTGTTTTTTTTAACCACAGCCACGCCTTAGTTTGAGAAAGAAAAGGGTTGTTACAATTGTACCAGTTCTCACATGAAACCACTGAGGCTCCATAACAAATATTTTCTGCATAAAGACTGAGCAGCTTCATGTGTAGACTACCCCCGAGGATCACTGGTACCTCTTTATGTGGATTGTGATACAGAGTTATTGTATGAGGTAGCAAATATACAAAGCACGGTATGCAAACTACAGGTGAAGGAGGAAATCAGATTGTGAGAGCTGATAAAGGGAATAGGGAAGAACAAGTCAGCCTGTTATTGATGAACTCACGTGACAGCACCACAGGAACTTTGGATCTTTCATCAGAGCGTGCTCAGTCAGCTTTTTATGGAACAGCTCATACACATCGAGTTCCAGACAGTCCCGCAGCTGGAAAAACAAAACAGGAAATACTTTACTGGTCAAAGTGAAAATAGAAAAATGTGGCACCTTATTACATCTCTTCATTTTTTGCAGTTTATTTCATGTGTTCTTTATAGTTCTATAGTTTTGGTTTGTGTTTCTCTCCGTGTTCTCTGTGTATGCTGACATTAGTATGAAGCTCTACAAAATACTCATCCATATCACCTTCCTTTAAGAGATTTACATAGTTAAAAAACATAAGGGATACTTTGAGACATACAATAATCTTAAAATAAATATATGTTTAACATCATGTCCATAGCAAGTAAAAATGCAGCTTTTTTTCAAAGTAAACTACCGAAGTTAGATAAAATCCATTTAGCTCCTTAGCTCTTATTGCTCAACCAAAGTCCTGTTAGTCCGTCTGTGAATAATAAGTAAGAAAATACTTTGCACGTAATGGTACACAGCATCTTTTCAATCCCATTTCTTCACGTACTTTTTCTACATAATGTGCGTAATCTTATATCTCATTTAAGTTTTCTTTTACCTTAACTTTAAAGTGAGACTGTGTAACTTTTGAAAGAAGAAATAACACAAAATTAACCTTACAAATGAAAAGTTTAAATTCACAAGCTGAAGATGAACCTTTATAGATGATGTTATACAAGTAACATTATGACTGTCACTATTATTATTGTTTTTTTTATTAATTCATGAATTATCATAATATTGTTTTCCCATATCTATTTATTTCTGTTATTTTATTTATTGATTGATTTATTTATTTATTTATTGAGTGCATTCTTCTTATCATTTGCCATTATGTTTGTTTATATGGAAAAGAGGCATGACAATACCCTATGTTTTGTTAGCTTTAAAAATTATACTTCACAATGAAAACATTCAAAACAATAGACTCTGGGGGAGGCTGATATTTGTGAATAATAGTAAGCTTTCAATAGGTATTTATATAACTGATATTACTTAATCATTATACTGAATCAGTGTTTTACTATTGCTACTGTGGACTGTGATTTTAAAGGCCCAGTGTGTAGGATTTAGGAGGATATTTGGGCAGAAATGGAATACAATACATATGTTTTCTTTAGGCATAATCACATGAAAATAAGAATTATTGTGTTTTTGTTACCTTAGAATGAGCTGTTTATAGCTACATATGGCGTGAGTCCTCATCTACAGAGATCGCCATTTTGCAACAGCATGTTTTTACAGCAGCCCAGAATGGACAAATGGCTCTAGATAAGGACATTTGTGTTTTCGCATTGGCCACCCCCTCTGCGACTAGTGTCACAGATTTTTTAAAATGTGAAACTGGTTTATGCAGCATTTTTTATTTACTTTTCATTACCTGGCCTGTTTGTTTTGAAGAGGAAGAGACTCCTGCAGATAATTCAGCTCCCAGTAAAAACCTCCTGAACAATTAACACTAAAGAAATTCTAACCGGGAGAAGTTAGTTTCAATGTGCAATCCTCACTGCTAGATACCACTTAATCTCCCTAAATCTTTCACACTGAACCTTTAATATTTACCATTATCATGACTTCATCACTGCTCAGCAAAGTTTACATTGTCTCACTTTAAATAAAAAGATGGAAATGACGTAAAGAAATACCTGCTGTATATACTGTATATACTGTTTACAACAACCTTCTGAATAAAAAGGAAAATAAAATCATGTAGTTCATGACATTACATGTGAAATAAATTAGAATCAATCCTCTTGCAAAGCTAAATCTAAATCTATACTTAAAGAGAAGCAGCCAATCAGAGTTCTATTTATAAACAATGACTACATCATGTTTCTCTCTCGGTGTACCTGTATGTCCAGCGTGGAAAAGTAGCTGTCCAGCTGTTCGGGGTCATTGATGTCTGGCTCACCGCAGACAGGACACACCATGTCTCTAATGTGTTTATCTCTCACAGCGATGGTGAAATGCTGCCCAAAGCAGTCGTGGCACACGGAGCACTGACAGGAAGTCAGAGACTGCATCTGGAATATAAAGAGGAGAAGAGGAAGACGTTAACAGCTAACAGTGTAATTGGGTTACTTTACTTAAAGGCAGCAAGAAAGTTAAAAACGTGATGTAAAAATGTGACACAGTAATGTGCTGTGTACGATGCCTAGTTTGTGATGATACATCTAAAAAGTTAACCCGCAGATTTGTCTGCAGTGTTAAACTGTGTGTGAAACCACCAGATATAAACTCTTCATCCACCTTGCTGCGGGGGAAGATGCTCAGACAGCAGGGGCACTCGTTAATGAGGAGACGCCTGATGAAATCCTTGTCGTGCGACTCCTTCACAGCTTGCACAACGTCCTCCAGAGAGTAGGTGACATCTGGCTCTTGAAGTAATGAGAGGACGAGCTCGCAGCGCCCCCAGCTGGGCAGGTCGTACAGTGCCAATAGACGCCTGCACATCCTCTGCAGAGAGCACACAAGGACAAGCAAGGAGTTAATATATAATAGCGAAGGCTGGAAAAATTAAATCTACAACTTTTCACTACATAAAGTTGCAACATTTATGAGGTATGAACGCTTAAAGCCCTCAAGTGATTTGCAGTGCAGCCTAACCTGCTTATCTGGGTGTCTGGGATCGATCGGTGGCTCGGGCTGGTCGCTCCAGATTCGCTGGTGGAAGGGCTCCAGGAGAGGGCGCTGCAGCAGAGACAAAGCCTCCTTCACCTCTCCTCCACTAAGCCGCAGGGCCTCCTCACACTGAAATGCATCTCTGAAGCCCAGAGAGTGCAGCTCCTTCATCTGCACACAGACAACAAGCAGAATATTATAGCTAAATGCATATATACCTTATACCCAGTAGTGTTAGAAGTACTCGAATCTTGGACTCAAGTAAAAATAACAAAACCACAGTGTAGAGTCACTCTGTTGCATGTGAAAGTTCTTCGTTCAAACGGCTACCCAGAGTCTCAAAATTGGTTCATTTCTACTGTCAGAAGGGAAGAATAACACAAAACCTTCTGTCTATGTATGATTTAGCTCTATTAAGAGAGAACGTGTCTCGTCTATTTACAGGGGACACATGACTCCCAGAAAAGTTCAAAAGTTTGAAGTGTCCACCTACTACTCATTAACAAGGGTGAAGAGGACTTCACGACACTCCTACATTTCACTTCCAGCACACCACAGACTGGCTTTGTTCTGAGTTATCTTTCAAGGTCAGAAAACTGGGAGACACTCGAGATACGTCCTGTTTTCTCATGTTTTTCTTTTACCTGTAAAAAGCTACTTATCAGCCTCAGTGCAGTCGCTTGTTGAGACTCTGCTCCCCCTTGTGTACTGTCCAAGCATGAATAAAGACTTCTCAGGAGTTCTCTCCTGTAGTTTCTTGACAATAAGTTATCAAGAACATATGCAAAGATACTTTAGGGCATTTATTTATGTGCTCATTAAAAATTGAGTCGTAAAGTCGTAAAGAAACTAGAGGATTTTAGTGGATGCACTCCAATCTGGGAACCCATCAGCTACTGACCCGACGATGTCAAAGCCTCTGTGGGAAAAGGCAGATATTTCGTGAAGCCAGTGGATATCCAGGCCAAAATTTTCTCTTTCCTGCACTGGTGATTTCAGCTTCTCTCTATATCTGCGTATGAATGCAGATAAATTTAAAAAACCCAAATATAAAGCTAAACTGTCGCCAGACAATAGCCTATGAGTGCCAAGATTGCATTTCAACCAATACATTCCACCTCTCCACACGGACTGCCGCTTAAACGTGATTTAACAAATTAGGTAAATTTAATTTTTAACTGAGGAACTGACAAAACTGCTGTGCTGAGTGCCACTGAGTGTCAAGTTTTTCCTGAATTTGTTTTTGGAGGACAAAGTTGTAAAAAAGCTTTTGACTAATTGTGAAACAAGACGAGTAATCTGAAGACATGACTTTAAGCTATGAGAAATATTGATGCAAATTGACATTGACATTTTATGGGTACAACAATTAATCAGTCATACAATAAAACAGCCAGCAAACTTTATTGCGCACTCTTTGATCAGTTCCAGATTCTAATAAAATAAATTGCCAGTTTTTAGACTATTTAATTTAGGTAGGTCCATTTGTGTCTACTTAACTTGTGAACTTGGCTTTTTTGTTAAATGAAGACATGTAAATAAATGTAAAGGTATTTTCAGTTTTGGTACCAAAACATATATCTGTCTCAAACTAATTTAAGACAAAAGGTGAAAGACGTTGTGCAATATGCAGAAACTACAGTTAAAACCTCCACCAGCTCTCGCAGAAATATATGTCTTTGAATGTCATTTTAATTGTCCTACCTTGACCTGTCTGTCTCTGAGCAGCTGTCTCACGGCTCTGTCTGTGTCTCCTCCTGCTGACAACCAGGCCAGCTTGGCCTCAGCTCTGGACAGCTTCACATCTTCACCTGTGACACTGGGACCACTCAGCTCAGCCTCCTCTCCGTCTCTCTCCACCACTGGTTGTATCCCAGAATCCCCTGCTTTGTAATTGAGCTGGACGGAAGCCGCCATGGCGCAGATTTCATCCAGCAGGTGAGGCAGCTCCGACGTCAGCCAATCACAAGGGTTCGTGTTGCTGCCACCGCACACACAGATGGCTGCGTACACCTCCTCAGCGCTGACCCCACGCTTTTCTGCTTCCTGTAAAGAAGAAACAGGATGAATCTTTGTTTACTTTATAATTGTGTCTGTAAAACATTTCAATACTGTGGCGAATGTTGCTCCCTATAGCAAAAATACATAACATTCCCTAGTTTAAGCTTTCCAGTTGTAGGATTTGTTACATTGTTTGTCTCATGTGAAGGTGCTGGGGTATTGGTTTGTGAGAAGTATCCGTGTTGACTTACTCTGATCTGGTGGATGAGAGAGAGGCCGTCTTCCCTCATCATCTTCTGTCTTTTCAGCTCCAAGTTGACTCTGGGCTTCGGCTGGGGCCTCACACCCAGCTGGGGTTGATCTTTAATGCTGCTGGACGGAGTCTGCTGGAGAGACTGGGGCAGCGAAACTCCAGCAGAGTCTTTACATGACAGGTTGCACATCTCACACACCACAGTGGGATTGGTGTTTACGTAGGTGCAGAACTGGCACATCCACTGTGGAAGAGAGAGAAAAGAAGGAAGAAAAAAGACAAAGTTATAAATGTTAAGTAGTTGAAAGTAAGAAAAACTTTTTTTTTTTCAAAAAAAAAAAAAAAAGTTGCCTTCTTGTGTAATTCATTAAAAATCAATTCCATCAGAGATTCATCATGAGTAGCAGTGAGACAAACCTTTGTTCCAGAGTCAGACAAAGATCCTGGGCTGGACAACACTGGTGCGACAGGTGGGCGTGTGGCCAGACGAGGGCGCTCACACACCTCACAGAGGATGCTGCTGCCTTGATTCACCACTGTACAGCTCTTACACTGCCACTCTGAGGGACCAAGCACAAATACAACTCATTCAAACTGCTACACCTCTGAATGCATGTTTCCTTATGTCAATACCATTTTTGTCATCATATTTTCATTTTCCTGGGGTAATTTTTTTTGACAGCAGAGCTTTATTGCTATGATTTTGGCCCAGTCCAGTAGAAATAGGGCATTTTTGAAAACAGAGACTTTCCCTCTTTTGTGCTGTGGTTGTATGCCTACATGCACCAGTCAAGTTTCTCTTTGAGTTTACATCCATGTCTGTGAAAACATGGATGCGCCAGACCCACTGTCCCCACGACAACACAGAAGATCTATACCAGCAGCACAGTTTGAAGTTGGGCACCCAAGATGAGTGTCACCAATTCAGTTTCTGACCAAATGTCTCCCGTTCTGTTCCTGAAATATGACACTGAATACTGGCCAGAAAAGTGTTTTATGCAGAACATTATGATGTCACGGTGAAGCTGTCCCTTGACCTCTGGATAAAAAATTACTTCATTATTTTATCCTATTAGACATTTGTGTGAAGCTGTCATATTAGTGTATGAATTCTTGAGTTATTTTGTGATGTCACACTGACCTTAATGTTTGACCACAAGATTCGAATCAGTTCATTCTTCAGTCCAAGTGGATATTTGTGACAAATTAAAAGAAATTCACTGACAGTGCTCTTAAAATATCTTGTTCATGAGAATGAGACAGGTGCAGGGTCACACTGGCCTTGACCTTTGACCACTGAAATCCAAGCAGTTTAATCTTTTGTCCAAGTGAACATTTGTGCCTAATATGAAGAAATTCCCTGAAGCTTTTCTTGAGATATTGTGTTCACGAGAATGAGACGGATGCAAGGTCATAGCAACCTTGACCTTTGACCCTTGACCACCAAAATCTTATCGCTTCATCCCAGAGTCCAACTAAATGTTTGTGCCAAATTTGAAAAAATTCCCTCAACGCTTTCTTTAGATAGTATGTTCACGAGAATGGACACACAAGGTCACAGTAACCTTGACCTTTGACCACCAACAACTAATGTCCAAGTGAACATTTGTGCCAAATTTGAAGAAATTCCCTTGAGGTGTTCTTCAGATATCATGTTCACAAGGATGGGGCGGATGGATAGATGGATGGACGGACGGACAGTGTGACATGCATCAAAGGTTCCACAGTTGGAATGTGCTCTAAGTCTATCATTATTTATATGTATATATATATATATATATATATATATATATATATGTCTTAGTCCCACCTGTGTTGGGAGATGTGGGAACTGACATCGGACTTTCTTGAACAGTGGATGCAGCTGTGGCGAGTCGAGGCCGTTCGCAGGTTGTACAGAGGACGGCTCGCATCTCATTCACTGTAGTGCAATGTGCACACTCCCAAGGTGACAGGGATGGACTGGAAGATAACAGAAATTTACGGTGTAGTCTAGCTATTCCTCTCCTCTTTAACAGCCCTGCAACATCAGCATTATTCATTTAGTCATTTAACCCATATATTTATCCAGCATGGTCTAATGAGAACAATTCACTTTCTTATTTTTGGATGGGTGCAAACAGAGAAAAACATTATCATTACAAGACTGCAAATAAAGGCTAAAACTTAAAAAGCAAACCAGCATTAAGTAAAACATGAAACACATCAATATGGGATGAAAGCAAAGTTAACCTTAAGGATCTATGACTAAACTGAGAATTTAAAATCTGCAAAAGAAATCAGGTGATTCTGCTTAAATACAGCTAAAGTTTAATCCACCTGAGTGCAGAAAAAACATATGAAAGTCTTTTAAAACTGAGACCACACTGCTGCAAAATGAAGAAGTACACCTGACAGTGAATTCAAGTTTCTTTGTCTCCTCACCTGGATGTTTTGGCTGGTGTAATAATAGTTCTGCTATGTCCTTTGCGCTCAGGGTGAGAGTGGAAAAGCTTGTCACAGTTCTCACATAACCTCTGGATGCAGGTGGGGCACTGAGCGTGCACAGCAGAAATCCCACAGATGGTACAGGTCCCTACAGCCACACAAACAAAACACAAGTTAAAAACTCAAACGCAGATGTTGCATTCCTGTTTTAAAGCCTGTTGTAATCTGGCATACCCTGTTTGATTTTCTGCATTTTATCTCTTTTGTGATTGGTTCTGGTGGGGTGGCGGTGAAAGAGGTCATCACATGCGTCGCAGAAAGCTTGATTGTCACAAGATGGGCAAACCAGAGATGAAGCGGCACCACACAAATTGCACTCACTCGCTGCTGGAGAGCCTGGAGAGCAAGACAGAAGAAAGTTTGTGGGTGTATTGAGGCTTGGATGCCGGACTAGTAACATGCTCAGTGCCCCGTGAACTTATAACTTCAACCTAAAAAATTTATAAATAAACAGACATTCACATTTGTCTAAAATACTAAATCTAAATTTGTGGCAACGAAAGAGACTAAACTGCCACACAATGATGAAAGCAGCTTCATCAGGATATGAGGTGTGGTGGCAGCTCACCTGTCGATGGTTTCAGAGGTTGTCCAACAGGGCCTGGAGTGTGTTTAGGTGGAAGAGATGGAACCTGGGGTTTGTCCGCCTGCTGCTCCTCTCCAGGCAGGAAAACCACAGCGTCACTCACCACCAGCTGATCCTGAAGATCCTGAAGAAACAGGCATCACATTTAAAACTCTTTACACTTTTAATATGCAGCAGACAGAAGACTAGAATTACCACTTTGCGCCAAATTTTGCCATAATTAGTGTACTGAGTGTCTTGAGTTATGCCCAACATATTTTGCAAGGTCACAGTGACCTTGACCTTTCACTACTAAAATCTGATAAGTTGGTCCTAAAGTCCAAGTGGAATTTGTGCTAAATTTGAAGAAATTCCCTAAAATGGTTATTGAGATATTTTGGGTTACAAGAATGAGACAGATGCATGGTCACAGTGACCAGTAAAATCTAATCAATTCATCCTTGACTCAAAGTGGACGTTTGTGTCAAATTTGGGAAAAAAATAAATAAATAAATAAAAAAATAATAATAATTCTCAAGGCGTTCTTGAGATGTCGGGTTTACGAGAATGAAACAGACAAGGTCACAGTGACCTTGGCCTTTGACCTAGTATCACTTCATTCTAATCAGTTCATTGTTCATCATCCTGATAACATAATGCCTCCAGCCAATGCTGTGGCCAGTACAAGGGCATAAAAATTATAACTGACTGATGACAGTGATCAGAGTGCATCAATGCTGAAAGACTTTAACTTGCTTATAATAAAGGATTTGTTTTATGTAGTTGCTCTGCAGTAACAATTGTCCATTTTAAATGTTTCCCCGAACACGAACACACATTCTTGTTGTTGTTAAATTAAATTCACTTTGCAGAAAATTCACATTCATCAACATAATATTAACAGCTGATTTCCCTAACTGTTAGAATATGTCAGAATTGGTCAATAATATGTGATTTATATTCTCTGTTTGTTGGGGAAAAGTGCAACAGCCACTGGAAACATTTGTACAGACCTGCTGAACGATGAATGGGATGATATCTTTGAAGTAATCTGGGTGAGGGTGGGTGCCCTGAATGAACAGAGGCATAAGAAATGGAACATGGTGAATTTTATACACAAAACAATTGTGGGTTAGGGTATTTAGATGACTGCTCACAAACAAATACGAACCTTTATGAGCATGTCCACCTCTGTGCGTAGGGTCATGACCTCCAGCGTCACTGCAGAAACTTTTGCAGTGTCTGGTTCAGCGACTTCCTCAGGGAAACTGAGGCCGTCTATCTGCTGATTGGTGTAACCGTACAGATACAAGACTGTCCGACCTCCCTAAGAAGGGAAACCAGGATTAAAATCAAAAAGTTGAATGACTTTCAGACTTTCTCCTGGCAACATATGCCATCATTTTATACGTAAAATATTTAAAGACAAAGGCCATCTTTATTTTAATGTTCATTTCAGTAATACATTTCGGTAGTGAGCTTGGCGTTGTGGGAGCCAATCTATGCACTCTTATTTGCCTCATAAAGACAAAATGCATAAAATGTATTGAGAAAATAATGCAAAAAAAATAGAAATAAATAATTTACAATAATAAATAAATAAAGGGAAAATGAAAAGGGGAAATAATAAATGAACAAATAAACTTGAAAATAAATACATTTTAAAAATCTGTTTAAAATAAATAAGATAAAAAAAAATAAATGCAAAATAAATAAGTACTTAAAAAAATTATCAAAATACATAAATACATTTCAAAATGCATTTAAAATATGAGTTCATTTTAAAAATAAATTCAAAAAATGGGAAAATAAGTACAAATAGGGGAATCAATACAAAGAAAAATAAAGAAGCAAATTCAAACAGATATATCAATTTATTTAATTAATCAAATAATAACGACTTTCTTTTTAGCATTATTTTGGTACATTTAATGGCATTTTAATTAATTAATTAACTAATTAAGCTATTTCTTCCTTTTTTTTTTACTGTGGCAGCTTTCATCCTCCATACACTCAAGTTTTGCTCAAATCTTCTGTGAAGGTAGAAATACAGTGAAAAATGGATGGATGAACTAATGGATGTTTAAGGCAGAACTATATAACCTTTGCTCACCTTGATGGCATCCACTGTGGTTCTGAAGACAGGGTTGTTGTGCTTGACACTCCTCCAGTATCTGGGCCTGGCGGGACTAGTCAGGTTACAGCCATACTTCTCCAGGATACTCAAGGCCTTGACCAGTCTACTCAAAGACTCCAGAACCTTAAGTCAAAACAAAATTAATGTGATGAGTTAGTAATGCCAATGAGGCTGTTACATGCACATACTGCGCAGTAAAACTGAACCAGCGACTGTTCTTTATGAGGCGATATGAATGCAGTTGATCCAAATTCGTTGGCAGGTTTTATTTATGTTTATTTATGATTCCAAAGTACATACTTGCACATGTGAAAGCTTTAATAGAAACACTTTTTATAACACTGACAAATCAACTTCTGGAAAATATATATATTTTTATTGCCTATTCTGTCTTAACGCAGCATAAATTGTGTTCTTTATCGTTTGTGTAATCTCACATGTATTTAGCTGAGTATTGAGGCTCTGTGTTGCTATACATTTTTGTTACATTACTGCCCCGAGTGGTCAGATATGACTACCAGATAAAGATGTGTTTTCTCTGAACAGGACACACTGATTAAAGCCACTTTTGAAAATGTTCCTTTAGTAAAAGTTTGCAAGTATTAACAGCAAAATGTATTTAAAGCAATAGAAGTAGAAAAATGTCCTCTGTGACTGTACTATCACATATGATGTCATCAGATGATTCTGACTCATGCATTAATGTAAAAGCAGGACTTTACTTTTGTTGTAAGTTGAGGTGGAGCTCATTTTGAACTATTGATTCATAATTATTTCCATTATGAATTAATCCACTGATTATTTTCTCAATTAATCCACTAGGTGTTTGGTTTGTAAAAAAAAAAAAGTGTAAATAGTGAGAAATGTTCATCACAATGAGCCACGGCCCAAAGTGACATCTTTACAATGTCTGTTTTGTCCAACCAACAGTCCAAACCTTAAATAGTTACAAAATAATTTTCTGCCAGGCGTTTCAGCACATTATCATATGTTTTTTGTGCACGAATTTTATTTTGTCATGTTACTAAAAATGTCAGATAAATGTATGAAGTAGAAATACAATATTTCCCTCTGAATTGTAGCTCAGTAGATGTGTAAAATGGCATTACAAGTACCTCAAATTTGTTCTTAAGTACAACGCTTGAGTAAATGTACTTATATTCATGGTATGTCAGCAAAAATCTATCAGAGCAGCACCAAAAGACACCAGAAAACTTTACCTCCTGCCTGTTGCGGCAGGCTGTGTTCTCCCTCAGCATGGCTTCCACTCCAATGTGACGGTACTTCTCTGACAGAGGCAGGGAAATGCCTGCCATGGTCTGCACCTCTGCTTTCACATCCTGAGCTGAACCTGAGGAGGAGAGGAGGGATTGGGATCTCCTCCTGACCTCGTCCATCTGGACAGATGCAGGGCTGTTGCTCATTGCTGTCAGAATGGAAAGATGACTATTTTGATTATCAATTTCTTGTTTAAAATAAAGCACTAATATCACAAGTGTGAGAA
Organism: Epinephelus fuscoguttatus; assembly: GCF_011397635.1. NCBI lineage: Eukaryota > Metazoa > Chordata > Actinopteri > Perciformes > Serranidae > Epinephelus > Epinephelus fuscoguttatus. Next base: position 8,466,275 of record NC_064772.1, read on the forward strand.
TTTGCTGTGTTTCTCTGTTTCATGTCATTCTCACCTTTATGTTTTCTCTGGGATACTGTAATATTTTTCACATATTTTAAACTAAATGATTGATCAAGAAAATAACCAATACTTGAGTAAGCACTTACTGGAATAAGGATGTATATTAATTGGAAAAAAAGAGGCATCTTGTAGTTAATCTAAATTCTGAGAGCTGGCTGCATTTCAGAGCAAATATTAAATTTGTACAAGTTGAATACAAGTCCAAATTATTAACAATTCACATGAATAGAAAATGTTTTAATCAATCTGGACTTCAGGGTATAATTGAATGATTAACCATTTAGCCTACAAAATGCCAGGAACACCCCAAAACAAGATTAAAAAACGCACTATTTCCCACAGACGATGCTGACATCTTAGTCAGCCAATTGACAGAACAGTCAATACTTGATCAATGAATAAATTCTGCATTTTACACTACATTTCCATTAATACCCCTGAAAACAATAAATACAAAAAAATAACAAAATCTATCATTTATATGGGAAACATTGTAAATACAAGAAAAGAAGGGATAAATTAAGATGGGACATCATTGTTCCCCATGAGGGTAATACACAAGAAAATAAATAAAGAATGCTTTTAATGAAATATATAAAAGAAAAATAAGAAATTAATGGACTTAGAAAAATTACATTAATCAGCAATACACATCACAATAATTTCCCAAGATCATTTAAAAATGTTACATAAAACTTCTGGTTTCTAAATCGATTCAACTACAACTTTTCTTTGGTTGTTTGTTTGATTTACTTTCCTTATCTAATTTTATGTTATGTTTTGCAACTTAGTTCTGAAAAGTGCTGTATAAATAAAGTTTATTGTTATTTATTATGTTATAACAAATATTGTCATCATCATTATTTATTCATTTATTCCTTTAAAGCACTACTTTTGTGTCTGAAATATGCTTTACTAATAGAGTTTTGTATGATTATCGTTATTATTATTTCTTTAAATCACTTTGAATTATCTTTGTGTCTGACATGTGCATTAGAATTAAAGTTTATTAAAATTATAATAATATATATGTATATATTTTAAAGCACTCTGAATTGCCTTCGTGCATGAACTGTGCATTGTAACTAAATCTGCCTTGCCTTAAACCAGTCATCTATGTTTTAATATTCTGGTACAGAAAAGTGAACAGGGTAAAGGTTTCCTGTAAATGCCCACCATTTATTTTAACAACAACCTGTCAGCAAAGCAAAGGTTTATTCTGACATAAAGTGTCGTCAACAATTTCACTTTTAATTCAGCATATGACGACTGGTGGAAAGTCCGGACTAATCATAGTTTCACTCCAATGGACGTCACAGTAGAAAACAGCTGAATATGAAATCATAAACACCACTAGACAGCATTCTTAGTTGTGTGACTTCACCATAAAATTTTATTCATTAGGTGTGAGCTGTCAGTTTTGAAGCGTATGCTAGCGATTAAACGCAGATAACAATTCCTGTTAGTGGGGAAACCGAAACTTTGAGTTACTAAAAAAAACTAACATACCTGCTCAGTTATCGTCGTCACTAGCTTCGACGGTTGTTCCGTGCTTCGGCCAGCAGGTCGAAAGTATTTATGTTTCCATTAATTAAAAATATGATCTTTTAAGTCCATACCAGCAGTCAGTGTGCTACCTGATTTGGTTTTGTGTTGTCTCTGAAGCTAACGTAGCTTTAAATGCGGAACTTGAGATTGACGGTTTATGTTCCGGTCCTACTTCCGGTCTGATTTCATTTTTCAAAATAAAAGCGGGATAACCACAACTGGGCAGAAATGTATATATTGTGACGGCTCCTTGGCCTCTGACCTCCTTTTTGTTTGGTGCCTGGGATCTGGGGAATGGCTCATTAGGAGAGATGGCTAACACCTGATTTGGTGTGAATGCTCACCTATTTATATTGGGGCCTGAGCAGTCAGTCTCTCTCTCCTCTTTGGGTTGCTGGGTTTGTTTGATCTTGGGTTATTTAGTTTTTTTGTTATCTTACATCTAAACACATTCCCACACACTTCAGACATTACTGATAACTGACATACACATTTAAGTTAGTTTATTTAAATAAATTTGTTTTTTCTACTTTAAAGTCATGTGTGGTCTCGTCAAAACAGACTTTGGTAGTATGTTGTGCTACTTTTTGGTGGAGTATCGCACATGACTGTAGTGTTTTGTTAGTTTGGGGAGCTTTCATCTAATCCATTTTTGGGCTCATCATTTTGAGGTAAACGGGCAGTGATAAAATGTTTGGTATGGCATTATTTTGACCGGTGTTCTCCTCAGTCAAGCATAGCAGCAGGCTCTGCTAGAGGGTCTGTTGAAGGGTGTTTTTGAAGTGTGGCGGGGAAAGTGGTTACAGCAGTTGGCTTGGGATCATGTCCAGGGTTTTTTGGAGAGCCACTGTTTTTATGCAGTTGCTTTCCAATGCCACTGGGTTACAGTGAGTAAATACCCACCACCGGTACCTGTCTGAAGACTAGGGATGAGTTTAGTTAGTTAGTTAATTTTACTGGTCAATTTAGGATGGGGAGACTCCAGTTCTTTTTGCCACTTGTTGCACAATGTACAGTTTACCTCATTTTTGATTATCTAGGTTGCTAGATTTGGTTAGTGGTTATGGCTAACATTGTGGAGGAATTCATTCAGTATCCCTCTGAGGAGTTGCTGGAGCAGTGCACCAAGGAACACTTGATCAAGACTGCTCAGCATTACTCCATTGAAGTTGAGCCCAAGCGGACAAAGGAAAACCTGAAGAGTATCATCAAGGCTCGCACAAAACTTGCAAGAATGTGGTGTGCTGATGAATGGGGGAGGTGAGAGTGGGGTAAGTACTTATATGACTGGGTTAACATTTGAACAGCAGAAAGAATTGCTGCTTTTGAAAATGGATCTTGAAAAGGAATTGGAAAAAATGAAATACAAAAAGGAACAAATGAAATTGGATTTGGAAATGCAAAAATTGGCATTAATTAATGAAGGTAAAATATCTGCATCTGCTTTAAATGTGGAAACCACTGGTTCACGTTTTGATGTTGCCAGTAATTGGAGGTTGTTGCCAAAGTTGAATGAATGTGTTGCTGATTCAAGATGCTGGCCTGATGAGGAGCGAACTTTAATGTTCCAGTGTGTCTTCACAGGTAAAGCACAAGAAGCCTATTCTGCTCTATCTTCTCAGGACTGTAAAGACTACAGTACGGTAAAATCAGCTGTCTTAAAGGCTTATGAGTTAGTTCCTGAAGCCTATCGCCAACGCTTTAGGGGCTGGCGAAAGACTGGTAAACAAACACATGTGGAATTTGCACGGGATTTAATCTCACATTTTAATCGCTGGTGCTCCTCATCTGGTGTGAAAACATTTGATAAACTGTGTGATCTGATTGTTCTAGAGCAGTTGAAACAGTCTGTGCCTGATTACATCGCCTCTGAGATTGATTTGGGATATGCTCCATTCATGTCTGATGGTTTTGTAATGTTAGCTGGGAGTGATAAGAAAGTTCCAGTCAAAATGTTGAGGGACTCAAGAGCTTTGCACACTTTCGTGAGAGAGGCTATTTTGCCTTTTTCTCTAAGTTCAGACACAGGGAGCTGTGTTCCAGTCAGAGGGATGGACTTACAAACCATTTTTATGCCTGTGCATAAAATGTTCTTGTCCTGTGATTTGGTACAGGGGGAGGCCAAGGTTGGTGTTTGCCCCGAACTGCCAGTTGAAGGAGTTGACATCATTCTGGGAAATGACCTGGCAGGGGGTCGAGTATGGCCAGATAATGTAAGACTAGACAGTCTTCAAATACCTGATGTATCATTACAACCAAATAAGACATGTGCTACATCCTTCAAACCTCCAGAGGTCCCTGAACCAGAGCAGGCAGTTTCTGCAGCCTGTGCTCTGGAGCCGCAGGGGCTCAGTGAATCAGAGCCAGCGTTGTCGACAGTCTGTGTCGTGACTCGTGCAAGGACTGCTGCTCTGGCTGATAGTGAGGCAGTTTTGGAAAAGTCTTGTGATGTGAAACAGTTTGCATGGTCAATGCCAACTAATCTGTGTTTCTCATTCAGAGCTGGTGAAAGAACAAAGAGGACCAGTCTCTGAAAGACATGTGACCAGGTTTTGCCTACATCTCAGGTAGGAAAAATGAAGCAGGGTTATTTCATCCTGGGTGACCTTTTAGTTAGGATGTGGGCTCCTCATGGTGAGACATTCAGTGGTGATCCTATTGTGCAAATCGCATTGCCTTCAAAAATTAGGACATCAGTAATTTAGACAGCTCATGATAATGTTGCAGGACATAAAGGTGTTTAAATAAAAAAAACAAACAAAAAAAAAACGTGATGTTTCTGCATACATAAAGACATGCCACACTTGTCAGGTTACAAGCAAACCTAATCAAACAATAAAACCTGCTCCTTTGTATCCAGTACCTGCAGTGAGTCAGCCATTCGAGCACCTGATTATTGACTGTGTGGGTCCTCTTCCCAGGTCTGGTTGTTTTTATTTAACTGTCATGTGTCAGTCAACTAGATATCCGGCTGCTTATCCACTACGTATCATATCTGCAAAATCTGTTAAGGCCATGAGCCAGTTCATATCTGTATTTGGGATTCTCAGAATAATACAGAGTAATCAAGGGTCAAACTTTGCATCTCAATTGTGTGTGAAAATCCATAACCAACTTCACATAAAGCATAACAAGGCCTCAGCTTACCACCCCCAGAGCCAAGGTGCACTTGAGCGCTTTCATCAGCATTTAAAATCATTGCTACGTGCTTATTGCACAGAGCTAAAAGCAGACTGGGAGGAGGGTTTGCCATGGCTCTTGCTGGCAGCTAGAGAAGTTGCTCAAGAAAGCACAGGATTTAGTCCTAACGAGCTTGTTTTTGTGCATACCGTTCATGGTCCCTTGTCTGTGGTGCATGATCAGTGGATGTTGACTGATCCTCCACAGAACTTGAATACTTATGATAATGGTTTGAGGCAGAGACTCTATGAGGCTGGGGAACTGGCAAAACAAAAGTTGCAAGTTTCTCAGAAAAAAATGAAAAGATTGTTTGACCGCAACGTAGAGCGACAAAAATTTAGTGCTGGTGACCAGGTTCTGGTTCTATTACCACTTGTTGAATCCTCTTTTCAGGCAATTTTTTTTTGGTCCATATCATGCAAAATTATCTGATTGAAATACCAAATAAAAGAGTCGACTAAAATATGTCATGTTAATCTGCTCAAGCCTTACCATGTGCGTGCCCCTTCGAGTGAGGCTGCCCGACGTTATGGTAAATAATTCTGTCAGTGCTTCAGGAAGAGGATTTGGCTGCTGAAGGGGTGTTGCAACCTCGACCCAAAAATTCAGAAACTCTTGCAAAATTAAATACACTATTTGGACATTTAGATGAAAATAAATGTAAACAGCTGGTTGAGCTTATTCAAAGTTACCCAGGTCTGTTTTCTGATACTCCTACTCACACTCATTTAATTGAACATGATGTTGATATGGGAGATGCTAAGCCCATCACCCACCGGTTCTATCGGGTTTCCCCGGAAAAGCGGAAAACACTGGACTCAGAAGTGTCATACATGTTGGACAATGGTATTGCTGAACCCTTTTCATCTAGCTGGGCCTCTCCTTGTCTCTTGGTTAGCAAGCCTGATTCCACCCATAGACGCTGCACTGATTTTTGAAAGGTTAATGCAGTAACAAAGCCCGATTCCTTCCCTCTCCCCAGGATGGAAGATTGTGTTGATCAGGTGGGGGCGGCCAAATATGTTAGTAAGTTCAATCTTCTTAAGGGTTATTGGCAGGTTCCCCTCTCTAAAAGAGCCAGAGAAATTTGTGCTTTCGTAACACCATCCGGTCTCGATGATGTGGTAATTTAGTGATTCATAGGAAGAACACCTTAAAAGGGTAAAGGCTCTATTTGACAGGTTGATTTGGGCCCAACTGACTATCAATTTGGCCAAATGTGAATTTGTGAAAGCTACAGTAACCCTATTTGGGTAAGGTTGTGGGGCAAGGGGAGGTTCGTCCCATTCATGCAGAAGTTTTGGCAATACAAGCATTTCCTGTTCCGTCCACTAAGCGGGAGTTGTTGCGTTTCTTGGGGATGGCCGGTTATTATCGGGGGTTTTGCCTCTGTAGTGCCCCCACTGACTGAGTTGTTGAAGGCTGACATTAAATATGTGTGGTCTGCATATTTTGTCATACCTTTGAGCCAGGTCGTGACAATATGTATATACTCCTTGACGGGGCTCTGCTTTATTGGATTCAGGAACTAATTGAAAACCTTCATTTTACTGTTACCACCCACCAGTTTTATTTAATTCAATTTATTTTTTTCTCAAACTATGTATCATCAGTATTGTATTATTACTATGTTTTATATCTTTATATCAATATTGTATCTATATTGTATTATCTTTATTTGCAGTACTAATATTATTATTTTTTAAATTTATTTTAATTTTATTCTAATTTTTCATGGGTGCCACAGTGGACAAGTTATATCACATTTAAGTGCTTTTGCAAGAAAATATTATCATAATTATTTGAATTATTATTCCATTATTTATTTTTTCTCGAGAATTTTTTCTCTTTTTTTCTCTTCCTTGTTATGTTTTAACAGTTGTATCATGTCAAATTCAGTGTGCCACCTTTTTTTTTTCTTTTTTTTTGGACTAACATAGAAAAATGAAAACCTTCGTTTTCCCCCAAAACATTAACAAAGTCCAAAAGATGCATACTGTGTCACCTAAAACATTAATAGTTGAAAAAGGTCAGCATGTCCAATTATGAAATTTTAGTGACAATAACAGTATTTTCTAGATCATATAACAAAAGCAAATTTTTAGGTTTCAGTAAGGTAATTTAACAGCATGGAGAAATGCACAATAAGAGAAATGTGTTAATTCTTTTAAAGTCATGCTGCTCTTTTAAAAAATGGTGTCACAAAATATCGGTAATACATGAATTGTCTGTTTTCAACCTTTTGACAATTGCTGTACTCATTCATTTTTGCAAAGCGGCAAATCCAGTTGGAGCAGCCTCCTACAGGTCAGGTGTACACAGGGGCGCCTCTGACAGTGGGTTCAGGGCAGGAGTGTCCACATTTTTTGAATGGGTACCAGATTAGATGATGTGAAAATACCTGAAGGCTGGCTGCTTCTTGCATCATGTGGCTTATTTAAACACAATCCCACTCAAATGAGACAAACGCAACTGTTTCATCTTTCAGTGAAAGAGTTCAACTTTCCACAGCTCCTGAAAGCGGAGGCCTTTGTTGTCAACTCCATACTTCTTTGCTTTGGCCATGTCTGCTACCTAGCAGGAAATGTCTGCTATTAGGTTTGTTTGCTTGTTTACCATCTATTAACAAACACATCAGTTCCGCCTGTGTACTCGGTGCATTTCTTATTTCTTCAAACTGTATGATTGTCCCGCCAATCATGAGGTGAACAGAAAAAATGCAATGTAATCTTGATTGGGTTACCAATAGTGGGCCATATATTCTATAAACTTCAATTAAAAACCTAGTCCCAGTTAAACCCCCAGTCCCTTTTACTAGCCAGGTGTGGCATATTTTGCCAAATAAACACCTGTCGCAATTAGAGGCCTAGTCTGGTTGCCAAGCGGTTCATTTTTAAAAAAAAATATAAGTCCTTTTAAATGTATAAAAGTGTGCTCTTGATGACCTCAAATTATGTGTCCATTTCTTGATTACGCTGTAAGTCATTCATAATACTGTAGTCTATAAGGGTCCTCAGAGCAAAAGAATCAAAGGGTTTTTTCATAAAAATGAATCCAAGTTGTGAGTATTATTTTAACAGGATAAAGTGGAGTTGTGTCAGCGTGCTGCTGGGTGCTGTAATCCTCGAGTGCCATAAATCTCTCTCTGTCTCTGATGTGCTGTCATCCAGAGCTAGGTCAAATGAATGATTCATAATTGATATATTAACTGAAGCCTAATTTTCTTGAAGTAATATTCATACATGTTTAAGTGAACAATTTAATTGTATTTTCCCATTTTTGCCGAGCAACAGTTTTGTGTGAGTTGAATTAAAGGACTGTCCCATATAGATGCCTGTCTCAAATATAGGCCTGTAGATATTAGTGATTTAAGCAAATAATAGCCCGGGCTACTAATTGAAGTTCTACTGTAATGTATTTTATAAGCCAAGTCACAGGTTATTTGAAATCTGTCTGTGGGCTACACTTGGCCTCTGGGTCGGATATTGGACACGCTTGTTCTAGGGGATCCACCCTGCGTATCACTTCCCTAATGAGATTCATGTTTTCAATCATCAAGTATCAATCAATCAATCAATTTTATTTATAAAGCCCAATATCACAAATCACAATTTGCCTCACAGGGCTTTACAGCATACGACATCCCTCTGTCCTTATGACCCTCGCAGCGGATAAGGAAAAACTCCCCAAAAAAACCCCCTTTAGCGGGGAAAAAAAAAAAACGGTAGAAACCTCAGGAAGAGCAACTGAGGAGGGATCCCTCTTCCGAGAGAGAGAGAGAGAGACACCGGTGTATTATAGGGGGTCCTCCGGCAGACTAGGCCTGAGCCAGCCCTAACTATAAGCTTTATCAAAGAAGAAAGTCTTAAGTCTAGTCTTAAATGTGGAGACAGTGTCTGCCTCCCAGACTGTAACAGGAAGATGATTCCACAGGAGAGGAGCCTGATAGCTAAAGGCTCTGGCTCCTGATCTACTTTTGGAGACTTTAGGGACCACGAGTAACCCTGCGTTCTCAGAGTGCAGTGTTCTGGTGGGATAATAAGGCACTGTGAGCTCTCTAAGATATGATGGAGCTTGACCATTTAGAGCTTTATAAGTTAACAGTAGGATTTTAAATTCAATTCTGGATTTTACAGGGAGCCAGTGCAGCGAAGCTAAAACAGGAGAAGTATGATCTCGTTTCTTAGTTCCTGTTAGTACACGTGCTGCTGCATTCTGAATTAGCTGGGAGTTTTTAAGGACTTACTAGAGCTACCTGATAATAGAGAGTTACAGTAATCCAGCCTTGAGGTAACAAAAGCCTGGACCAATTTTTCTGCATCTTTTCGGGTCAGGATAGGCCTAATTTTCGCAATATTATGCAGATGAAAAAATGCAGTCCGTGAGGTTTGTTTTAAATGAGAATTAAAAGACAAATCTTGATCAAATGTTACTCCGAGGTTTCTTACAGTAGGGCTAGAGGCCAGAGCAATGCCATCTAGAGAAACTATGTCATCAGATAAAGAGTCTCTGAGTTGTTTGGGGCCAAGAACAATAACTTCAGTTTTGTCTGAATTTAACATCAGGAAATTGGTGCTCATCCAAGTTTTTATGTCTTTAAGGCAGTTATGGAGTTTAGTTAATTGATTACTTTCTTCTGGCTTCATCGATAAATACAACTGAGTATCATCCGCATAACAATGGAAATTTATAGAGCAATTTCTAATGATGTTACCTAAAGGAAGCATATATAGAGTAAATAGGATTGGTACGAGCACAGAACCTTGTGGAACTCCAAAACAAACTTTGGTACGTAAGGACGATTCATTATGAACGTGAACAAACTGAAAACGATCAGATAAAGCTAGGATGCACAGGGCCTCTGCTGTCCCAGGACTTACAGCCATGATAAAGGTAATATCAAGCTGGGGCCCTGTGAGACAATATTCTCCCCTAGTGCTATATCTACAGCCACACCACATCGACCAGATTACAGAAGGACAGTTAGACTGTCCAGTCAGAGAAATTTAATCCATATCCTGTGTAAAAAGATAATGTCCAGTCCTACTGAAACTAATCTGAAACTTGCTGTGCTTAATGTCAGATCCTTGTCTAACAAATCATTTTTAATTAATAATTTGATCTCTTCGTATAATCTTGATTTTATGTTTTTAACTGAAACATGGCTTGACAAAAACACAGGTAATGCTGTTCTGAAGGAATCAGCTCCACCCAACTACAAATTTGAATCTGAAACACGAGAAAACAAAAAGGGTGGAGGTGTCTGTGCAATATTTAGAGATCATATGGTTATGCACAGGTTGTCATTTGGGGTGTTTTCATCATTTGAGTATGTATCCTTTAAAATGTAGCTAAAACAATCTCCGTCCATACTCTATATAGTCATATACAAGCCTCCCCAGCACCGTCAAAGTTTTATTGATGATTTTACCAGGATGCTTTCAATTGTATGCACAGACTTTGATGGTTTGGTCATTACAGGTGATTTTAATGTACATGTGGATAATGTCTGTGACAGAAATGCTAAAGAGCTCAGTGCTGTCCTTGAAACCTTTGGCCTGACTCAGCATGTGTGTGAGCCCACCCACAGCAGAGCGCAGCACACCCTGGACCTGCTCATTACAAAGGGGGTTAATATTTCAAACGTCAATGTGGTTGATGTTGCTCTGTCTGATCATTTCTGTGTCTTCTTTGACCTGTCTGTTTCTCCCAAACCACCGGCTGGTCCTGCAGTTGTTCGGAGGAGACACATAAATAACAGCGCAGGTGCTCTGTTCATGGAAATGATAAACTTTGAAAATGCCTCATGTTCTAATGTTGATGATTTGTTGAACTCTGTTACTTCGAGTGAAGGTTAAAATGGTTAAAAAAATAAGCAGAAGGCGCCATGGAGGAATGACGACTCGGTCAGGGCACAGAAAAGGGAGTGCTGGAGGGCCGAGCGGAAATGGCGCAAGTCAAAGCTTCATGTTCATTATGAAATTTATAAAGAAAAGTTGTACGTGTTCAACCAGATCTTACGTAGAACAAGGGAAAGGTACTTTTCTGAAATTATTGGAAACTGCAGTAACAACTTGCATGTCTTATTTGCAACAGTGAACAGATTAAAAATACCCTCCAGCTCAACTGCCGTTGGAACTGATCTCCACATCTAAGTGTAATGATTTTGCAGTATTCTTTTGCGACAAGGTTCAGACCATTAAAAATGCCATCAATTCCACAACACCAATAACAACCCTGCAGCCACCTACACACTTAGAGCTGACTCATTTTGCACCTGTAACTGACAAAACTGTCCAAGAGATCATCACCAGTCTGAGTTCGTCTGCATGCTGCCTCGATGTGTTACCCACTAGATTTCTAAAGTCTGTGTTGAGCAGTTTGTTACCACCACTCGCTCACATAGTTAACATGTCACTACAATCTGGAACATTCCCAAAGGCCTTGAAAACTGCGGTCATAAAGCCTCTCCTAAAGAAGAGCAGTCTTGATGCCACAGTACTGAACAAGTACGGCCCATTTCAAATCTGCCGTTTTTAGGCAAAGTCCTTGAGAAAGTTGTTTACCAACAGCTTACTGACTTTCTCCTAAAGAACAACTCCTTTGATGTTTTCCAGTCAGGTTTTAGACCCCATCACAGCACTGAGACCGCTCTTATTAAGGTGACAAATGACATCCGCCTGAACACTGACGCAGGCAAAGTCTCAGTTTTAGTCCTGCTAGATCTGAGTGCTGCTTTTGACACTGTCGATCATGAGATCCTTTCACAGAGACTAGAGGACTGGGTGGGCATCTCTGGCACTGCCCTAAATTGGTTGAAGTCCTATTTAGAAGACAGGAAGTACTTTGTTGAAATTGGTAACTGTGTCTCAGACCACATGGCCTTGACCTGTGGGGTGCCCCAAGGGTCAATCCTGGGACCCCTTCTGTTCAATCTCTACATGCTGCCTTTAGGCCAGTTAATACAAAGTAATAATGTGTCCTACCACAATTATGCAGACGACACTCAGATCTATGTCTCACTGACAGCAGGTGAATATGGACCGGTGGATTCACTCTGTCACTGCATCCAACAGGTCAGTGTGTGGATGCAAAACAACTTTCTCCAGCTAAATTCAAACAAGACTGAAGTCATCGTATTTGGTCCACAGAAACAAAGAGAAAGTGTCAGCAGTCACCTCCAGTCTCTCTCTCTAAAACCTACAAATCAAGTTAGAAATCTCGGGGTAATAATGGACTCAGACTTGAACTTTAACAGCCACATCAAATCAATAACATCAGCAGCTTTTTACCATCTAAAAAACATTGCCAAAATCAAAGGTATAGTGTCTAAACCTGACTTGGAGAGACTTATCCATGCATTTGTCTCTAGTAGGTTAGACTACTGTAACGGCCTGCTCACTGGCCTCTCCAAACGGGCCGTAAGACAGCTGCAGTACATCCAGAATGTTGCTGCTCGGGTCCTGACCAGAACCAGGAAGTACGAGCACATTAGTCCTGTGCTCAGGTCTCTACACTGGCTTCCTGTGGCTCAGAGAATAGACTTTAAAGCAGCTCTGCTTGTGTACAAGTCTATCCACAGCCTAGCACCAAAGTACATCTCTGACATGTTAGTGCCATATGAACCATCTCGGACTCTGAGGACCTCAGGGACCAGCCTCCTGCTGGTGCCCAGAGTCAGGACTAAACATGGGGAATCAGGATTCCAGTTTTATGCAGCTAAAATCTGGAACAGTCTTTCTGAAGATGTGAGACAGGCCTCTACTCTGACAATGTTCAAATCTAGGCTCAAAACAGCTCTATTTCACTGTGCATATGACTAAAAGGATCTTATCTGCATTCTTCTCTTTTAAAGTTCATTTTATAATGATTATTTATGTTTTTATTTTGTATTGTGATTTTAATGCATTTTCTTGTTCTGTAAAACACTTTGAATTGCTTTGTGTACGAATTGTGCTCTACAAATAAACTTGCCTTGCCTTGCCTTGCCATAAATAAGATTTAAACCAGCTCAGTACAGAACCTTTTAGGCCAATTAAGTGTTCCAGTCTCTGCAGCAGAATTTGATGGTCAATAGTGTCAAACGCCGCACTAAGATCTAATAAAACAAGTACAGAGACAAGTCCTTTGTCTGAAGCAATCAGAAGGTCATTTGTAATTTTAACTAGTGCTGTCTCAGTGCTATGATGCACTCTAAATCCTGACTGAAATTCCTCAAATAAATTATTATCATGGAGAAAATCAAACAGCTGGTCTGTGACTACTTTCTCAAGGATCTTTGACATAAAGGGAAGATTAGATATTGGTCTATAGTTGGCTAACACCTCTGGATCCAGGGTGGGCTTTTTCAGAATAGGTTTAATTACAGCTATCTTAAAAGACTGTGGTACATAGCCTGTTATAAGGATATATTGATCATATCTAATATATGAGTGTTAACTAAAGGAAAGACCTCCTTAAGTAGCCTAGTTGGGATGGGGTCTAAGAGACATGTTAATGATTTAGATGAAGAAATCACTGCGGTCAATTCTTGAAGAGAAATTGGGGAGAAGCAATCTAAATATATATTAGGTTTTACTGCTGTGTTTGAGGTTAGATAGGTACTATCTGAGGGCAGGAGGTCATGAATTTTGCATTTTACTTTTTTAGAAGTATGATATTACAGATGTGAAAGTTCCAAAACCCATATGTGCCTGTATGGGACCACGTCACATGTCAAATGCTTTTAACACATAATAAACTATGTGCCTAAATTTATGTATAATTAGTTTAATGTATGAAATTGAATATGAAATGGATATTTTCATATATGTGACGTCCTACTGAAATATATATGAAACCGTTTAATATCAATGAAATTGAAATTTGAAATTAAATTGTTTAATAACGTAAAATTGTATTAAAAGATTTAAAAGAAAATTTTCTTTTAGAAAAATGAAAAATAATCTTGTGTTACATGTTATTGTCTTCAGACACCACTATATATAACATGAATGATTTTAGACACATTTATTGTTTGCAATAATGATAATAATGATAGCAATAATAATAATAATAATAATATTACTTATTATTATCATTTTACTGAAGAAGCTGTAACACAAACTGAAGTCATAAAGCTGTAAACTTTGTAAACTCTGCACACGTCCTACTTTCAGAGGAGGAAGGAGACAGTGGGAGGCGCAAACTGCATCATCCGACATGAAATCGAAAGCAAACTTGCTAAGGAAATAAAACATCCTCGCGACTTGCGAGCCATATTGTCCTCAGCTGAACCTGTACACCTCTGACTTCATCTGAAAACTTGAACGGACTGATTTATTTGTCCTTAGCTTAAAAAGTCTGCTCAGCCATGTCAGCGACATCAACCCTGAAAATAAGCGCGGCGAATGTGGGGAAGGTAAGTTACACTCGTGTCCATGCAGAGGTACAGTAAGCTACAAGTGATAGCTACATGCTAAAATACTTTGATAACAGGTAATTTAATTCAGATAGTTTCTGACTTGTTCTGCATAAACGTGTTTTTAAAGCAGTGTCAGTTGTAGTCGGTGAAGCAGCGGAAAGTCCCCTTCACAGAGGAAAACGAAAGTAAACGAAGTAAAGACTTCTGTAACATGAGTCAGCAGCTTAAATTATATGTTTTCTGCTTTTCACAGGTGGAAAACTTCCGCAATTCCCTGCATCGTGAGGTATGTTGAGACACACATTTATCCAGATGTTTTGTTGTGAAGTCTAATGACACATTCATTCAAAAATAAGCACGTTTTGTTTTACAGGCAGAGAATCTGTTCTCCAACTTCATCCCCATGAAGATTGTACAGCTGGATGCTCTGCTCAAGGTCAGCAAGTTCAGTATAATAAGACACTAAGCTCAGTAACCCCTCACCTGTCATTTGTGTCTGCATTCTCTTTATGCTGTGTGTGTGTGTTTTCAGGATGAAGTCCTCAGTATCACAGACATGTCCTTACTCAAGGCACCTCTGGACATCCCCATTCCAGACCCTCCTACCCCAGAGGACGAGGTGAGACCAGCCACATCCAACAATCTGACATAATAAACTAAAACATAATCTTTAATATTTTCCATGTTAGTTTTGCTGCAGTTGACTTGTTTTGGTTCTCTTACATCTTTTCCAAAGTGTGTTTATGACATTCTCCAAAGTGGGCATGAAGCATGCCTTTTGCATTCAGCTCTTCATAAATACATGCAGGTGAAGGGAGTACAGTTTAAATAAGAGTGCTGGTTGATCTTGAGCAAAACCTGTCCTGCAGCTGCAGCTCCTGTTGATGCATAAATTGTGGGTGTGCCTCTGCTTCTACATTAAAGGGATAGTTCAGATTTTTTGAAGTGAGGTTGTATGAGGTACTTACCCATAGTCAGTGGTGTATTACATGCAGTAGATGTCAATCGGCTTGCCCCCAGTTTGGAGAAGCAGGCTGGTGTCTGATATGGAAGCTAAGCAATCTACTGCTGTGAGGTGTTTTAATCACCAGTCTTGGAGGATGTTCATTCAGTTGTTTAATTTTGTAGAAAAAAAGCAGATCACAGACATGACACAAAACTAAAGTCATTTCAAATGGCAACTTTCTGGCTTTAAGAAACACTAAAAGAAATCAAGAAAAAAAATTGTGGTAGTCAGTAACAGTTACTTTCTTAGACCAAGCAGAGGGAAAAAATTATGGAATCACTCAATTCTGAGGAAAAAATTATGGAATCATGAAAAACAAACAAAAGAACACTTCAACACACCACTAGTACTTTGTTGCACCACCTCTGGCTTTTATAACAGCTTGCAGTCTCTGAGGCATGGACTTAATGAGTGACAAACAGTACTCTTCATCAATCTGGCTCCAACTTTCTCTGATTGCTGTTGCCAGATCAGCTTTGCAGGTTGGAGCCTTGTCATGGACCATTTTCTTCAACTTCCACCACAGATTTTCAATTGGATTGAGATCCGGACTATTTGCAGGCCATGACATTGACCTTATGTGTCTTTCTTCAAGGAATGTTTTCACAGTTTTTGCTCTATGGCAAGATGCATTATCATCTTGAAAAATGATTTCATCATCCCCAAACATCCTTTCAATTGATGGGATAAGAAAAGTATCCAAAATGTCAATGTAAACTTGTGCATTTATTGAAGATGTAATGACAGCCATCTCCCCAGTGCCTTTACCTGACATGCAGCCCCATATCATCAATGACTGTGGAAATTTGCATGTTTTCTTCAGGCAGTCGTCTTCATGAATCTCATGAGAACGGCACCAAACAAAAGTTCCAGCATCATCACCTTGCCCAGTGCAGATTCGTGATTCATCACTGAATATGACTTTCATCCAGTCATCCGCAGTCCACGATTGCTTTTCCTTAGCCCACTGTA
Organism: Epinephelus fuscoguttatus; assembly: GCF_011397635.1. Lineage (NCBI taxonomy): Eukaryota > Metazoa > Chordata > Actinopteri > Perciformes > Serranidae > Epinephelus > Epinephelus fuscoguttatus. The sequence continues at coordinate 8,482,426 of NC_064772.1, forward strand.
ACCTTGTTTTTTTCTGTTTAGGTGTTAATGATGGCTTTCGTTTAGCTTTTCTGTATGTAAATCACATTTCCTTTAGGCGATCTCTTACAGTTTGGTCACAGACGTTGACTCCAGTTTCCTCCCATTTGTTCCTCATTTGTTTTGCATTTTCTGTTTTCAAGACACATTGCTTTTAAGTTTTCTGTCTTGACGCTTTGATGTCTTCCTTGGTCTACCAGTATGCTTGCCTTTAACAACCTTCCCATGTTGTTTGTACTTGGTCCAGATTTTAGACACAGCTGACTGTGAACAACCAACATCTTTTGCAACATTGCGTGATGATTTACCCTCTTTAAGGAGTTTGATAATTCTCTCCTTTGTTTCAATTGACATCTCTGGTGTTGGAGCCATGATTCATGTCAGTCCACTTGGTGCAACAGCTCTCCAAGGTGTGATCACTCCTTTTTAACTGCAGACTAACGCGCAGATCTAATCTGATGCAGGTGTTAGTTTTGGGAAAGAAAATTTACAGGGTGATTCCATAATTTTTTCCTCAGAATTGAGTGATTCCATAATTTTTTCCTCAGAATTGAGTGATTCCATAATTTTTTCCCTCTGCTTGGTCTAAGAAAGTAACTGTTACTGACTACCACAATTTTTTTTCTTGATTTCTTTTAGTGTTTCTTAAAGCCAGAAAGTTGCCATTTGAAATGACTTTAGTTTTGTGTCATGTCTGTGATCTGCTTTTTTTCTACAAAATTAAACAACTGAATGAACATCCTCCAAGACTGGTGATTCCATAATTTTTGCCAGGGGTTGTACATTCGGAGTCAGTTCAGATGTGGAAGCTGTTAAGGGCTGCCGCTCCCCATCTATTCTCTCGTCAAAGCTGCCAGACTTTATTGACAATATTATACCCCTTTTTCCACCAAAATTAGCGCATGTATGCAGGGTTTTTTTTTTTTTAGATGCGGGGACACCCCTTGAAGGTAGTCGATCGACTCCTTTCTCATTGCCAGTCAACTGGAGCCATGTATCTGGCTCTGCAGTAGATGAGTATGCCTTTCTGTTGTTTTCTGGTGTGTCACATTCAATATCATGGACAGGCCGATAAATACCAGTGACTAATGCAGTGTCATTTGACCTTGGTGTGAATGCCGATTGTAACCTTTCCCATTATATTCAAAAGTCAGATGTTAGTAGGTGTTGGTGGGTTTTTTTGTGCAGTTGGAAACGGGCTTTTCAATGTAACAACTTAGTTTTCCTGTTAGAAATCACTGTCAGACATTATGGTAAAGCAGTGAAAATATTCTAAATATAGCCTACACTTAAACTGATACTGATTTTTTTAGGTGGGACTTTTTTTAGGTGGCTAAAATATATTTTGTCGTTGGCCCCTCCACAGTAGTACATTGCTTAGCTTCCATGTCGGACTCCAGCCTGCTTCAAACTGGGGACGTTGACTGACATCTACTGTATGCAATGTGCTGTTCTATGGATATGCACTCCATTAAACCCCACTTCAGAAAATCTGAACTATCCCTTTAACGTCTCTCCTTATGTCACAGTGAGATATTATGTTACGTTTACATTTGTCTTGTTATTCTTGCGAAAAGAGAAAGAAATGCCAGGTCCATCACCATCAGCTGTTTTGTTAACATTGCTATGTATTTTGCTCGTACTATGGAGCCCACCTGGTGACATTTGTGAGGAAAAAAATGTGTGGCCTTAAATCAGTACTGTATGGAAATGAAATCCTCTTCTGTTCTGTGGTGGCGTCTTTCTTAAAGGAATAGTTTGGACCTTTTGAAGTGGTATTACATATAGTTAATGTCTGTTGGCACGCCCCCAGTTTGCAGTGATGTCACAGGTGAACTCTGTCTCACAGACATGACAAAAAATGTCCAGTAACACTGAATTTTTTTTTTGAACATTCAAAATTGATCTCACAGGAAATGGAGACGGATAAGAATGATGAAGATGAAAAGAAAAAGAAGAAAGGTAAGTTGTTTACTTTTTTTGCATCTGCATATAATACGGAGAGGTGAAGTCCATCTCTTGCTGCTGGACCAGCATGGGACTTTATTTTGGAAAAACATATGTACGGTAGTCAATGGATATTGACAAATAAGGCTAAAGTGTGCCCCCAACACTTGGGCTCCTCAGCCTGTGCCTGGTAGACCCGTTCAGTAATCCATCCATGTGACTACTGTACACAAATTTATTTTTCTCATAATGGCGATGGCGTGACCTGTCCTCTGATAGACTTACCCTCACAGTCTTTACCCTAATGTTAACCAATCGAAAATCTCTTGCCTAAACCTAACCATCCCAACCAACGAAGGCAATGAGTACTAGCCAGTCAAGGGGAGAATAGGGCAGGTCATCCCTTTGCCTAGCAGGAAAGAAATTTGGCCTATTGTACATATTTTTTTTCTAAAATAAGGTCCCATGGGCTTCTCTATTCAGTATATGACAAGTAAAACATGTCTAATGTCTCCTCCCTGTCCTACAGCTCCAAAATGTGGCTTCATTAAGGGGAATGAGAAGATAATGGCGCTTCTAGAGAAGGTGAAACCAGAGATCTTTGCCATGAGAGAGACCATGATCACTGTAAGTTAATCACTGAGCCAGTTCCTTCACCGCATTAAGTTGACATGAAAAAGGCCTTCTGCCGTCATTCTGGGGCTCTTTGCAGTTCATTTGCATCTCTTTGTGGTCTTTTTCAATCCCTGTCACTGTGAAGATGAACACCAAACCAGTTTCTTTTCCGAAACACTGAATTCAATTGACATGAAAATGGCTGAAATGTGTCTCTTTGTAGTTGTTTTTTGTCTTGTAGTCATTATGTTATGTTTTAATAAACGTCTTGTGTTACTGTAGGTCTCCTGCTGGATTCAGCACCTCATCCCCAAAATAGAAGATGGAAATGACTTTGGAGTTGCCATCCAGGTACATTTCCCCAGTGCAACATGTCTCTGCTTAGCGACACAATTTGGTAACATTTTGTGAAGTTTTAATGAATTATTAATTACATTTTTCACCACAGGAGAAAATCCTGGAGAGGATCACTGCAGTTAGGACCAAAGTTGACACTTTTCAGGGCAACATCAACAAGTATGTTTGATACAAATGTCACTTACTGTAAGATTGTTTATAGTTTACAAGCTTTTTAAGCAGGCAAACAATTAAAAGCACTTTAATTAAAAATGAAGGAGTTTTATGGTGATGTTGGACACAGGTATGGGTACATGTCCTGTGAGTTATAAAACCATTTGCTGAATTATGCAGATACATATCAGAGAGGGGGGATGCTGTTGGAAAAGCCTCCAAAGAGACTCATGTGGTGAGTGTTCACAATGACCTTCTCTTAAAGGACAAGTCTGGCAATTTTTCTACATTTTTCTGTCAACAAATCCCATGAAAAGAATCAATATCAACAGTAAATTGATTGTCCTTATTAGTATTTCACTATATATTAGTATATGTGTCTCCAGAGCCTGATATATCCTCTTCCTCTGTGCCATAGAGCTCAGATGTGGTCCAAAAACTTTTAAAACACATCAGTGAGCCATACTGTTGCACTGGGTGGCAACAAATACTCACTAGGGCACCCAATGTGGATAAATTCACTGCTTGAAATAGTCCCCAACAAAGTCCGAACTATTTCCTCCTGCTTGTTTGATAGAAACTACAGTGAGCAGCTGTTTAAGGAAATTACTGAGACTTAAACAAAAAATATTCAACTACAAGTTGTCTTTTTAAAGATTAACGTCTTTAAACATGTTACATTACTCTTCATGCATTTGTCTGCTGTGTTGTTTCTCATATGTGGGGTGTGTACATTCATACAGTGGACCTCATGCAGCAACACTCCCTGTAGTCTCTCTTAAATTTTCTGTTTAAGAGACAAAATGAAAGCAGCCAATTCCACATGCAGCAAATGAGCTTAACCATCCAAACCAGCACACCTGGGTAAGCCAGGTGTGCTGAATGATGAATCCCACTTCAACACAAGTAACCTATTAGCATAGGTAACGCCCCCTAAACGCTATATAAGGGCAGGTGTTAAAATATAGAATAGAGAATTGGAGAGATGCTGCCAAGAAAAGGCTGCAAGACCTTCTGCAGTAGTGAAATCAATTTACTGTACTCAATGTAGAATCATTTCAATCAATACATCAAAATAATTAAGATTTGAGAAGCTGAAACCGTGAAATGCTTTTGCATAAAAAAATGAGTGTTTTTAATCCTTGTTTATTTATTTATATTTTATTTGTATTTTTACAGATTGTTTTTGTATCACTATTTCCATCTCCATTTTATTTTTTATCATTATTTATTTGATTTTTATTCTTATAACTTATATATTTATTTAACTTTTATTAATTTTTTCCTTTTTTTGAAAAATTGCATTTTTTAGATGTTTACATCCCTCTTTTCATATTTTTTATTTTACTCAGATTTTTTGTATCAGTATTTCCATCTCTATTTTGTTTTTGTTGTTTTTTCTTGTAATTATTTTTACATTTTACATTATTTCTTTTTAATTAGGTCTTTTTAAATAAATTTTATTACTTATTACCCATTATTACTTGATAAAATAAAATAAAATAAATAGTTATTATTAATTTACGTCTATTTATAATTTTACTAATTCATTCATGCCCTGAAAATTTCAACACACAAAATTGTAAGGACAGAAAAAAAAAGTTTTGAGAGACGGACAAACACGTTTTGTTTTGGGGTTATCACGGGATTAGTCAATGGTAAGAAACATAAATAATAACACCAGCTTTATTCTTTAATTGTTTAAAGTTTTGATTAAATGGTTAGGAGTACCTCAAATCCCTGCTTTCTCTTCCTCCAGATGGATTACCGCTCGCTGGTCCACGACAAGGACGAGGCCATCTACTCTGAGATCAGAGTGATCATTCTTGACATTCGCGGCTTCTACGTAAGTCAGACTGATCTGAGTCCAAATTATTTACTGTCATGCTGTCATGGAAGAAGAAAACCTAAACCGTTTTTGTCTACCCGTTTACTTTAGACTGAGCTTTTCGACATCCTCACCAAGAATATGGAAAAGGTGACCAACCCTAAAGGAGAGGAGAAACCTTCCATGTACTGAAGGACAGATTCTGCATTCATATTCAACATCAATCAACTCTCTCTGTGTTCAGTAATGCTGCATGTGCATTACTTAATTTCTTAAATCTTCTGATAAGTAACTGGATCAGGGTTTATCACTGCTGTTGTATGACACTTTGGTTTTGTACCGACACTTGCACTAAAAGTTGTACAACTATGAGTTTGAGAAACGAAATAAAGGAAAGCCTGTTTTTTCAAATTGTGATTCTCATTTATTTGTGTAAAAAAAAAAAAAAAAAAAAAAAGCTCTTTTTGTTCATGACACACTTCAAATTTAACCCTTTTTTTTTAATAACAAATACTCAATTAGGAATCTTACAAAAATATTACCCTCCCTTAACATCAAGAAGGAGCGATCCAAAAAACAACACTAAGGATATAATCAAGTGGGGAACACAAGACAGGAGAGGCACAAATCAACAACACAAAACTGTCTGAGCCTTCAGCGATGATTCTCAGCTCATACTTCAGGGCCTTCTCCTCCAGGGATGAGCTGCAAAACAAATCTGTATATTAGAGATCCAGTGTGTAGGATTTATGGGGCTATATTGGCAGGAATGGTGTGTATAATCTGTAGTGTATAATCAACTGTTGTATTTTTGTTACTTTAGAATGAGCTGTTTATATCTGCACAGGGAGCAGGTCCTCATCTATGGAGATATGGCCCTATGTTGTACCGCCATGTTTCTACAGTAGCCCAGAGCTGACATAGCAAACACTGGCTCTAGATAGGGACATTCACGTTTTTATCGGCCACCGTAGTTCACAACCCCTCTGCTACGAGTGTCGGCAAAACACATTTTTATGTTAAACTGTTTTATTCAGTGTTTTAACCAACTTAAATCATGTTTCTTTTAGAGAGGAGGATAATTCAGCTCCCAGTAAAAACCTCCTAAACAGTGAACACGGAAGGAATTCTAACCAGGAGATGTTTCAGCTGGTTTCAATCCTCACAGGTTGATGCCACTAACTCTCTCACTCTTACCTGCTGGATCTTTAAAAGGTCTAAAACCACAGTAGCAGGTGGAGGTGAAAGATAAACCTGTGACCCTATGAAGTGGATGTAATGATACCAAACATGCAGGATAGGTTTACACACCATGGTGATGTTATTGCCATTGAGGAGGATCTGGTCTAGTTTGGTTATCCTTCGTCCCTCTGGTGTGATTTCACTAAAAAACAGATATGAATATTAATGAATAAATTCAGCAAACAGGCTCATTACTAATGACCGCACTTAATGCACAAATGAATTCATACTTACAATTCTGTGACATCTTCCAGGACCATATCTAAAACCTTGAGTCAAGGACAAAAACTGGGACAATATGCAGAGCAAACAGTAAAATCATGTAGTTTGTTACACACCAGAAAATTACTGTTACTTTAATTAATTTGTTATTTGAGAAGGATACTGACAAAGTCGTCAAAACCCAGCAGGGTGCCGACGATTTCTTTGTCGGTTTTCATGACGATGTGAATTCGGGAGCCAATACATTTGTCAACAAGCTCTAAAAATGAGAAAAACAAACCAACATGAGACATCCACTCAAATTTCTATTCTTCTCTTTTTGCACAACTTTGCAGGCGACCCTTTAAAAATAATTAGTTAATTGGACCGAATATTACATCAGCAACTGATCAATATTTTCAGTCATTTTTGTTGCTGTTGTCAAAATGTCAATTAACTTTCTGTCAATCGACTAATTGATTTCTCGAATGATCATTTCAGCTGTAACTTACTCAATTTGTTGGGTGATTTATAAGAAATGATTTTGTAAACTCTTCATATGTTTTGTGTGTAACAAGGCTGTCACATAAATGTAATGGAGTAACGTTAGAAATGTAAAATAGCACTAACAGAAACGACTCAAGTACAAGTACCTAAAATTTGTACTTGAGTATATGTACTTAGTTACATTTTCTTATGAAAGGAATCTGCCTGGATATTGGATCTATTGTTTTCCTTTCTAATATGACCCTTCGGTACTACGAACATTGTTACTTTAACGGAAATAAATTGTGTGCGGCTCATTCAAGAAAATAAAGACCGTCAACATGCAGTAACGTTAATGAAGCCATCGTGCGTTTGTACCTGGAAGCATGATGCTAACGTTAACTAGCTAACTAAACATCCCTAATATCTGAACTATCACCTCAAAGTCCAAACACAACACTCTCATATTAAATACTGATTTATAATTAGTTAAATAAATCAGAAACTCGGCATAGTTAGGAATTTACAAACCCAGTGGGAGCAACTGTGACGGATTTGTTGCCGGAGTAGCCGCCATGTTCATTCAACAAGCAGCAGTCAGAAGCAATCAACAGAAGAATGTCAGAAACCAGACCAAAGCAATCAATAATGAATAATCGAACAACTCTCTGCAGCAGCCAAATGTCAGTTTGTCGTGTAGGCCTACATTTTTGCATCTATGAAAAAATCTACAGGATAAACACAAACTATTTAAGAAACCAAATAAATACACAACTCAACAGATATAACAGAGATGGAAAAGACTTGAAAATTAAATTATGTTGTTTGACCTATTTCCACAGGGTGGCGTGGTTGAGCCGGTGAATATATGACGTAATCATTTGACTGTAACAAAGATCATAGCGTGAAGGTCAAGATAGATAATAACCAACGACAGTTTCTGCGGTCTGTCGGATCCAGTGGTCGGAAATAATACTTGAATTAAGCAGAATTAAATATAGTAGCCTATATACGCGCAGTGAATCACGTTAATTCGTTATTTATTTATTATAAAACAATTTATTTTTATACATCTGGCTTTGCCTCTGGTTTTATCACTTTCTTTGTACATATTAGAATCTGAAGCTGAAATAAGAAGTGTGAAAGTAAGCAGTTTGTAAAAAAATATGAAAATAAAAATATGTGCATTGTTGTGCAGAAGTTGCAATACAAAGTTAGAGGGGTGCAGATACAAAGTGTGCGATAGACTATACAAAGACTGAAATAACATTGCAGAAAAAGTGAATGTAGGCTATAACAAATACAAAATACAATACATAACAAATATAAACTGAATATAAAACTAGATAACAGCAAGGAGCAATATTATATATATATATATATATATAAACCAATACATGTAATATATATAGTGACACAAACAAGTTACCAGTATGAATGATAAATATAGTATGGACTACAACAACAGTAAAATCCTGCTTTTACATGAATGCAAGAGTAATACTAATAATGATATAATATATAACAGTTTGACAGTCATAGAGGACAATCTTGTACCATTAATACTTTAAGTACATTTTCCATATAATAGCCTACTTACATACTTTTACTTAAGTATCATGGAGGGCTTTTACTTTTAACACAGTATTTTTACACTGTGGTAATCGTCCTTTTACTTAAAGGGATAGTTTGGATTTTTTTTAAGTGGAGTTGTATGGGGTACTTATCCATAGTCAGTGTATTACCCACAATAGATGTCAGCTGGCATGCCCCTAGTCTGGAGAAGCAGGCTTTAGTCTGACATAGGAGATAAGCAATGTACTGCTGTGGAGTGTCAGCAACAAAACATATTTCACACACCTAAAAAAAGTGTTAAAGTGTACGCTATTTTGAGAGTATTTTCACAACTAAACCTTTCTCTCCATTAATGGCTTCAGTTTCCCATCTACGCCCTCTTCAAACTCACCAGACTCCACTGACAATCCAGTAATTTTAGTTTGTTGAACACAGGAGCTGCTGGTCTACCACTGTTTCAATCAGTTAGTTAGTTTGCGTTATGGTGTGACTTTGGTGAACCCGAACTAACCCTTTTAAACAGCAACGTCACTCAATGACACAAACAAAATAACTAATGTAGGTAGTGGTAGACCAGCAGCTCCTGTGTTCAGCAATGTTAAATTACTGTTTTTCTCAATGGAGTCTGGCTTTAAAGAGAGTGATATAATGGCTATTTTTTTCAGTTGAAAATCACTGTCTGACACTGAGGCAGAGGTGTGAAAATATTCTCAATATAGCATACCCTGAAACTGATATCGATTATTTAGGTGGGACTTTTTTTTGAAGTGGCTAAAATAGCTACATTTTGTTGCTGACCCCGTCCACATCAGTAGGCTTTGCTTCCATGTTGGACTCCAGCCTCTACTTTATGTATTATAATGACTATGGACACATACCCTACTACACAACCCATTGTTTTTTTTTTTTGTTGTTTTTTTTTTAAAGAACTATCGCTTTACTTAAATAGCGGAGTTGAGGACTTCCTCCATCACTGGACAAAGCTTCGAACTCACGTTTACTTGACGAAAACGGAAGTGCGCTGCAGTGAACCCTCTTGCTCTGTCCGTCCTCGGACAAAGTGGGACGAAGCGGAAGAGAAAAAAATCACCTCCTGTGGTTGTGTTGTGTCCCTGTCCGCCTGTCTATCTGCCGCAGATTCAGGGGGGAAAATCATCTTTGTCCGCTGTGTTTACATCTGACCCCGGAGTTAAAAACACCACAGGACGGACTAAACATCCGGGGGGAATGGAGTCTTACGGCAGGGACGATCCGAAGGGATCGGTGCTGCACATCGTGGTGGTTGGATTTCACCACAAAAAGGGCTGTCAGGTAGGTGAACCCCTGCTCTCCATGCTAACACAGCTAACTGCTAACCAGCGCTTCCCAATGGACCCATAATAAAGGCACATTTCCACTATTATTCAGCACGGATTTATAATCCAGCTCACTGACTGCGCCTTTCTTGTCTCTGAGCGTGCATACACAAACCCTGCAGGGCCCATGATCATTACTCACATGCATTAAGGAGAGAGGCTGTACTAAACATCAGCTGTTTGCTCTGGGCTCACTGGGTTATATAACATGAGCTCTGCTGCCAACATTTTTCCAGTTCAGTGTATTCAACAGCAGACTCTATTTCTGTTGCAGGCTGCATCTTGCTCTCCTGGATGCTGCATTTGTCTTTCCTCTCTCTAATTAATCTGGATTTCAAATAGATCTACAGTGGTGGGAGAATTCATTAGATCTGTTACTTAAATCAAACTAGCAATACCACACTGTAAAAATACTCCACTACAAGTTTCTGTATTCAAAACCTTTCTAAAGTAAAAGTCCTCATTGTGCAGTAAAATGTTCATTGTCAGTGATTTTGTGTGTGTAATTGAGAAAATAATTTTCACGATTAATTGTTAAGAAAATAGACATAATCTCTAACATGACTGAGTTGTCTTGTTATGTTTTATGTTGTGCATGTGCAGTAAGTCGATCTGTATCCTGAACAATAACGCTTAACTGATAGTTGTAGTACTCAATCTTTGCCAACCTTTTTTACATGTGACATCTTCAAACAAAGATGTATATTTGTTACTTTTAGGTAGAAAGAAAATGCTGTTAAAAACTTAAAAAATATGTGCAGATACATACCTGAGTTTTAGTACCGATACCATAACGAAACCTTTTTGATGCCTTTGTTTTGAAAATTGAATGAATAAATAAAAGTAAATCAAGAAAAGAAGCCAAAGTTTTAAAATGTTAGATGTTAGTGTGTTAGATTTAGGGGGATTTTGTGGCACCTAGTGGTGAGAACTGCAGATTGCAACGAGCTGAAACTTCTCCCAGTTAGAATTCCTGCAGTGTTTATTGTTCAGGAGGTTTTAACTGGGAACTGAATTATCCACAGAGGTCTCTTTCTTTCCAAAACAAAGGGACCCCTGTGATTTAAACTGGCAAAAACACTAAATATAACAGTTTCACTTTGGTAAAATCTGTGTTTTACAAACACTGCTGCGGACGGGCTTCTAATTATGGTGGCCAATGCAAAAACACGAATACCTCTATTTAGAATGGACAAACCAAACACTAGCTCTAGATAGAGCCATCCGCGTTATTTCGGCCACTGTAGTTAGGATCTCCTCCGAGAAGAGAGTGTCAGAAAAACACAGGTTTTTAATGTGAAACTGTTTTATTCAGTGTCACCTGGTCTGTTTGTTATGGAGATGAAGAGACCTCTGTGGCTAATTCAGCTCCCCATAAAAACCTCCTGAACGTCTGGATCTTAAGTTACCAGAGAAAAAAGGTGAGAACACATTAGCAGTGTTTGATTTATCTGTTCAGGGCTGTTGTAGAAACATGGTGGTGCAACATGGTACTTACTTAAGCGAGTGACTGGAGTACTTCTTCCACCACTGGTCATAAGCTTCCTGCCAGGGAAGCAGATGGGTGGCAGGTGAATAAAAGAAGAGGGGGGGTTAAAGAGATGCTGAAACAGAACAAGACAGACAGATTAAAGAGCCAAGAACCCGATCTGATACTCCGCAGGAGATCGTTGACCCCTATCAGATAACCTCCTGCACCACCAGAGCCAACAGGCCCAGAACCTGAAACAAAGAGCGCGCACTGTCTGCTTTGTTGGGCCTCATTTTTACATCAAACATGAAATGTCTGTTTTATCTCTCGCCTCATGCAGCAGCTGCTTCCAGGCCCGCTGAGTCGAGTTTAACAGGCCACAGAAAGACCTGACAGATGGAGAGCAGCGGCAGACAAGCAGGAGGCACAGTGTTTGTTTAATGGCTGCCAGCTCGCACTGTAAATTTAATGAATTTTGAAAAAGAAGACGTGATAATTAGAAGATGCATTAGAGGCTCTTACACTGACTGCCTCACATACGCTTCACGAGGCAAAACACCAACATGAAAGTGAGTGTACGGTTCAAATTAGGTGTTAAAGATATAATATTCAGGATTTTGTAGAGACTCATACAGAAGTAATCCCTTTCACTCATCACTTATGACCCACTCCACTCTTTTTAGCAGAAACTCGGCTGAGTGGCCGAGTTTCTGCTAAAAAGAAGAAGGTTTGTGGAGAACAACAGTTTAAGGAATGGCCACATTAGTTGTGATTGTTGCTGTGGATAAAAGCAGGTAAACCCTTGGCTTTGCAGGCGGATATTTGTGTGACATCACTGTGATGTGACGCCAGGTGTTGAAACAAAGAGCAGTCAGGGTTAGGGTTAGGCACTGCTGAGGTGCCACTGAGCAAGGCACTTTACCCCCAGCTGCTCGGGTTGCCTGTCCGTGAGCAGCCCCGTCACCCTGACATCTCTCCATTTAATCTCTCCATGTTCCTACAGTAGCCCAGGAAGGACAAAGCAAACACTTGCTATAGATGCAGGCCATTTGCGTTTTCACGTCGGCCACCATAATTAGAAGCTTCTCCAATAGAAGAGCATCAGAAAAACAGATTTTTTTTTTAACGCCAGACTGTTTTATTCAGTGTTTTACAGGTTCAAACCAGCAAATGTATTTGTTTTCAAGAGGAAGAGACCTCTGCGGATAATTCCACTCCCAGTTAAAATGTTCTCAACATCTAGGTCTTAACTTATCAGAGAACAAAGTGACACATGTTAGCATGTGCTAGGCTAGCAGCCTGTCTCCGACATCCCACACAGCATTGGAAAAACACTGACTTTAATGTGAAAATGCTTTATTCACTGTTTTTACTGGTTTAAATCACCAGGTTGATCTGTTTTGAAAACGAGGAGAATTTTCTCAACACGTAAAAAAAACCCCACCTCATCCTTCAGTTTTTTGAAAACATCCAACATCGGCACATCTGGAGGGACATGTGTTTTTTATTGAAACACTGTCATCTGAAAAGTAACTAAAGCTGTCAGACAAATGTAGTGCAGTAAAAAGTACAATATTTATCTCTGAGATGTAGTGGAGTAAAAGGATAAACTTACTTAAAATGGAAACACTCAAGTACAGTACAAGTACCTCAGATATTTAGATGTAAATGTACTGGGTTACATTCCACTACTGGACGTGCACGTTTTTTAATTAAGAGCATCACTCCTCCAGAGTCGGCGCCTCGCCCTGAGGGACTTTATCCTTGAAGAGTGAATCATTGTTGCTGTGTGTGTGTGTGTGTGTGTGTGTGTGTGTGTGTGTGTGTGTGTGTGTGTGTGATGCGTTCAGGACCAGCAGGTTATTCTGGCAGTAGGCTGGGCTGTGTGGGAGAATTAAACAGGGGGTGTGAATGTTTTTTTTTTTTTTTTTTTTTTTTTTCCAGGCAGCTTTTTTCTTGAGCTCAGTGGAAACATAATGAAAGATGTAAAATAGATAATAGGTAAATACATCTATCTGAAATCTCTCTATCTCTTCATTATCATGAAAAATGGGTGATTAAACTTAATGCTGTGATCACAAAGGAACCTCTCTCTGAAGGTGGATGACTATAATATTGTGATTTCAACATTATGGCTGTTTATTATAAAAGAGAAAGAAAAGCTAATTCCTCATACTAACACGTTTCTTAACTAGTTACAATTTAAAAGAAAACTCGAGGGGTGTTTTTGTGATTTTCTTAACAATGTTTGGATGGATTGATATGAAATTCACAACATGTATTTATGGTCCTCAGAGGATGAATCCTGTTGACTTTAGTGATCTTCTGACTTTTCCTTTAGTGCCACCATGGGCTTAAAACCTTTAGCCTCAGACCACGCTCTGGCCTGCTGCTGATTTCCTTTTGGAATTAAATCATTTAAGTATTACTTGTGTTGTAATATGTGTATAATATACACTCAGGAAAATCTGTACCGTGGATAAAAGTCTCAGATTCTGTCTGTAATTAGTCTGTAAGTTTGACAACATTCTTACCAGTATAAAATCTTCAAGAAGAGATAATGCAGACATAAAGGAACAAAGCTCATTTTTAAAAGCAGCATATCACAAGTAAACCATACCGATGTTCTGTCCTCGCCCCTCAGGTTGAATTCTCGTACCCACCATTGATGCCAGATGAGGGTCATGACAGTAACCTGCTGCCAGAGGAGTGGAAGTACCTCCCTTTCCTGGCTCTTCCTGACGGGGCACACAACTACCAGGAAGGTACGACACACCTACAATATTTATAGTTTCATTTTCATAGTCGGTTAGTTAATGTGCTGGTTTGTTTGTCACTTCCATAACTCAGCAAACATGAGAGCGAAATACCGTTCTCCACAGGTCAGAGTGAGGTTTTAAAAATAAAAGACACATTATAAAAACATAAAACCATGTAACATTGTGCTGATGCGTTTATATGAAAAATGTCAAGTAAAAAAACATGTAACGCAGAATTGCTGGTGCATTTGTTTGCCCATGTATCATCCTGTGGTGTTGGCGGGATTCAATTCAATTCAATTCAATTCAATTCAATTCAATTCAATTCAATTCTACTTTATTTATCCCAAATTAAATCCTTGTGCCAGAAAATGCTTCAAAGTACAGTAACCACAATTTAATGTTCATAACAAGAAACAACCAGATCATCCAGTGGGTTCCCCAGGTCAGGGTCACTCACTGAGCCCGGTTTAGTAACGTTAGAGTATTAGATATCTGGCAAAATATACAGATATAAAAGATAAGAAGTTCATTCAAGGTGCAAAAGCAAAACCAGTGCCTAATAGAGCAACAAAAGGAGTAAGATAAGTACAGGATTAACGCACGTGATTGGAGAAAATGATATTGCACTACATTGGCAAGTGATCATGATACTGAAATGTAATATTGCACATGATGGACGGCAGCATGCGGAGAGTTCTGATAGCTTCGAGGAGAAAGCTATCACAAAGTCTGGCAGATCTTACAAGGATGCTGTGGGACCTCATTCCAGATGGCAGGAGTACAAAGAGGTGGTGGGTGGAATGGGAGGGGTCGGTCATTATGTTGGTGGCCTCTCTGATACACTGTGTCTGTACACTGTGTATCAGACTCTTAGTTGGACAGTAATGATATCATATCAGCTTGGCCTTTTGGAAGTTGTCATGGGCATTTTCTTTTTTTACTTTTTTTTCTCCAACATTTTATGGACCACATGATTAATTGATAAAGACAATAATTGTTAGTTGCAGCTTTACTTGCATCTTTACTACAAAAAGCTTTATTATTTACCGTCTTAATCTTTGACTGATGTTTAATTTAAACTGTCTTTTTAAGATAAAAGAGAAGATCAACTGTACATTTTACCTGAAAAACATGCAGAGGAGATGGTTTTGCATTTTTGCTCTGATGAACATCTACAGGTGATCAATCACATACATGCAAGTGCACGTTCCTGGTGGATTACTTTCTAACATGAATGCTGCATTT
Organism: Epinephelus fuscoguttatus; assembly: GCF_011397635.1. Classification (NCBI taxonomy): domain Eukaryota; kingdom Metazoa; phylum Chordata; class Actinopteri; order Perciformes; family Serranidae; genus Epinephelus; species Epinephelus fuscoguttatus. Next base: position 8,497,681 of record NC_064772.1, read on the forward strand.
CCACCGATTATCTCTTGATGATCCCGATGAAGATAAAGTAGTTGCCAATGTCTTGACCTCCCAGAGTTGTAAAATCCAGTCTTTGACTATTACAAATTGTGCTAAGATGTTTTGTCACCTGATAAATGCGCTCATCTGTTATTCAAAGTGGACTTCCAGGATTGTATTTTACTGTGAGGGACACCTATAACCCCATCCCAGAGGAAATTAAACACTCATATTGTGTATTTTCAAGTTTTTCTGCTGCTATTTGGTGTAAAAATACCACTTTGAATGTGGTGTTGAATTTTTATAAAGGTGGAAAATGAAGTGTTTTTTAGATCCTCATATGGCAGCTGACAGTGAGCGGATGAATCTGAGATTCAGCCTGTTTGATTTTGTGAAAGCAGGTGTCACTTTTGAGAGGAGAAACAGTATCCAGGCTGTAAAGAGAGATTAGGACTGTGTGTGATAGTGAGCTGACTCATGTGTGTGTGTCCTGTGTGTTGTGGCGGCTGTCATGTGACAGTCCTGTGGTTTCACGGCTGCCGTTCATACTGTACTGCGAAGGCAAACAGGAGGAACTGAGTCAAAGTTCAACGCCCATCAAACACTTATTGTTACAGGATGAGCAGTTTCTGTCTGCTGTGGCTTTTCTGCTGGTCAGCTCACTGTTTGTCGAAATAAGAAGTGAAAAATGTTTTCATGTTGCAGGAGTAAGCAAACTGTTCCCTGGGCAGAAGACGAATCTGTCAGCCTGAATGAAGGCAAAAACTTGAGACAAAATCTTTTAAACAATCTTCAGCTCAGAATCAGCACTGCAAGATTCCTCTCGCAAATATCTTTTGTGCTGCTCTTTACATTTCTGAATGTAGACAAACCTTCAGTCCCTGTCGTATATTAGTGTCCTTGTGTTTCTGCCGCTCCAGCAGACTGTTAGCTGATTAAAAAACCAACAGTGTTGTGAGCGACTCCCTCTGCACTGCGGCTCATAAAAACAGCAGTCACACTGATACCACTGGGTGTTGGTTACAGAGGAATACATGGAAAGGAAAACTACTATAGATGAACACAATCACCACACAGCTTGTATTAAATAAGACCGTTTAGTTGGACATAAATGACGACACAGTTACTGTCATCTTGCCCGATGCAGCCTTTCTTAAAGCATCCTTTTTCATTATTTTGATTTGTCTTGGCCTCCTGCATTCTTAAATTAAAAAAGCTAATGTGCAGGACAAGTCTGTTTTTGAGCAATTTGGGGGTCATTTTGGTCTGACAACGTGTGCCTTTACTGTCATTTTGCCTGTCTTTGGACCAGGTGAAACTGGACAGTCCTGGACTATGGCCACATCCACACTAATACAAATATTTGCGATCTCCGTGCACATAAGCGTTTCAGAATTAATCTTAATCCACACTGACAGGTCTGAAAACACAAATCAAATGGCCATTCATGTACACTGGGCATGCCCTTACTGGTGTAAACAGGAAGGAGATTGTCTACTCTGTGGTTGGTAGCTAAGTTGCAGAAGATAATAATAATAATAATACCAATACATTTATTTGTTACAGCACCTTTCACAGAAGTGCTTCACAAGATACAATGAAACAGTCATTACAATAAAACATGCAATCAGTAAAAACAAAGGCAATAAAACAATTAAAACAAAGCAACAAAAAGACAGTAAAAGAAAAGACAATAGAACATAAAGCAAATACAGACTACTGTGGAGCCAAAAAGAAACACACCAAAGAACAAGCATAAGATAATACAATTTAGGGTGGGACAAAGGCCATTTTGAAAAGATGGGTCTTCAGTTGTTTTTTTGCTGGACCTGGTTTACAGTCTAGCAGCAGCAATCTGGATTATTCGAAGACGGTTCAGAGATGCTTTGCTCAGGCAAGTAAAAAGAAAATTACAGTAGTCCAGTCGAGAGGACACAAAAGCACGGATCATCATCTCTAGCTCAGGTCGAGACATCACAGACCTGAGCTTTGCAATATTTCTTAGTTGTATAAAACAAGTACAGGTTAATGATTAAACATGATAATCAAAATGCATGGCCTGATCAAAAATAACAAAAAATTAAAGTTTGACCGCAAGCTGAAGAAAGGGACCCAATACTGTGGGAAACCTTTGAAGCTATACTATCTGAACCTCCGTCTTGTCTGTAGCCCTGTTTAAATAGGAATTGTGCAAATTTGCAGGAAAGCCTAATCAGTCTTCTTCCAGCATTGGCAGTATAAAAACAAAATTCAGGGAGTGCAGCAAAATGCCGCCTGCCTACTTTTGTTTATACAGAATGTGCCTTTTTTGGGGCAGTGGGGGGCGCGAGCAAAACGTGAGGCTCAGTGTGTGACTTAAACAGCCTTGCTCCGAGGGAAGCCGCTAAGTTGGCCTGTCCTTCACCGTTCCTGTCATTTGATGGTTAAAGGCCTCTTCATTTGCGAGGACAAGGGGGGCGCGCAATTCTTTGTCTCCCCAGTTGCTCATCTTTACAGTGTCTGTCAGGTTTGCATTTCCCCCTTGCCACTAGTATTAGCTGCTCATTCCGGCTATCAGCTGTTTCCTGTTTAACCACTGCCAGTGGGTCGCACATGTGGCGTCATCAACAGCTCCTCCCACAAGTCATCAAAAGCCCTCCCGTTGCGGAACGGCACCTCGTTCTTTTTAAACCAAAAAGGTTCCGCCAATATGTCTACCCTACGAGGCAGAAAATTTGGCACCTCGGACCAACTCGCCAATCCGCCTCTAAACGCTGTGTCTAACGCTTGCAACTTGCCTGCAAAACGGCCCAACATTCGCTGAAAATCTGGCTGTGTAAAAGGGGCTTGTGTTTATTTGTAAGTAGTTGTTTGACATCTAGTCCTTGATGGCAATCAGGCAGTTGTAAAGAACAGCAAGTTCATTGGTACTAACAGGCTTAAACGAGACAAACAGTTGAATATTGTCAGCATAACAGTGATATATGATATACCTGTGATCTGGCTGATAATGTGATCTAGTGAAAGCATGTATAAAGCAAATAATATAAGACCTAAGACAGAGCCCTGAGGTACACCACAGGAAAAAGCAGCAGTATCAGACCTGAAATGACCAAGACCAAGATACTACAGAGATGGTGAAAAGTAAGAGTTGTTACAAAGCAGATACGGCAGCATATTAGAGCAATACTGGGAGCATTATCCATCATTGGAGCCAGCTGCAAAGCACATGTGGTGTCTGCGTCATTGTTTTTAAAAGTCTCCCTTTTTATACTAAAATGCAGCCCTGGAGTTTTCAAATGAAAGTGGGGTCAGCAGTGAAAAGTGGTAGAAATGCGATAAAATTAATGTTTTTTGATGTACACCATTGTCCCAAAACGCAATGCTTAGAGGAAATGGAGCGGTTCATAGCTGCAAAATATTAAAACAAATTGCTGGAGAAAGATCTCACAAAAGAAATTAAAACAAGTACTATGTTTATTATTAAAAACATTTAGTTGTTCTCTTTTTTGTAGCCTTCCAAAATACGCGAGAGATACACAAATTACTAGCTCATGATTACATGGGATATGTACAAATTTTGGTGCATTGCATTTTGTAGGAAAACATATTAACTATATGAAAACAACTTTCTTTATTATGGGTAGGAATCACAAAAATACGATACGATATTACAATGATTAAGTCATAGTGAGATTATTGCAATTTTAAAAGTTTTGCGATGTGCTAAGTATTGTGACAACATATACTGGGATTTATTACCTTTTTTCAACTGCTAATTATGGAAAAACTTTGTCAACATCAGTGTATTTTCTAATAATATATCCCTTTTCAGTCTGTTCACTTCAGGCATTATTATTGCAGCAAAATATATATTCGAACTGTAAAAACAATTGATTTTGTTATTGTAGTAGCTTACCAAAAGTTTCATTTCTATTTGAAATGTTAATAGTTTATACAATGAAACATGATACTTGACATCTGTGTATTGATAGGCAAAATATCATGATACATTGTTGTATTGTTCTCCCACTCTCCCATTATTTTTAACCTTGTACATAGGATTTAAGTTATGCTTAGTGAAGATAGTTTGCTTTTGTTTTTGCACTGAATGGGAATGCATTTTGTTGTACTTGTACAATGACAGTAAAGATATTGATTATCTTTATTCTTCAGTAGTTATTGTTAAAAAAATCTCTTTTCCTTTACCTACTCTTATGATAAACCTAAAAAGCTGAAATAATTAGTAATGCCTCTGTAATAGGAAGAAAATAAAAACAAGTCTCAACCAAAGTACATTAAAATATGTCTGATATTTAAGCAATATCACACGAGAGGGAGTGATGTTATACTTGTATATCGTCACGGCTGTGATTTGGTCATAGGAGACAATCACAGCTGTGACGATATACAAGTATAATATCACGAGCTGGAGTGTGATATTGCTTTTATACAACAGTTCAACAGTTCAACAGTTAAATAAGCAAGGCTGATTAAGAAATGTTGAAAAATGAGGACAAAATAGATAATTTAAGCATTTTATTTGTCTTCCGCCAACAAAAATAGTTCCCTCAGAACTCCGCTGTCACCGTTGCTATGTAACGCAGACATGGTGCGCCAGGCACTTACTCTTTACACACATTTATCTGCACATTTCCATTAATTGTGCAGCCGGTGAAATAAGTCTGGTGACCGCATGATGGACTGTCGCTTCACAGGCACAGCCGACTCTGCCTTCTGATCTGACAGTATGTTGCTCCATTGTTTCCTGCTCTCCATGGATGGCTTCCTGTAACTTTTTTAATGAGCTCTCAGACCTGCAAGACAAAAGGTATATTTTAGGGCCCGACTCCTAATTAGAAGACTAACTTTACACATAGGCTACGTTAAAACAACATCATACCTGTGCCCACTCACTGTCATGATCTCCCTAGCTTCAAGTCCTGCATCTGACAGCTTCTGTATGGCAGTCACCCTGAGGCTGTGATTGGTGTAGATAGCTGTTGTCCCCGCCTCTTTACACATCTTCGGCAGCATCTGTGCGAGTGAGTTTATTCCCAGCGGAGCTTTAGTGTACCAGATATTGTCTGTGTGAGCTGCTGTCATCCTGGGCTTCAGATAAAAGGCATTTGCATCTGGTGGAAGTTTGTTTAAATACTTTTCCAGGGATGCAACGCAACTGCTGACCTAACTGACACTAACCGTCAGTTTTGATTTGATTGTTGATTGCAATCAGCTGTGAGGCGAAGTGATACATACACAGTGAAATAACCGTGATGTTGTACTCCAATATTGTCATGGTTTTACTGTCTCTCGACCAATCAGATTGCAGGGCCAGAACTGTTGAATAAAACATCCGTTTATCACTACCCCTGTTTATTGGCACATCTTGTACTTGACGTTGGTTCATAGGATCAATTTTTCCACTGTGCAGTGTTTTGTTTTTTTTTTTTGTTTTTTTTAAACGACGGGTTTAAATTCCTAAATGTTTACAGTTATAGCATGCATGTTGCAGTCCTCAGCTGGTTTTTATTGGCTCTTTTAAATGAATTATTGTCTCTGTTTGTAACCAGGTCAGCCAGAGAGTTATTTGTTGTTTAAAATACATTTTAGGGACCTTAAAGTGTGAAATTATCCAGTAAATCATGAGATAAAACAAGAGATTAATCTGACAGCCTAAACGCACATCTAAACCAAAACTATATTTTTCTGCTTTCTTATAGTTTTTATAATCTTGCAGCCCTCAGATTTATTTTGCGACATCAGGAACTGCTGAGCCTAACATAAATATTATGTAGAAGCAAATCAGTTCCCTCATTTTCCTGCAGCAGGCTGCTCTTCGTCAGTCCATGCACCTTTTAGAAGCAGCTTTCAGGAAGCAGAATCAACTTTTATCGTAGACATGTGAGTGTGAACTGTAAAGCAGAGAGTTGGAGGCTGTATTTTGTGGTGCATCTGTGGCCTCAGTCCAGATGCCCCGTTGTTGGACCCCTGCCTCTGCTTAATCTGTGACGTCTGCAGTCTAACCTTTGTGACTCTGCTGTCATCTCGTCCAGAGGAGATCTTTATAAACCACATTATAAGACCCTCCTCTCCTCAGAGGGAATGGAGGCTGTGAGTCATGGCATTTCACTTCACTGCTTCCTTTCTTTGTTGATGTTTCTGCACGAGTTGTTTTTCCTGCTAACGGGACTTCAGGCGATCAGTGATGTGATGGTATAATTTGTATTACTGGGTTGTAAAAATCATAAAAATCTATATCGTCACACACTTGGATTCTTGAGCTTAAACAACCATAATTTACTGACTGTTTTCTGAATCAAAGCACATGAAGTTCCTGATAAATTTCCTACATTCCACATCAGTTTCTATTTACCTTTGCCTGTGGAAAGCGCTGAATAACGAATATCCCAGTTTGAGAGTTGAGTTGCCAGAACAACATTTATTTTACTTGCACAATAATAAGGATACAAAATACATACTCATAAAACTTCAGTTAAAAGCCCGGGCTATTATTAGCTTAAATCACAGAAATCAACAGGCCTGTGTTTGGGACGGATCTTTAATTCCTTTAACACAAAACTGCCAATCAGTAAATGTGGGGAAATACAATCAATTTTTTTATTTAAACCAGTATGAATATTACTTGTTTAAAAATTAGGCGCCAGATAACATTAATTATGAATCATTCATTTGATGTGGCACCGACAGACAGCATGTCAGAGAGAGCGAGTTACTCGAGGATTACCCGGCGCACTGACGCAACACCACTTTATCCTGTTAAACCAATACTCAGAACTTGGATTAATTGTTATGAAAAACCCTCTTGATTCTTTTGATCTGAGGACCCTTATGGACTGAAGGAATATGAATAATTTACAGGGTAATCGGGGAATAGACGTAATTTGAGGGAGTCAGCAACCTGGTTTTATACATCCGAAAAACTTCTATTAAAAAAAAAAGAATTAACTGCTTGGCAACCAGACCAGGCCTCTAATTGAGACAGGCCTTTATCTGTCAAAATGTGTAGCCACACCGGGCTAGTAAAAGGGACTGGGTGTTAAACTAGAACTGGGCTTTTAATTTAAGTTTTACAGTACATAGAAAAGCTAGTAAATGTCCTCCCCTATTCAAACAAATAAAAAAAATGCCAATATTATCATTGAAATGAAACAAAACAAGCAAACAACAAACAAGTAAACAAGGGACACGTAGCATAAACAATATCTATATACACAGAACATACACCAGTAATAAAAGAAAGACAGCAAGCAAAAAAAAAACAAACCTAAGTAGATAAATAACCAACAGAAGCATTTTGCCATAAGGTCAAGATGAAATTTCTTAAACTGTGTCCTAAAAGCTTGCAAGAAAAAGAACAATTTCAGCCTGTTATTGTAGACAAGCAATAACAAACTCTTTGCTCAAAGCATGGTGGGACATTTGGTCATATATTGCAGGAGAAATGACGATGTCTCAGATGTCAAGCGCGTCTTGAATGCTCCAAAATGAATCTGTTTGGGAGACAGAGCCTGCTCAAAACTGCATGACATCACTCCTCAAACCTAATTAAGTACACAAGGGCTGCAGAGTCACTGGTAAACAGACTATTGTGTTGTTTAGTTCGCAACAAATATCCTATTTTATAAACTCTACATAATGTTTTGTGTGTAAAAATCTTAATTTGTAAAGTAACTAAAGCTGTCAGATAAATGTAGTAATGTAGAGAGAACAATCTTTCCCTCTGAGATGTAGAGGAGTAGTAGGAAGAAAATACTCTGGTTAAGTACAAGTATTTCAGATTTATACTGAAGCACAGTACTTGAGTTAATGCACTTAGTTACATCCCACCTCTGGTTGTACCGTCCACTAGATCAGTGGTTCCCAGCCTTTTTCTTTCAGGGACCCCTTTTCTATCATCGAGTCAACCGATGACTCCTGACTGACATGTTTCATGGATATTTCACATTATATTCAATACTCAACAATAACAATACAGAACAACTAATAAATTGTACAATAACCCAAGTAGTGAACACAATAATTGTAGGAAGTCTGTAAAATCAACACGAGCGGTTACGTCAGCCGGAGGCCTCTACGTCTGGAAGACAGACAGGACAGGAGAAAACTTTTCTCTAAAAGTTTTCTTAGAACCATATGGGAATGGTATAAGTATGAGTTTTTATTTCTGGTGGAATTCACTTACATTTTAGTGTGCCATCAGCTTATTAATAGCATTTTAACCTAAACAAAGAAAAGAAAAGTGTAAAATTCCTAGAAAGGTGAGTCTCGCTTTAACTGCGTACTCCTGTAATGCAGGGTGAGGCTGTTAGCAGAGTGAAGGCTCTGTGATTATAGTTTTTCACCCACCATGCCCTTATTTCTTCACAGAAATGAATTTTCAAAAGGCCCATATCTCACACCACTTACAATCAAGAAGGCCCTGTGACCCCCATGTTTGAAATCAGTGTCTTAGAAATTACATTTATATGCAGCTCATTTGAAACAGGGGCCGGGGGAGTTTGCATTGTTCTCCAGGTACAGTCCAAAAACATGCAGGTTAGGTTAATCGGTGACTCTAAATTGCCCGTAGGTGTGACTGTGAGCGTGAATGGTTGTCTGACTCAGCCCTGCAATAGTCTGGTGACCTGTCCAGGGTGTACCCAGCCAGCCTCTTGCCCAGTGTCAGCTGGGATAGGCTCCAGCCCTCCTGCGTCCCCTAACAGGACAAGCGGTTATGGAAAATGAGAGAATGAATAATTTGAAACAGCAGATATGTTTTTGAGGGAGGCATAATGCCAAGATAGTTACGATTTCTCAACGTATCAACGAAACTCAGTCTATCAGCAAAATGTTAACTGACAGTGTATTTTGTTTTCTGCCACAGTTGGCAACCCTGCAATACACTATCCACTTGTAGTGACTATAACATTATTTGTCTGTTATTAACTCTTTTATTATCATTTAACGTTAATCACAATCTTTCCATAAATTTAACCACAGACAGGTCACAGTCCTGTTCTGTCTATGTGCAGCGTGGTACATAACTTAAGTGTTTAGTTCAAAGTAACATTGTCTCTGAACATCAGAGGCAGCGATTACAGTCTCACGACAGCATAATTATTAAAACACTGTCATATTATACAGATGTAATTTCTGGGAGACAGGTTTGGTAATTATGAGTCTGAACATGCAGAACAACAGGTTTCAGTTCTTTAACATCAGTGATGTTTAAATTGAAGAGGGAAAAAAAATAATCTGCTGATTGACATGTAGGACATGAACAGCTTGTATATTCTGGCAAGTTTATCCAGTTTGGCAGCTGTGATGTCTTTGAGTGTAACTCTCTCCTTTGTACTTTACTCTTATATAACCATCCTATCATCCTCTTGCTGTGCAGGTGCATGCATTGATTGTTCTGCAGTGTGAATCCTGCACAAGAGGAAAGCTGAACTGCACTTACACATGATCTGTCTTATGTATGTTGGATAGAGGATGCTTCTGTCATGGAGGTCATGAGTGTTTTGTAGATCCTGATGGGTACTCTGCACAAAAGAATTCATGGTTCTGTATATTAATGGGACTCATTTTATTGTGTTGCAGACACTGTGTTTTTTCACCTGCCACCTCTAAACGAGGACATGAAGTGTGTCTACGGAGTTTCCTGTTATCGCCAAATAGAAGCAAAGGTCAGTCTTTTCTTCACTCAGTCAGTCAGTCTTTTCTTCACCCAGAGCCACAAAGCCTTGATTTTGTTTTCTACCCCAGTGAATATATGTGGCCAAAAATATGTAGACACCAGTGCAGGGAGAAATACTCAAGATATTTTACTTTTGAAGTAAAACTAGCCGCACCACATGGTAGAAATATTCTGTTACAACTAAAGAAAATTAAAAATGTGAACTGTACAAAAGTAAAGATACAAAAGTATTCACATCAACATATTCTCAAAGTACAGAAAGTAAAAGTACTCCAAAAAGTACTACAACCCCAAACTGTCAAAAGATTGAAGAGTAAAAGCTTAAAAGTAAGATACATTATTTAAGTTAAATTTATTAGTTAAAAACAACTTAAAATTAAGTTAAAACAACATATATCAAACCTCTGTACAGAAATAAAGTCATTTTCTTAATTGTCTGTTACAGTAAATAACTTTAGCGAACAAGTAGTGAAACTTACAACTCTTAACTCCATAAATATACATATATATGTATATATATATATACATATACATATATATAGTTTTGGCCATGTTTACCACATGCACACAGGGCATCTTCATCTGTGTTCTTGATTTGATTAGAAGAAAAGAAAATGAAGCATCTCCTGTTTCTTTTTTTGTCTCATGACTTCAGTTTTCATGAGGTGGTCTGCAGAGTGATTCGTCATGCGGCGGTCTCACAGTGTTCGCTATGTGGGATAATAGTTACATGTTTTAAATGTCTCCTCAGGCCCTGAAGGTCCGGCAGGCTGACGTCACCAGGGAGACGGTTCAGAAGAGCGTCTGTGTCCTCAGTCGAGTGGTGAGTCAGTCACAGGACGATGCTGATTTCAGTCTCAGTAGCTTTACATGCTGTGAGTAGTGAACTCACTGACCTGTGACATCACTGCGATCGTGTAAGAAGTGAGAGGAGGAGGCAGGTATGGGAGCGAGGAGGCGATAAAAGAGTCAATATGGTGGGTCCCAAAAGTACCACAGCGGTTTAAATGACTTACAGTCAGCTTTTTAATGGTGTACGGTAGTTTCACCACAAGACTACAGGTTTATATATGACACTGAAGTAACCATTAGATCAGGGCTGTCACACTCCTCTTAGTGTGTTATCAACGCAAAAAGCACCCTGTCTTGTCTTTATGACACGAACTGGGCTTTCAACTAACTTTAGTGTCATCCTAGCTAATACTTGAAGCTAAGAGCAAATGACGTAATATAAAGAGCGAGAGTGTCCATGTAGGGCAGGAGGGAGGGGAAGTGGATGGGTCAAACAGAACTGTACTTTCATCCAGAAGGTCAGAGCTCATGTCCTGTGTGAAACCAAAACTCACTTAGTACGTTTACATGACACAAGAAAAGACTGATTTATTGTGAAAGTCAGACAAAAACCAAGCTTTTAAAATACATGTAAACATGTTAGTCCGACTGAAATTGTACTGAATAGAATTTCTCAAAGTCAGACTAAAACACCTATACAATGCAACTGTGAGTCGAATCACTCCTGCATGTGCAGTATAGAGTCAATTGGACCCAAACTGGCCGAGGCACTCTGCACATGCTCCCCAGTTTCCGCCCCTGGCTTTGACTTGGAAGTTGAATAGCATTAAATGTGTAACAGAAGAAGAAGCCGGTAACAACATGGAGAAATCTACATCCAGACGTACATTTTTAAAAGTTGTCTACCATTGTCCCGCTTTGCTGTTAGCCATCGCTAACTTTTTTGTTTGGTCTGTGATGCAATAGGTCAACTGGAAAAAGGTCCAATACTAACATGCTGAAAGGGGTCATATCGCCACCCATGGTAGAAGAGTCGGACATACTTCAGTCAATAAACTGACTCCCCTCCCATGCTTGCATACTGGGACAAGGACAGTGGTCCGATTAAATGGCCTAGTTGAGCTATAACTGTAGCTCGACTTAACTGCATGTAAACACACAGATTATTGTTTTAACGTAACATTCTGCAATCAAAATAGAGTCTTTTCTCTAACAGGGCAGTCCAGCAGCAATCTATCAGCGCTGTATATTACATTTATATAACCACAATACCAACAATTTTAATTCAGCTCCAGCACTTTTATATTAAATTACTTAAGTCATTACAGTCGTTATGTATCTGCATTTACTTGGCGCCTGCTCCCTGCAGGTATTTTGTTGATGAAACTGTGTTAAGGGTTTATATTCACTAAATTAAGTGCATTTAATATAAAGGACTTTTTTCAAATTGAGGACTTTTGGGTGATGATGTCATGAAGAAAATTAATTTGAATGTAATACTAATGAGATTTCCTACAGCCCTATTTCTTGGTGAAACAGCAGTGTACACAAGTGAGTTCTCATAATAATTACTATCTTGTATCACATATTAAAACATTTAGGAAAAGGATTTAACATCTTTTGATTTTTTTTAAATTCAATTTTTGGATATGTTTAAAGCAATGTTTTGAGCTCTTGCTGATTGAAAGAAACAACATAAGCACTATTTTCTGACTTATACCGTAAATGATTAATTGAGAAAATAATTTTTTAGATGAATCAATCATGAAAATAAGTGGCGTGAAATGGGGTTTCTGAAGCTATTCGACCATCAGACGAGCAGCTCTAATGAATATTTTAAGGTTTTCTTATATTCAGACAGCCAAGATGTAAGGAGATGTGTTTTACCTGCTTGACAGTTTCGACTGAGACTCCAGTCTTCCTCAGAAGCATCATCCGACATGCTGCTGATGAAACTGGTGCTCCTGGTGTCTGTGGGCATATAGTTGCAGGAGGATGCAAACAGTATGAAGCTTTTGATGTTGGTCCAGCTGCTCTGCTGATCCTCTTAGAAAGTTTCTCATCTGCCTTCCACATCACTGCTATTTCTGAGCATTACTGTTTTAGGTCCTGGTGGGAAGGATGCTTTCATAATGTAAACAAACAAATTTTAGGCATGCAGCAAATGTTTTTACCCAGAAAAATACTTGAATATTGGAGCTACTGTCGGTCAGCTGCCCTCCACTCCACAATTTTTCTAAGAGAGGTTTAATGAGGAGGACTACACTGGAAACAACAGATCTTATCATGTCTGATTATTTCCTGCTACAAATAGGATAAAACATTTGGGAAAAACAGGAGTCATGATTGAGTGTTGCTTGTCTGACACATGATCTGCTGCTGACAGTGTTTGTTTTGATCTCCAGCCTCTCTACGGTCTGCTACAAGCTAAACTACAGCTCATCACACATGCCTACTTTGAGGAGAAAGACTTCTCTCAGATCTCTATTTTAAAGGTGAGAATAAAGCTGTCTGTTATTGTTTCACTTTTCTGTTATCGCCTCCTCTTACCTTCCTGTTTCCTCCTCTGACCCTGCAGGAACTGTACGACCACATGAACGGCTCTCTGAGGGGCTCGGCTCTGGAGGGATCACAGGTTTATCTGGGTGGGTCAGACTCTCATTTCTCTAAACATTTCGGACATAGAGAACAGTTGCATGTCACAGCTTGCAGGATGAGCTGCATACTTGTGTCACAAATGCAAATAATAGTGAATTTAAACCCACTTTTATGAACTCAGGAAAGCTTTAGGAAAATGACAAATGGATGCAAATGCGTGTCATTTTGTACAAAATATTAGTAAATCTGTTGCTATATATGAATAGAACTTAATATATCCTAAAATGCTCACTAGAGGAGTAAAATGATTTAACAGCAACTCAGAAACATTGATATTGAATTGTTTTGTTGCTCCAGAGATGCAGATATTCCCATGTTTTCATGTCTAAGTGACTAATTGGAACAACAATTTTTGCATTTGGTCCAGTAATGAGAGAGAGCGCTGCAGCCAGCAGTGGTTGAACAGGCTGCAATGTAATCACAAAGGGCATATTCGCACCATCACTTTACATCCACTTGTTTGTTTTTGCCACTGACAGGATCTGATTGTTATTTTAAGTGTTTGACAACATTATGGAGAGGCAAACCCACCAGACTCCATTTAAAAAAAAAAGCAGTAATTTTATCACTGTAAAAGCACACTTCATTGAAAGTCGACAGAAACAAAATACAACTCACAAAAGCTATCTTGGCTCGTCTTTCCACTGTTCCAACAATCACCAACTTTGGTTTGGTCAAAATAAACCTTAAATTCACCCAGTTAGATGTGAGTTTGGTGGCTGTGGCTGTGGCAGTGGCGATTTCAGGGCTGTTTCTGGTTAAACAAAAAGGTCTGTCTCTGTAGGGATCCTTCCTATAATGCTGTCAGGCACCTTAAAAAATAATTTTACCCAGTCAGTGGCAAAAACAAGCATTTTTAGTGGACGTACATTGACAGTGTTAAAATGCCCAGAGTGGTTATACTGAAGCCTGTGACACTGACAGACTCTAATTATTTTTGTATGTGTCCCACAACATTATGGGAAGGATCCCTACAGAGATAGACTGTTTTTTTTTTTGAAGAGTAGGATCCTTTTTGTGTAATTAAAAACAGGGGTGTATAGTGCCAGAATATTTTCATGTCTAACTGGGTAAATTAAGGGTTTATTTCAATCAAACCTGAGTTTGATATTATTGGAACAGCGGAAAGATTAACCAAGATGGCTTTTGTGAGTTTTAGAATGTTTCCGTTGACCTTGAATAAAGTTTATTTTATGATGATAAAATCAATGTTATTTTAAATGGAGTCTGGTCCCATTAGTCACTTGGATACAAAAACGTATTCATGCATTTTTATCCGAGAGTAAATTTATTCATTGCTGATACTCTGTTTGTTCTCTCTCCTCAGGGTTATCACCAAGAGATTTAATACTGCACTTTCGACACAAGGTAGAGAATTACAGACTGAACAATAATGTGAAGCTGTAAAATGTGTCAGCTTGTAATTTAGTGGTTGTTAGGGGTTTTTTGAAATATAAATGATTTTTTTAATTTTATCTTCATAGGTTGTCATCCTCTTCAAGCTTATTCTGCTGGAGAAGAAGGTACAATCGGAAACAAATCTTTTCTTTCTTCTCTATAGCAATGCAGAACTGTTGAAAAATGACGCTGCACAGTATGTCTGTTTTGATTTTTTTTGTTTGTTTGTTTATGATTGCAGGTCCTGTTCTATGTGTCTCCTGTCAACAGACTAGTCGGAGCTTTGATGACAGTTTTATCGCTGTTTCCAGGTCAGGAACTCCAATAGATCTTCTCTCCTCCTGCATGTTAAATCAGGCTGTTGTAAGGATGGGGCACAGGCATTTTAAATGTATCTGCACAGATGTAAAAAGGACACAAATCAGGCTCTGGATTGACACAGAACAGCCTTAAAAATTTACGTTAATGTGCAAATTGGCAAATCATTATCAGGTTGAAAAAGGTAGTTTAAAAAAATGAAAAATATGTTGTTGAGTAGTGTGGCTCTGTCAGCTGGGGTCCGTTTCACAAAACAGGTTCAACAAACTCTGAGTCTAAACCTGAACTCTGAGTTGATCTACTCTGAGATAGGAAACTCTGAGTTTCCGGTTCCAGAACAGCTGATTTGAATCAGTTTAATCAACTCGGAGTAGTTTCACCTGGAGTTAAGCGCGTGCACCACGACTATAAAAAGCCAGCATCAATGGAGCCCCGATTCGACGAGTCACCATGGCAACGGGGAAGAGGAGGGCTGCGTTTTTCACCCCACTAGAATTAGAAATCTTAATGCGCTCATACGGAGAGTTTGCACACGTTTTCAAAAAGAAGTGCAACACCGCTGCAGCTGCAAAAGAGAGGGAGACGGCGTGGGAGAACATTGCTGCTCGGGTCAATGCAAAGTTTAAATGTAGTCCTTTGCAATCACAATAATATTACTGGGGAAAACTGCTTGAATGGTAGCCTATTAATTTATTTCATTTAGGTGCATGAGAAGCGTATTTGGCAGCAGTTTAGGATGAAATATAAAAACATTGTTCAAACAGGTAAGACCTCGGCATAATCTCATGGGGGTACCTGATTTTGATCACGCTATACATTGTAAAGTAAATATTAAGTGGCTGTTTGACTGTGCAGTTGTTTTATCCCCAACATAATGCCGTTTTCACACACATAAATGTCTTCTCATCTATATCATGTTCTGTTAAATAATTAAGCCTATTGAAACTAACACAGACTTCTACTCAGCCAGCAGAAAGAAGGCAGATGCCTGTAAAACGAGCACACTTTTCTGACCACCCTGCATACATTTGCCTTACTCAAGTGCTCAGCCTCTCCGACATTGTACAAAAAACTTCCATTTGCAAAGAAACGCAGCGCATTTTTATACAGTCTATGAGCGCAACACACAATATCTGCTGGGATGTGAGAGCATGACTATGATTGGTAATGTTGCAAATGTAAGGACGGATTAGGTTGTGTATGTAGATGATGGACTGTGACGTGAAACGGTACAGCTCAAAAAGATAACTGTGTGGAAATGCTAAAACATCTATGCGCGGTCTGATAACCATCTCCCGACGAACATTTAATTCTCTGCGCAGTAATGCTGCTCCTTCATCCACGGGATCGTTATCAAAAGGACATGTCATGTTAGTGAAAAAAGTCGCCACCTACTGTGCCTAATGGACTTGTAATACTGACTCTGATTTCTTAAATGATTTTTTTAATGACAGATGGCAGAACTAGGCTACGTCAAAACTCGCCTGCTGATTGAATGAATGAGGAAATCAAATGGAGTGTGTGGCTTTGAAAGAGGGCGGAGACAGAGAGAAACTCGAGGTTCATTGAGAAAAACCTGGTCCCGACCAGGTTAGGTTCATAGAGTCTGTTACTACGGTAACTGACCGAGAGCTTAAGTTACCTCTCTCTCTGAAACAGGCTAGAGTTACCCCTCTTTCTATGGTTTGAGTTACCTCCCTTTTTGAAACAGAAAACTCAGAGTTTCCCTCATTTCAGGGTTAACAGACTCTGAGTTTTCACTAAACCTGCTTTGTGAAACGGACCCCAGGTGTGCAAGATGTGTATCTGCGTGAATAATCCTAAACACAGACAAACGTCTTGATATAACATTTTGGAAAAAGAGAAAAACATTTGAAGCAATGGAAAAGTGTACAGAGAGAGTATAACATAAGCACAAAACTCATAAAAGCAAATGGACAATAATGACACTAATGTCATTTACTGCTTATAAACTGAAGTTTTCGTTGGTAAAATTAAGAACTTGTTACTTCTTAAAACATCTCATAATCTTGCTGGAAAAATCAGGACATGTAGGAACATGTAGAAACCTGCAACATGTCCAACAGACAACTAGTAGACAGTAAACTGGATTATTGGTGACTAGGGAGGCTGAAATGAAGTGTTTCATTGATCTGGTTTGTGTAGGTATGATCGAGCACGGCCTGGTGGACTCATCCCACTACAGGCCAAAGAGCAGCTTGTCAGAGGACATCACTCTGGTCGAAAGCGTCTCAGGAGCAGAGGAGTTCGTCTCTGTGTCTGTCACCGACATCGCCAACACTACACTCGAGGCAGAGGAGACTGCCCAGCCCGCTGCAGAGTCTCTGTCCTCTGGGAACAGCACAGAGGGGGACAATCATCTCCTCAAACCTCCGTCACGCACCTCTCCAGAGTCCTCAGAGAGCGACTGGGAGACTCTGGATCCCAGCGTGTTGGAAGAAAGTCCCAAAGAGGCAGCAGAGGGGAAGGAGACGGAGCTACGGGATGCCTTCGACTCCAAGCCGGGGACGCCCATCACTGTGCAGCCACAGTCCGCCATCGGTCAGGGAGGCGTCGTCCAGGGTCTGGTGTCTGGTCTGGAGGAGGATCAGTATGGGCTACCTCTCCCCATCTTCACTAAGGTAACACTCAGACTGTGAGACGCTCGCTGGGTCATTCCTTCTCAAATCAGATAGAGCTTTTGTTTACATTTCAGAGTTAGACAGTAAATACTATTTTAGACCAAAAAAAAAAAATTCCTTAATTTTCACAATTTTTTTTTTTTGCTCCCGTGAATATTTATTTCTAAAAAGGTCAAAGGCAGGAAGCCATTTTCAGGGTTCAGCACCTTGAGACATATAACTCCTAGAGCCGTGAAATTTAGTTGGGGCACAGAGAAGCAGTGTACAGCACAATCTGAGTGATAGAAAGGCACAGGTAACATGGAGGCACCTTGTAAAGTTACATACAAAGTGCCCACATATAGACCTCGTCTCACAGAAATTGTCAAGATCCTCGGAATCAGTCTACATCAGCATTTTGACATCTCAAAAAGGCAACAACCTTGGCTTGTTATACTTGCCATATATCGGATTCTGTTCATGTTAGCTCCCCTGAAATTTATTATAACATCTATCAGACACTGTATTTTGGGCTGGAAAAAATGAAACATCTGTATGTATACTTTGGGAGACTGCCTGGGGCCTGAAAACCACCCGTTCTACACGTTTTTCCCCAATTTTCAAGGGCCAGTAACGCAAACTATGACATGTACTTGTGTTTCTCAATCATTTGGATCCATTATACACCACTTTGTCTGTGCCACTACCAAATTTCATTAGGAGTGAATGTCTGAAAATGCAGAACCCTAAAAATCACTTAAATTTTTTTAAAGGGGAACTAATGTTTTTTTCAACCTGGGCCCTATTTTCCGATCTACTTTTGTCTAAATGAGTGATAACATGTTCAATATTTGACATTTCTCCAGTATGAAACTAGGGCTGACCTGCCTGCAGCCCGTGAGCGCACGCTATATTAAATAATAGGGCACTTGAACAACGTCAAACAATGTCAAAATACGTCCACTAAAAGTGCATTTTTTTCCACACAGATAGGCTTGGATTGTTAGAATAATTATCCGACAACATAATGGAAAGGAGAAATGAACGTCTGTGTTTACCTTTAGCTGGATTCGGACATGTTCCTCTGCCTGTTGCTGCTCCCTCTCTCCCCTTGTGTGCTCTTTAATTTCAATGAGGTCTGCATCTGTGTACGTCCGTGTACTCCGTGTTCTAATAAATACGGGTGGTCATCAAATTCAAACGACTCATCCAGATCCGGTTGGTCAAAATCGGGAAAAAATTTGGACGTCTTTGTTGTGACAAATCTAAACACTCACTCGCCCGTATTTATTTGAACACGGAGTACACGGACGTACAAGGACGCAGAGCTCATTGAAATTGAAGAAAAAAAACATCAATTCCCCTTTAAGGTACAAGAATGACAAAATTCTAAGGGGGTTAAAACATTATGCAGTCCTCTAAATTCAGCAAAAACATTCAACAGAATGGAGCGTATCCTAAAAAGTAAACAAATATAAAAGATAAAAAATAGATTAAATATAAATAAAAATGTCGAAATTTTAAATTTTAATCAATATATATAAAAAATCAAATTAATTAATATAAAACAAAATAAGATAAAATATGGTAGAATAAAATAAAGCACATTGTGTGAAATAGTAAATACATAGAGTTTGGACCAAATCTAAAATGTAAACAAAAACCTGTATGTTATTTGACACAGGATGACCCCTGGTGTAATTCAAATGAAAGGCATGTTTCACTCGAGCTGAAAATACTGTAAAACCAGTTGTATTCCAGTGACACCAATAAACTAGATGCTTTAAACTGGAAAGTGAAAAGTACGGACAGATTCATCATGCTTAGCTGGAGCTGCATGGATCGATAATAAGATCTGTTGTAGTTTAATTTATTTGACATTATGAGCTAAGGGACATCACACACATCTATAAATGTCAAGGTCCAAGACTCATTTCCTTTGTGATGGAATATTGTGTGTGTGCTGGTGTATGTGTGTATGTGAGTGTGGGAAACCATCTGCCATTTTTATTTATTGTTACTTCTCGTATTACTTTTGGCAGGATTTTGCCCAAAAATAACGACCTGCATGTCAGTGGGCTGCAGATATATTTCCAAACGGCTATGAAATGACATAATATTTACATCCTAAACATCTATAGATTTTATTTTGGAGTATCAGTAGTTTTTTTCTCAACTTTAGTAACCTAAAGAAGTGCCAGACTTTTGTTTAATTTTGTATTATTTTATAAATTTAACTTTTAAATGGTGAAAGGCTTATTATTATTATGTTTCTGTCCACATTTGGAGCTGATAAAAGATCAATATTAGTTTATAAGTAACCTATGAAATTGTGCTCGCAACTCATCAAATAATCAGCCATGTGTGTTTTGGGTTCAGCAGGATATCAGTCCAGATTTAACACTCAGTGTGTGACAGCCGTACAGAAAGTGACCTTTGCCTTCTGTTGCCAGGGTTACCTGTGTCTGCCCTACATGGCCCTGCAGCAGCATCACCTCCTGTCAGACGTGACGGTGCGTGGCTTCGTTGCTGGGGCGACCAACATCCTCTTCCGCCAGCAGAGGCACCTCAGTGATGCAATCATCGAGGTGAGTCCTGCATGTATGAAAGATCTGATTTGAATGGAAGACTGTAATAATTGTGGGCTTGAATTAAACTTGAAAGTTTTTTAAAAATAATCTGTGTGTTTTGTGTCGTAGGTGGAAGAAGCTATCATTAACATCCAGGACCCCGAGCTCCGGAAGATCCTGAGTCTGACGACGGCGGACCTGCGTTTCGCAGACTATCTGGTCAAACACGTGACGGAGAACCGTGATGATGTTTTCCTGGATGGGACTGGGTGGGAGGGTGGAGACGAGTGGATCAGAGCCCAGTTCACCCTCTACCTGCACTCCTTACTGTCGTCAGCATTACAGCAAGGTAGGAATGCCCAGGCAGTCGCTCCTTTACCAACCATACATACATATACATATATATAGTTATTTTTTACTTCAACTACTGGAAAAGCATTGATTTAGTTTTTCTGAACATGCAGCTCACTAACTTCTTATACTAATAACTCATCTTCATTATGGCATTATGATGTGGAGCTGCAATCATTGCGTCATGCGCACACACACACACACACACACACACACACAAGAATCATCACACGTAGTCCACTTTGCACTGACTCCAAGCGTCTCTTTTGTTTCTCTTTGTTTCTCGTGTCATCTCCGTTCAGATAACGAGAGGCTGCTTGCTGATTACGGCGCTCATTTCATCGCAGCCTGGAGGATCACCCACAACTACCGGGTGTGGTACAGCAACAAGCACCCTGCCATGACTGCCATCACTCCAGGGTAGGTGGACAGCAAGAACACCGACATCTGCCTGAAAAACATCACACCTTCAGCAGAAACGTCAGTTCGGCTGGGACCTTAAAAGTATTTAGGTTCAATACCCAACAACAACAAGAGTTGGGAAACAAATGTCACCTGTTTTAGGTGACATTTGTTTTTAGGTGATGATATAGATGTGCTGAAAGGCTGGAAAAGCAAATGTATTGGTGTTTAAAACAAAAACTCCATGTTATGCTGTTGCAAAAACAGTTTTTATTGCCCATAATGTGATATTTACTACTGTTGAGAATCATTTTTAGAATTAGGGGTGTAGTGGTAGTAGTCTTCAACTAATGTCCCTTTAAATTAGCACGTGTGCAAACGTTTTAAAAACTTGCTCACTATAGGTGATAGACTGCAGTAGGACGGAAAAAAGGAAAAGAGGTCGGTGAAAATGTTAGTGATTATTTCTTTTTTAACTTGCTACTTATTCAGTCTGTCTCTCAAACCAAGTTCTCGGGAACAGTGATGGGCTTCATGCCAATTTTCGTAGTGGCTAACTGTGGAATAAAACACGTCAGGGCCTGTTACATGATGGCAAAAGGCCCAAAAAGACTTCTTCCACACAGCCTTACATTGTGAAAGAGATGTTTGTAAATCAGTGGATACATTTTTGTGGTGTGGCACAGCCCCTGCAAAATGATTCATTTCAATATCAGGATTTGATCCATTTGGTCTGATAACATTTCTTAAGTCTAGAGAGCCTCTTGATTAAATCATTTTTATCCCCATTCAAGTTAGCGGAGGGCTAAGTTGACGCTTAGCTGCTGTCAGGCTTTAGTGTGTCTGTTCTATGGGCCTCACAATGTGGACGATCGATCCATGGAATTTCATACACTTCTGTGGCACTGAGCAACTTTCATAGGAGTAGTTGTATCCAGGTCTGTTTGTACATCCATTTGTCACACTTGGTGCAGACTAATTTTGAACGATGTTTGAGCGCTGCTCGGACAGAGACAGACAGAATTTTGTGGTTTGCATCGTTAGCATAATTAGCATGCCCACCTGCCGACGATTGAAGTTGATTGGAGCTGGAGCAGATAAATACCCATGACTACTGCAGTCTTTTTACCTGGGAATGAATGCAGGTTGTAACTTTTCCCATTAAAGACAAAAGCCAGGGTTCGTGGATTTTTTTGTTCAGTGGGAAAGATACTTAAAAAAATGTATGAAAATTAACACAATGGAATAAAAACTTAAACTTGTAGGTGATCCTGACCTCTCTTCTCTGTCGTAGACACCCGTTTCAGGGCCAGTACAGTGTTGCTGACGTGAAACTACGACTCTCACAGTGAGTACTTTTTCATTCCTCTCTCATTCTTTCATCTTCTGCTATGTGTATTACATCAACTTCATAATTCACTGTATAGGAAATCTTTGAGTTTTGAGTACAACTCATGGGCATGAAACACTGCAACTCTAACACTCAGAACTTCAGAATTAACATGTAAAACATAAATAATGGACAAGATAGCTGCAGTGCCGAGTCAGCAGCAGAGCTGTGACCCAGTTTTATCCTTTTCAAACTTTAGGACCGACTCTCTGCAGTAGCTCAGCTAATGTACTGCTCACCAAAACATGTGTGCTGCTGCCCTCATGTGGTGACAAGATGACACTGCAAAGAAGAGGTTGAGCAATTTAACAGGATGCGGATTTCACTACAGTGTCCTTCTCCTTAAAAAAAGACTTAAAATTAACTATAAAATCTTTAAATTAGTTGTATATTCAGCATGTTTTCCAACCATAAATTTAAACTTTAAACTAAACTCAGTATTTGCTCTTAAGTCAAGTTTATACAGCACATTTCATTGGAGGAGGAGGACTCAATGTGCTTCAAAATAAAAGCAGAAAAAATAGGTAAAGATCGTACATAACAAAAACATGTAAGAACACATATGATAAGAAAGCATTATATAGGCTACATAAAAACATAAAAGAAAAGGTAAAAACTTAGGATGAAAGGGATTGCAATGAAAAAGGAAAGACACTTGTGCTTTTACTTTGAAGGAGAGATTTTCCCCATTACAGCACTCTTTTGCAACACTTAAACATGTATTAAAATGTAAACAGTGTTGTTTAACATTATTTTCTGCTGATTCATGCACACAAAGTATTATTGTGAGGTCAAGAATGAAGCAAACAAATGAGTTGTTGTCCTCTTCCTGACACTGATTAGGCTCCATACTTCCTGAAAATTAAAGGATCACTCCAAGATAGCGGACTAGAGAAAAATCTATACTGGGAAAAACATAAAGAACATATATGTGGGCTGGATATACCAGTAAATTCTCAACATGTAAGGGGCCTGAGCTTAGGGCAGTAGATACATAACTGCTGCTGTGTTGTCGTAACTCTTTTTAGACCACAAATGATTAAATTTCCAAACGTTGTCACACTCAGTGCCCTCTAACACCCAGCTGTGAATACAGTATGTTACAGAGAGCAGCAAGCAGTGTGTTACTTCATGCTGTGCTCGCGGGTGGATATCGTGGCTCACTTGTCAGAGTGGTTGAAGGTGGGGGGTGGTGGAGTGCAGGGCGGGGCAGGGGGGTCTCGTATCAGCTGAAGTCATTAATTATGAGCGAGTTTCATTCTCAAAAACAGAACTGGAGACTTCTTTAGCTTCAGCTCTGGTTTCATTCCAGGAAGTGTGGATGAAAGGTGACTCTGTCCACAGCTGGAGCGCCGCTTCTAGGGTTACGCGTCAGATAAATGCCCCCACTACACACACACACACACACACACACACACAGCTGAGTGTGTCTCCATCCCTAACTTAGCTTTATGATGAGAACTCGGGCAGATCTGCTTGGCTGCGATACTCGGTGCTCTCACTTTACCTTCGGGTGTTTGGTGACATGGTTGCCGTGAACTTTGTCGTAGATCGTCAGTAAACAATCAGTAAACAAACACACACACAAATAAAGTGGGTTCAGTGTAGTTTATTTGTGCAACATTTAAATCTGTAATGGAAGTAAAAGCAAAATTTTGTTTTAAGTATTATGATTAAAAAGCCAAAAATGAGCCACATGAAGCAAAAAAGAACAAAAAGACATACATGAAGAGAAGTTATTTCAGAATATTAAATAAGATCTTATCATATTAATACTGATGTAACCAGAGATGAAAGCTGTGACATTTAAAATGAAATGATTCAGTCACAATTCAATTAACAATTAAAAAGCCTGACAATATCAATCGACAATTCAATTAACTGTTTAATGCTGCAACAGATTTTTTTCAGATATGCAATATCTGATAAAATGTAATTCAAAGGTCTCAGCACAAGAGATTACTTCAAGAAATAATACAAGATACTGCAGAACAGTAATACACATGTCAATATTATAAACATAATATAGGACATTAGGAAGAAAAGAAAGGAAGGATGGAAGGAATGGAGTGAGGCAAGAAAGAAGGATGAAAGTAAAGAATAAAGAAAGTAAAAAAGAGGTGAGGGAGGGAGGAAGGAAGGAAGCAAGCAAAGAAGGATGGACATGAGGAAGAAAGGAAGAAAAGAAGGATGGATGGAAGAAGTAGATAAGAATGGACAGAGGGAAGGAAGGAAGGTAGGAAGAAAGATGGACTGAAGGGAGGAAGTAAAGAAGGATGGATGAGATGAAAGAAGGAAGGAAGTAAAGAATAAAGGAAGGATGGATGAGAGCAAAGATGGACAGATAGAAGGAAAGAGAAAGAAGGAAGGCAGCAAAGAAGGGTGGATGCGGTAAAGGAAGGAAGTAAAGAATGAAGGAAGCACTGATTAAAGAAAGGGAAGAATGGAGGGAAGGAAGGAGGGAGGGATAGATCAAAGAAAGGAAGGAATGAAGGAAGGATGAACAGAAGCAAGAAGGATGGATGGAAGGAAAAAAGGAAGAAGGTTAAGAATAAAGGAAGAACAGAAGGACATATGGAAGGAAGGAAGGAAGGAAAGCAGCAAAAAAGGATGAATGGAAGAAAAGATGGAGGGACGTAAAAAATAAAGGAAGGACAGATAAAAGTAAGAAAGCAGAGGTAAACAGTAAAAGAAGAACAGATGGAAGAAAGGAAGCAAAGAAGGATGCACAGAAGGATAAGGAAAGACGGGAAGATGGAAGGAAGGAAGCAAAGAAGGATCGCTGGCAGGAAAGATGGAAGAAAGTAAAGAAGAATGGAGAGGAGAAAGGAAAGAAGGAAGCAAGAAGGATAGATGAAAGAAAAAAGGAAGGAGGTAAACAGTAAAGGAAGAACAGATGGAAGAACAGGAGCGAAGAAGGATGAACATAAGGAAAAGGAAAGAAGGGAAGATGGAAGGAAGGAAGCAAAGAAGGATGTAAGGGAGGAAGTAAAGTTAAAAGGAAAGAAGGAAGCAAAGGAAGAAGTAAAGAAAGAAGGAGAGATGGAAGGAAAGTAGGAAAAAAGGAAGTAAAGAAGACTTTGCAGGTTTTCTACGATAATAAAGTGAATGTCACTGAGGGCTCGAGGCTCCTTTTTATACTTTTTTCTGACCTTTTATGGACCAAATGATTAATTAAGACAAAATGAGCGGATAAATCAATAATGAATAGAATCAATAGTTCCAGCCTTAACTGTGTTTTTATGGCGCACGTTAGAAAATGTGGAAACAAGCGTTTAATGAAAGCAGCTGACACACACACTGAACCTGGAGGTTGAGAGACGGGATTCTTCTGAGTGGATCTGAAATGTGGTGACCGGGTCAGAGCTGCCTCCTCCATGGTGTGTTCATGGAGCAGGAAGGGGGTGAAGGGGCATGGCTGGCTCTCCGCTCCCCTCACTGCACTATAAAACTCTGGATGAAGCCGGTATGGCGGTGGTAGGGGGGTGACAAGGGGGGTGTGCAGGCAGGAAGTTTGGCACTTGGCCAAACGGAGTCTTCTCAGGAATAAACACATCTCATTTCCTGCCTCAGCTTTGTGTCAGAGTGAGGCTCTGAAACAGGAGGGGATTCAGCTGGTCTGGAAAAGTGTGTGCGTGTGTTTGTGTGTTTGTGAGGTTTTCCTACACGTGTTCTCGAAGTGGAGACGACAGATAAACAGCTCAGTCTCCATTGCGACCTTGGACATCAGAGAGTGTTTATTGACTGTCAGAAGCTTTGGGCCTTGCACACTTACATCTCCAAAGGATGTTGAAATCCTCCTCCTGGACCCGCACGGAAAACTAAAACCAGTTAATAAACCAAAGGAAATGCTAAATCAATTATGAAGATGCCTCTAATCAGTCAGAAACAGCAGAAAGCTTTCACTTTATTTCAGTGTCTTGCTCCTTTAAAAAGATTACATGGAGAGTTCCCATGAAACCTCTAAATTAGTTGTAAATCCAGTGTATTTCAATAATTAATTTTAACTTTATTCAGTCTTTTAAGACCATTTTGCTCAGTGTATACTCTTAGACCCCTGTGCTTTTACTTTGAAGGAGACATTTTGCTTGTTACAGCACTCTTCTGAAACTTCTAAACTTCTGTAAAATGTTAACATTATTTTAACATTATGTTTCATCAACTTGCGCTCACATATTTAAGAGCAAGAATTAAAGGAGCTGTATGAGACATTCAGAGCATATCTATGATTCAGAGTCTGAGCTGTGATTGCCTGCACATGGCTCTGAACATTTGACTAGGCTAAGCTGGCAGCTAGCAGCTAATGGTGCTAACAGCACAAACAAGGCTAACAACAGTGCTGACAGAGCTAACAGTGTTAACTAGGGATGTCAGTTTCTTAACTGTTAACTGTTGTCCCTAGTGTCCCTCCACCTACTGGAGGGTAGGTGTTATGCTTCGTCAAGAGGCTGTTCTGCCATTGTGGGTAAGGACAGCGTTATGGGCGGTAACCGCAATGCAGAGTGGCGCTAATTAGCTGACCAGTAGGATACACACACAAGGACTCACATGCTAACATGCACAGCACGATGTGATTTTGTCAAGTAGGACATGCTCCTGGATCAACATCCCACATCGCATTACAAGACCAACATTGCAAACAACCAATCACAGCCCTCTGACATCATCAGTGTGCTGTTCCTGTGCTTCTTCCGAGCTAAGCTAGTTTTCCAAATAGAGGTTAATACATTTAAACAAAATCCTCAGTAACATTGAACAAAAACCTTGTAAGCTACTGCAGTGTTAGCGTGTTAGCTTGCTAACTAGGTAGGCTGTGCTAGTGGGTAAATGTTTAATAGGCTGTAAAGGAGGGAAATGTGTTAATCACAGGCATTTGCAACTGAAAGATTTTATTATCCACTCTCTTTGTTAGTGAACATATTTTAGCCTATTGGCAAGCTTACTTGTTAGCATAGTCAACTGAGTTAGCAAGCTAACAAGCTAACTCACTAACCCTGCAGTAGCTTATATGGTGTTTGTTTAATGTTACTGAGGATTTTGTTTAGGGCTGCGATTGGTTGATTGCAATGTTGGTCCAGGAGCGCGATGTGGGATGTTGATCCAGGAGCATGTCCTACGTGGCAGTATCACGTTGTGCAACATGTATGTGCCGCCACCATCTATAACAACAAAGAACAGAGAAGCTCAGGTTACAGCATACAGAGAGGGAGCGTGACTTCATTCTCTGCTCAGGACGCCATTACTCTACTATATCGTTACATAGTAAATAGTGGTTTGCTGCTGTATTAATGCTCTGAATGTTGCAGCTCCTTTAAGCTGTTTAAGAGCACAGATTTGTTTTTTCTGCTCCATACTTCCAGACACCTTAACGGATTTCTTCAAAATAAAAGACTAAACTGAAACAAACCTAAAGAATTTATTTGTGGGCTGTATTTAATAATGAATTCTAAACATATAAGCGGCCTAAGCTGAAGGGCTCTCAGTTTCCTTAGTGAGGTTGTCTG
Organism: Epinephelus fuscoguttatus; assembly: GCF_011397635.1. Lineage (NCBI taxonomy): Eukaryota > Metazoa > Chordata > Actinopteri > Perciformes > Serranidae > Epinephelus > Epinephelus fuscoguttatus. The sequence continues at coordinate 8,525,352 of NC_064772.1, forward strand.
CAGCTATTTGCCAGAAAGAGAAAACGGTAAATAAGTAAAGACAAAAGAGGTAAACATGGAGATGTTTTCCTGTTACTTGAGGCTAGGGGGGAAACTGGGGTTAGTGGGACAGCCGGTGACTGGTCTGATGTTTCCCACTTGTTGGGACACTGGTTGAGAAAGTGAAAGAGGAAAGCTGACTCCATCCACTTTGCTCAGCTCATCACTCTTTGTCCCACTGCTGCTGCCCTGCCACCTCCCCTCTATTTATACTCCCCTGGAAAAAAAAAAAAACCCTACGCTTGGCTTCCTTGTGAATGTGCTGTGTTGCATGTGTATTATGGAAGCACTGGGGGGGCTAAACACAGCCGACCCTTTTCATGTTTCCTCGTCATCGGTGTTGGACAAAGAGCAGCCGGTGGCAGAGATGTTCTCAGAAAACAAGAGTCATGTGATGAGCTGCAGGGCTGCAGGCGGACACTCACTGTTAGAGGATCTTTCTTTATTGTCAGCGTACCACAGTGCGCCGCATAAGGAGCTGTTTATTTGGGTCAGCCAGCGAGACGGAGAGTCAGTGTGTCCTCTCTGAGCTAACAGTGTACACAGTAGCTCAGGGGAAATACTGCTCTCTGTTACCATGAGACTGTTGGAAGCTTTTCGGAGGCTGGGTGGTATCTGAAAAAAGTTTGAATATGATCATTTTACCACAGTGTTTCCATTATTCCACCCAAATTTACCCTCAACAGATTCAAAGTTTTTAACATTTGTTCCATGCTAGTGTTTGTCACACTTACAGTATACCGAGCAAAGCATTTAACTCATGACTCCAGATGTCTTTTGCATTATTTTACCGGTATACATATTGTATCTGTTAGATATACGTATTTGGAAGCACTGAAACTTGTCTTACAGTAGGACAATTAAAATCAATAACATAATAGCAGATAAACATTTAATTGATAGAAAAAGGAGAAAGGATAGATTTGAAGAAGTAAAGAAGGATGGATGGAATGAAAGATTGATGGAAAACCAGAAGTACGGACAGGAGGAAGGAGAAGGAAGGAAGAAGAAGACTGAAGAAAGAAAGGAAAGATGGAAAAAGGGAAGGAGGAAAGGACATAAGGAAGGAAAAAATATAGATAGATGGAAAGAAAGAAGGATGGACAAGAGGAAAAAGGGAAAGGAGGATGAAAGGCAGGCAGGGACAGAAGGAAGGACGAACAGAATGAAAAGGAAGGAAGGGAAGGAAAGAAAGATGGATGGAAGGAAAGGAAAAAGGGAAAGAAGGATAGAAGGAAGGAAATGACAGAAGAAAGGATTGATATAATGAAAAGGGAAGGAAGGAAAGGACAGAAGGACGAAAAGACTGAAGGAAAGAAAGATTGAGGGAAGGAAAGAAGGATGGATGACGAAAAGAGGAATGGATGGATGAAAAGAAAGAAGAACGAATGAAAGGAAGGAAAGGAGGACAGAAGGAAGGCAGGAAAGAAGGATGGATGAAAGAAAAGAGGAACGGATGGATGAAAAGAAAGAAGAACGAATGAAAAGAAGGAAAGGAGGACAGAAGGAAGGAGGGAAAGGAGGATGAAAGGCAGGCAGGGACAGAAGGAAGGACGAACAGAATGAAAAAGGAAGGAAGGGAAGGAAAGAGATGGATGGAAGGAAAGGAAAAAGGGAAAGAAGGATAGAAGGAAGGAAATGACAGAAGAAAGGATTGATATAATGAAAAGGGAAGGAAGGAAAGGACAGAAGGACGAAAAGACTGAAGGAAAGAAAGATTGAGGGAAGGAAAGAAGGATGGATGACGAAAAGAGGAACGGATGGATGAAAAGAGAGAAGAATGAATGAAAGGAAGGAAAGGAGGACAGAAGGAAGGCAGGAAAGAAGGATGGATGAAAGAAAAGTGTAACGGATGGATGAAAAGAAAGAAGAACGAATGAAAGGAAGGAAAGGAGGACAGAAGGAAGGAAAGAAAGAAGGACGGACAGAAGGAAGGCAGGAAAGAAGGATGGAAAGACAGAAAGGACAGACAGAAGGAAGGAAAAGAAAAAGTGAAAGAAGGATAGAAGGAAGGAAATGACAGAAGAAAGGATTGATATAATGAAAAGGGAAGGAAGGAAAGGACAGAAGGAGAAAGACTGAAGGAAAGAAAGATTGAGGGAAGGAAAGAAGGATGGATGAGTAAAAGAGGAACGGATGGATGAAAGAGAGAGAAGAATGACAGAAAGGAAGGAAAGGAGGACAGAAGGAAGGCAGGAAAGAAGGATGGATGAAAGGAAGGTAGAAAGGAAAGGGAAAGAAGGATGGAAGGAAGGAAAGAAGAAAGGCCCATTGTGGATTTTTTTACCATCTATATTGAATAAGACAAGTAAAAGAAAAAAGAAAAGGATAAAAATAAGATATATGAGAAATTATGTAACATTTTTGTCCACAAATATTTCACATTTTGATAAACAGGTCATGAAAACCAGAAAATTATAATATCTGGAAACTTAATTGGTGCACTTGTGGCGTTGATCAGTGATGTCATCAATGTTACAGGAGAGTTTAATGTGCCTTGAGTGGTAAAAATCATATTTAAAGTCTACAATGTGTAGATTTTGAAAAAGTGAAAAAACAAAACAAAAACAAACATAAATATTTCACATTTGATAAACAGGTCATGAAAATGGAAAATTATAATATCTGGAAACTTAATTGGTGCACTTGTGTTGATCAGTGATGTCATCAATGTTACAGGAGAGTTTAATGTGCCTTATTAGATTAAATTCAGTTTTACACCTCGTGGCTTTAAACGGACTGACAAACACACTCAGCCTCTCAGCACTGCTGGGAATGCGCAACAGCAGGTCTTTTACTTTGAAAATAAAGACAAAAGGAAGTTGGCACAGCAAGGACAGATTCCTGGTGGACGTGCAGCTGTGGAGCTGGATCATTGATCCCTAGCAACAAGCGCCTAGCAACTACAGCTTGTTTGGTGGATCCTACTCGGTGTCTCCACGAGTTGTTGGCGCCGCAGGACGTCTGTCAGACTCCCCGAGACGCCACAGAGGCAGCGAGCTGTGGTGCCACTTCACGCTCGGCCAAGCTCATTGTGCACAGAGTGGTGTCGTGTTGATGCTGTAGTCAGATAAACACTGTATCTGTCTGTGGTGGGGAGGATTGACAGCAGTGATACCAGTGACACATGGCTCACTTTAAGCTGAAGGTTTCTTATAGATGAATTCATGGCTCTGACGGGTGCTTTTATTTACTCCTGTCCGACGGCCCCGTTAAAGCTGAAAAGTTTGTGTTTGAATCATATTTCTTCCTTAAGTTGTTAAGGCTGCTGGTCTTATTTTTCTTCCCTGTGCTGTTCAGATAAAGTTAATGAAATAAAAAAAATTCTATTCATAGCCTGTAAAAATAATGGACGTAGCTTCCGTGACGTCACCCATTGGTTTGTGGACTTCAGTTTTGAAACTTTGAGTTCAGCATTTCAGCTGTCGCCATCTTGTTTTTTGAGGCCAGAAGTGACCATATTATGGTGGGAGGCTGGCGCTGTGAGAAGCTGAGGACACTTTTGGCAGTCATTCAAAGCAGCCCGCACTTAATTATGCAAAACTATGAGCCTTAATAGAATGTAAATGGGTGAGTTATACACAAATGACTCCCCTGTACAGTTGTCATGAATGAGAAAATAAGCTATAGAGACTAACACTGTTGTTTGCACCAGGCTGTAAACATATTTATTGCTGCTGTAAAGTTGGCCATTTTAAAGGGCCAGTGTGTAATATTTGGCATGGTTTATTGTCAATCTGAATCTGAATCTGAATCTTCTACCCATTAATATGTTTATACAAATGTATAATCGCTATAAAATAAAATTCGTTTGGTTTTCGTAGCCTTATAAATATGCTTTTATATATATATATATATATATATATATATATATATATATATATATATATATATAGCAAGGGCCTTGCTTTAGAGAGGTCGCCATCTTTCGCCGCCATGTATGTACAGCAGACCGAGCGGACAATCCAGCCAGCCAGAGAACGCGTTTTGCATGTATAAATGAACCAACGAAGACAGCGGAAGGAAGGAAGAAGGAGGAGGAAACAGCAGAGAGTGTTAATAGTTCGTCGATAGAGAGTAGTGAAAAGTTTTTTTAATTATGAAGTTTGCGAATGGACCACACTTACCACGCAACAGAAGAGAATGAACCCGAACCGTCATCTGTGAGGAAAAGAAGACGCAACTTTACTCCTTGTGATGCACTCTCTGCAGCGCTTTTCCTCCTGATGATATATCTCCCCAACAATGGTAGCAGTAGCACCGAATCCCATTCTGTGCATTCAGCCTCTCTTCTCGCCCGCTCAGCATCAAACACATGGAGTTCCTCATCTGTATGCTCCGGCTCAAACAGGTATGGCTCTGGGTCTGTGTCCGCTACAAGAAACTCTTCAAAATCGCATTCAAAGTCGTCCATTGCAGCTACTATAGTCCGGAGATATCGCTAGGCTAAATAAACAGTTGAGCTCTGTTTACAGGCTACGCTGTCAGTCAGTGTGCGGGCTGAAGATTGGTGGAGCAGAGAGGGGAGGGGGGTCCCCACTTGGTATGGTAAACGAATATGTGTGTAAAGTTATTAAGTGTGTCTGTTACGCTAGAAGAGTCAGAGTTTGGGACGGAGTCTTTTACCCCCTGGAGTGTTACCGGAGTTTCTGGAGTGCTCCAATAAACGGGCCTTTTTCCCGAACGCTCCTCTGGTCTCCTGCTCGTGAGTGATTCATTATCGTAACATGGCTTAGATTTCTAAATAAACATACACCTCGTCGCTAGATAGACCTACTCCTGAAAAACTCGTGCGCAAGGCTTTTTGTCCCTATGAGGCCGCCGTCATTTACCCGACGGGAGGGGTGAGCGAGTGAGCCCTGCAATCTAGAATTTGGCCACTGATGTCACTGTTTTCAACCCATTTTACACACTGGCCCTTTAACGTGTGGGTCTGTGGAAATTGACTGGCTTCTGGAGTTAGCCTCAAGTGGCCATTAGAGGAATTGCAGTTTTTTGCACTTCCATGTTGGCCTCAAATTTGCAGCCAAACTGTTGCAGCATTTACTGTGAAGGGACTTGTTGTGTTTCATGGGCACGATAAATTGCTTTACAGGGGGATAATCTGAAAAATCTTTGTTTAGCACGCTTTAATAATACTATACAGAATTTTTTTTTTGCTATCATTTGTTTGGCTACTGTCTGAGTCTGGTGTGCTTTATTTTTTGGGATGCTCTGCTATTCTTAGAAAACTTTTTCCGTGACCACAGAGAGCCCAGGGAGGTGAGTACTATTCTTTAAGTGTAAATCTCATTTTTTCCACACCATTAAATATTTATAGAAGTAACAGTGTCATCTTGTCCAAGGAAAAACATGATGGCATTTTTCCCATTACCACTCAAATACACTCAAACTGTGTGTGTTATCTTATCAGAAGTAAGCAGTTCCTGCAGGCAGCAGCAGCGTAGTAAAAATCACAGCGACCAGGTTTATTTTCAGATGAAATAATTGGCTCGTTAGAGGGTGTGAAGGCACAGAGTGACAACATCCTCCTTTTAACTGCACTGCTGTTTGCCCAGATGATGCAGGAGTGAGATTCCTGCTGAATGCCAGGTCAGTGGGGATCTATGTGAAAGGTTGCACGTTGGACTCGCACCAGGCTGCTGCTGTTGAGATAAAGCTGCATTTAGCCTTCCATTTGTTGTGAAACGTAGCCTTGCTTGTTTCCGCTCTCAGGTCAGCTCTGATCATCAGATACACCACCTGTGACTGCTGCTCAGCCTCTGCCATTACATAATCCCCGCTAACAGGTTGCTGCAACATTTAGCAACAGCACTTTTTTTGTAGTTTGTTTCTGGGAAAGCAGGAAGAATTCCCACAATGTCACACCGGAGATGGGGAATGGAGGGGAGTGCATGCATACATGGTTTGTGAACTTTTTTGTGTTCTCCTCTTCTTCATGTCCACTGCAGCTCGGTGCAGAACAGCGAGAGAGGGAAGAAGATCGGAAACGCCATGATGACCACCAGTCGCAGTATGGTCCAGACAGGGAAGGCAGTGGGTAAGAAAGCTCAGTAAACAATCACAAAATGAAATGTCTGAGGGAAGATATTCAGGGTGGCACCCAATAAAAAAGCTGAAAAGGATCAGTGTCTCACTTCTGCTGCTGAGACAATATTTTCGGTGTACATGAACCAAAACAACATATTTCCAATAATCATGTCAACTGTAGATTTATTAATCATTGCAATTATAAAATTCAGAAAATGGTTCATGAAAAATGTTCATCCAATGTTCCCAAAGATTTATAAGAATGTCAAACAGAGAAAGGTGGCAAAACCTAACATAAGCAGAAACTGGCGGATGTTTTGTATTTGTGTTAGTGCGTTTACTTAAAGGTCCTGTGTCTAAGATTTAGGGGGATTTAGTGACATCTAGTGGTGAGGATTGCAGATTGCAAACAGCTGAAACTTCTCCTGGTTAGGATTCCCTCAGTGTTCATAGTTAAGAAGTTTTTTTCTGGGAGTTGAATTATCTGTAGAGTTCTCCTCTCCAAAACAAACAGATGCAGTGATTTAAAACGGTAAAATCACTGAATAAAGCAGTTTCACGTTAGGAGAATAAGTAGCCCCTTTTACACTGCCAGATTTTTGGCGAATGTTGGGCCGTTTTGCTGGCAAGCTGCGAGCATTTAGACACACAGATGCGAATTGGCGAGTTGATCCAAGGTGTCTAATTTCCGCCTTGTAGGGTAGTCAGGCAGCCTTCCACAATGGGAGGGGCTGTTGATGACTTGTGGGAGGACAAGACACTGTAAAGATGAGCAACTGGGGAGACAAAGAATTGCGCACCCTCTTTGCCCTCGCAAACGAAGAGGCCATTAACCGTCAGATGATGGGAACAGGTGAATGAACACTAAAGAAAACATACTTAGCATATTCCATTTCTGCCAATATACCCCCTAAATCCTACACACTGGACCTTTAAATGGTTTTCAGAGTTGATGAATTTTATGTCACTCAGTTAATTGATTAATGGTGTCACCACTAATATCACTAATTCTCAGACTCTTAGGATGAAAATATAGATGAAAACACATGCTGCCCTCTCAGCCAGCTCTACTTGAAACCAAAGTACATTCTAATATTTGCAGATTTAGATAGTGTACAAGAAGCTTTTGTGCTTGTTTTTTTAATTTTTATTTTTAAATAAAAATTATTAAGTCAAATCTACAGTTCCGTTCATGGTGGCAATCAGAGCTCATGCTAACCAGCCAGTTCTTCTGTTTATTCCAAATTAACCAAAAAATGTAAAATGTATCTCTTCCTGTCTGTCAAATGATTTTCCTACTTAAGAACAGCATGTCAAAATGTGATGAACTGGTTTTAATAATTGTTTGCAAATTGATGGCAGACCCATACGGTATTTTCGCCTGTAGAATTTGGACGGTACCTAAGCAGATTTAAGATAAAAATTGTTATCTTAAATGAATATCATCTATCATATTAAATGTTTGTTTTAACAAAAAGAAGCTAATGTCGAAACAAAAACAAAACTTTCTGTGCTACGGACACGTTTTTGTTCATCAGTAGGACAGAAATAAAAAAACAAATATTTATTTACTTGTTTTGTGAAGTCTGACTCTTCTCCACCTCTGCTCTCAGGTCAGTCTGTGGGCGGAGCGTTGACCAGCGCCAAGTCGGCCATGTCCTCCTGGTTCTCCACCCTGGCCCAACCTGCAGCTGTAACCACTCCAGAGTATGCGGAGCCCGCCACAGAGGTCCAACCCTGAAACCCAGCAGTCCCCTGTCTCTGACTTTGTCCTCATCCTCTGATCTTCTGCCTGCTGAAGCCTGAGGGTCAGTGGACTGAGAGCTGCATTTATGAAGGAAAAAATGGTCATCTTCAGCATCAGGTTTTAAATCTGAACCTGTCATCCTTATGTTTGGTGACTCTGGGTGATGCGACAGCACTCTGGACAGGAAGATAGCGCAGCCATTATACTAACTGTACAGTCCATATCCACTGTGAGGCAAAGACTGCCAGCGCTTTTGATCAAAAACCCAGAAATTTCAGCAGGCTGCATCACATCTGACCGCCTGTTTGGATTCCTGGATGCTTTTTCCTGTGACACACTTAATGATGCTGTTGTTGGGGTTTACGGTGTTCACTCTTTTGCTGCATTTCTAGAGTTTGTCTATATAGTTGACTATTTTGCTGACAAAGAAAGTACATAAAAACAAAAATAAATTGCTGTTACAGGATTTGAGCATGAGCTGTGGCACCTTGAAGATTTATAACGGTTTAGATTTTAAATTAAGTCTGGCTCATGTTCAGTGATGTCGCTGTAATGACACTGTGGTTGTTGTGGTAACAGCATGAATTCCTGATGATAACCCAGCGGGCACCATACATCAGAATGACATCAGAGAGATGTTGGAGTCTTAAGTTGGACAGACGTTAAAAATATTTTATTTTAAATGTCTGATGATGTTAAAAATAGTGCGATGTTTTGCAGATGATTAAATGTCGGTATTATACATCAAGATGACGTTGGCAGAAGACATTAGGAAGACACTGGATACTTCACAACACAACTTAAAACCAACAAAATACCAAGGCCATCTGTTGTGTTCTACATCAGTTGACATTTACATTAGAGGTCCTGACACTGAATTTTGGTCACCCAACTTCACAACCTAAATTCAATCGAATATCAATGTCTAAAGACAGTGGCCATCTGGGAAAAATACATTTTGAGTGACCTAACAATGATTTTCATTATGTTTTTTTTTTTTTTTGTCTTTTTAAATGATTATTAGTTTTTTAATGTCAGAAAATAGTAAAAAAAAAAAATATCCAAAATATATTAAAAGGTTGTCAAACAAAAGCCAAAAATAGAACAAAAAATATCAATAAAAATATGACTTAGCTAAATAATTTAAACTGAGATTCAATGCGTCAATAATTAAAGCTTATTTTCTGTTAAACTCACATCAGTTGGTTAAAAATAAAGCAAAAGCTTTAAGGCAAGATATGCTAACAAATGTAGCTAACAAATTCTACCTGGATTTTTTTTTGGGGGGGCAAGTTTGTTTGACGTAATGAGACATTAAATAATTCACATTTTCAAAATGTTCATAACTTATTCCCAATGTGATCTTTAATGAAAAGAAAAGAAGATAATGTTATAAAGATAAATGCCTGGTGCCAGATTAACTTCTGAGTAGCATTAGCTTACTGGCTAAAATGCTTACTGTTTCAAAAGTAATACTACAAAAGTATGCACTACAGGTTATTGGATAATTATCATCATGTACACAGGCGGGGGTATCACAGATGTTAGCTTTAGTGAGGTAGCTAGCTGAAAGAATGCTTAGCTAACAGTGTTTTCAGTTAAACTTAGCTAGCCACAAAGTCCTCTGGATTATTCCACTGAGGAAATGTTAAGAGGAAAAAGGATAATTATTCATAATGTGGCAACACCAAAATAGAATACATGAAGTAATTAAATTAATTAACTTTTAATTAGTTTTATCAACTGGTTTGTGGTGTAGAAAATAATTAAAAGCTTTTTGCTACTTTTAACCAACTGCTCTGAGCTTAAACGCAAAAAGATACACCTGTTATAATTATTTTTACCCTTTATTTTAAATATCTAATGTACTGTGTTATTTGTTGATGTATTAGCTATACTTTTGACTTGTCTGATAACCTTTAAGTACATCATTTCAATTTCCCGGTCTTAAAATTATGAGTTTTGTCCAACCAACAGTTGATAACTCCTAAAATATTAAATTTAAGACTATATAAAATAGATAAGCACGCAATAGAGAATATTGTTTTTTTTTTTGTTTGGGTTTTTTTTTTTGGATAAATGACAAAACTCGAAAAGCAGCTCTGGAATTTTACATTTTCTGTTAAACAGGTTTCTCTCCATTCTCAAGCTTCTATGACAAATGTAGAACAATACATTATTTACAAAATCTGCTGTTACAGCAATAACCACAGTGTTATTACGTAAATCCTTGTGTACCTAATGCCTGACTCTGCCCTGATAAACATGATGAAAACTTCCCTTGACTATGAAGGAACCTGCACCCAGCTGTGTGTTTGATTAACCCTCACCCAGGCCTTTTTATACGATATATATATTGGGAGAACTATATTTAGTAAATCTGAGAATAGTTTAAAGTCAGATAACTTATTTATTTGTTGTGTATAAACTCCATACATATCCATGTTTTGTCATGACAACACTGGAACAAGTCCTAATCTGTGGACCACTGTGTGTATTTGCACAAAGCAGCCATTATATTCTATTTATGTGAATCGTTATCTTGTATAACTGTAATTCTGAGGTGCTTACAGGATCTTTTCCCTCCATGCTTCAAATATTCAACAACAGTTGGATTAAAAGTGGTCCAGTGAGCATGCTGTCCAGTCCAGTTTTACAGCTGTATTGAGTGTCATCCCTGTGTCTTTAAAACTATTGTAATTTTTCCTTTTTCTGGTTTTCATGCTTTTAAACCTTCTTTGGCCATTGAGTCATTTTGGGGAATTTTCTTTTGATTTCTGGATTATAGTTCAAGAAAACATCATCTGTTAAAAGCTGCTTTTCGTTTCTTTTTTTACCCTCTGATGATATATTTTCATTTTGTATTTAACAGATATGAATGTATTGTGAATTAAAATTCACAGAATATTTTCTTGACAGATGCTTTTAATGTATTTCAGAAGAAGTGATACTATACTATATTGCTGTATTAAAAAATAATTAAAATATTCCTCAGACTTTTATTTCTAGTAGACTGCGATATAGGAACAATTCTTTTCTTTTATCGCACTGGGTGTTTGTGTCTGGGTACAAATGTAGGTCAGCAAAACAAAGTGGTGGCAAGTGTGTGTTTTTGTGAGAGGGTTGTTGTTGTGGTGGTAGCACATCGCTGCACAAATATGCACCCATGTGTTCGACAACAATCACAGCGGCATCACGGGGACATGAGGCCACTGAGCTCATCCCGAGGCCAGCAGATATTCACACCCACTGATCCTGACCGACACCCAGTACAGCTGGACTGAGTGATTGTTTCATGTGCAGATTGTAATTTCTTTTGATTAATCATTTACCAGATCCTAAAGCATCCTCAATGTTCTTACTTCTTTGATGAGCAGCCAACAAGAGTTTATCAAGAAGAAAAGAACTAAATCAAGTTTTAGTGAGTAAACACGTTTTAGTTCTCTTTTCTTGATAAATTCTAAAACTAGAATAGTTTTCTTTTCCTTAACTATTAATCAGCGATCTCAGCACTGTTTCCATGTTTTAAAACCTGTGTCTTTTTCCAGGCTATTCTCTGAAGGCTCAATTTAAAACAGTGCTATGGCAGAAGTCTGTGTGTGTGTGTGTGTGTGTGACACAATGGCTTTTTATGTTGTTAGACCACTGTCAGTGTCTTATTTTTGCCATAAAAATATAATTCTAGTACACTACTCATATGGACTTGTCAGGTAAGGCAAAAACACTGTCCACAGAACTTCCTGATATAAGACTTTTGGCTTTCAGAAAAACAGAAAAAAGGAAGAAAAACTTGTTTTTTCACCATATTTCTCAAATTGTTGAAAATAATTGTTTTGGAAAAGATGAAATGCTCAAAAGGCACAATTATTAAATTTTAAATTTAAAGACACCACTAATTATTGATTATTTACATTAAAATAACTTAGTTTAGCTTTCATGTTCTCATTTGTAAGGTGTCAACCAGTAAAAACAACTCAATCGTGATTTCAGCAACTTTATAACTGGTAAGTGCTGTTTAAGTCATGTAAACAAATCCAAATCCCTAAATTAAAAAAGGGCCACAGAGATGTCTTAATTTTTTAAAAGCAACACATTTTATGTATCTGGCGGTGGGGAAAAAACATGGCAAGTAAAGTTTTGGTAAATGATTAGTAATGTGTTAAGTTTTTCAAGATTTTTTCAGATATTTAGCAACAAATGACACTTTTTCCAACAGCTTCCTTGGTGAAAAATAAGCATGTTTTCCACAAAACTATTTTTCATTTAAAAGAAGCCAAACGTCCCAAATGTTACATGTTGTCGAAAAAAAAAACAAAAAAACTCTGCCGTAGAACTCAAAACAAACAAAAAAAACAAAAACAAATTAATTTTTAGGTTTTATGATTAAACCAAACCCTTTGCTTAAAGAACAAATGAACAAGTCAAGAAATCTGGACATTAATATACCAGTTTTCAGTACTTATTTTTGGGTAAACAAACAAAAAAATGTTTTTGACTCAAAACCAAAGCTAAAATCAACCAGCTGTTTTACAAAGAAACTTAACAAAAACTGGAAGCAGCATGAAAAACTCCATACTTTCATAAAAACAAACGAAACATGGAGTCAGTTTCAGGAACGTTTTTGGTATGTTTTTTAATAAATTAACGTTCATTCAAAATACAGTGCCAAAGGAATATGATGCAGCCAAACATGCTAGTAAGGTTTGTCATGAAGCACCTGTGCTCATGTTTTTAAAGGTAGGAGGAAGACCCCCGCCCTTCCCCTCCCCAACCCCAACCCGCCCTCTCCACTACTGCTAGTGGTTGCTGGAACAATTTCCGTAGCAACAGCCGTGGGCCAGCCCTCTCCTCTCACAACCAATCAGCAGCAAGATTCCTCAATATTCACTCGAGAAAAATTAAATCTGATAGGAAAATGGATATCTACCCACAATCACACTACAGTAATGTTTAATATTAAATTAAAAAAAGACACTAATACAAAATAGACCTGGTTATTTTCCCCACACTAGAACAGTTGTCTTTTAAACATATGAAAAATATATATTTTATCATATATATATTTCAGCAGCTTGGAAATAAAAAAAAAAAGCATGAGCCCAAAACCTACTGAGAGTGGAGTTGTGTGTTTGCAGAGACCCTCGTGGAAAGAAAAACAAAAGATTATGTGACGACAGATGGAGTGAGGTGTAAACTGCTGGCTGTGTGGAAGACCTGTGTGCAAACAGACTGACAGACGGGCTGCAGAGGCGCTATAGTGGAGTTGGGGTGGAGGGCAGAGCGGTGAAGGAGGAGAGGTGATAGGTGGCCGGACCTGCAGCCACCCTCTTTTTAAACCCTCTCCGCCTCTCACTTGTTTCCCCCGTTAGCCCTCCAACCCCTCCCAAAAACCACGGCCCCTGTTCCTCTCGTCTGTGGGGCCTTTTTGTTGAAGAAGAAAAAATGTGTGGGTCCGGTTTTTAAAGGAACACTCAAAAAAATCTAGCAAATACTTGTAAGCTTTGAGATGTGGCTCTGAAATGTTTATATTTTGCTCATTTGTGGAGGACGGTAATTGTATTTAGCCTGGATTCAAATGGAAACCCAAAACCACAGCAAGATGTCTATAAACTTGTGCTACAAGGATAAGTTAATAGACAGAATCGTTTAAGTAGCGCTCTAACTAACACTTATTTTCATTATTGACTGTTTAATCTATAAAATGTAGTCGTAATAGCTCAATTAGTAACCTTAGTTCAAATCAAATAAACCACTTACCAAAATTATCACCAATTTTTTGTCCTTACACCAATCTAGTTGTTTCAGCTCTACATGTGATGGCCAAAATACACAACACGTCATGTAAGTGGAGCGCGTTTTTTTTTTCTTATTATTATTATTTTTTTTAAACCTGCCGTACCAGCTTCACTGTGTGCATATTGAGGGTTAGGAAGCATCATAAGGGGTACTGAAGCAATAAACTGGATCATTTTAACTACAGGATGCATCGATCTGGTACAATGAGGTGTGATAATGTTTAAACAGATTGTACTTGTTTTTTTTTTTACACAAATCTGTCATGTGATAACAGCTTCGAGCAGTGTGTTGAGCAGCTCTATGCCTGCGCTGGCAAGCTTGACTTGCGCAGTCAGTGAAGCAGCTTCAGTTGACTATACAGGGATGTGCTCTGCTGCGGCACACCAGTCATACTGCATCCATGCAGCCATTTCTCAAGCAAAACATTCTCTAGTTCGGGCTTCTCAATGTAAGGATTTGTTTAACAATTTTGTAAATTTAAAACTTCTTGAATTCTGGACTGCTGGTTAGAAAGGTCAAGCTATTTAAAAATATAAGCTTTGAGCTCTGGAAACTTGTGGAGGGCATTTTTTGACATTTCGTAGCCTACAAGATATATCAATCAATTTGAAAAATAGTGAACAGATTGATTATAAATGCAAATTATCTGTAGAAACAGCCCTGATCAAAATTTATCAAAACATTTGACAAAACGTTCTCAGAACAACGTCCAATTGCCAGTAACTTTCCAGAACTTTAAACCACAACGTGGCTTCAGTAGATCGAGTTTTCTCACTTGTCAGAGAGATGGTTTAATTATCATGTGACAATAATTCAGCTTAAAGTTTCATTATGGATTATTTATCAGTAGTTTGACAAAAGCACCAAGTCCATTTACTAGAAATTTTCTGGACCTTTCCGACATTTCTCTTGGCCATTTAAAAGTTAACAGATGGAGTTTGTCACGTGACAACCACTAAACCATTTCCCTAAAAACTAAGCAAAGTGTATTCACTGAAGGCCACGAGATGTGGCTGAAAGTAAAATAATTGGACCCTTTGACCAAATGTACTTGTCAAACCACAATTTCCAGGGTCAATATATATATCATCAAGCTCAACATCAAAACATGCATACAAACTTCTCATAGCACTCATGCTGCAGAAACTGCTACATGAGTGCTATGAGAGGTTTCTATGGAGCATTTTGATACCGAGTCTTTATTGAGTCCAGGCTGACTACAACTCCTGCGTTCCACAAAGGAGCAAGCTCATAACTTTTAAGCTAGTCTTTAAAGCCTCAGGTGATGTTTTATACTCAAATGATTTTCTTCTGAGTATTCCTTTATCAGTGGTGAGAGAAGAGAAAAAGAGGAGAGGAGGGGGAAGAGAGGGAAGCCATGATCGGAGGAGGGGGGGCTGGGGGATTTTGGTACAGTTGCCATTGTCATTCCGAGAAGGTTTACCAGTTAAGTGCATCATCATCCTCATCATCACAAAATCAGTCGACGTTTAGATTATCACATTGTAGAAACAGTATGACAGACTTGTAATAATATCTAACAGATGTCACAACTGACAAAATAAGAAAAAAAAAAATTCAGATTACTAGTATTTTTGAGGGGCGTCTTTTCGAACATGTTTTGGACTGCACTGTTCATCAGCAACAGCTAGAGCGAATGCAAGCCTCCAAAGTCCAGAGATCCCTCCACGAAACAAAGAACGTCAAACCCTTTCATATCTTAAAGAACCGAACTGCCCCCCCTTCATGTTTGTCCCTCTGCATTACAGATTCCTGGTTCAGTCAGCGAGGTAGGGGAGGGGAGGATAAGAGCTATACGTGAGGGAGGGTCACCAGCTCCCCATCCACCTCAAACTCCTCGGCTCCGTCGGGGGAGAAGAGGTAGGTTGGGGGTTTCCAGGGGGACTCCTCCAGGCAGGAGGGGTACAGCTTCCCCACTGCACAACGGAAGTCCTTGCCCAGATCCCAGAGCACGCGTTCGGACACAGGCTGCCGCAGGTACCAGCGGTCCAGCTCCATGTCGTACTGATAGATAGCGTACTTGGCTCGCTCGTTCATGTGGGTTTCACGCATGAAAATGCACAGTGAGTTAAGCAGCACCACTGCCCGCACGCATGGGTCCGAGTAACGCTTGGCGGGGATGTTGGCGGCCTGGCGCCACTCGTTCTTGTTGACGTCATAGATCTCCACAGTGACTGAAGAGCCGTCGATGGTGCTCGTAGGTAAGCGGATGCCAGAGTTGCTGACCACGTGGAGGCCGCCGATGTAGAAAATGAGGTCACCAAAAGCAGCGGCAGAGGCGAAGCAGCGGCTTGTCTTGCGCATGGCCATCTCCACCCAGGTGTCAGCCCGGGGGAAGTAGCAGTACATCAGGTCATGGGTCATCACGTAGATGCAGTCGTGCGCCACCACAGAGGTGCTCCAGTTCCAGGCGAAGGGCAGAGGGCTCATCATGCTCCACTCATCCTTCTCGCAGTCGTAGCGCTCCACCGTGCGCTTGTTCAGCTCGCCGCCAACGTTATCTCCCCCGATTGCATAGATGTAGCCCTCGCAGTAGACCAGCGAGGGCTTGATTCGGGCACAAAGCATGGGGGTTTTGGGTACCCAGGCATTCTGCTGGGCGTCAAACCAGAAGAAGCTATCAACGGAGCGGAAGACCGCCTGTAACTTTCCACTCTTTCCATGGTTAGTGATTGAGTTTTTGAGAGGGATCTGTCCACCAGCGATGAACACATCGTTGTCTGGTGTAACGAGGGTTCCCACCTTCTGCAGGTCTCCTGGTGGGTTGTTAAGTTTGTATACTTTCTCCGCCTGCGGGCTGTAACACACTACTGTGGTAGGTAAGGACCCAGACATCACATATCCATCACCCTGCGTTTCTGACATGGCCTCCATAAAGATCAGCATCTCCTCTTTCGTCATGCCTAACCGAGGTTTGAAGAACTTGGGCATGGACTTGTAGAGACCCTGCACCACCACAGACTTGTCGTTGGGTGGCAGACCCTGGAACCAGGCGCGCTGTGTCACCTCAGACAGCGCATCGATGCGGATCTGACTTAGCACAGAGGACAGGTGTTGCGAACGTGCCTCCATGTTATACTCCAACCACAGCATGGCTGCCTCACGCACCGTCTCCTCCTTCTCCACGTTGAGGTTGTCGCTGCTCAGGACGTCTATCAACAGCTCGTGAGAGAGCTGAAGGAAGGCCTCCTGCCTGTACACCATGGGGAACTTGTGCTCCACCATGCGCTTTGCGCTCTGCTTTAGCTCACTGCAGCTGAACATGTCGCCGATGCTCAGCATGCGGACACAGTTCTCAGCGTTTATCTTCTTCACAAGGTAGTCTCTGCACTGCAGCAAGACGTCCTCCACCTGAACAGAGGACAAGAGATTAGAGTCAGAGGTCTGTCAGAGAAAAACATCCCTCTTTGCATCAAAGGACATAGTAACAAAAGTGGAACAACACCAACAGTATGTAGATACATATTTATGTTTGTCACTTGTGTAAATTTACACAACCAAAGCTGTTTAAAGATGTAAATGAGTAGATGTAAAGAGACAAACTAAATAGACAAAGCCTGTGGATATTCTCATTCATCCAGGTGATAGTTATCTCAAGGCAACTGAATCGAACGCAACTGGACTTGGTTTTGTCTTAGAAGACGTTTCACCTCTTATCCAAGAGGCTTCATCAGTTCATGCTTGTCTGACTAGGCTGGAACTAGTCTGACAAACTGGTGTGGAAACAACCCAGGTATTTAACCTCTTCACAAGGCCAATGATGTCACTGATGAAGCCTCTTGGATAAGAGGTGAAACGTCTTCTAAGACAAAACCAAGTCCAGTTGCGTTCAGTTCAATTGCCTTGAGATAAATAGACAAACCATGTTTTTATTAAGCACTCTAACAGTTACAGATGACACTGATGAGATAATATTAGAATTTAAAAGCATGCTATATGTATGCTTTAGTCCATCTCTCAATACTTTTCCAATTCAATTTTTTAAAAGCTCTGTAATTTGCTTTAATAGCTGTGATCTAGTGGTAGTAGTTATTAGCAGACAATCAGGAGGAAACATTGCATTTGTTAGTAACTATTTTCAGCAGCAGATGACTTCACATTTGCAGCTCTAGAGAGTATTTGTTGCAGCATGATGGTGTATGAGGGATTGAGTCAAATGAAACTACAGTGTGTGTTAATGGTAATGAGGGAATAATGTCCCCCAGTGCAACAGTGACAAAGTTTACATGCACAAAATATTCAGATTTTTCTCCAATTTTCAAAAAAGATAACATTCCTACTAAGATGTTACCATAGCTAATAAAAATGAATATTCCACTGATATTCCTGTTTGACATGCAAGCCTGCAAAGTACAGTTAATGTGCCTTATCAAATCATTTATGTCAAAATACGCAAAAGTGGAATGGCTGGAGCTGTGTTTGCCATTTTGTGTCTTTTCGTCAAAATAGGGCTTTCTGAAAGTTTTTTCACCTGTGGTCATCTGAACACAGTCTCCCTGTTTCATTCCTTCAACCACCTTCTCAAAAAGGTCGACACAGTGATATGTGTACACATTATAAAACTTGCTGACATACAAGTCTTTCATAATGTATGAAAGTAGATGCGTTTCTCCCTTCAACCAGAAATGTGGGCTATTCTTTTGGGCATGCATCTCTACACTAGCTTTGCAAACTGTTGGCTAGGCGGTTTGGGATCAACACACAGAGCTGAACGTAAACAGGCAAAACTCTGTGTGTCGCAAGATGCAGTAAAAATGGACAACAAGTCTTTGCACTGACCTGTAGGAAGCAGGCAGTCTCGTAGAGTGGCTCCACAGTGCTGTCGCTGATGGCCAGGTTGCCCGTGTAGGCATACGTGATGATGATCTGCAGCGTGGCCGGGTCCACGTTCCTCAGGTGGACGTGGGTCTGTTTGCTCTCACTGAGGCCACTCATGAACATTGCTCTGCAGGAACAAGACGACATTGGTGACTCAACATGTGAGCACAAAAGATACTGAATGAGGAAGTGTACTGCAAGATCTCACACTGATTAAGAGTGTGTCCATGAAGATAAGAGATTTTTATCAGCTGCTGAAAACAGCTTAAGGTTCAGCTCTGGCCTGCATTGTCTGACTGTGCTGTAATATGTTTTAGCACCAATTAATCAAGTCAGATTTCTACTGTGCTGCAAATACAAACCGGTGTCTGCAAGTGAAACTGGATCCATGGCACCTGTAACATCACTTCAGATATGTTTTTGTGCAGCAGTGATGAGATAAAAGCAAGTGATGCAAATTTAGTGACAAACTAAATTAATGCAATAACTCCAACAGCAAAAAGCTAATGCAAGCTGCTCACAGACATGAAAAGTCTTTTTTTCTGAATGACAAGTCTTGCTTATTTGTTCCACAACACATCTCTTCCAGGAGATATTAACATGGCAGTGTAAATGAATATTTTTTTCAAAGTAAACTAAATTTCCATTTTATTTGTATCAAATTCATTTTCCCTAACATCTACAAATATGTGGGGCTCCTAGTCAACTTTCTGTTACCAACAAAGAGAGGACAACCTTTTAAATGTGCAGTTGGTGATAAAACTCCAAATTTAGTCTACAGGTCTGCTGTTTTGCTATCCAGTTTTTCTTTTAAATAAACAGAACCTCCTAATGATAGCTGGCCTCTCGCCAAAGTGGCTGTAAAAACAGTCAAAGTTACCAACCACAATCAGGGTACCTGTAATTGGCTGCTGCTGGAATGCATTCCCCATGTAGTGCTGTGAACTAAATGTTACTAACCTGATCTAGTTATGAGTGGATCTACATAATGCTGATATGGTGATATGATACCAGATGTTTTCCGGGATTTGGGTTATCAGAATATTGTGATGTATTCTTGGTATCATTTAAAAAACTAGTAGGACAGCTGGTAACTCCAGGGGTCCCACACATTTTTACAAATTCATTTTCCAAACTTTTCCATAAAATTGTACCCCATTTCCATGACTTTACTACTCTACTTTTACTATATAGAAATATAGCCACACATTATTGTATACACACACTTCCCAGGCATTTACTGGTAAGCAAACTGCTAAGACTTGCTAACTTTATTCACTTGTTAGACATTCCCGTCGCCAACGAGCTGTCTATACATGTACAGATGTCCGGATCACTATACCTGGTTATTTTAACTTAATGTGTAGATTTGGTTGAATCACCAGGCCTCATTAGGCAATGCGTTTTCTATAAATAACCAACCTGTTAACAACCAGCTGTTTGATCTACAAGCTGCGATTTAACTGGAAACAGCAGTCTGATGTTACTGCACTGTATGACTATACTGCATCAGTCTCTCATTAAATCTAACATTAGCCATCCATTAGTAGTAACTAGGGCTGCACAATTAATTGAGTATTACTCACAATTGTGAATTTGGCTTCCTGCAATTAAATGATCATGATCGACTGTAATATTGACAATTAAAATGCATGCTCAGCTCACAGAAATCTCTTCTGGGTATCAAATGAAGCGCTTCCTAAACTAAGAGTTGTCAAGCTGCAACGCATACACCCTGCAGCAGCAGCCTGGGAAAACGTTCCTGAATGTTGCAACTGCAGACGGGCTCATCCTTCCTCAACCATCGTCATGTGCAGTTTGGGCATAGGGGAGATCAAACCACATGCAAAGAGTGCATGAGACGTGTCTACACCGCAAAGCAACAAATCTAACTGTTGATTTAATTGTGAAAGTGCAACAAAAATATTTTGTTTCTAAACACAATGAATAATCATGATAACATACTCGATATTGATAGAAAATAGTGATTTACCACGCAGACAGTGTAACAGTGACAGTAACATTCAGTATCTTCTACACGTCAGATCTATGTATGAAAGCCTTAGTTAACCTTCTACAAAACAGCTTTTTGCCTTTCTCCTGTTTCTCTCCTTTCTTTCCACAAAAAGGAGGCGTGGCCCTTCTGATGATGCAATGCCAGTCTGGTCAATGTTTTATAATGTGACACTAGTGACATTTCAACAGTCAAGCAGCGCAGCACTAGATTTTAAATTGGTGATGCAAAGAATGTATTAGTGTTGTCACATTACCAAAATCTTTGTTTCGGTACCCACACCAATATGAATTTCGATACTTTTCGATACTCTTTGGTACTTTTCCTAAGGAAAAGTCCTTTTGGCTACAAACCTTTAGAACAATAAATAGTTGGGGTGTAACGGTACCAAAAAATCATGGTTCGGTAAGTACCTCGGTACGGACGTCGTGGTTTGGTTGCTCAAATGTTTCACCAAGTTGGTGTTGTCTCGTGTTGTCTCCCTTTGCGAGGCAGACTTTCTCTTGTCTTTTTTCACGTACGCCAGCTGCGAATGTTGATACAGGTGTTGTCATACACACCACTTGCGCAATATGTGCTCCAATAGGAACAAGGAAGGCGTTTGTGTGCATAAATGAATTAAATAAATGAATGACTTGAATCAATTTAAACAGTACTGGTATTTTCCAAATGCAGTATAGTACCGTTTGGAATACTCTAGTACCACGGTACTATTTTAGTACCGGTATATCGTGCAACACTAGAATGTATTTCATTAAACATTTTACCACAACATTCTGTCATTCCAAACCAATTCCAAGCCTGAGAAACAGTTTTTCTAATTTAAGACCTTTTCCAGGAATTTCATGACCATGGAAACCCTGTAACACTTATTTTCATTACTGATTCATGTGCAGGTTATTTCCTTGACAATTGAGTACCTTGCGCTTAGTTAATAAAATGAGTGACAAGTCCAAAACCCAAAGATATTCAAGTCAGTATCACAGAAGCAGAAAAACTGTCATATTTATGTTTGAGAAGCTCAAAACTATTGTCAAAAGTCTGACAATTATTCCAGCTTAAAAGCCACATTACATTTAAATGATAAAATAAAGGGTAACTTATTAGTGTGAACTGAAGCCTGCTTGGTCATCATTTCCACATTACTATTGATTTTATCTTATTTAGAAACTATTTATCTGATTCAGCACATTATTTACAGGCGTACTGGCTCAGAGATAATTTTTGTTTTTCTCCATCATAGTGTACAAAACCAGAAGCTTTCCTGGTCTCAAAGAGCAGGATTGAACACGGCTGGTTTGTCTGGAGCAGATGTTAGCACAAACAGTTGTTGTACACTGATTAGCGTGTCCACCAACCCAGTTTCCTCATACTGAATGACAAAAAGTGAGAATCAACACCTGGCTGGTGGGCTGACTGTGCACAGTGTGGCTCCAGCTGGGCCTCTCTCTGCTGCAGCCTCGGCAAGCTGCCTACACTTCCACGTTGTCATTCATCAGAATGAGTCAGAGCCTCTTTAACCTCTTTCACTGCATCAATTTCTCACATTTTGTGCATCTGTGGACCTGTTATTGGCTTGAACCGGTAATTTGCATTTATTATGGCAATGTCTTTGGTGCCAAACGCTCGTAACTGCAGTGATGCTTCTGTGCTGCACTTGTCAGAGATAACATGTCAGACACACAGCAAGTGTTACTGTTTTATATGTTGTTTGTGTTTAGACTTTCCAAGTTTGAGTCTCAGTCAGTGGCATCATATACAAGCAAATGTTAACTATGCAGTTATTTTTCTGTTTATTCCATAGAAGACACAATGGCTGTGGAGGAATGTACACACATCACTTGTGCCAAATACTTTTTCGTATAAACAGTTCCAAGGGAAGGAAAAATAATGCTGAAACATTCAGTCTATTATCAAATGTCTTCATTGAGACAGATTTTATTGATCAATTATTCATTTAAGCCCTTCTGTCGAGGAAACATTACAAAGATTTGCTGCTTCCAGCTCCTGAAATGTGAGTATTTACTGCCATTTTGTTTTTAATATTACTGCATATTATTAATAAATCAATTACCTTAGGTTTGATGGTCACACAAAACGATTAGAGTGATTAGTGAATTAATTGATTAATGGATTTACAGAATATTGTCTTGTGAAAAGTTAGAAAATCAATTAATCCTTTAAGGAGTGTTTTAAAGAAAAAATGTTGAACATTGACTTTACATTTACATTACTCCAATTTTCAAAATGTTATGTTTTGCTGATTTTTATTGTCTTAAAAGGGATAGTGCACCCAACATGAAAATTCACCCATTATCTACTCACCCGTATGCCAATGGAGGCTCAGGTGAAGTTTTAGAGTCCTCACAAAACTAATGGAGCCACCTAATGGAGGCTTATGGCGCCCCAGATTCAAACGTCCAGAAACACATAATTGAAACCACAAAATATCTCCATACTGCTCGTCTGTAGTGATCCAAGTGTCCTGAAGCCCCAAC
Organism: Epinephelus fuscoguttatus; assembly: GCF_011397635.1. Classification (NCBI taxonomy): domain Eukaryota; kingdom Metazoa; phylum Chordata; class Actinopteri; order Perciformes; family Serranidae; genus Epinephelus; species Epinephelus fuscoguttatus. The sequence goes on from NC_064772.1 coordinate 8,548,315, forward strand.
ACAAAAGTTGTTTGGAAAAACAATGTGTGCGAGACCGTGAGACATGGGCACCGCTTTCATGCATGTTCACATGCTTTCGCTAGTGTCGCGCACAAGTGCACACATGTGAACACAGTGCACAGAGAGGCAGTTAGAGCTGCAGGCTATAATGAGGCTAAAAACCAGAGTTCAAATGACGTTTTTCCAAACAACTTTTTATGTCGGTATTTTGTGGTTTCAATTATGTGTTTTTGGACGTTTGAATCTGGGGCGCCATAAGCCTCTGTTAGGTGGAGTTGTGTTGCTACCCCCTCTCCCCTGGGATCTCCACAAGTGTTGTGAGGACTCTAAAACTCCACCTGAGCCTCCATCAGCATATGGGTGAGTAGATAATGGCTGAATTTTCGTTTTTGGGCGCACTATCACTTTATAGTATAATAAATTGAATATCACTGTGTTTTTAAGTGTCAGTCAAACCAAATATGACATTGTAGACGTCATCTTGGGCTTTGGGAAATTGTGATGGGCAATTTTAATTATTTCCTAACATTCTGTAGACAAACCAATTAATCAGAAAAAAGAAGCCGCCCTTTAAGGGACAGTTTGCCACAAAATCAAAAATACCTATTTTCTCGTACCTGTGGTGCTATCTATCAACCTAGATTGTTCTGGTGCGAGTTGCTAAGTGTTGGAGATATCGGCCATAGAGATGTCTCAGCGCTGCAACTATAATTTCAGCTCGCTGGGAAGCCGATGGAGCTTTGTGGACAGCTTCCTGGACTCCGGGCACTTCTATCTCCTTTGGGAACCCTGCAATTCTGTGGAGCTCTGTTATCTCTGCTGCGGTGTACCCAAACCCAGGGGAGCTGGCCATGGACTCCCACTTGTGGCTTCCCAGCTTTTCGCACTTTTTGCGTTGCTGCTACCTCCTGTCTGGACTTGGTGGTCTCCCCTAGGTGCGCTCTTAGATTGAGTGCCGTGAGTGCCATCTAGTTCCATTATACTGGAGAGAAGACAGACATCTCTATGGCTGATATCTCCAACACTGGGCAACTCACACCAAAACTGTTGATAAAAAAACATACCACAAGCAAGAGGAAAATTATGTATTTTATGATTTAGGGGTGAACTGTAAAGCTCTTTTTCAAAATTTTCTGACATTTTAAAGATTTTATAAATAAGATAGCAGACAGATGAGTTTATCTCAAAACTAACCCACTTGCAACTGTAATATTTTACAGTAATTGGTCTGCTAAACAACTCTGCCCTCTTATGCGAGGTTCTTGGGTGTGTGTGACTGTGTGTTACTCGCAGCAGGGGCAAAACCTGCCAGGCTGTATTACGCAACCCTGCAGGCATACCCCTGCATCCCCTCCCTCCTTTTCCTCTTTCTTCTCCTTTCTCTCCATCTCTCACCAAGACCTACGTGACCAGACTTTCCCCTCCAAACACAAGCTCTCTCCAGAGTCCCCCCCCTGTCTCTCTGAAGCGAGGTGTCGCGAGGAGAGGGGAGGTGTAAGGAGAGGCAGCAGCACAGAGAAAGAAAAAGGAAGGAGTAGCAGTTTAGAGGAAGCGCTGCGACACCTCTGAACCCTGCAGGGGAAATGCTTTGCATGTTCGCACCAGATAACGAGTGTGTGGGAAACAGTGGGGAAGATTGCAGAGAGGTGGGTGTGAGAGAGGCATCAAGTTGTCGGGACCTTTTCTTGGAATGCGTGTGTGAGTGTACAGTGAAAGAGGGAAGGAGGGAAGGAGGGGGGAGACAGAGACAGCATGTTCAAATGCAGCATGAGCTCCTGTCAAGTACAGATGGACTCTTCCCAGAGCTGAGGCTGCTGCTCTGTCATATTCACTGCAGTGCACACACTTCATTATGCAATGTTGTGCGTACAAAGGAGGCCTCCTGAGGGCCTTGAGGGATACGTCTGTAGAACTACAGGTTAAAAATTGCTTCATTTGTTCCATGAGAAACATATCAGAGACAGAATAACTGGCGCAGAGGGGGCAACTCGAGCCCCAGCTTTCAAGGAAACACCATCCCCTTGTTTTCCATCCTCCATGTACACTTGCTCTACAATGTGGTGCATTATTCATTGTAACTGTAGGAGGTGAGCACTTACAGACATAACAACCACGCTACATAATGACAGCATACTGCACCTACACCTCATTACAATGAAACTGAGGGGAAAAATTGCTGTCTTTACACACAAAAGCCCAACGTTGTCTTGTGCATTATTCACTGAAACTGTAGAAGACAAATTCAACAGAGCTAGGCCACACAAAGCACAGTCACAATCAGCTTGAGTTTGTTTAAAACTGAAATCTCCAACATACAACATGAGTTATTCCACACCCGCAGCGCTCACCTGAAATAGGAGCTACATGTGGCCAGGACCATCTTGTGACATGGGAACTCCGTGTCCTCCACCAGCAGCACAACGTCAGTCAGTAATTTCTGTTCGTAAAAGAACTTAAGCTGCTCCAGCAAGGAGACAGCGTAGTCCGTGTTGACCGGCCTGCGCTCACTGAGATCCGACATGGTTGCATCCCATGAATCGCGCCCCAGTTTTGAAAAGTCACACGGCCGGCAGAACCGGACTCAAGCCAACCAGGAGAAAAAAAAAAAAAAAACTCTTAAAGAGGATATTCAGGAGAGAGGGGGGGGGCAGCTCTTCAACACCTCCACTGACCCAAGTGGAGGTGTTCAGTTCCTGTGAGGAAAAAACTCCTGCTGTTTCTTCTGCTGGAGATGAGTTTAAAGATGCGATGGCTACTGAGGGCTGCAGTCAGGAGTCCAGAGGAAGGAGTCCAGAGGAAAGGGTCCTGGGTGAGCAAGGGGCTGCTTCCCCTCGTGGATCTCTCGGTTGTCTGAGGTCATGCAGTGAGGCACTGGGGACCGGAGGTAGAGGGAGAGCACCACAACTGTCTCAACACTGCTACATCAGTGCTTGTCTGAAAAACACAAACAAAAAGAGCAGTGATGAGTCTAGAATCCATGGAAACTATCAGTACAGAAAAAATAGTTTAAAGAGGACCCATGTTGCTTATTTTCAGGTTCATACTTATATTATGGGTTTCTAATACAACAAGTTTTAATGGTTATTATCCTCATATTGTCTTTGTTGGAACACCTAGTATTCACCCTCTATCTGAAACGCTCCATTTTCACGCCTGTCTAGTTAAGCCTGCCTCGTTAAGCCTGCCTCGTGAAAAAGCCCAGTCTGCTCTTACTGGTCAGTGTTTCCAGGTCATCTGTATCTCCTTGTCTGTGTACCATCATTGCAACTGGAGAATGACTATGGTGGAGAACAGCGACTCTTTCTACAGTGACAAATTCCAATAAAAGCTTCTGAACACAACCAGACATGTTCCAGCAGGAATATGATGCGAATTTGGGGAGAAATTTATCGGCCACAGCGTTTACATGTTTCCCTGACAGTAGCATGTGGCTAAATGTAGCAGTGTACATGCAGCTGGGGAAAAATGTGAGGTACTTTCTACTGTTTAAAATCACCAATAAAAGCTTCTAAGCACAACCAGACATCTTCCAAGAGAAATATGAAATCTGGGAGAAATTTACAACATTAACAACCAAGATTTCATGTTTACCTGACATTACACTTGCAGTAGTGTTTCTCCTGATGACCATATAAAGAAATCGAAGCCTGAAGTTTTTGCTCCTAGGGTTCAGTTTTACATACCTCATTTGAAACTTTGGCCATGTTGTATATAAACATCCATCATTGTAACATACAATGACATTCACATCCTGAAACCCATTCAAATGAGAGAACAGTACTTTCAACATTCTGGCCTCCCTTGACGGGTCACCTGCTGCCAGCTTTTCCATCACCATACCTCCATCCCTCCCTCACTACCACAAACTGCAATGTTGCAAAAAGTTGGCAACAAGACAGTCTGAATGCAATGACTATTTTAAAAGGTCTACAACGATCTGTTGATTGACCTTAGACACAATAAGACAGTATCTAAGACTAATTCACAAGGGTAGCAAGTAAAAATCTACTTCATTCATACACTGGTTTATGTTTTACAGTGCAGAACCTGATTAATTACTTAAGACACCCCAACTTCATATCGTGCCACAACAGAGTTTTCCTTCAAAATAACAAACGCATCATAAGGCTATCATAATCTTAAGTCACACTGGAAGTACAAGGGCTTCAGTCATCTTAGCATTCTGATGCTTTTGGGAAATGGGATCAGATCTTCCTGTGTGCTGTGATGCTATGATATATATATATATATATATATATATATATATATATATATATATATATACACACACATACATACATACATACATACATACATACATATATATATATATATATATATATATATATATATACATATATATATAGTGAATATCTTTGCATATATTTTGCAAATTACTCTGATTCAGGTGTTTTTTTTGCATGGCTATACATGAGAACAAATCCAGACTATAATGCATTTGTGGTCAAGAAGTTGCTGCCATGTTTATTATGTTGATGTTATGTTTGTTGATTATTAGTTCATACTTTCTGTACATATGTAAACACTGTCCCTAAATACTGGGACCAAAATTCAGATTTTTCACCTTAATTCAATCATACTCTTTCTGACTACAGGTATGCTCCTTTGCAGTAAAGACACAGCACTGTTTATATGACAATTTCTAATCAAGAGTATTGTTTTCATGAGATAACATGAGGATATTACATTCCACAAAGATAAAATCTAATCAATAAGATAAACCAGCTGGCTTTTGAGAGCGTGTTGCAATTAAGTTGGTCAGATATTAACAGGCAAGGAGTGAACCACATCAAAATGTTTCACTCAAGCATGCAGAAAAAACAAACACAAAATGTTTTGGCTGTTAAGACTTGATCTCCTCTGCTCACATCCTGAATGACATTGGGCTTTTTGGCAGGTTACCACGACACAGAGCCATTAAGCCACTTTTACCATCAATGCCTTCAAGCTGCGCAGCTCTAAGCCACAACACCAATAATAAAACTACTACTGTCGACCAACAAAGCACTGTGGAGATAGCAGCAGGGAAAAATACAAAGAAATCCCAATATTTTCCTTGTGTTTTATCAACCTGTCAGCTTAATATTTGTTTCAAATTCAAAGTCGTGTGAGGGTAAATTTTACAACCACCTCCCACCACACTATATCGGATCTGTTGAATGCTGATACCGGTGATCACACGCGAAGACCTCTGATCCGGTGTCATCTATTTGCCTTAACACCTTGGCTGTTAACACGCCCTGCAACAGCTGTTAACATGAGATTCAGAATATCTTCAATTTCTGTCATGTTAGCATGAACAGTACTTAAGAACAAATTTGAACTACTTGTACTTAACTTAAATGTTCCTATTTTATGCCACTATATACTTTTACAACATCTCAGAGGGATATACAGTAGTTTCTACTGAACTATATTTGTCTAACAGCTTTAGTTACTTTACAGATTAGTTTTTTTATGCCCTTCCTGTCCAGCGATAACTACGTATTTCCAGATGTTTTGATTTTTAATAATTTAACTGATAATATTCAGGCTACATACTTTTATTTAGGGTTTTGCAAAAGGACATTTACCTGTGTCTTGTTGTGTGGTATTAGTATTTTTACTTAAGTTAAGGATATGAATACAAACACTAATGATACCAGATTTCAAAAACTGCCCTTGTCACACATAAAGGGACACTTATTATATTAAAACATTACCATCCATTTGATTTTAGATTTGTATGTTATTACATTGTCTAGTCTCCAATGGTGGAAGAAATATTCAAACAGTGAAATAAAGTTCACTATGTGTAATATACGTACCAACAGCAAAATGTACACAGTGTAATTCAAGGATTCTGTCAGACAAATGAAAAGTAAATGTACATTCCACCACTAGTCAGATATGCAGTTTACGAACAATGCGTGCAGACTATAGGTAGATGTTTGCGAGCACTGGTCGTTACATGACACATCCTTCACCTAACGTTAGGCCATCTCCATACATCAACTTCAAAAGCACTAGCTTAATAACTGGCTAGCTAGCTAATAGTCTATTTGCGACCAATTTACCCTCTAAACCTGCTAACTAATTACTTGCTTCTGACGGTAACGGCTGACATTTGATGAGTGTTGGTCGTCACCATTTCTTGGGACTTGCCCGATGCTGTCTGGCTAGCTACGTTAGCACGTTACCGTTAACCACCATGTCCAAAACAAACCCTGTCTGCTATCTAAAACATGGCAAAGAAACATTAGACAGGCGGGCCTGTTGCAAAACTCGCTGAGGTTAGCTAACCTGACAAACCTTAACATCATCGTCCATGTTGCGTTGTTTCTAAATAGACGTTCAGCCATTTCTCCCCTTTGATACGCCGACTGATACACCTTATCAGCTAGCCTTGATGTAATGATATATCGCTAGCAGAAGTAGCGACACTTGCTTGATTGTCACTCGCGGCAACTTAGCAACTTTAGCTTCCCTGAGCTCCACAGTTCCGGGGTAACGTAGCTGTAACCCCCAGTCTGGTGATACATACTTAGAAAGTCACGCGTCTAACATCTTCTGTTTAGCTGTGAAACAGTTCCAGAAAGGACATGATAGGTACAAACCCTCTGCAGCGACCAAATTTAGAGAGCGGTCATGCTGGCTAGCAGACACACAGCTAACAGGCTAACAGGCTAAACGAGCTAAATAAACGTAAGCCAGAGCCACTTTTCAAGTTAACCACCCCAACAATTAAAAAGCCATGCTTCCTTACAGTAACTGTAGACAGACTCCGCACACAGTGAACCGTCGCGATGGCTTTTCTCGTCAGCAGAAAGTGCCAAGTAAGCTCTTCAAGCCGAATTTAGACATTAAACAGTTGTGTAGAAGCGCCGAGCAGCGGACAACCTTTCAGCGCATCTTAAGCGCCTGAAAGACCAGAGGCCAAATGAGGATACTGCGCATGCGCCCACACTCAGAGGCCTGTCCTGGTTCATAGAGGAACAGCAACATCTGGCGTACAAACGGAGACACAACTGGAAACATTCCTCCAAAAACAAATAAATGACAAAATATATTTTTGCTTTAAAATGCTTATATCAGAAGTGCCAAACTCTTTTAGTTCATGGCAACACACAGCCCAATTTGATCTCAGCTGGGCTGGACCTGTCAAACCATTGCAAAATAACGTATAAAGAAACATAGTATCGAAATGTTTTTCTTTTTTCTTTACAAAAATAAGTGCAATTTTGACAACATGTCCGTTTTTCCACATTCAGTATGTCTCCTATTCACATGTTAGTATTCCGCTCTTGCGTGGTAATGCTAGCATCATCACACCAAAATACAGTTTATGTTAATCGAGGAAGCAAGGTAAGTTATCACCTGCTTCACAGACCATTTACAAATGTTTTGGCAGTGCCTTGGCAATCGGGTTCCACCAATATTGTTTCACAATAGAAGTCTGACACAGCTGCTAATTAAACAATATTTTTACACTAGCTTATAAATAGGACCACAATAAGTATTCATTACTGTTTTTCTGCATTCTAGTCAGAGTGAATAGCCCCTGGAGAAGCATTTTACATGACATAGGCTACTTACTGTTTAATTGCTCCTGAAACCTCTTAGGCTTTACAAGTGCATCAATATTAGGTGTGCAAAAAAAATGCAGCCCCTGCATCAGAGTGTATTTTTAAGTTTTATGAGGCCTACTTTTTTTAAAAAAGATATTTTCTAAGGCGTTTTGCCTTTAATGGACAGGACGGGTAAGTTTTTGAGGGGGGAGAGAGAGGGGATGACATGCAGCAAGGGGCCACAGGCTGGGCTTGAACCCTGGCTGCTGCAGTGACAGCCTTGTACATGGGGCGCCTGCTCTACCCACTATGCCACCGACACCCCATGAGGCCTATTTTGGGCCTCTAAATATATACACATAAATAATTCTTTAATGTTATGGGGTTCATTAACCTATATTTGTCATTTTAAAACACAGATTTGCACAATGAAATGTAAGTTGTAGCCCCTTCACTCTGCACACACATATAGAGAAGATATACAAATATCTAAACTAGAATAGAATTAAATAAATAAAGTGAAACAATAAACACAATCAATGGAATGTCTCACATAAAGATTAAAATGTAAAATGGACTGACTTTTTACAACATGGAAATTCTTATTTAGCTAGAAGGCATGACAGATGGCAGTAATCAAAAATCTTGGTAGTCTTCAGCATCTGTACATTTCTATATTTTATTGATTTAAAAAAATATGTATCCAATGTATAAGGCCATATTAATTTTTGTATCTAGGTCCAACATACAAAAAACATTAAAAAACAACAAAATATTCACAAATAAACCTAGGTTACATATATATATATATATATAATAAATGCACAGCTGGTTCATACATGACTTAATTAAATGCTTTTTACTTTGAATCAAATATAGTTCTTTATGCTGGGGAATCCTGTTGTAATCGTACCCAGCATCTTTTTTAAGGGTTTCCTATTTATTGAAAATATCAATTTGTGCATTTAATGTATGATTAGCATTTTAAAGTATTGATTTTTTTTTTTTTTAATGATCAAAATGGCTGCCAGATATTCTCCTATATTCCTATCATAAATAGCCTACAGCAACAATACTCAACCTACAACCAGCAGACCAGCTGGCTAAATCTGGCCCCCGCTGGGTGGCCCCCCAAACATTTTCTAATTCACACAATAAATTGGTACTGGGATTTTTTGGTAATGTTAATATATATAGGCCTATGCATAAAAAACATCAACATTGGGCTTGTTGATAAAAAATAAAAAATAAAAAAATTGCCTTGTCTGGGCTCAGCTTTATATGCCCTGATATCCTAGAAATGCCCCTGTATACATGTGCATGTGTGTCCTGTCATTTTGCAAAAGGGGCCCTGGGCGACCCAAGCTGGCCTACAGTGTATGATGCCTTTGACTTGAAGAAAAAAAAAAAGTCACCGAGTTGTGGCCAAGTTATTAGAAACTGCATTAGGTTAGATCACATTTTTTAATTCATGGCTTTATGGTGTATAAAAGGTTTTCCCTTTTCTCCATGTAGGCCCAGTCTGTGCAGTGGGCGCCAAAGTTAAATGACGACTTGGACAGAAGATGTTGTTAAAATCAAATATATATAATTAAATATGTAATCTGATAATACTTTAATAATCGACATCAGATCTGACAGGATGTGAGTGTTTTTGTGACTTCCTGTACAGACTGAAGGCAGCTGGATACCAAAGTGACCGCTTTCTCTGTCTGTGCGCCCTGCAGCGGCTCCCTCTCCTCCACAAATTCTTCCACCCTTGTAGGGTCCTAGCTCCAGCTAGCTTTACCTGTGGCTCCCAGCAGCAGCAGGTGTGTCCTATATGACTAATCAGCGACGGTGCCTCGGTTTTAGTCAGCAGACCGTAATGTGGAGCTGAGAGTAAAAACTTTTCTCCTGTTGTTTGTTTATCGACAGATTTGACTGTAAAACTCGCCTCTAATTTTTCGGAGCCGGGGGACGTTCGTTTGGTTGTTTCCATCACTGTGTTTGTGTTTTATTTCTGACAGGTTGAGCACGTGAAAGAAGATGGACGGTAAATATTTCCTCATCATTTCATGTCCAAATGTTGATTTAATAACATGTTAGCTGTGTGAAGGTGTCGTTTGCATTAACATCATCTGTTTGCTTGGAGATAGGCTAATTTTACCCGCTGCTTCCTGTAGATGGAAACAAACAGCCGAACACATTTGGGAACGGACAGCAGAGAACTCAGCACCCCAGACCTTTCTTCATTGTCCAGCCTCCTTCTCAACCTTTCTACTTCAACACACACTGGCATATGAACAACCCATACGGTCACTTTGGTGTGCCTGGAGGTATCAGACTTTGTTTTGTTGTTGAAATCACCGAGCAGTGGTTGAAGAAGTGCAGAAGTAACAATATAACAATGCCACAGTGTAGAAATTCTCTGCTACAAGTATTCAAATCCTGATGTAAGTAAAAGTACAAATACATTAACAATAAACTATAAAGTACCAAGAGTAAAAGTAGTCATTATGCAGAATGTCCCATTAAAAAATATACATCAGTAAAGGATTATCTTAATCTATAATAATACATTGATTTATTAATTCTATTTAACATTTTTATGAGCCTGCAAAGTGTCTAGCAGCCAAAGTTGTCAAAGAAATGTAGTGCAGGAAAAAGTACAACATTTGAAACGTAGTGGAGTAGAAGTATACAGTAGCAGAGTATAGAAATACTGAAAAGTACAAGTACCAGTACCTTTTTAAAATAAAATAAAAACCTTAAAGGGACAGTTTACCACAACAACACATTCTCACTCCGACCTCGTCGTGTACCTATGTTTGATCATGGACTTTCCACATCGATATACGAGGTGCAAGATACTCTGTGTGCCTTGGTTGTTGATGTTTTGGGATGCTGTGTCAACTTCTGCCTGTTAGGCTACATACATTGTCTGTTTTCAAAATACACTTCCGTTATCAGAGGAAACATACAGTTTGCATAAGGTCGCTTTAAAAAACAACAACCAAAAAACCCAAAACGCACTACACCGGTACAACACAGCAAATTGATGTTTTTTTTCCCTTCAACAACAAAAGCACGTGGTTACATTTTGTCTACATGTGTATGTGGTTGGGTTTAGGAAAAACCGCCCCATTGGACTTTCGCCACCTTGACCTTTATGGCTGTCTCGCCACATGTTCCCCTGATGCTGCTGCGACTGGCCATGTATCATGCCGACATGAAAGTACAGGTTTCTTTGTTGGTGTCTGACGCCGAAAGTCACTGACCAAATGCCAGTTTTCGACGACTTCAGAGTGAGACCGGGTTGATCACAAAATCAAAAATGCATGTTTTTCCTCTCACCTGTTGTGCTATTGATCATTCACCAGTTGTTTTGGTGTGAGTTGCTGAGTGTTGGAAATATGGGCCATAGATGAAGGCTTCCTTCTGCTCTGTGATACAGTTGGCAGGTGTAGCTCAGTAGACAGATAATGTGTTTCTTTTTTGTGTGTGCTGTTGTTAAGATTTATGGCGTCTGTGCTCATCTCTTTTTTTTCTATTTTTTTTTCACTGGAACTGAGCCACAATGCTATAACACAACAATTATCACCAACTTTTCTTTTGGGTGGCAGTAATAATAAAGTATCAGGTGTTCTTATAGTATGTTCCATTTGCACTTGGAAGTCGGAATTTTTGTGTTCCCAGTTGGAAATCTTAACTGTAAAGCCAGCTGAAGTGGCATTTCCGACTGGGAAAGTTGGAGTTCCTCACCGACCGTGACCTAAAAATCTAATATGGCTGCTTCGTACATCAACATTCGTTAACGCTGTTGTGTTTGTTAGTACTAAACACAATCCAGTGGTCCAACTGCTATCTGTGGACGTGTTGCTACAGTCTTTGCATGCACAAAATACAATGTAGTGCATTACCTTACCTGGCTTGAACTGGTATTTCTAAAATATCTTGGTTTTCCGACTTGTTGTACTGAAACACAATCGTATTGAGTGTGACGTCATTCTCAGCTCCAACCTCCAACTTCTGAGGTAAATAGAATGCAGCATTTCTCCCAGGTTGTCATTTGTTGGGCGTTTTGTCACACCCCTTAGCATGTGATAGCGATGCACAGGGCACCCTCAAGCGCCTCATTGTAACACACAGTTGAAACACACTCATTCATTCATTTTCTGTAACTGCTTATCCTGTCAGAGGTTGCGGGGGTGCTGGAGCCTATCCCAGCTGACACTGGGCAAGGGGCGGGAGACACCCTCGAGTCACCAATTAACCTAGCCTGCATGTCTTTGGATTGTGGGAGGAAGCTGGAGAACTTGGAGAAAACCCACGCTGACGTGGGAAGAACATGCAAACTCTTCGAACCCCCCTCTCTGAGTTTGAACCAGGAACCCTCTGAGGCGACAATGCTAACCACTGCCTGTACAGTAATTATAATATGGTGAAACAGTTGTGGTTAGTTTTAGGCAACAAAACTACTTTGCTAGGTTTAAAAAAAACAATGGTCATGTTTTGGGTTCATATAAATACGTTTCGTACGTAATGTGATGTAAACACGTCACATGAGAGACGTCAGTGGCAACGACCTTTAACTTTATGTTAAAACACTTCGACTTTGGACTTTTGGCTTCAAATGGGACACAAACTGTGGTCTACTTGGTGAAAGTCTAGTTTTGTTTCAACACATCCACCTCCCCTTCCTCCTGCCCTACGCGGACGTTCTCGCTCTATACACAACATCACTTGCACTCAGCATCAAGTATTGCCACAGATGGGTTTACATTGGAGTTAGTTGAAAGGCTTGTCATAAAGATGCTAAAGGGTACCATCAGCGTCTATCACACAGTGAGGGACATGACAAAGTGTTGGTATTTGACGACCTGGGGATGAAAAAAAACAATTCCTGCATGAAACTGCTTGAAACAAGGTCTGTGGATTATCTTGAGTAACTGGGTCATGATTTCTGAAAAGAGACATTGCTGTTGAGTTGTTCAGATGTATTTTTTGGTGCTTTTGAGCACCACAAATCGAGTGCCAACTACAGTTGCAATCAAATTATTCAACCCCCATTGCATATTAGGCCTACTGGCAAAATGTACAATTTCTCAGCTGTTTGCAATAAACAGATTACACAAGAACTGTTTAAGTAGTTCAATGAAACCAATATTACAAGGGTTTTGATCCAAGTTCAACACAAAATGCTATTTTTAATGACTACTGCAGTCTCAAAATTATTCAACCCCTTCATGACAAGTATCTTCAGTACTTAGTAGAGCACCCTTTTACTGTTATGACCTGCTGCAAACGTGATGCATAGCCAGACACCAGCTTCAGACAATGTTCCTGAGGAATCTTAGCCCATTCCTCATGGGCAATGGCCTCCAGTTAAGTAATATTCTTGGGTGTGCGTTTTGCAGCCGCCTTCTTCAAATCCCACCAGAGATTTTCTATGGGGTTCAAGTCAGGCGACTGTGACGGCCACTCTAGAATCTTCCATTTCTTCTTCTGAAACCAAGCCTTGGTGGACTTTGAGGTATGCTTGGGATCATTATTCTGTTGGAAGGTCCAATGACGCCCAAGCTTCAGCTTCCTCACAGACAGCATGACGTTTTCACCTAAGATTTCCTGATACTTGACTGAATCCATCGTGCCCTCCACACGCTGCAGGTTTCCAGTGCCATGGGCAGCAAAGCAGCCCCAGAGCATCACTGAGCCACCGCCATGCTTCACTGTAGGCAGGGTGTTCTTTTCAGCGTATGCTTCATTCTTCTTCCTCCAGACATACCGCTGTTCCATAGGCCCGAAAAGTTCCAGTTTTGTTTCATCGCTCCACAGAACAGAATTCCAAAACTTCTGTGGCTTATTTATATGGTTTTGAGCATATTGGAGCCGACTTTTCTTGTGCTTTTGGGTCAGTAGTGGTGTACGTCTTGGAGTCGCGGCATGGAGCCCTTCAGTGTTTAGTATGCGCCTTATTGTACAAACTGAAACCTCAGTGCCTGCTGCCACCAAGTCTTGCCGCAGGTGTTTTGCAGTCACTCGAGGGTTTTTGACCACTTGCCTCCTCAGGAATCTGGTGGCAGCCGCTGACAGTTTCCTCTTTCTGCCACGTCCAGGTAGTGTAGCCACTGTTCCTTTAACTTTGAACTTGCGAACTATGCTTCCAGCTGTATCTCTAGGAACATTCAGAGCTTTTTCTATCTTTTTGTATCCTTTTCCTTGTTTGTGCAAGGCAATGATTTCTTCTCTGAACTTTCTGGACAATTCTTTTGACTTAGCCATATTTCTAACATGCAATCAAATGTCACTCTCAACAAACCCCTAGCCAGTCCAGGTATTTATGTGTTCTGTCTCAAGCACACCTGAACTAATGAAGCCCTTGATTAGTTGCACCAGGTGTGCTTGAAACAGGGGGTTGAATAATTTTGAGACTGCAGTAGTGGTTAAAAGTAGCATTTTGTGTTGAATTTGGATAAAAACCATGATAATATTAGTTTTATTAAACTATTTCAACTGTTCTTGTCTACTTTGTTTATTGCAAACTGCTGAAAAATTGTACATTTTGCCAATAAGCCTAATATGCAATGGGGGTTGAATAATTTTGATTGCAACTGTAGTTCAATTATATTGGAGAGAAGTCAGACTTCTCTACGACCAATATCTTCAACACTTGGCAATTTAAACCTAAACAATCTAGACTAATGAGTAGCACTATAGGTAAGAGAAAATGTATTGTTCTCCATTACATTCCACCACTGTTGACCACTAATGATTCCCTGAAATGTCACTTGTATGTTTACACTCCCAGGTTTTAACTTTGGCCGTCCCTGCATGCACCCACACCAGTACATGCCCTTTCCTGGGTTTGTTTTCCCACATGCCCCGATATATCCGATAGATTACAGGCGAGTGTTTGAGCCTCGCTTCTACGCCCCTGCCTGGAATGACATGCTTCGCCATCAGCAGCACTACTCACAGCCTTACGGGCGTCGAGAAACAACCTGCTCAGAGGCTCAAACCGACCCAAACGATGCCATAATCAAACTAAGAGAGTGCCTGGAAAAAATGCAAGCCACTGAGCTGCAAGGTGCTGAGAGAGAGCTCGACTCTGGTGTCGCCTCACAGACCTCGGGGATGTTTTCTCAAGCAGAAGAGAAGAAGAGTGAAGAGCAGGGTGATATCCTGCCTTCAGTGCCTGATGCGGAGTCTCCAGCTGGGATCTTTGGTGTCTCCACTACAGCAGTGTATGACGGTGAGTCCAGCCAGAGAAGCTTAGATGTCCTGAGCCCTCCGGGATGCTGGTCAGCAGAATTGGAAGAGGAGTTGCCTCTGGATAGCTCCTCTGTTCATGAAGAGTGTCCTGAGCTGGAGCAGCCGGCAAAAGACGAACACTTCCTCCCTACTGAAGAAGCAGAAGTTGTGGATATCCAGTCAAATATCTCAGCGACTGATGCAAGTGTTCCCAAATGTGACACTGAAGAGCTCCTTAGGCAGAGAGTGGATCCAGTCCTGCCCTGCTTTTCCTCTTCCACCAGTCCTCTGGTGCTCAAAGATGCTGAAAGTGGCGACAGAGTCTCCAAGACGGAACATCAGAAAGCTGATCCAAGCTACAAGATCCTCAAGCTGCCTTTGGAGAGAGTTTCGACACCTGGAGGTGCTGCAGCCAGCGGCGTCTGCCCCTCTGCTGCTCCCTACTACTACAATTACCTCTCCATGCAGACCACTCATGAGCGGACGAGCGTTCTCAGTCTGTCTCTGGATGAGCTTTCCTCCAGGGATGAGATGTTCTCCACAGATCTGGACGATGCAGATATTTTCCCTAAACATGTGTATACAGGCAGGAGGCTTGCAGAGGTTGTAACTGGGTCTCCACAAACTGCTGATAAAGTAGAAGTGTGGCCGCCAGGTTCAGAGAGATTCATGTGTGCCTGCTGTGGGAAAAGCCTCGCAAAAGGGGTGGGAAGGAGCAAAATCCACAGCTTCAAGGTGTCCAGAGAGGAAGCAGAGGACTCTGAGGAGGAAAGCAGTTTTGGGAGAGGGTGTGAGCAGCCAGTCAGAGTGGTTGTGAGGAAGCATTCTGCACCCAGGAAGCCTCATTCTCTTCCGCCAAGACTTGCTGCAAAATCCCGGTATAAGAGAGGCCAATACAAAGACCCCTCAGATCCAGTGAACCAGGAGGAGGGTCGTGATCTTTGTAAGCAGGAACCAGCTGATGATGAGATGGTAGAGATGGCTGGCGGTGAGCTGCGGTGCAGCAAACAGTGTCTGGGTAAGTCTCTGCCAGGAATATTTCTTTGGTGGACTTGATGATTTTCTGTGCTCTGTTAACAGACATTTTTTACTCTTGTTGTTTAACCATGTTAGAGATATTTACTGAAAGTACGAACTGTTTCATAGACAGACTCCGCAGAGAGGCCCTGACCAAGTCAGACCAAGGCAGGTGGGGAGATGGTGACATGATTCCCAGGAGGAGACAAGTGACCCCTCTGCAACGACAAGGTTGAATTTAGTCACGCACAATCTCAGTCTTCTCCTGCACCAACAAAATTAACAGAGGAAATTATTATGCAACTCAGAAATGATCAAAAAGCATCAATCTGCCCAAACAGCCCGTGCAACATAATTAGAATTTGGCAGCCAAGTTAGAACAGTTTTGCTCTTACATTTATAATTTAATTTACTCCTTTTATGTTTGTGAAATGCTGATGGACCACACAACCTGAAGTTGGGAGCTCACTACACAGTATAAAAGCCCCAAACCACCATCTGCTTTAAAGATTATTTCAGAATCAGAAGTACTTTATTGATCACTCTATGCAATCAAGCATAGAGAAACTGTAAGGACAAAAGGAAACTGAAATAAGAAGTAGGCCTATGTTGAAATGTGTGCATTATGCTACAATCATGGATGGAATGCTTAACAGGCCAACTGAGCACAAGCTATATCCACAATCACTCCCTTTATTTGGTAGCTACTGCATTATATTTACTTCTGAGTTTGTTTTCTTTCTGTCCAAAAGATTTAATTTGTAAAGAAGCTCTGGGTGGAGCCTCTAACCTGACACTCTTACAGTTAACATTGCAGACTGATCTGAATGAAGTTATTTTTATTAAGATTTTTACACACATACAACAATGATCATAAAATGTTCATGCGTGTTAAAAAGAACAGTAAGTGCTGAGTTTTGACAGAGATGGTTAGCAAACTACTGAATCAATGTGAACTAAAGGTGTAGAAGAACAAAACAAAAAGCAGCGGTAGTGATGACATGCATTCTCATTTTCTGAAATTAACAGGTTTCAGCATTTTGATAAATTGTTTTGTTTTTCCTCCAATACAATATATCTCAGCCTCTCTCCCCCTCTCTCAGCAAGGTAGGGTGCAAGAATTACATTAAGTTTAGTTGAACATTTAAAGACAGAAAGTGTGAGCTGCGATAATCAATATTTAATATGTGTTTGTCCGCTTTAAAACTTTGAAAATGTTCCAGGCTAAACTTGTTTGATTGTCCTGAGGGGTATCAAGACGTGGTGTGGTGCTGTATACAGTGGTGGAAAAAAGTTTTCGGACACCCTTAAAATTTTACACAATCTCAAATATTATCATGAAATATTTGTGGAAAAATCTTTTTTGTGTTTCAAAAGGTGTGGCTGCATTAGACAGATACAAACAAATACAAATTATATTTTTTTGTTTATTGTTTACAAGAAAAACTAACAAAACTAAATTCTTGACAGTTTCAATATGTCAGTTCTCAACATTGTCGGTATCAAAGCCAACAAATAACAGAGAATGTGTTCAAAACTGAACAAAAAATAAATAAACCATCACATCATCAAATTAATATTTAGTAGTCCTGCCATTGGCACGTAGTAGAGCTCTAATCCTGGCTGGCATGTTCCCCACGAGCCTTTCACACTGTTGAGGGGTAATCTTGTCCCATTCTTCTTGAATTACTGCTTTTAATTCTTCTAAATTCTTTGGTTTATGCTTTGAAACAGACCTTTTGATAATCCACCACAGATTTTCAATGGGGCTCATGTCCGGGGATTGAGCTGGCCACTCTAAGACCTGGATACTGTGTTCCTGCGGCCAAGTTCTACTGGCCTTGGATGTGTGGCAAGGGCATTATCTTGTTGAAACATCCAGTTTTTACCTCGACGGAACAGTGCAGCGCAGAAGGGAGCATGTGGGTTTTAGAATGGTACAATACTTGGTAGAGTTCAATGTGCCATCACAGACAGTGAGATGACCAACGCCAGCAGCACTCATGCATCCCCAAACCATGATACTGCCTCCACCATGCTTGACAGTAGGTACTGTACATGCTGGAGATAATGCTTCGCCTGGCCTCCTGCGTGCCCTCACATTAGTAGGAGGAAGATAAAGCTGGAAACTGGACTCATCTGACCACAAAATCTTCTTCCAATTCCTGGCTGTCCAGTTCTTGTGTGCCTGGGCCCAACGACGCCAGGCTAACCTCTGTCTCTCATTGATCAGGGGCTTCTTGATAGCCTTGTAGGACCTTAAGCCATGATCTAAAAGTCGGCCACGTACAGTGCGGGTGGAACACTGGACACCAGTTTGGTTTGACCACTGCTGCTGAAGCTCCTGTGATGTCATTTGGTGGTTTTGCCTGCACATGCAGATCAGGATGCGGTCATTTTTTGCTGAAGAAACCCTTGGACGCCCAGATCTTGGTTTGTCTTCCAAGCTGTTGGTTCGTCTGTATTTCTGCAGAGTGTATCCAACTGCTGAAGGACTGCATCTGCACTTCCTGGCTATCTGGCGGCAGCTGTACCCTTCCTGGCTGAGAATCTTTATCTTCAGGCGTGTTTCCTGCGTTAGGTTCCTTGTTTTAGCCATTTTTGTGTCTGAAGAACTTTCAAATGTGCTGGCTTTATGTTGACACGAAGCTTGGCAACAAAAATTGTGTCTTTTAATAAAAAGAACGACCTTCATCACTGGTACCAAAATGACCCAATACTCAAAATTTCTTATGTATTTTTATGGAACCAATCAATTTTAAGTTTTTAATGGTTTTAGGATTTATTTAGTATTTTGGCTGTGACTGTACTAAAAGAAATTGCACTTGAAGACCTAAGAGTGATTCTTAATGCAGCATTTCACAAATGCATGGGGTGTCCAAAAACTTTTTTCCACCACTGTACATTTTGCTGTGATTTTCTTTTTAATTCATAGATATAATGCATGCTTCTTCTCATTCTTGAAATGTTTCCATTGTTTTGCCTCTGGTATTTATTGTGCTCACTTGTCCACTGGATAGAGAGGAGCAGTCAGAGGAAAGTGATGTACCAAAGGCCAAGAGATGAGGATGAGGATGATGATGATGATGATGATGATCTGCCACCATCACACTGGGAAAGAGGTTAACTTGTTATTTTCTTTTCCAACACTGGTAACACTGACCTGACTATCACTTTTCTTTTGAATTTGTTTTTACTTTTGTCTTTTTCAGGCTCTATGACAAGAGGAGAACCAAGATGTTAATGTCCCAAAAGTGTATTGAACTGTAGGTAAAATGCTAACGGGACTACACACAAGAGCATTGTTATTGCATAAATATACATTTCATACATTTCATATGTTCAAACTTCTGTGTTTAATGACATGTTGTCTTTCCTCCTCAGGTCCCCCCACAAGTTGTAATTGTTCCAGGAAAATGTGTTATGTAAATATTTAGCGCACCAGGTGAAATGCACTGCACAAGAAGCATATTTTTGTTTAGACAAAAGTTCAAGAAAAAAAGTTTTTGCAGTGATACTGCCTTGCACTACCCATAATTTATAATTTTCACAAAAAGAAAAATGGGCTGAGAGGTTCTAGATTGTTGTCAAAAGAAATTGCAGATGATGTTGTGCCACAATTCGGGGCCAGTCCAATAAAATATTGTTATTAGTTAAACTTTGTGTTGAATCAATTGAAATCATAACATCTTGTAACTGCTGGCATTATAGTCAGAAGAAATTTAAATCGTTCAGTGTCCATCTTTGTTGTTACTGGTTGGGCCGGGTTATTCAGAAGTAATCAGATCGGATTTCAGCTATCTGACTGGATCAAATAGTGAAAATGGGTTGTCCAAAAGAAAACAAGGATTCTAAAATTGGACTGAATCACATAATTCAGTCTTGGTTATAATCTGGAACAGTATGTGTTGTTCAAAAGTTTTTTAGTAAGAATGTGATACCCATCAAAATATTCACTAGCAAAGACCACACCATTAACAAGATGCATTTAAAGGTTTTATTCAAGAAGAAACATGACTGATGTGCAAGGCTTGGACTGCTTGTAGCTCATGCCCTTTGCCAGATACATTGTGGGGAAGCTTGACAGGGAATAGCACCTGGGCACGACATACACCTTCAGGACCCTACGTAGAGTAAAGGAAAAAAGGAAGAAGAACGGCATGTGAAAGAGGGGCGAAGAATCCAAGAGCGGAACAGGAGGAACGGGTTTGGTGGGTATTCATGCAGGAAGTGACACGGTTGAGGTGTGATCCTGCTTCTGAAATTCTGCTAGATTGTTTATAGAAAAAACAGTATTATCCTGATCCCAGCAGAAGGGTCCATTTCAGGAACAAAATGCAATAAAACTTTTAAATTTTTAAACTTTTTAATATATATATTTATTATTATTTTATTTTTTGAATTTGATTTAACTGTTACAGTAATAAAGTAGCCTTTCAATTAAGCCTTTCAGATTAGTTCTTTAAAAAAAAAATAAAACAAAAAGATTTTGTCATCATTCTGATTCAGATTATCATTTTTAAACAACTGGGTCCTGGGGTGTATTCAAAGACAGGATTTCTGGTTTACATGTACTGTATCTGAACAGCATTGAGTAATACCAGACAGCAGTTTAGGGTTTTGCTCACCTTGGATTTTACGCTTGAAGCATCAGATGTTACTCTACCAGTATGCCTGCACAGCTGTTATTTCGACCTTACAGCAGCCTTCAACACCATCAACCCCACAATTCTCTCCCACCTTGAATCCTCTCTCAGCATGACCAGTACTGCCCTCTCCTGGCTAAGGCCATACCTCACAAACTGATAGCTGTTCATCAACATAATCAACTGCACTTCCTCCCTTGCTCCTCACACCAAAGGTGTCCCCCAGGGTTTGGTGCTTGGTCCTCTCCTATTCATCCTTTACATGCTCCCTGTGGGTAACATCATTCACAGCCATGGTCTCAACTTCCACTGCTATGCCACTGATGTCCAGCTCTACATCTCCACTAAATCTATCACCACTGAAACTCATTCCACTCTGACTACCTGCCTTAATGAAATCAAATCTTGAATGCAAGCCAACTTTCTTAAACTGAACGGTGAAAATTTTGACATAATCATCATTGGTCCATTCAAAACTTCTGCCCCACCATTTTTAATTTCACTCAGCATTCCTTTTCAACAACCAGGGGCATAAATCCCAGGGGGGACGGGGGGACATGACTCCCCCTTCAGTAAAGCTGTACCCCCCTAGAATCATTTGAGACACAATAATTTTTGAACAATGCAGTAGTATTTATTAAAAGCACAATGTAAGCGGTGCTCATTATTATAATAATAATAATAATAATAATAATGTGCTATTTAAATCTTAAAAGATTTAGTCCTCCCCTCCCATTTCTAGTAGTGGTATATCCCACATTCTTTCCAAAGGGTGGGGCTGCTTGGCAGCAGTAGCAGCGTGTGGCTGGAACCGCTGTCCACATCGAGCATCACAGGGTAAGATGTTCACTCACACAGACACAGTTTAACTTACACAAGTTACAACACATCCCATTTACTGTTACAACAAGCCCCAGGCCCAGGCAGATAATATAAACTGTCTGCAACATTTCTCCTGCATTGTTCAAAAGCCTACTCAATTACAAGTGCTGCTAAGCTAAAAGCTAATGATTAAGCTCAGAGTTTAGTGATAGAGAGGACAGGACAAGAGCAGTCAGTGGTGGAGCAGCTTGTAGCTAATGGGTACCTGTCTGTAGGCTCTCCACCTGTCAGTGAGACAAACATGAAAGACGTGCAGATGAGGAGCGGTCATTACGCACGACTATTACGCACGACTATTACGCGCGGTTGTGACGGAGCGTAGCTAATGGGTACCTGTCTGTAGGCTCTCCACCTGTCAGTGAGACAAACATCAAAGACATCCAGACAAGGAGCGGTCATTACGCGCGACTATTACGCGCGGTTGTGACGGAGCGTAGCTAATGGGTACCTGTATGTAGGCTCTCCTCCTGTCAGTGAGACAAACATCAAAGACACGCAGACGAGGAGAGGTCATTACGCGCGACTATTACGCGCGGTTGTGATGGAGCGTAGCTAATGGGTACCTGTCTGTAGGCTCTCCTCCTGTCAGTGAGACAAACATCAAAGACACGCAGACGAGGAGAGGTCATTACGCGCGACTATTACGCACGGTTGTGAGGTGCGCAGCGGCAGATCTCACAGCACACTGTTTATAAACCACTTTACCAGTTTAATTGCAGGAAATGTTTAGTTTTAGTTTTAGTTTTAGTTTAGTTAGTATAAACATTCACTCTGCCTGTTGGAGAGATAGAGAGAAGATTAAAGCGTCAAATTGCGGTAAAAGATGCTGTATAAAAGACAGGCTACAACTTTTTTTCCTTGTCTCCCCTGGAATCATTCTCTAAAATTTTACTGTTTATTGTCCCCCCTAACTATGAAATGGGATTTTCGCCCCTGTCAACAACCTCTGAGCAAATTTTGACAGCAACCACTCCTTTGAAAAACCTGTCAATTAAATCACCAGTACTGCCTTCTTCCATCTAAAAAACATAGCTCATCTCCACCCAGTGCTCTCCCCTCTGTTGCCAAAACTGAGATACATACCTTCATCACATTCAGAATTGACTACTGTTCGTTAGATATGGCGGCAGCAGGAAATGACTCTTCATTTGCAGAACCAGGTGCGATTTACACCGATCAGCCACAACATTAAAACCACTGACAGTGAGAGGTAAGTAACACTGGTCACCTTGTTTAGAAGCAATGTTCTGCCGGGAAACCTTTGGTGCTGACATTCATATGGATACCACCTGACACATAGCACCCACCCAAACACCAATAGGCCCATTTCCACTGCAGGAACTTCGGGGTAATTTTACGGGGCCGGGGCCGTTGGTGCGTGTCTCCACCGCAGGAACCACCCCCAAAGGACAGAGTTCCAGAACTTTTGTGGGGCTAAACAAGTCCCTGCCTCGGAGTAGGTACTCAGAACGGCCCCGAAAGACTCCTGGCTGGGGCTTGGGGATTACTTGGTGCTGATTGGATATACTCAAGGAGGGATAGGACGACAACAGAAAGCAACAAAATAGCCGGCATTTTTAAAACTCAGCAGACGAGGGTTAGCTCGTTCATATAGCTTCCGCCGCCATGTAAAAAAAACCCTCACTAAATGGCCCGTGAAAAAAATATTCTTTCCAGCGGATATCTTATTTACAAGATGATTGAGCTAGCAAAGCAGTTTTGTGTTGATATGTGTGGTATGTATTCAGTTATGGGAAGTCACGATGTCTAGAAAGCATCAGTTAACAGCAGCAGCAAAGCTAACATCAGGACATCATCTGTTAAAAGCCTCCTGTTGTCGGATTCGGCATGAAACTACTCCAGTTAGCTCAATCATGTTGTAACTAAGACATCCGCTGGAAAAAATATTTTTTTCACGGGCCATTTAGTGAGTTATTACACACACCGCTAACGGCTAACGGCGCCCCTACGTCGCCCCGGTCAAAATGGTCGCGCAACGATTACGTCACATCCAGAGGCAGCCCGTAACTTTACAGGAACCTTCCTCATACTCCGTTCTCTCAGTGGAGACACGGCGGTTGAGAGGGCCGAACGAGAGGACGTTCCTGTAGTAGTTCCTGCCCCCCAAATAGTACCAGGAACTTCTAAAGTGAAAACGGGCCTATTGTAGACCAAATACCTAACTTCAGGCCCCCCCAACAGGACAACACACCATGCCACACTGCAAATAATAACCGCAGTGCCCAAAGTACAGCCTCACAGAATTGATTGTCTAGGCCACAACTAATATTTTTTTTCTTCTGCTTTGAAAGGTTATGGTATACCAGTGATGCCCCACTTTCAGCCAAATCCCTACATGGAGCCACCTGGCTTTGTTGTCCCCCATACCCATTTCCATTTGACGGACTACCGACGCATGCTCAACCCTCAGTATTACCAGACCATGGCCTACCACTCCCGCAGGTTCCGCTACCAGCACAACAACCAGACCAGAGAAATGACCAGCTCTGAGATGCAAACAGAGCCACTGTCTGCAACCCAGTGGACCAGCACTCCAGGTTCCAATGAAGTTGGGGCCTCCAGTGGCCTCCCAGTCCCCAGCAGCGACAGCAGCCCCACTGTCCTCACCGGTCAGCCGCTCTTACCAGCCTTGGCTGTGCAGAACGGGGATAATTCTCTGGAGCTTAAGGACACAGTGCCCACTTCCACCACCAGGATGCCACCAAATGGCAGCTTTGTGATTCAGACAGAGGAGGTGAGGATTGAGTGCTGCACCACACCAGTGGGACTGCAACTCCTGCACGCTCATGAGACTGCAGAAGTATCCCACAGCTTTTCCCAAGACGTCGTCCAGTGCAGTAGCTCTGTCCTCCAGGGTCGTGTGCTGCAGGATGAGGGACAGTGCCTTCCTGCAGACCAGTCAGAGCAGGCACTCCAAGCTTGTCCTGACATCCTGTTAGTGGGGACGCCAAGCAGTGGTGAGAAGATCCCTGCTCTGGAGGAGTCCAGGAACCAGATGGACCCTGTGACTGCTGCCTCTGATCACATTGGTTCCAGAGTGGCAGCTCACAGTGACGTTCAGGAGGCGAGCAGTGAGAAGGATCTGAACACATCATCCAAGAATCTTCATGTGAAAGTCGTTCGTCTGCCCTTCGACCCCAAGTACCTCGATGAGCTGTGGAAGATGGAGTCCACTGTTTGGTCAGTGGAGGAAACTGTGATTCCCTCCCCTGACTCGCTGATCCAAAATGGCCACACAGAGTCTCATGATGAAACACTGGTTGGTGAAGCTGAAGTGCCCTCAGCAGATGTACTGACGGTGAGAGAGGAGGCTGCTGTAGAAGAGGTTGTCCCCATGACTGAGATGCCTCCTCTGGCAGAGGATGAACTGGAGGACATAGTTCCCACTGTGGAAGAGGGTTCTACAGTTGAGATGGTGTCTGAAATTGATATGTGCACCGTGATGGATGTTCCTGTTTCAGAGTACGCTCCTATGACTGAGCTGACCCACACAGAAGAGGTGGCTCTTGCACCCAACTTGCCGTTGTTGGATAATTCACCTCTTAAGGCAGAAAAAAACCAACATAGACGAGAAACAAACGTCCAAGATCACCAAGACACTTCATTTGAATCATTGCCCGCCTACCTCCCTTCAACCAGCTGGCTTGCTGATTTTGATAGTGTGTACTGCAGCAAGATGCCACCAACTCCCAAGAAGCACAACAGACCTCAGAGCAGCCGTGTGTTAGATGTGCCAACCAGAAGAAGAAAACTAGATCTAGACTACAAAGAACAACCTACCGTCCGCAAGCCAAAAGAAAGGTACAAACCCAAAGGGAAGGTGGATCGGAGAAGCCTCTCTGACCATGAATGCTGTCTTAACAGAAATCTCAATGAGAATGCATTCACCCCCTGTGCATCCAGGAGGGAGCGACTTTGCTCCAGATGTCTGGCAAAAAGCAGTATCTGCACGCCTGTCAGTCCAGGACTCGACGGTCACTCCATAAAAAGAAAAGCTGTTCCTTTCCAACAGTGGAGTGACTTACCAACATGTGAAGCCTGTAAATTTCACTCCAAGAAACATCTGATGAGAAAAGGCTCCGGTCCTGATGTCCGTGGCCCTCATCACGGACACAACAGTGAGGGGGAATCTTCTGAGAATGGCGCATGTCGCTGGAGGTCGTCTGATCATCTGAGGAAGCACAACAAGAGACCACTAGCTTCCAAGCAAAATGTGGAGAAATGTCCTGCAGCGATGTACCCAAAGCTGAGGGAAAGGAACTGTGTGTGCAATGAGCCACAGCATCAGACTGTCGTATGGGAGAAGCTGCGCCACTGTCCCCATGGCAACGCCATCCGAGAGATGGACGAGAACTGTGCCGTGCCAGTTTCCCTCCAGGACAAATGGAGGACAATGGATCAGATTTACCTGACACACAGATGGCGAACAGGTAAACAAATGTTTTTTACTTTGATATCAGGAGGATTAAGCCTTAACATGCTGCTCTGTAAGTAAATGTACAACTTCTCACCTGACAGAGAGGTCACAGAAAGCAGTGATTCCTAACCCTGACAGTGACAGCGCCAAGAATGAAGCCAGATCACCACATTTTAAAAAACACAAGAAATCACAACCACAGTCACAAGGTTTGATTTTGGTATTTTACTTTACTGTACTGTAAATTCAGCTTAACATCATTTAAATCAAAATTTTCACAGAGGAACGGAGCCTTTGAGTGCAGAAAAATGAGCGTTAAATATATTAAAGGAATACTTCACCCCTCTAATGACCAGTGTATATCAATAACTTACTCTGTGTTACTTAATTTATGAAGAAACATTTGCTTTTCTCGCATTCCTTCACAGTCAACGAAGAATCCAAAAAGGGCATTAAAGTCATAGGTGAGAGCAGGTTACAACAGCAAAACAATGGAAACATCCATTTACAAACTCACACAACTAGTGCAGTATAATCACAGCCTCATTCAGTCATATGTTCAGTACTCGCCAAACATAGTCCTTTCCACAAGGGAGCATAACAGAAAGTGAAACTTAATTTATGTTTGCTTCAAAGCTGGACTCTACTGACAAAAAAACCAAAAAAAAAACCTCCCTGAACGTTGGAGTTACTGGTCGACCACTGCCTCGATCAGTTAGTTTATGTTATTGACTATGTTTTTGACTCTGTTGGGTCTAACTAACTTTAAAACACCCAAGTCACACAATAATGCAAATAAACTAATTGATTAAGTCAGTGGTAGACCAACAGCTTCTGTATTCAGCGAGGTAAAATACTGTTTTTGTCAATGGAGTCTGGCTTTGAAGAGAGCAGAGATAAGTTTAATTTTTTGTTCAGTTTCCTGTCAGAAAGGGCTGTCTGTTTGGGAGGTACTGAGCATACGACTGGAAAAATGAGACTTGGATTAAACTGCATGAGTTGTGTGAGAGTTTGTAAACGGATGTTCTCATATAATGTTGCTGTTGGACCCTCATGACTTGATTCATCATGAATCTTTCTCTGTTTTTGGATTCTTCGTTTACCAGAGGCATGCGAGGGGAAATGTTTTTATCTCACTTCAACATAACACTGGGTGAGTAATTGATGCACAAATGGTCATTTGATGGGTGAGGTATTCCTTTAATGTGTGCACAAATACAGGCACTAAATAGCGAGAAGAACATAGAAAAACATGATAAATTGGTCTCAACATAAACTGTCACTTTCTGTGTTCTCGATCTCATTTAGTGTCTGTATTTGTACACAAATCTTAAATCTTTTCACCTCTCTACATACTACTGACGTGTTTGAGAAGACTGTCTTCACTACTTCCTGTAAATTAAGATCTAAAACCTTTTCACTTTGCATTTATTATAGATCATCATGCCTATTTATACACCTACTGACATAATTTGCATGTTCACAGTGCAGTTTTCAGAGAACTCTTGCCCCTAGTCTTCCTCCCCAAGAGCCTTCAAGATTCAGAGAGGTTGAAGACAAGGTTTGAATTTGATTGTAAATACATAAAATTATAACTGTTGTCACATGGACCTGAGCATGAAATGCATCAAGAGGTGTGTCATCAGGCAAGTTAGGGAACAACATCAACGTATAGATCCTTAACTTTGATAAATAGGGTGGAAAAGCATGATTGGCAACCAGTGGAGCAGAGGTAGAAAAATTCTGTAAAGCAATACACAGTGCGGATGAAATATTTAACACGTTGTGTAATGTGTGTGTTTTTGTTTTTTTTTTCTCTGCAGGAACTCATAGAAAAGACACAAGATGCTAATTTGCACAAGAGCACAATTCAACAAAGTGAAAAACACACTTTTTTAAACAATGTGCACTTTATTTAAATTATTTTCACCTAAGTTAATTGTTAAATAAATCACAATGTTCACTATTTATTAACATTAAAATAAACACAACTTTATAATACATGGAGTATTTGAGTTTTGTTTGTTTTGCAGTTCCTGTTTTCCTAGTACTGTTATAATGTTTGGGGAGTAAATCTGATGTAATAATTGTATTTGTACACTAGATGGAACTATTTCTATATTATTATAAAACCAATCAGGCCATTGTATTATTGAACTGTGTCTTTGACGCATGCATTAATACTGCATAGATCACAGAAAAACTTAGTGTCTTAGAGTCTTATATAATGTGAATTTAAATGTAAATCCACAAAAGTCAGTAATGAAAAGTTTGGAGGGTTAGAAACTAAACCACATGCAGTCTGACAATTTATTTCCTCAGGTGGACACTGTTGCATTTTCCTTTTTGTCCTTTTTATAACAAACTCATTTAATCTCTGAAGTGAACATCTGACAGCTTTCATCTCTGATCTGCACATAATTCATTAAACATGCCGCTGTGATCACATATTTGCATAAGACCTTTTAGGTGACAGTCTTATCTGGAATGACTCAGTGAATGTTAAGGTGTTAATCATCGTGTTCAGGTGAGTCTGGTGGTCTCACAGTGGGATCAAAGCGCTGACCTTTTGATTACAGAGTTGCATGTAGCCTCTAATCTTCAGCTGCTCCTTAATAAGGACAGTAACATGAACAAAGAGACAAAATGGAATAAATTCGGTAACATCTGATTGCTGGGAAAATATCAAATCAATTATCTGTTTAATAAAAAGTCAGTTTCAAAGCAGTTTCGCTTGTTTTTTTCCCCTTGAAATGAGGCTTGCAGTGTGGCTTCCGGTCAATATTTATCTTCCACTTTGGTCCGACTAAAATATCTTTACAGCTTTAGGATGAATTATCATGACATTTTACATTTTTTCACGGTCCCCAAAAGGTGAATCCTCTTATTTTTCCATAAGGCGTCACCATGAGGCAGATATTTGTGGTTTTGGAGTGAAATGTTTCTAAAACTGTCGGATGGGTTGATATGAAATTATGGTCACACATTTACATCCCCCTCAGGATGATTCTCTGACTTTTTCTTTTGTGCCATCATCAGGTCAGGCATTTAACTTGTACAGTACTTTGGTTTATGACCAAATATCTGCAGGACTAATAACTTTCTCGTCAGCCTCAGCTGTACTTTGTGTTTCGTGCTAATTAGCTGACACAATAAACTGAAGGGGATATTTACCAACTGTGTCAGGGGCACAGAATTTTACATCACAGCAAATTTTCAATTTACTGGCATATTTAATAAGATTACAGATGTAAATAACCACATTGTATTTGCATAAAGTGTTGCTGAATAAGGTCTGATGCCTAAAGGGGCCAGTGTACTCTGGGCTTCTCTCATTTCTCTATTTTGTGCCTGCTCATCTCCTCTCTTTCCCGTCTGTGGCCTGCAAATTGATCTTAGCACGCAATCTTGAAGTGTGTATCAATTTCTAAAATGCGGCTTGTCGGAGGAGCTATGATCAAGGGTGCACAGGTGTATCTTTTGTGGAAGTCTTTTCTGCACTTGTGGTGTACAAAACAGGAGTGACCGGCTTGACACACAGCTTGTCATCAGCTGTGCACCACTTTAAAATTGACGTCGCTTTAAAATGACGACTCTGAGGCAAAGATGTCGCAATTTGTTAAATGCCTGTTGCCTTGACTCCACACTCTCCCTCATGTCTCCTACTTGTCTCTTTCACTTGCATTTCAGGTGGGAGGGACTAAGACACAAGGAAAGGAGGTGAGGAAAGTAAAAGAATGGAGGATGTACAAATTGTAAAATGACAAAGCCTTCTATCAGACCTGATTGTCGGATGGTTTTCAGAAGCCCCCACCCCCCACACCTCTCTGAAGTTGGATTAGAGGGGCAGTTTCCCAGTATTTCTGTAACTTTCCAAGCCAACAATCCAACATTCACACCTACTTCACACCTTTATAAATGCCTTTCAGGAGAAGCTGTCTGAAAGTGTTTGTACCTATCTCCATATTTAAACAGTGTCACTTTGCCTCGCAGTGTGGATGTTCAGAAAAACTATGAGCACTTTTGATTTTTGATGCGGTCGGACAATATACCATATAAATAGGTCTGAACAAGTTTAAGTATAAACCTAATACTGACTATTCTGGAGAACAATGGCACACAAATTAAAAAGCTTTCTGCTGCTGAACTTATATGGGCTAAATTATAAAATGATAAACATTACACCTGCTATACATCAGCATGTTACACTGATCATTGGCAATGTTTACATGAACACTAATATTCCACTTTTATTCCAAATATGATATTTTTCAGAATTCCCAATTTGACCTTATTCCAAATCTAGCATTTTATGAATAAAACGTGAGATGTGCTGAATATTATCCAGGTTAAAGGAGAATATCCCCCCACTCACTCTCTAGTTGTACATACCAGCTCCTGCAGCAAATCTTTTTCTCTGCTCCTATGGCAGCTCAACTCCTCTCCTTACCACTGAGTTGCAGCTGATGATCTGGGATGCTGCAACCAACGCTATATGTCAACAAAAGTGCATGATAAGGTTTAGATGACAAAAGCATGTGGTTAGGTTAAAAAAAAAACAAAAAACAAAAAAACCCCCATCATGGTTTGGCTCTACATTTATAGGGGAAGCAAAAACTGGGCTCAAGGGTGTAAGTCCAGGGGTTGTTGGACACTCCAGCTCCTTATAGTAGCAGCGTTTTAAACTGATGATGTCCTGTGCTGCATCATATTGCCGTCACAGGTGCTGCCTGGCTGCATTATGATCTGACGCTGCCTGTCAGTGTATCATACTGCCACGACAGGTGCCGTCCGGTCGACCAGTGGCATATCATAACACCAGGGAAGGCAACCTGGTCGCACTCTGAAGTCGTGGAATACTGGTGCTAGGGCAGTGACTTCTGGTGTCCGACACGTGCAAAAAAAAGCTGTCCCTTCACGGCAGCATGATACGCGGCTGGTGTCAAGAGGAAACACGGTGAGACAACAGCGTTAGTTAAGGGGGCAAAAGTAAAAGTAGGGCTGGTGGAAGGGGTGGTGGATGGGTCCAACAACCACAGACTGTTTCCTGGTAGGCCAGCATTGCTTCCTGTGTAATTGTAAAGCCAAACCCCATTCTTTTTTAACCACGTGCGATTGCTGTTGAAGGAAACAGATGTCAGTTTGTGGTGTTGTACTGAGGCAGTGCATTTATTTTAAAAGAGACTGTATGCAAAGTAACCTAATCTGACCTAAGGTTAATTGGTGAAATTGCCCGTAGGTGTGAATGTGAGTGTGAATGGTTGTCTGTCTTTATATGATAGCCCTGCGATAGTCTGGCGACCTGTCCAGGGTGTACCTCGCCTCTCGCTGTTGTAGGCTCCAGCCCCCCTGCGACCCTTAACAGGATAAGTAGTAATGGAAAATGAATGAATGAATGCAAATTGTACATTTCCTGTGAAAACCGAAGTGTATTTTAAAAACAGACAATGCATGTACCAGGCAGAAGTTGACACGTCAGCAGTCAATGCACCCAGGATACCTTGCACATCATATGTTGATGTGGAAAGAAACCAAACGTCAATATGTGACGAGGTCGCAGTGAGAATGTGCTGGGGAAGGTGGCTTTTGGCGTTGGTGTTTGACACTGCTGAAATCACTGACAAAGCGACGGTATTTGACAACTGCAGAATGAGCAAAAATATTACATCACTGAACTTTTTAAAGGAGCAGGAGCAAAAGAGGGAAGCTGTGTTCACATGGTCCAACAAATCCACCATCGGTAGGAAACTTTGAACAAATTCAATCTTGGAGAAGCAAAATGGCAAAATCAGCTCCGGTTGTTTCACTTTGACGTAATAGAAAACATGTTAAGGCACGTTGATCGAAGCATGCATAGCTGCATGTAACATGGTGGAATATTTTTTTTTATTAGTCATGTAAGCAGCTTAGAGGTAATATTTTTTTTTATCGAAATAAGGGGCAAAAACCAAAATATTTTGTACATGTTGCTGATATCAGCATTTAGCTTAAAGTGCAGCTGTGTCTCAGTATAGCTTCACAGAGCCGCTAGCATGACTGTCAACTCGTATTCCTGTTTTTGATTACATCTGCTTTCATTAAAAAATGTTTCCATACTATATTGAATTAACAGTCAAAAAGGACATTATTAGAGTTGCAGTGTTATGTGAAGGTGACTGTGAACCCCATTATCGACCGATAATATGTAATGTCGCTCCCCAAGGGAAAAAAAATACACAAATACTGAATAAATAATGACTGGTGGGGCAGACCATTAGATTTTATGCAGTGTTCAGCAGGCCTTTGAGATCAGGAAATGAAACCAGTTTTACTGACATTGTTCCAAATGAAACATGTAATGACACGTGCAGCAATAATAGCTTTCCTGGCTGCAGGGGAGGCAAACACCAGGATGTAGAGTGTATGTTTCTGTCAGCTTCACGTGGGGGTGGGTGTGTGTGTGATTTTCAGGGTCTCGCAACAGGCCAACAACTCCTGCTCGCTTTGCCTTTAGATTGCTTTGCTTTCTTCTCGTCACCCTCCAAGGAGAGATCTGCACAGAAAGCCCACACAATGTGCAGCCTTCAAAGGGAAGAAAGGCCCGTTTTTGTGCATTGTTTGAAACAGAGACAGTCGAAAAGCTTTAGCAATTTGAAACAACCCTTTTAAAGTGATTTCTGGCTATCAGGGATGAGGGGTTCTTTGAAGCTAACAATGTGTGGTGGGAGAGGCCAGATGGGATGAGGAAAGTTGCGGCACTGAAGCGCAACACATGATTTCCCCTCAGATTCGTCAGTTTTAAGGCGGAGATGGACAGCGTGGTTTGGACGGTCTCAGAGCTCATATCTCGTCAACTCCTTCCCCGCGCTGCTGTTCCATCTTCATAACGCCTGCATTATGAGTAAATGTGAAGGGCTTCAGCGTGATTGGCTCTCATGGGGATATACAGTATGAGGTGGTGGTGGCAGGATGTCTGATATGCTGTGTGTATCACATAAAGCTGGAGGAGGCACATATATTTCATATAGAACGACATAAACTGTCGGGGTCTCTGCGGGTAAAACATCCTGCAGAGATGATTTCCTTTTACGGGCTCGGGTGTGAGCTGATGTGTTTCAATGCATGAGCACCAAAATGTCCTCTGAAGGATAGAAAGATGAAGAAAATCCTCAGGAGGAAGGACATTTTCACAGCTTCTCACTTCATGGACTCAAGCATCTGCGCTGCATTTATGAGTTTGAAAATAGAAAAACTTTCAGTAGCATCTCTTAAAGAAATTCTTCATTTACAAAATCATTGTATATAAAATACTCACATTGGGCCTCATTCACAAACAGTGCGTACGCACAAATCTGTGCTTAAACTGTGCGTACGATCGTTTGACGCACAAATCCGGGATTCATCAATATTTTCTTACCCGAATTTGTTCTTACTCTGCGAACAAATTTAGAACTGCCTCAGACCATGCCTACGCACAAATGAGGAAGGCCGAACTGACTTAGAAAATGCAAACATACCGTTTAAGTACATGCAGTGTCTATAAAACCACATTCATGAAAAAGAGATTTAATTAACATTTTTTAGAATAATTAATTTACTAATATATTGGCCAAATGGATTAAATTACCATGAAATTGACACACGTTCACCCTCATCATTGTGACAATTAAAATATTAACAATAACATGAACAGAAAAACTATCACTCCATCAGCGTGCAGATGATCTGTAATGCCGACTGCCATATCCTTAAGGCTGTGGCCCGCTGGCCAGGAGGCACCCACGACTCATTTATTTTGCAAAACAGTACAGTGGGAATGCATTTGGAGGCAGGGGCTGTGAGAAGTGGATGGCTTGTTGGTGAGCATCTTTTGTTCTAGTCTTTTATTTCAATTGTTTTAAGTTAGTATTTTCAGTAAGTCTCTATTCCGTTAATGTTAAAATGTTATATTGTTTGGGTGACCGGGCATATGGCCTTAAAACATGGCTGATGACACTATACGCAAACCCTGAAACCCCTCAAGAGGTGCGCTATAATAACATACAGTGCCCTCCAAAAGTATTGGAACAGTGAGTCCAATTCGTTTACTTTTGTTGTAGACTGAAAACATTTGGGTTTGACATCAAAAGATGAATATGAGACAAGAGATCAACATTTCAGCTTTTATTTCCAGGTATTTACATCTGGATCTGATACATAACTTAGAAGATAACACTATTTGTAATGGAACACAAAATTTTTAGGTGAGCAAAAGTATTGGAACATATAAACTTAAAATAGATTAAAGTGAATGAGACTTAATATTTAGTTGCAAATCCTTTGCTTTCAATAACTGCATCAAGCCTGTGACCCACTGACATCACCAAACTTTTGCATTCTTCTTTTGTGATGCTTTTCCAGGCTTTCATCGCAGCCTCTTTCAGTTGTTGTTTGTTTTGGGGGGTTACTCCCTTCAGTCTCCTCTTCGGCAGGTAAAATGCATGCTCTATTGGGTTTAAGTCTGGAGACTGACTTGGCCAGTCTAAAACCTTCCACTTCTTGCCCCTGATGAACTCCTTTGTTGTTTTGGCAGTGTGTTTTGGGTCGTTATCTTGCTGCATGATGAAGGATCTCTCAATCAGTTTGGTTGCATCTTTCTTTAAATTAGCAGACAAAATGTTTCTGTAGACTTCTGAGTTCATTTTGCTGCTGCCATCATGTGTTAAATCATCAATGAAGATGAAAGAGCCCGTCCCAGAAGAAGCCATGCAAGCCCAAGCCATGACATTATCTCCACTGTGTTTCACAGATGAGCTTGTATGTTTGGGATCATGAGCAGATCCTTTCTTTCTCCAAACTTTCGCCTTTCCGTCACTTTGGAAAAAGTTAATCTTTGTCTCATCAGTCCATAAAACTTTTTCCCAGAATTTTTGAGGCTCATCTCTGTACCTTTTGGCAAATTCCAGCCTGGCCTTCCTATTCTTCTTGCTAATGAGTGGTTTGCATCTTCTGGTGTAGCCTCTGTACTTCTGTTCATGAAGTCTTCTGCGAACAGTAGATTGTGATACCTTCACTCCTGCCCTCTGGAGGTTGTTGCTGATGTCACTAACAGTTGTTTTAGGGTCTTTCTTTACAGCTCTCACAATGTTTCTGTCATCAACTGCTGATGTTTTCCTTGGTCTACCTGTTCGACGTCTGTTGCTTAGTACACCAGTGGTTTCTTTCTTCTTCAGGACATTCCAAATGGTTGTACTGGCTATGGCCAATGTTTGTGCAATGGCTCTGATTGATTGTCCATCTTCTCTCAGATTTCACCCATAGACAGCTCTCTGGTTTTCATGTTGGTTCCACCTCTAAATGCAGTCTGCACAGGCAAAATCTATCGTACCCAATCTGAAACTGAGCTCAGACATTCAGTGCTATTTATTGTTTGAATAATCAATGTAATTGGGAGACACCTGGGCAACAAAACACACCTGACAGTGACATGTTCCAATACTTTTGCTCTCATGAAAAATGGGTGGGTTCAAACAAAAGGTGCTATCTTCTAAGTTGTGTATCAGATCCATATGTAAATACCTGTAAATAAAAGCTGAAATGTTGATCTCTTGTCCCATATTCATCTTTTGATGTCAAACCCAAATATTTTCAGTCTACAACAAAAATAAAGGAATTGGCCTCACTGTTCTAATACTTTTGGAGGGCACTGTACATGCCCACACACGCGCCGTAGAGCGCACTTTTGGTGTGCTTAAGGGCCGTTGGATGTGTTTGGATCAGATATGGCCGGTGGCAAACTACTTTATACCCCTGAAAAGGTGTGCAAGATCATCTTGGCATGCTGTGTCCTCCACAATCTTACAATGACCCATGGCATTCCTGTAAGACCCGGCGCCATTGCTTCTAACAAACTGTGAAATTTACTACTTCTCTCCTCGCGTAACCGCTTCCTTCATTCAGGAATCAACTCTAGGCAAGCGGTTTCCTTATATGGAGAAATGGGGGCGTGGTAGTGTGCTGATTGTAGCTCGCGGACACGCGCCTGTCAATTTAGAAGGGTTCTGATTTACTAACGTACGCACGGTGGTGAGAACAAAATTGGCCGGTACGCACGTGTCATGGATCCGACGGTGATTTTGCGCAAGTACTTATTTTTTGCGAGAGTAAGAACATTTCTGCGCAGATATTAGTGAATGAGGCCCGTTAGGAGTCATGAAGAAATCTTTGTTTTTCTTGCATGCCTCCACGGTGAACGAAGAATCCAAAACCAGAGAAAATTCTTGATGAAGTAAAATGGGGCTGTTTTTTGCGATCTGGGTGAACCACCCTTTTAAAGGAACACTTTAACCACAAAATGATTATTAGTATATCAATTACTTACCTAATTTTATGCTGAATTCATGGACAATCTTTTTTTTCTCCACATATATCCACGGTGAACGAAGAATCCAAAAACAGAGAAAATTCTTGATGAACTGAAGTCATTGGGGTCCCCGTTTAACAACAACAGAATTGTATCAAAACATTTGTTAACAAACTCTCTCACAACACGTGCAGTATAATTTAAGTCTCATTTGTCCGGTTGTTAGTACTTCCCAAACACGTGCATTTTTGCTAAAACCAAAATATTCAAAACAATTCTGGATAAACAGTTTCCTACATGGAAAAGTAGCGCACCTGGGTAAGCGCATCTATTTGAACTCTGCTGGATGAGCAGAATTCAAACACACAAGAATCAGTGAGACTTAAATTACACTGCACAAGTTGGTGTTGAGAGAGTTTGTAAACTGATGCTTTGATATGGTTTTGCTGTTGTTAAATGCAGACCCCTATGACGGGGCGGCAGGAGCGGCAAGTGCTGGAATTTGTAATTTATGTGACAACACCTGAACGCAACACAGGCTCTGCTCCAATTGACTGTGTATACAGTGCTGTGCTGCACTGCTTTGTGAACTGCGTGTTACACGCTGTCCATAACAATAACTATGTCATGTAACAAACTGTGTCAGACTCGGGTTGTTTTCAGTCAGGTAAATGCGGTGCCATAGGGGGGTGTCGCCCAGGGCACCATTTAGGCTTAGTTGTATTTTTTTTTTGTTTTGTTTTGTTTTTTGTTTTTTACTTTTGACAGAGCCAGGCTAACTATTTCCACCTGTTTCAGGTCATTATGCTAAGCTAAACTAACCATATCCTGACTCCAGCTCCACAACACCCAAATTAATATGGATTATTTTACATCATTCTGGGAAAGAAAGCATGTATGCTCAGGTATTGCTGTGTATCTGAATTTCTCTTTTAACTTTTCCACTGGTATGCACTAAAGCTGATTCTGTATTTACAGATGTACAAAAAGCTTGAAACACTTCCCTCAACAATCCCTTTCAGCAGCTTGTGTTCGTGTCAGTGTGTGCCTCTGTACGGTCTGTGTGGGTGTGCGTAGCTGCTTGAGATGCCTATAAAAGCTGTGGGAGGTTAAGAGCATCCATTCTGCCTCCTTAACTGTTTTGGAGTGATTCTGTCAAGCTGTCAGGTCGGTTTTTCCTGGAGAACAGCGGAGCGTATGCCACACGGTTCAAGTGTTTTGGAACGCTCATCATCAACTGGCGTCTCAGAGATGACTAAGTGGTACCAGGACACAAGATTACTTTGAGAGGAGAGAGTTTCCTCAAGTGCTTCTGGCTCCTTTTAGAGAGAAATAAAAATAACCTGGAGTAAAAGTACAGCAAGGGAATATAACACTGGTTAATAGGAGTCAATGTGAGTCAATACCTGTGCAGTACTTCTACAGGTATTGATTCAATGGAGGATTCAAGGTGCAAACTGTCCTTTGAATTTTGTGCAGTTTTTTTTTTCTAAAAAGAGGGAATGCATTAATAATTTAATATAATACTTCCTGTCCTTGTGTTTTCCCACCAGATTTGATTTTCTACCCCGCCCGATCAGTGTTGGGCTCCTTACTCTAAACATGTAATATATTACATGTTACTCTTTTCAAAAGTAATATTACTTTACTTATTACTCCCTGCCAAAAGTAATTCATTACTCCACTCATTATTACTTTTGTTACACCCCATAAAATTGATAGTTGTGTTATCACCCCCAAAATTCAGATGTGCGCATCTGTGTGAATGTCAGGGTAATCACTGGTAAGTGTAGCTAAAGCTAGATGGTGTGCAAATGATTTACCTGGAGGTCTTCAGTTGCCTGTGACCAGTATTTTCCCAAGGCTGTCATTGGTGTCAGCAAGGCTCGCACTGGAGTCTTGTAGGTGTAGCAACATTTCATCCAGTACATATCCAGCCACAAGCTTCATTACTTCTTAGCAGCTGCAGCTGTCCATGACTGAAATCCAGTTTTGGTAGTTTAGCCAATGTAGCGTTACAGCCAACATCCATGGCCGAGGAGGGCTCATCTTTGGTGGGGTATATTTCCTGGATCTTGACTTTGTCATGCTGTTGGTTGTACTAGGTTTCTCGGATTGGTGGAACAAATTTTAGAACGACTACCTACAGTAACAGAGGCATGTTTACCACTGTGTTACATCACCTTTTCTTCTAACAACACGCCAGTGTATAGGACCTCAGGACATTAACTGTTGAAGTTTTGAGAGTGAAATTCTTTCCCATTCTTGCCTGATATACGACTAATGTTGCTTAACAGGCTGTGGTCTCCATTTACTGTATTTTGTGCTTTTTTTATGTGTAACATGTTCAATGGGAGACAGGTCTGGACTGCAGGCAGGTCAGTCTAATACCTGCACTCTTTTTCTATGAAGCCATGCTGTTGGATCACGTGCAGAATGTATCTCTTGTTTTGCTAGAATAAGCAGGGATGTCCCTGAAAGAGATATTGTCTGGACGGCAACAATGTTGCTCCAAAATCTGTGTGTACCTATCAGCATTCATAGTGCCTCCACAGATGAACAAATTACCCATAATGCCATGGGCACTAACACACCTCCACACCATCACAGAGGCTGGCTTTTAATAATAATAATACATTTTATTTATACAGCGCTTTTACAGCTCTCAGAGACGCTTTACATTTAAAACCAAAGAAAAGAAGTACATACATGTAAGTGCAAAGACATAAACAGAAGACATGGACAATATAAAAAAACAAGGTGCAAAAGCATAGTGCAAAACAAAGAAAAGGAGGGCACATGTTAAAGGTTAAAGGCGGATTTGAAAAGGTGGGTTTTGAGGAGTGATTTGAAGGTGGATGGATCTGGACAGTCACGGATGTGTATAGGGAGGGTGTTCCAGAGGGAGGGGGCGGCTATGGAGAAGGCTCTGTCGCCCCAGGTTCTGTGCTTGGTCCTGTGTGGCAGAGAGAGGAGGTTTTTGTCAGATGATCGAAGGTTGCGGGAGGGAGTGTGGTGGTGGAGCATGTCCATGAGGTAGGAGGGGGCCTGGCTGTGGAGGGCTTTGTGGGTGAGGAGGAGGATCTTGAAATTGATTCTGTACGGGACAGGGAGCCAGTGAAGGTTTTGCAGGACAGGGGTTATATGTTCATGGGAGCTGGTGTGGGTGAGGAGGCGGGCGGCAGAGTTTTGGATGTACTGAAGTTTGTTGAGGACTTTGGATGATGAGCCGTAGAGGATGCTGTTGCAGTAGTCCAGTCTTGAGGTGATGAAAGCATGGATGAGAGTTTCAGCGGCAGAGAAGGAGAGCAATGGGCGGAGACGGGCAATATTTCTAAGGTGAAAGAAGGCAGTTTGGGCGAGGCGGCTAATGTGATGTTCAAATGAGAGGTTATTGTCGAAGATGATACCAAGGTTGCAGATGAATGGGGAGGGAGAGAGGGTGGTGTTGTCAGTGCTGAGGGTGAAGTTTTGTGTTGCTGTAGAGAAGGATTTTGGGCCGATGAGTATTATTTCAGATTTGTCACAGTTGAGTTTGAGGAAGTTGGCTTGCAACTTCAAGCTCAAGGCTCAAGGCTTTTGAGCCTTGAGCTGATAACAACCTGGATGGTCCCGTGTCACAATGTCCATGATTTTCAAAAACAATTTGAAATGTGCTCATCAGACCACAGCACACTTTTCCACTTGTGTCAGTCCATCTCAGATGAGCTTGGGTCCAGAGAAGTCTGCAGTCTTTCTGGATGTTGTTGATATGTGGCTTTCACTTTGCATGGTAGAGTCTTAACTGACATTTGTATATGAAGCAACAAACTGTGTTTACTGACAATGGTTTTCCAAAGTGTTCCTGAGTCCATGTTGTACTATCTTTATAGATTCAAGTCAGTTTTTCATACAGTGCCCTCCGAGGGGTCAAAGGTCACAGCCGTTCAGTGTTGAGAGAGAATTCTCTGGATTCTCTGAATCATTTGATGATATTTTAGATTGTAATATTTTAGATATTTTAGATTTTATTTTCAGCGTTTAATCAAGGCGGAGGCGGGCGGCTGGAGGTCTGAGACTTCCAGCGAGGAGAGAGGTAGAAACAAACAGCCAATGTGTGTCTGTGTGTCTTATGTTCAGGTGTTGTCACATAAATAACAGTGCCAAAGCAATAAACAGGACAGACAATAGGATTTTATTTATTTTTACACTACATTTTCACAGAAAGCTGACCGAATCCGACCCGAGCCCGAATACAATTTATAGCTACATTTTTGATTAAACCCTGCCGACCTGTCAGGTACCGTCGGGCTCGGATCGCCACACTCTAGTGTGTGTATATGTCCCCTATTTCTGTCTTTGAGAGATATTATTTTGTAATATAACTGAATTTTCTATCCATACATATACATTTTAAATATATTAAAATGATAAGGCATCTTTGAGTAAACTGAGAATATAATTTAAGTAGGCTATGTCGTGGCTGGCCGAATGTCCTCTTTTTTGGAAGTCAAAATATGGTCACCCTAGATTTCACCATATTTTGATTTCCAAAAAAGAGGACATTCGGCCGGCCACATAGCCTACTTAAATTATACTCTCATCTTACTCAAAGACACACAGACACACATTGGCTGTTTTTTTCTACCTCTCTCCTCGCTGGAAGTCTCGGACCTCCAGCCGCCCGCCTCCGCCTTGATTAAACGCTGAAAATAAAATAAAAGAGGGAGACAGGTTTTTCCTATTTTGTCTTATTTTGTTTTATTTCTCCCTCTCCTCTCGCTGGAAGCATCGGACCTCCCGCCTCCCGCTCCCGTCTCAAACACGGAGGTCTCCCTCTCCGCTGAGCACGCCCGGCCTGTTAAATAGCCTGTAACCACTGTGTGACACAAACTCAGTGCTTTGGTCATTAAATAATGTCGGGCTCGGTTCGGGTTCGGACAGAAATATGCGGCCCGTGCCGCACTCTAACACACACACACAAACACACGGAATACCGGACATTATCATCAGTTTATAAAAAATCCCCGGACGCCCTGGACGGGACATGAAAAGTGGACATGTCCGGGCAAAAGAGGACGTTTGGTCGGCCTCGAAATCCCTAAATTCTTTGTAATTGTGCGTTGGGAATAGTTGTTCTCAAACTGTTGGACTGTTTGCTCCCACAGTTTTTTTTAAATGTGCCCACCCTTGCTTGTGAACATCTGAGCCTTTTTAAGATGAGTTTTTTTAGGAGTTTTTTGAGCATTCAACAACTTTCCCACATCGCTCGTCCTGCCAGGACAGTGGTTAACATATTTTCATAGAACAGTTCGGGTGATATCCTATGAGAAATACATGCGCAACAGTTCATATGATAACCTACAAATTTGTGCCACACAAGTGGCATGATGTCAGCCTTTCAGATTATGTGGGATATGTATAAATTTGGGTACATACATTTTTGTAGGAAAACATACAAAGTTTTTTTTTACAAAGGCATTGCAGCTTTTCCTGCCAAGATAGTGACATGAAAAGTGGTTGTTTTTACCGAGACGTTGCGTTTCCTGCCTCTAAAACTGGGTATTTTAAACTAAAACATCATCTTTTTTCACAACCATAACCAAGAGGTTTTTGTGTCCAAATATAACCACATAACCAATGCCAACAATATTTCTGGTGATTGGCTGGCTGGTTGGATGGTGCACAGCTAATAGGCTATGGCCCATAAAGTTCAGTGCTGTCAAGACAGTTGGCTACTGGTGAACCAGGGGACTTTGCAAAGGTCACCAATATTGGCAGATTTACTTTATTTACTGTGAATTGATACACTAAATTCCAATGTTTTATTGACATGGATTGATTTTACTATAAAATGTTGCTGAATTTTGAGATAGAGGTGTTTATATGTCTGTGTTCATAAGTTAAAGTGTCATTTATAAATCAATCAGTCAATCAGTGTGTGTGCTTCAGAATAACATCTGAACTGTCAGAATGTGAACGTCTCTGTGTCTGCATTATCAGCTCCTCACTTCAGCTGAAGGCAAACACCCAGCCCGTGTCCTGACAGTCTGAAGGACATGATGGATGCTTCTTTGAAGGATCCCTTCTGTCATCCAGACGTCCAATTAGGGGCCGGCTGCGGCTGGCCACTCTGGACTGAGAGGTAGGAGGGCACTCAGTAGACCACACTGACTGGCAGTTCAGCCCATCAGTCACCTGACGCAGTAACAAAAAGCAGCTCTGTGAGGCCAACAGATGCTGTCGTCCTCTCGAGACTACATGCCAATGCTTTAGACAGTCTATCCTAACTGCAGATTTTTCATATATTGTTAATAGACCGTTTGTGTGGTGGAGCATGTAAAACACAAGGAAAAGAGTGCAGCATTTGCACAAAAACATGCATGTGTGAGTGGTCATTTTTCAGCACAGTGGTGGTCCCATGTGGCTTAAACATCGGCATATTTGGGGGTTTGATCTTTACTGAACACACACACACACACACGCTCAGGTGTATGCACTCAATTAAGCAATAACACTGTCAAGGTCGCGCTGCGCTGTGGTTACTGGCAGCAGTGAGCTGCAGCTGGAGGAAATGTAGATCAGGCAGCAGCCACTGAAACATGACCTTGACTGTGTTATTGCTTTTACACAACGCTGACTACTATTACGCAGGAGCTCCAAAGTGATGAGTGATTCTATTTGATACAGTACATGAACAAAAGTATGTGGACACCAGGATTTTACAAGCATATGGGATTATTTAGAGTGAGATCTTAAAACCAAGGGAACTCATCAGCTGCTATAACAGCCTTCACTCTTCTGCTTTCTGGTTTCCTCCAGATGTTGGACCCTGGCTGCAGGGATTAGCTCCAATGGTGCAGTCCAGCACTGATGTTGGGTGATAAGGCCGGGAAGTCGGTGTTCCACTTCATCTCAAAGGTGCTGGATGTGGGAAAACCATTTCTTTGTGGAGCTGGATTTGTGCACAGGGACATTGTCATGCTGAAACAGGAAACAGACAAATACAAACTGATGCTACAAAGCACACAGTTGAATATGCTATGCAGGATTTTCCTAAAGAAAACAAAAAACAAAACAACATAAACTGATATACAAAAGTAATTCCTCTTAATCATCACTTACGACATACTAGAAGACGGTGGTGGTGTATTCATCTGCAGAGAATCAGCCCTCTGCCTGTACTTCCTTATTTTCTTCTTAGTTTGGGACATTCCTGGGCACAGCAGGCAGGTGAGGTCAGGACTTTTTATAAAAGTAACAACCAGGTACTAGACCATAAGCAACTCGCATCCAAGAGGAAACTATTAAAATCCCAGACACAGCATAGAAAAAAACGCAAACGGACACTTCCTACATAGTATACTTTCAATGTGTGCTATAGCATTAAGAGTCCCCTAAATTTGAGCTAAGAGGCTTTGCCAAGAAAAAACTTGAAAAGCCCAAGACCAAAAACACCAGCCCAGTCGCCATAAGAAAATATTGGCACCAAAACTGTTTGTTTCCAGCTGTGAAAACAGGTGTTTTAAGGCAAGACATGATCTTTTGTTTTTGTTCCTTAACCACATGTTAAGTTCAGCATTGTCCAAATGTAAAGAAACGTGAAGAATCCACATCTGCAACATGATAACCTACAAACAGAAAAATACAATACCATTATTTATTCTGATGCTTGGGTTGAAAATACACACATACGTATATATCCAGGGATGTTATTACTGGGGTTTAGCATGATTTACTTTCATTGGAACTTAAGGGGCCAAACCGTTGAAAAGAAAAATAACATACAGACAGGGTGTTCGTATACTTCTGGCCTTTAGGGGAGTAATGACCATCCAAGATCGAGTATCACTGATGCAAAGTGAAAACATCATCATCTATAGGATACACCTTTATTTTGAAATTCTGTGTCATGGCCTAACAGCAACAGGCAGATAATGGCAAGCGGCCAAAAAAGAGGATGAGGATAATATTATTTACTTGGGATTAAATCAGCAGTGTGGAAATATTTGGGATTTTGGAGAAAATACAAGTCATCAGATAAAGTACATATCATGAAAAGAGTGCTGTTATGAGATAAAACACTATAGTATGTATCTGCCTGGTTGGGAATCTCACTCCGCTAACTTCTCTGAAATCCAACCCTGCTGTTATGTCAGGAGATGCAGTGACTTATACCATCTGCGAGTAAGAAAAGTATGAAAAAATACATGTAATTTGAGTAGAGGAAAAGTCCGTTAGCTGCTAGGCTAATTTATGCAATGTAAATGTGCTTAAGCTAATAATGGTGACTAGCAAAGATCATGACTGTCTGTGAACCTTGACAGTTATTATTGAGAGAAACTGTAAACTTTTGTCAACCATTTACTTACATTATTTATGTGTTGTTCTTATTTTTTTCTGGCCAAAAGCAAAAATGAAAGAGGTGGGCGCTTCTGTAATGGATTGTCTTAAATTGGCAGATGATATCGATATCTAGGCCCCTGAATCACATCATATCGCTGCAGACTTTGTGGTATCAGGAAATATTTATTGTCCAAAGAACTGATATAATACCATATTGTGATGAAACTAGTAATTTAGACCCCTACTGGCCATATAGTGTAGCATGAAGTATGCACTATACTAATGTCATTAAGATAAATAAAAAATATTCTCTAAACGTTAATGACCCCCATCCTACTGTTTCCAAGATGAACCTGTCTCCCCACCATTGCCATAATATTTCAGTTTTGTCTGGTTGTGAGTTGTTTTTGTGAATTGCATGCAACATAAATAAAATAAAAAAAATCATAAACTCATAGAATTGTAAAACCATAAATCATAAAATCAAGTGTGATACAACATTTTAAAAGAATTG
Source organism: Epinephelus fuscoguttatus (assembly GCF_011397635.1). Lineage (NCBI taxonomy): Eukaryota > Metazoa > Chordata > Actinopteri > Perciformes > Serranidae > Epinephelus > Epinephelus fuscoguttatus. The sequence continues at coordinate 8,593,259 of NC_064772.1, forward strand.
CAGCAGTGTGAATAGAGTCAAGCTGGTGTTAAGTTTCATCAGATGCCCTCTCCTCTGGATGAGGTCACTGTCTTGACATTAGATTAAATTGAGGAATCAAAAACCACATCTTGCTTCTGACCGTCATTATTTTCAAAACATTCACAAGTGTTTACTGAGAAGGTCAAATTCAAAAAGCGGTGATGCACGGCTGCTCATGACTTCCACACGTTAAATGTCAAGGGTGCATCTTTTTCTTTTGTCCCCCCACGTCGTTGGGATAATTCACACTTTCATGCAGCTCTTAGCCTGAGGAGCAGTGCCCTCTTAGCCCCTCTCAGATACACCAGAGAGCATCAGAACAACAACACTGAAAAATCTTGTTGGCCCGTCCTCTGCGACACAAACAAAAATCGGAACATGGCCTTGCTGGATATTGAGTCAGTGTACTGTGAAAAGGAATATGGTGTAAGGTCTCCAGGCGTCATGTACTGTAATGGCTGTGAGCCCAGAGGGAAGCAGAAGCCGCAAAGTTCAGCGTGTCCACTTGTTAACTGTAAAACAGGTCCATCACACAGCTGAGGCTGCAGGCTCAGCATTTCCCCACTGCCGAGGTGACGCTAGATAGATCAGCTCATGCTCTGTGGTCTTAATACCTGGGGCTTTTACCCTTTAATGTCTTTCACTTGACAAATGACCTGTGTTTATAAAGTGCACCATGCAGGCCTTGGGACTTGTGGAGCGGCCAGCGGCAGTGAACCCTGAGAGAATAGGCCAGGTTTTTACAGGAAGTGAAAGAAGCTACTCAGAGGAAAGGAGGATTTAATGGAGCAGGGTTTATATCAAACTCAGTCACTAAAAGAGAATGTTGGCATTGTAAGTTTCTGCGAACCAGAAACTCTTTAAATATTATAAAGTGACGTATGAGCTGACTTTGACATGCGGAGGAGGAGGGGATGGTGGATGGTGTGACATCTACCTGGGAACGCCTGCCAAGCTGCAGACCACTTAAGACCACTGAGACGACAAACAAAACAAATGGTTATTTCTTTAGTGAGACATTGCTGCATTTTCAGTGGCTTTTTAGGCACCAAACATGGGTGTTTTTTAGTGGCCCCTGGCAGTGTTTCCAGCCAGGATAGTGCCGTGAAAAGTGGTTGTTTTTTACCAAGACAATGCTACATTTTCAGCCGGGATACTGCCATACCAATTGGTTGTTTTTTCACAAAGACATCACTGCGTTTCCTGCCGGGATAGTGCCACGAAAAGTAATGTTTTTTTTAACCCAGGAACCACGAAAACTGTTGTTTAAGCTCAAACATCTTTTCCTAACCATGACCAAGTCATTTTTGTACCTAAACATAACCAAAGGTTCACCATAGTGTTGTTTAAACATAAAGTTTCAATATATCCACCACATAATAATGTACAATTGTAACGTATCTGTGGTTTGCAGAAATGTACAGTGCCAACATTTTTCTGGTGATTAGGTTGTTACATTAGAGGCTCTTAGAAATTTTTCTAAAGATATTTTTTAGGGGGCTTTTATTGCCTTAATGTGATAGTACAGCTTAGGATTGAGAGGGTAGGGGGACAACATGCAGGAAAGGGCCGTGGGTCAGAATCAAACTCTGGGTTGCTGCTAAGGACTCAGCCCTTAGTACATGGATGCACACTCTACCAGGTGAGTTACTTGGGCACCCCAGATATAACATTTTGCTGATACTAGACTGGTATGCCAAATACATTTTTGAGAGAAACACACATACCAACTGAAAAGCTATATCAAAACACCAGTTTACAAACTCTAGCCCAACTGGTGCAGTATAATCCAAGTCTCATTTATCCAGTCATAAGTTCAGTACTTCCCAAACACGTGCCTTTTCCCTAAAACTGTAATATTCACAACACCTCAGCATAAACAGTCTTAAGCATGGATGAATAACCGCCTGGGCAAGTGCGTCAGTTTGAGCTCTGAGCTCATCCCCAAACCATGATACTGCCTCCACCATGCTTGACAGTAGGTACTGTACATGCTGGAGATAATGCTTCGCCTGGCCTTCTGTGTACCCTCACATTAGTAGGAGGAAGATAAAGCTGGAAACTGGACTCATCTGACCACAAAATCTTCTTCCAATTCCTGGCTGTCCAGTTCTTGTGTGCCTGGGCCCAACGACGCCAGGCTAACCTCTGTCTCTCATTGATCAGGGGCTTCTTGATAGCCTTGTAGGACCTTAAGCCATGATCTAAAAGTCGGCCATGTACAGTGCGGGTGGAACACTGGACACCAGTTTGGTTTGACCACTGCTGCTGAAGCTCCTGTGATGTCATTCGGCGGTTTTGCCTGCACATGCGGATCAGGATGCGATCATTTCTTGCTGAAGAAACCCTTGGATGCCCAGATCTTGGATTGTCTTCCAAGCTGTTGGTTGTGTATCCAACTGCTGAAGGACTGCATCTGCACTTCCTGGCTATCTGGCGGCAGCTGTACCCTTCCTGGCTGAGAATCTTTATCTTCAGGCGTGTTTCCTGCGTTAGGTTCCTTGTTTTAGCCATTTTTGTGTCTGAAGAACTTTCAAATGTGCTGGCTTTATGTAGACACAAAGCTTGGCAACAAAAATTGTGTCTTTTAATAAAAAGAACGACCTTCATCACTGGTACCAAAATGACCCAATACTCAAAATTTCTTACATATTTTTATGGAACCAATCAATTTTAAGTTTTTAATGGCTTTTTTAGGATTTATTTAATATTTTGGCTGTGACCGTACTAAAAGAAATTGCACTTGAAGACCTAAGAGTGATTCCTAATGCAATATTTCACAAATGCATGGGGTGTCCGAAAACTTTTTTCCACCACTGTATATTGCACATGGAACAAGCCATGATGCATGGAGTATATTCAGTATATCACCCACCCCTACATCTTAGTGGAAATCAGAGTTCACAGTGGGATTAAAGTCAGTGCCAGCTCGTCTCTGTGGGTAACTGGCTCTTGAGTTACGATGGCTAGGGGTCAGGGGATATTGATCCAAGTGGTACTAAAACTACACAATAGGGTGTAAATTAGTCTTTGGATTGCTGGCTGGCTCTTGGGATCTTGAAGGACCAAAGATGCTTTGGTTTAGGGGTCTTCTTTTCTTGATTGTGTCTGTCTGATTGTTAATCTCCCTGATGTCTTATTGGCTAGCACTCCTGGGGGGTTGAAGAAGAAGCTAAGGCCTGGTTTTCGGAGCCGGGTTATCTGGCTTGACTAACCCTAACACTGAATGTCTGGATAACCAGTATCACGAAGCTGGTTGTCAACTAGTCGAGCCAACTCTGGCTTTTCCTGTCCTGCCAAGAAAATGTGAAAAAGGCGGGTGATGTTAATTACAAGCGCCATTATGAGAACCATGAATGAAGCAGGCTGATATGATGAAAACATCCAATGAAACGGTGATAATAATGATCTGTGGGAATGTTCTTTTTATGGGATAGCAAAAAGTCAAATATATCAGAAATGTGACCAATAGATTATAACCCTACAAAAGATACCCGATAACCCGAGATGTTGCATTCATAATCACAGGAGCCAATTAACAGTGTGTGAATTATTTTTCTAATAAACCAGAGTGGAAATGGAAAGCCTGAAACAATAAAATGATTCTATTGACCTTATAAATATAAACTCTTTTTTTTTTCCTTCACTGATCTGTTTGGTCAGAGGTTGAGGGGTTGTCAGGTTGTGATCTGATACTCTGAAGTTGTTCAGAAGTGGGTAAACAGGATTTATACTTCTATGTCGAATCAACGCCATCCATACCTACGGCGTAGGCTTTGCGTCAACATAGATCCTACAGTGTACCCTTCGGTGTACCTGATGTGCACCTCCCCATAAATGTAACTACAGCTCGCGGCAATGTAGACCTCCTGTCTATTTTTGTAAGCTGAAAATTATTTCCCTCAGTGGGAACAAAACTTTTATTTACTTTTATTTCACAGAGAAGAAACAATAAAATGCGAAAACAATAAAGCCCCCACAAAATAGCATTTTAAGTCTTGTGTGTGATTTATCCTGGTTCATATGAGCAGAGGAAATCTTCACCAGTTGCTAGGCTATTTATGTAGTGTAGAATATTATTATTATACAGTGTAAAATACCACATTGCTAATAATGTTAGCATGTTGTATTTGTTTGTTTTGTCAGTGAGCTTTGTGAGTTGTAATGGAGTGAATCTGTAACGTTACCTTTGTTAAATGTTGCTGTTGTCCCTGGCTTTATATGAGTAGAGAAAATGTCAGCTAGTGGCTAGGCTAATTTCTCTACTGTAAAATGCCATAGACTTGTGCCTATAACATTAGCATGTTGTATTTGTGGGGAAAATGTGTCCAGATAAAGACAAATGCTTTGTCTGTGAATACTGCAAGCTGTAGCGAAGCTGATATGTGTACTTGTGTTTGAAACTGTCTCTATTAAGCCATGTTTAATGTGTGTCTTGGTTGTGTTTTGAATCGACCAAAGTTTCCAGCACTGCACAGAAACCCCACCGCTGACAAATGCTTTGAAGGTGTAACTGCAGAGTCACCACACAGACACACCACCACACAAGTATAAATACTCACAACGGTGTAAGCCATGCGCCTTAGGCTATGGCATAGGCTCTGCATAGAGCTGACGCACATGTATAAATCTGCCTTTAGCTGATCATCACAAGTTACCACGGTGATTTATCCCGGTAAAAAGTGAACCAGGTTCATATTAACAAGGTTCATATTACTGAAACTATTACAGAAATATGCAATTGTAATAATTACTATTTTTACAGTCTATGCTGAAAACTCTGAGTTAACCCTGAAGTTACCTCGCTAACCCCAAATCCTACTTCATAGCACAGGCCTCTGGTCCCGATGCTTTAAGATTGAAGTGTCTGCATTTGCAACATAAAGGGACATTTCACTGCACAGGACGTACTAACTTGCTCAGTATTAAACAGAGACTATACTCAACCACATGTGGAGCTGGGGACACAAAAAACTGGTCATGGCTTTTTAGCACTTTCTGAAATGGAAGTGAACCATCTCCAGGCAGCAGTATGTTTCCTTCAAAACATATTCGGCGAAGCAAATAGTGGAATACAAACGTGATTTTAGGAGACGAGGTTGGTGTGGCAGCATGAGTTTGCTCCACCGGAGCGCTACGAGTCACACGTTGAAATACACATTCAAAGTCAAATGACTTCAAAATCAATTCTCCAGAGTGATGTGTCTCTGTGTGAACTGGCACTAATCTGGGGAAGTAGGTGGAAGTAAACAAGCTGCTGTTCCTGCAGCGGCATCTCATTTGCACAAATGCTGCTGCATATTTAAAGGAGTTCACTTTTTAATCACTTCAGTAGACCTGTACAGGAGATACTGCAGAACCTGCTACGTACTATAAATCTCAGCATATTGTTGTTAAATTAGTAATAATGTATTGATTACTGTATATATTACATAGATTAACACTTATATGTAAGCTAGACGTCTAAATATTTTACACAACCTTAAGTATAAATATTACATTTTTACCTTCAAATGTGGGCATATAGCTATAGGTACAAGTGAGAGGATGAAATGTGATCCAGGAAATCAAGTTTGAATATTATTTTGCTTTTTAACTGCTTTTGTAGAGTTTTGCCAAAGAAAATGTGCAGGATATCCTGTTGAACCTGATAAATGTTGACACATCAGCATCACAATGTCATTGAACCGCCAGTTATGTGGAAAATAGATATCTAAATAGACAACAATCAACCATCAGCACGAGTGCAACTTGCAAGCAATCAACCATCGTTTGCTGTAGAACATGTTGGCATTGTACAAATCACAGATATGTTACTTTGGAGGTTATTATGTGGTGGATACATTGGAACTTTATGTTTCAACAACACAGTGGTTAACACAGTTAGACTTAGGCACAAAAACACTTGGTTTTGATTAAAGAGAGAAAATGCTTTGGCTTACAAAGACCTGGTTTGGGGGGCACAATTCCAGGAAGAATAGCATAGAGAATAGCAATACAGAAGTGAAGCTAAAATATCCCGGATACAGTCACTGCCATCATGCTCTGGTGATGTAATTCGGAGCCAGTCTGCGCACTAGTGATCTCCGCAGTCTCAAGTTTCCTGCCCATACACCAATCCAACTAATTGCGAGCAGCACCACTGAATGTGAGCCCACTGATTGGCTCACACAGTTGTCAGTCAGGTTAAATGTAAAATCATTGTTTTATAGCATTAAATAACTAACTAAAACAAAATGTATCGGTAAAACAAACACTTGAATATACAGCAGCATGATAACTACCCGAAATAACAGACGTCATCTTTGGGAAAAATGTATCTGATGTGTACCTTGACATTTCAGTTTGGCTCATGTCCCATCCACTAACATGGAGAGGGCAGGCTTTATGACCTATACTGCAGCCAGCCACCAGGGGGCGATCAATATGTTTTGGCTTCACTTTTGAGAAGCTGTTATATTGTCCATCTTTATACAGTCAGTGGCTTTATAGAGTAGCCCAAGATAGAGTTCTCAACGGGCCCAAAAATTCAACCCGAAACTGAAATGACCCGAGGGACTTGAAGCCCGAAACCAGCCCGGCCCGACATCATCACATACATCACTGGGTCCGAGCCCGAGTGAACCTGAGGGGTTTTTTTTTAAATGGAAGGGGGAAAAAATGATGCTCCCCCTGTGCGCCTCAGCAGTCTGGCTTCCCTGGCTCAAATACAGTATCTTTAATCCCTTAAAGTCAACCAATCATTCATGTCCCAAAATAATATTACCAGACAGACAGGCTTCAACATCAGCGTGAGGGAGAGCAACCATTGCGCATCATGTAGCGCTGTGCCGCTACATTTAATGAGCCGCAGCCACTCTCAACACTTTTCCTGCACCTGAACGCTGACTGACTGACTGAATTTCGCTCAGCAGCATATCTTGTTTTAGTATTATTATTTTTTTCATCAGAACGGAATTCAGCATTCTTTATTTTTATAATTCGCATATTCTTCTTGCTTAATTATTATAGCCCTATTATCATCCCCCTTACACACACACAGCAGACGATACTTCAACTTCAACTCGAACGCTTTATTAAAAACGGTAACTATAACCTTCAAACATCAACAACATAACATTGAATAATGAATGGATTTGGAATAATCTTAACAGACATGCATATTTTCTTCCTCACAGGCTGCTCAGAAGTGAGAACCATGGACGGCAGCATTGTGTTTTAGTGCTGCTGTCACACCCTCGCACAGTGTGCTTCTCTGACAGACACAATTTTTTTTTCTCTCTCCCTCTCTGCTGTGCAAGACCGACTCAGCCCGCCCAATTAACTTAATTAGTTGGCCCAAACTGGCCTGACCCATCGGGCTTATTCGGGTTGGGCTCGGGCTCGGGTTGAAATTGAGAACTCTAGCCCAAGAATGAGTCCTACAACCCAGAAATGAGTGAATATTTCAAGTCAATGGGTTTTTGAATAGATTTTTGATTAGATGCCTGAATTAAGGCCTGTGGTTAATAGAAGCTTGAGAGACTCTCACATTTTGCTCTTCAGCATAAAATATGTCAGTAAATACCCCAACCAATCACAGCTTTACAGTCTTGTTATGGTGGTGACGTAAAGTCATGTGGTTTGTTTATAGCCTAAAGTTAGCTTTTTACTTCAGATGATTGCAATAAGGCTTCAATAATCATGAAAGGGGTGTTTACTTTTGAAGATTTTCTGGCTGAACAAAACCTGTAAGTTTCAGAAACGTTTGTTTGCCACAGAGCTTATTTTCTGCAATAGTGCGATGCTAACTTCTGTGTTGGCCTACAGAAAAACATAAGCTCTGAAGCTCTCTATTTATAGCCACAAAACCCCTTTAGCTTTGTTAGCTGTGCTGACATCACCAACCATTCTGACACTGTGTAAACAGCTAATAACATAGTTAACAATGCTATCCTCACTGAGGTGACCTGTGGGGAGACCGGTTGGTGGGCACAATGTTTCCACAGCAATGCTGTTGGGTCAGGACAGTGTTAACGGTTATTACTGAGTGAGTGGTGCTGCTAGCTACAATAACTAGCTCCATAAACTGAAGAGTAGCAAAATGTACCTATAGAATGTAACTGGTCAAAAATATTCTTGGTGGATAGCCAATTAATGGTTAGCCTAGTTGCTGACTTCCCTAATTTGTCGTGTATTGTGGTTTTATGATACTAAAAATTGTATATTTTATTTACACTGCACATGTAAAAGCCCAACTAGAAAACATTAGCCATAGCTCTTATCTCTCTGTGCAGCGGATGAGTTTAATGCTCTGAAACTATGTTTAACTGCATTGTACATGTCAAATAAATAAATAAATTCAAAAGCAGTGCTATCCCGACTAGGATATCTGATAAGTTGAATGTATAACTTTTTATATCACTGCATAAATTATGCAAAAGAAAACACTTTTTCTCTCTTTTTTCTTAGCTGAAGTGGCATAAATGGACTTTCATACCTGGAAAATGTCTCTGCTGGAAAAAAAGAGACAAAACAAACAAAACAACAACAACAAGAAATTCATCTCATGTACAGAACTGATCAGCAGCCCAGTCCTGATTGCACCTGTTTCCAGACATTGGATGAATATTTAGCAGCAGCAGACAGTAAATGATCTGCTCGCAGATAAAGAGACATGCTCAGCTGCAAAAAAGGCATTCAGCTGCCCGGCTCTGCTGTGGGAATAATCATCCACACGATTAATGTCACAATATTTACTTGTTGAGCAGATCTGCTCAGATGAGACACTGTGAGCAGCAGAGTTTTTTTTTTCCTGGGTTGAGCTCCAGCCGGAGGTAATCAGCATGGCGTTCAGGGCTTTTCAGTCTCAGCTCTGCAGAGGGACAGGCCTGTACGCAGGGCGTTTTCCCCAAACAAACACAGCGGGGGAATGTCAATGACAACCAAATTCAGGAAGAGGGAGATTGCAAACACATGTAGTTGGGGGGAGGGCCCTCAGAGGGCACAAAAGGAACGCTGTGTTCCCCTCCAGGCCTAATTGCCAAAAAACATGTACCAGATGTGGCTATCAGAGGCTGAGCGTTCATTTGCAGAAAAGGATTAAAGCATAGCAAACAATAACATGCAGGATGGAGCAATGAGCTAATCCTGGTTATGTAACTTGGTGGAGAAAAGAGGTGGGGTACTGCAGAGGAGAACACACACACACACACACCTGCGAGGCTGCAGATACCTAATAAAACTGTAATAACTTGATGCCTCCTGTCACCTTTTTAAATTCCTATACTGTTATTTTTATTTTAGCAAAAAAAAAAAAAGATAAAGGAATAGTTCACTCAAATATAAGTTCCTTAACAGGAGGATAATCAGAAAATGCTTTGTTTAGCAATACTTGAGCAAATACAGTTGTGTTTAGATTTCCATGAGCCAGCAAATGGATTTAAGACACTTGGATGATGCTGCACAGGAATTTTCAGAAAACTTTGGTCTTGGCATTTATGTGGATGCCACTTGACATGCACTGCCCATCCAAACACCACTACAGACCAAGTACCTCCCCTCATGGCAACAACTCTCTGGGAGTGCTCCCCAGGACAATGCATGACAATCTATCAACCTGACCTCAAAATTCCCCAGGTTCCAATTTGATCAAGCATCTGTGGGGCGTGCTGGTACCCCAGAGATGCCCCGTATCTACAATGGGGCCTCTGACCTGTCAAGGCATGGACACAGGACCTCTGAGGGGTGTCATGCGGTGGTGTTGGCACTGGATCCTTAGAATCCTGTGAGGTGGGTAACCAGTATGCCCACAGATGTTCGATCAGATTGGGATCTGGGGACTCTAGAGGTCAGGTTGATGCCTTGAGCTCTTTATCACGTTCTTCATGTCATTCCTGAGCACTTTTTGTGGTGCGACATGGCGCATTGTCCTGCATGGGGGGCCACTGCCATCATGGAGTGTCGTGGCCATGAGGGGCTGGGCTTGGTCTAAAATGCTGTTTGAGTAGGTGGAGCGCATCAAGTGGCATCAACATGAATGCCAGGACTCAAGGCTTCCCAGTAAAATATTGTTTTGTGTACACAGTGCAGCACTGTTCCTAGGCTGTGTTTGTTTCTGCAGTGGGCTACAGAGTCATAGCTATTACTGAGACACTGAGGTCATGTGTATTCATATCTTTAAAAAACAAGGGAACTTTTAACTCAAGCTGCAGTTTTATTACAGATTTTTTTACATTCGGTATCTTTAGGTCAACAAGAAAAAAATTAAATAAGACATTCAAAATCTCGTAGTGTGGAGAGAATTTTTCGAGACCACATCTGGGCTTTTACTTTACTTCAGTTTTACATTAATTTCTATTACAGTCTGACCTTCCTTGCCATATACATTCCCTATTCACAGGCCCCTTCATTGCAATTCTCCATCCATCCACCAGATGCCCTCGGATTTCCCTTCTTTACCCATTTCCTGACTGCCTCACTCTTACATACACCTGTTCCCACTCCTTTCATCAGCCCTGCAGTTGCCCACTCACCTCCCCACCTACATCTCATTCCCTCATCAGCCTCTTTGTCCATACAGCAGCTCCCTTTTCATCCACTTCTGGCCATTTTGTCAAAGCTGTGCTTTGTACTTTTGCCATGTAGCCTCTGTATTCTGAAACCTGAATGCAGAACTTGTCACCTCCTTGTTTTGAATCGTTGCCTCATGTTATGGATTTTGTGCATTTGGGTCCAGTCTTTGATTTCACTTCTCACTAACTATTTTTTCTAAAACTCATTTTTAGTTAGAGGTTTCTTTTTTGATGTTTGTTTTGGTTTATGCCTTTATTCATGTGCTTATTTTCAAATTTTTATTCATTGTCTTTCATCTTTGTCTCCATGTTTTTGCTACTTTGTAATTATTCCAGTCAATAATTTCACTGCATATTTTTTATTACAAATTCAAGCTGAAGAATTAATTATACTGGGAAATATGAAAACATGAGCAGTAACTGTTTTGTATGTTTAAATGTTTTAAGTGTGTATTTATTTTAAAAAATATCCAATAATTTAATGCTTTGATCCTGAAAATGAACACATGGCTTCAAACCTCCATTTATACTAGTGTATTACTTGGCAACAAACTGCTGCTCAGACTTTACTCACTGCAGCCCTTATACTGTCAGATACCATAATGTCCTCTTTCAGTTGAGCCCTCTTTGTGCCGCTCCTGTGATAAGCCCTGTTAAATTTCCACTAAAGATGATGAAACTGAAGCACAGATGGCATGAAAGCTTCTACCATGTGGTCCGCTAAGAGAATTGTGCAGAAAACTCTTCCCAGACTTCTTCTGTCCCGTTTTTTTCGAAAACTTCACGCTGTGAACAATCATGCCAGCATCGATACTTCCACAACACTTTTCACAACCTAATTAAATCTGTGATACTCAAACCCTCAGATGATTTATCTCGCAGAGGCTTCTTCTCTCAGCTGATGGTCTGATGTAAAGCTTTATAGTGAAGCTGATTGTCAAGGTAAACTCTCTGAATTTAACGCTTTTCCTGCAAAATTAGCTTATCTCCTTAACTGTGATTAATAAACCTCAACAGTGAGGAAAAACTTGATCTCCTGCCTGTTTTTTGGGGCCTGTTAACACTAGATATGGAGTATTTTTATTTTTTTTTCTCCCTCGTGGCGGGCTCAGATAATCCCTTGTGGATAGGAAATATCTGACCCAGCCACTGATTTCTGGAGACCCTGCTGTGCCTCCATCATGGATTAGTGGAGCTGAATTGGAATCAGAGGTAGAGGAGGAGATGGAGCCGATGGGCAGAGGCGCCATCCAGGTGTGAAAGTGCACAAATTTACTGTCATGGTTTGGTTCATCTCAAAAATGCATGAAATTTCTCCCTGGATATCGTCTCATAACAAGGTCATTAGACCTCTGGGCACTGCAGGAGGCTGTGCAGAAATTTCCAAAAACCTCTGCAGAAGCAGATGCAGTGTGTGTGTGTGGGCTGTTTCTGTATACACAGTATATAATATATTCATCCATCTCCACTTAGTATTAGAATTGAAGGTCAGCCTTCTGAAATAAGAAGCGGTCGGCCTCAAAATTCAATTTCTGCTTCATTTCCAGGCTGCGACAAAGATGTTAATGCAGCCTCCTATATATTCGCTTCATTTTATACACTGCACATGGGCGCCTGCTGACATGTAGCCACCACCAACTTCCCCAAAGACAGCGTCCAACTATGCTCCGTGCCAACTAAATTAGTGAGAGATCATTGATCAACCCACAGCCTGGGAAAGATGAGAGAATTAATTAGACAAGGAGAGACAGTGAGAAAGATGAGGGGAAAAGAAGGAGAGATAAGATGGAGAGGGTATCTGGCGGAGAGACAAAGATGGAGAGACAAAGTGAGACAGAATGAGTGAAAATATGTACTGAAGCGTGGAGGAAGTGTGTGTCTGCAGAGTGAGATATAGCTGGCTGGTGAGAGACAGAAACTGTGTGGATTTACAGCTTTTTAAAAGACTCCCGCAGTTGAATGCTTAATAGTATTGTTTCATGTAGTGAGCTTCTTGGCCCAGTGATATCTTTCAACTGAGTCGCCAGAATAAATGTTGGCACTGTAGGTTTCTGAAAACCAAAGATATGTTGAAACATTACATTTTTTCACATTTCAGATGTCAGTTTTATGTTGTGACAATGCTGTGGTTAATGTCTGGTCGAAACAAACATGGCTGGAGGATGTTGTGATGTGTTGTTAAAAAATACCTGGTTATGTTGTCAAAAACACAGCTAGAAATGTCCTGATGTCACATTAAAAATATCCTGTTTGGTTGCCACAAACAAAGCTGGAAATTTCCAGACATCTCATTGAAAATATCCCTTTTGGTTGCCAGAAACCCGGCAGGAATTTTTTTATAATATCTGATTTTGTTGCCACAATCATGGCTAGTAATGTCCCAACGTCTTGTCAAAAATACCCTATTTGATTTCCATTAACATGGCTAGAAATGTCTCGATGTCACATTAAAAATACCTAGTTGTGTTGCCACAAACATGACTTGAAATGTCCTGAGGTCTCTTTAAAAACATTTGATTACCATAAACACAGGTCTCGTTAAAAATACCTGGTCTTGTCACGGCAAACAGGCCTGGAAATATCCCAACATGTCATTAAGAAAAATCTTGTTGTTTCCCAACAAACAGGGCTGGAAATGTCCTGACATCACGTTAAATAACACCCGGTTTTGTCACCACAACCAGGGCTAGAAATGTCCTGATGTGACATTAAAAATACCCTGTCTGTGGCCACAAACACAGCTGGAAATTTCTAGCAATGTCTTTAAAGATACGTGTTTTTTGCCACAAAAGTTGCTGGAAATTTCCAGATATCATGTTAAAAAAATTCCGGCTTTGACACCACCAACATTGGTTTGAAATGCCCCGATGTCTCATTAAAAATACCTGCAAACAAACAGCTGGAAATATCCCAACACGTCATTATAAAATAACCTGTTTTGTCCCCTGAAACACAGCTGGAAATGTCCCTACTCCTAGTCATGTTAAAAATACCTTGTTTTGTCACCATGAACACGGCTGGTAATATCCCAGTATCTCTTGTTGTTTGTTGGTCTTGAACAGTGCCCTGCTGCTGATACCATGAGGTACGGATATTTAAAATTTGTAGCAGATACGTTGAAACTTTACATTTCTTAAGTTTAAATTTTTCATTTTTATGTTGTGACAACACTGTGATTAATATGTGGTTAGGTGTAGGTACAAAACCCACTTGGTGAGGGTTAGGAAAACATAAACACGTCTGGAATTGTCCCAATATCTATATATCTATAATTATCGACTTTTGTTGGTCTGAAACAGTGGTCTGCCGCTGTCTGCTGCTTGGCAGCCGTCTGCTTTGTGGCCCAATGTTACACACTCTGAATCACTGTTGAAAATTAGATTTAGTAAAAAAAAAATTGTGAACTTCAGACACAGATTGTAAATGTATGAAATATATTCTAGTCATCCTTTATTTAAATGTGAAAAAAGTCACATATTCTAACTTTAAAGAGATTCAGTTACTAATTTGCACCTCACCACCTTTAGATTTGGTTTAGAGGTGCGTTTGATCCGACCTTTACTGAAATATTCCCTAATTCATTTCAACTTGGCTTCAAAGACAAAGAAGCTGTGTACCATCCTGCTGGTTTAAAGTCAGAGCTGTAAGTAACTGATGTGATTAAAGGGATCATTTTAAATGCTAATGAATAAGCAAACGAGGAGAGGTTGTTTTATCTGTAATTCCCTGCAATCGAAGAGATTGCCAATTCAGAGTATGATTTAATTCCCTTTTCCACTTCTTATTTACTGAGTAAGTAAACTTTACTTATATAGAACTTTTCAAGAGAGGATTTAAAGAGTTGAGAAAATAAAGAAGTAGAAGAGATGACGTGAAAACACAGCACAAACCTCAAATTATAACATCATAAAAAAAAGCCAAAGGAAACTACTGTAACTCAATATCTGAACAAGACTACAGAGTCTACAGCCATGCAAGTGGCTCTGTGAGGCTGTACTGAGGGTCAGCAGGGCTTAAAATGCCAACAGAATGCTCACAATGATAAAGCTAACATGCTAATGTTTAGCATGTATGTTTACCATGTTCACCATCTTAACTTCATGTGTTAGCATGCTAACATTTGCTGATTAAATCAAAATACAGTTGATGCTGGAATGTTGTGAGTTATGCAGGTATTTGGTCATAAACCAAAAGATTCGTGATGAGACGAGTTGAAACAGGCAAGTACTTGCAATGTGCCATTCTGCAACATTTGAAAAACCTGCTGGTTCACACCAATGCAACTAGATAAGATGGTGTATCATCTCTATGCAACAACTCTTTGTACTTCCATTCTGATTTCCAGCTTTTCAGGCTTATTTTGTGGCTGAATATAATTTGTAGCTTCTTAAAATATGAATGAGGATAGTGATAGTGAGATACTAGCTGCAGCTGCATTTGTAGTGGTGATGGAACGGTGAAAAACAGACAAAACGAGCATTAGATGGACTTTATTCATAATAGATATGCCACAATAATATGAATAACCAGCACCAATTAATCAGTCATTGAGAATGTGTGCGTGTGTGGGCGGGACATAAGGACATACAGCGAGCAGCAGCAGCGATCCACTGTCCAACACCGGCACACTGTGAGGACGGAAACAGAGAGCTCTGCGGGGACAGAGCACCTGCTGCAGCAAGCAATAATTCTGTCTGTGGTCATTTTGACTCAACCAGCGGACTTACAGCTGATTGGCTGCTGAAACAGGTGATGTGCTTTATGTTCTAAAACCAGCCGCCAGTGATTTGATAAGCTGAGTTGCAGGAGACAACATGAGCTGGCTTGAGTCGAGCTCACACAGGCCAGTTCACACTGCTTCAACTTTTCTCTGCAACACTGTGAAACAGTTTCATCTCACCACAAATAATTGGTCTGAACTGGGCTTAAGGATGGCAATGTTGGTCTGTCGGTCCAGACTAAAATATCTTAAAAACTACTGAATGGATTGCCATGACATTTTATGCAGATGTAGTAGGTCCCAAAAGGATGAATCCTACTAACTCTGATGATGCTCTGACTTTGTATCTAGCATCAACATTAGCTCAAAATTCCAGTTTGTGCTTTGGTTAATGCTCAGAACCTTACTACTGACACTCCCATCAACTGGGAGTCACCATCATCTGCTGTATTTTGCTGCTCTTCATTACTTAGCAAATGTTAGCTTGCTAAGTTAAGATGGTGAACATGGTATAAACATTATAGGTGACCAGTTTACATCAATGTTATCATTATGAGCATGTTAGCATGTGTAACGTGTATTGACGGGGCATGGACAGATGGCAACTCAAAGATATCATTTTCTGGCATTTATTTTCTCTTGCAGAAGACAGCATGGAACATTAATTGCCTTCTGGACACCTATAACTGAACCTCTGCTTCCCCAGCAATGCAAAATGGCACTGTCTGACTACATTTACTACTTCAGGTCAAAATACATCAATCTGACATCACATTATATACACAAGCCCTGTGATAGACTTGCGATGTCCAGGGTCCAGGGTGCACCCCGCCTCTCGCCCAATGACAGCTGTGGCTCAAGCTCCCCTGCAACCCCTAACAGGATAAGCAATTACAGAAAATGAACGGATGACAGAATGAATTATATACACATTATTATTCAAGAGCTATCAAAAAACAGTTAATTCAAGTTAAAACAAGACATTACCTTAAAACCAAGTAAAAAACACTTTCAAAAGGCACCACACTGACTCCTGGTGGGCAAAGTATAAGTAAGTGCATCTGAGGTGGATACAAAATGACAGCAAAAATTATTACATTAAACAAACACAAACATACCTGCAGAAGACAATATGGCACATGTATTACTTTGCTGAAAATGTCTGCAAAACTTATATTAGCAGTCAAAACAACACAAAACAGCTACTAACGTGACAGTAGAAATAGTAAACAATATGCACCAAAGATTACAACAAAAACTGCTCAGTTTACAGAGTCAATAATAAAGTAGCACAGCAGAAATTTTCAATGTGAAAGTGGGATTTATACATCTGTGTCAAATCTATGCAGTACCTACGGCCTGACGTGCACCTCCCCATAATCGTAACTACACATCGCAGTGACGCCATTCTCCTGTCTATGTTCATAAGCTGAAAAACATTTCCCTCAGTGGAAATGAAGCCTTTATACTTTTATTCGACACATAAAAAACAATAACTTGTGAAGACAATAAAGCCTCCACAAAATAACATTTTATGTCTTTGTCTATTATGATTTATCCTGGCTTCATATGAGCAGAGGAAATCTCAGCTAGTCGCTGGGCTAATTTATACAATGTAAAATGCCATAGGCTTGTGCTCATAATGTTAGCATGTTGTATTTGTCTGGAAAACGTGTTTTGTGTAAGACAGTTCTTTTGTTGGTGACCCCTGTGGGCTGTAATGGAACCAAATTTTGTAGCGTTAACTTTGAAAATGTTGCTGTTGTCCCTGGCTTGATATGAGTAGAAGAAAAGTCCACTAGCCACTAGGCTAATTTATACAATGTAAAATGCCATAGGCCTGTACTAAAAACATCAGCATGCTGTATTTGTGGGGAAAATGTTTCAAGCAAAAGACAAGTGCTTTGTCTGTGAATGCTGTCAGTTATATTGAAGATGATTTGTGTACTTGTGTTTGAACTTGTCACTATTAAGCCATGTTTAATGTGTATTTTGAATCAACTAAACTTTACAGCACTTCACAGAAACCCTGCTGCAGACTAGTGGTTTGGGGGTGTAGTTGCAAAGTGATAAAGACACACCACTGCCAGGGGCGAAAATCCCATTTCATAGTTGGTGGGGGACAATAAAAAGTAAAATTTTAGAGAATAATTCCAGGGGGGGACAAGGAAAAAAAGTTGTAGCCTGTCTTTTATACAGCATCTTTTACCGCAATTTGACACTTTAATCTTTTCTCTATCTCTCCAACAGGCAGGCATAGGACCTTTCTTAGCACTGGCTGCACATGTCCAGATTTAAAACAAAATGATTGAAATTAAATGTACGCAACGACAACAGTCAGATGCGCCGTGCTGTCCAAGGTGCTGAGTGTGTCTGGAGCAGAGCAGGTCTCTGTCTCCCCGTGCGCAGTAGTGTGAATATTTATGCTATTAAGTAAACGGAGAAAACATGTCTCTCATTGTTTAATAGCAGCAAAACAATAAGGCTTCATTCATCAAAGACCGAAACTCGATCTCTCTCCTTCTCTCCCTCTTTTTCATCTGGCTCAGGTGTGTGGAATGGATCCTTCGTCTCTGGCTGGCTGCAGGAGCAAACTGTTTTGTTTGGTTTTTTTTGTTTTTTTGCCGGCAGTGAGATAAACATTTCCTGCAATTAAACTGGTGAACTGGTTTATAAACAGTGTGCTGTGAGATCTGCCGCTGTGCACCTCAAAACCGTGCATAATAATCGCGCGTAATGACCGCTCCTCCTCAGTTAAACTGCACGTCTGTCATGTTTGTCTCACTGACAGGTGGAGAGCCTACAGATATTAACTACGAGCTGCTCCGTCACTGGCTGCTCTCGTCCTGTCCTCTCCCTCTTCTTTCTCTCCTGTCCTCTCTGACTATTACTAAACTCTGGCTTTTGAACAATGCGGGAGAAATGTTGCAGACAGTTTATATTATCAGCCTGGGCTTGGGGCTTGTTGTAACAGTAAATGGGATGTGTTGTAACTTGTGTAAGTTAAACTGTATCTGTGAGTGTACATCTTACCCCGCGCGATGTGGGCAGCGGTTACAGCCACACGCTGCAACTGCTGCCAAGTACTAACGGCTGCTAGCCCCGCCCGTTGGAAAGAGTGTGGGATATACCACTACTAGGAATGGGAGAGGAGGACTAAATCTTTTAAGATTTAAATAGCACATTATTGCGCGATTATAATGAGCACCGCTTACATTGTGCTTTTGATAAATACTACTGCACTGTTCAAAAATTATTAATTGTGTCTCAAATGATTCTAGGAGGGTACAGCTTTACTGAAGGGGGAGTCATGTCCCCCCTGTCCCCCCCGGGATTTCTGCCCCTGACCACCGCACAAGTATACTGTAAATGCTCACAGCGTTGTAGGACACGTGTGTAGGCTACGGCGAAGGCTCTGAATAGAGCTGAAGCACAAGTATAAATCCGCCTTTACTCCCAGCAATGCCAAACGTCACAGTGATGAGAAGACAGAAGGAGTTATGGAAACCCAGGAGGTTCAGAACAGGCTATGTGCAGCAAATTTCCACAGGAAACACTACAAATAACAGTAAATGAAAATAACTCATAGAGATAAAATTCACTAACACTTACTAACACTACAAATATAGTTTAGCAGCAAGAATTAATTTAGTGTACTTTTAACTTTGTTACACACGCCAGTGTTGGCATTTACCTCAAAGCACAGCTTCTCAGCTGCAAGGTTTTATTTCCTATTTGTAGTCTCTGCCTGTTTCATTGCTCCTGTTTTTAGGGTGCATCATTTATAAGTGATTTGCATTGGTATAATTCACAGCATTTTGTTTTACATGTGAAAGCCTCCCTGGGCTAGGGGCTCACCTAGTTGAGACAGCTGCCAAGCTGCAGATCCCTGCAGGCCGCTGTTTGAGACCAGCAAACAGCAGCACTAGTTGTTCTTTGATGATCCTTTGCAGTGTTTCCACTGGTGTTTGTGGCACTGTACCTGGGTGTTTTTCACTGACACATCACAGCGTTTATCAGTAGCATTTGAGCCACAGAAATTGTTTTTTTTCACCAGCTGTCCCTGTTTTGTGCCCCAACATGGGCGTCAAAACGTGAACTCTTCCTAAACATAATCAAGTGGTTTCTGTGCATAAACCACATATGTTTTCACGTATCCACTACAAAATAATGTACAAGTGTGATGGGTCCATGGTTTGCAGAGACATACAATGCGAACATTTTCCTGGCGATTAGATTGGCAATTGACAATGCTGCTTAGTAATGAGATTCCCACTTCTAATGCTGTGTCATTGCACTCCTTTTGGGTTCTAGTCTGCCTTTAACATACTGAGACATTTCACTCAAAATTACCAAATCTAATCTCTGAGGGGGAAAGTCATTGGGATCACCAAAGTCAGAGGGCTTCATCATCTGGGGAACATGAATGTTTTATAATCCATTGTAGTAGTGGATGAGAGTATTTCGAGACCAAAGTGATGGACTGACTAATTCATAGAGCCATGTGTGGTTAAAAATACAGATGTGTAAAACAGCTGGGTCCGTACCTATGAGCACATGAAGAAGAAGAAGAAGTCAGCCTCTGGTGTGTTCACCTCATGGCGAGGAGCTGCAGTTTAAACTGATTGTTGCTTCTGAGCTCCACCTCAGCTTCTGTAAAGTGATTACGCTCATTCACAAACATCCATCTCAGAGCAGAGGCTCCAGGCGAGCGGGTCAGTCCGAAGCCTTTTTTTACCTGCGATAAACTCAATCTCACGTCAGAGTGTATCCAATTATACAGCCTTGCCGGCTGCATTCAGAACGAGGTCACCTTAACTCCTATCTCCTCCTCATCGAGCGGAGGTTGAAAGGGGGATTTGATTGGGTGATAGCGGTTGTGGTGGAGGGTGGAGGGGGGTGTATCAGCTAAATTTTCATCAGCGCCCCCTTTTTCCATCTTTTTGAAGAGAAATGCTTTGGGGGTAAAAAAGGGGCCAGGGGAGCCTTGCCAGTTGGAGTGTGAAGTGAAGTCGGCGGTCAGGTGGTCAGTTGAGGGATGAGTCAGCAGATGCCTTATCACTTTTCAGCCTGTGTTTGTGCGTCTACTTTCAGGTTCGCTTGTGCATAGATGTGTTTTTCACTTACTTGTAGTGGAATAAATAAAGGGTGAACAAGCTGATGAACTGCGCTTAGAAATATAGAAACTATAGCAACCAGTGTCATCATCAACAAGAGATCCAGAGCTACAGCAGTGTCTTATAAAGGGTCATACAGCACTCTCTGAAAAGTGATGATTTAGTAAGACATTACTCTTTATCCTCTTATCCGCTGCTGATCTTGAAGCTGAAGGTGATGGAAGGTGGTGGAAAGTACTTTTTTCTTTGCAGGGCTGAAACTCCTGGCAGCAGGTTAGTCAGCACTTTAAATGGTCAGCCTGTATATATATATTTGGTAAGATAGTAAAAGTTAAAGGTTATTTAGAATATCCACAGCAGGTAAAGTTTATGTAAAACATTTTCATAATTAAGCTGTAGGAATATTTAAATCTTTGGCACTGAGGAGATGGCAATATTTGACGAGTTGGGATGAGAAATGAGTTACAGATACCAACACTTTGTTACGCCCCCTCGGCGTGTAATATCAACGCCAGAGGCATTCTTTAGCATCTTCATGAGACGAACCGGCCTTTCAACTAATTCTAATGTAAACCCTCTGTGGCAATACTTGACACTGAGAGCAACTGACGTAGTGTAAAGAGTGAGAAAGTCCATGTAGGCTGGGAGGAAGGGGAGGTGGATGCGTCAAACAAAACTGAACTTTCATCCAGGAGACCGCAGTTTGTGTCCTGTGTGAACCCGAAAGTCACTGTTGTTTCAACATAACATTATGCAATTTAAATACGGTAGTGATGTACTGATTTCACCCACATGATGTATTTACATCACATCATGTTATGTAACAAACTTATTTATTATAACACAAAACATGATTTTTTTTTTTGAACCTAACCATGACTGCTTCCCAACATGTTACAGTGTGTTTCAGCTATGCATAAGTTATCAGTTGTCAAACGTTGCCAGGAAGTTGTTGTAGCATGAGCATACATTCTCCAATTTGCCCCCAAATTTGCATGCTTCATGAGATTACCAGCCTCATGCCATCCACATGACAAAATTAAGTTATAGTCATAGCGCCACCTACTGGCAACAGAAAATGACGTACCTTGGCATAGTCCTCCCAGAAGGGTGACCCACCTCAAATTTGGTTAGGATAGATTAGTAAGTTGTTGGTTACTCGTGATGATTGTGAGTTTACATCAGACGATTTTGCCATGGCGCTGCCATATTTGACATGAAACAGGAAGTTGTTGTAACTTCCATGGACCTTGTCCAATGTCATGGTGATTGCGTACATAATTTGTGTGTTGGAAACTAGAAAGAAAGATATCTCTCTCTCTCTCTCTCTCTCTCTCTCTCTCTCTCTCTCTCTCTCTCTCTGTCTCTCCAGTCACTTTAGAAGTCTTCTTTTCTTTGTGTATGTATATATAATGTAACCCAACAAAGGACAGCTTGTGAATACCCTAGTCTTGGTTACATTTAAAGACAGTGAGATAATACAAGTTTGGGTAAACTGAAGTTATAATCTTATGCCATTGTTGTAATTTTTCAGATGTCTCTTGGTATATGCCACATATAGGCTATGTGTTTGTGTAGTGTTCTCATATCAAAAACACTTCTTCTCTTCCTGTGATACATTAAGAAGTTTTTGGTGGCTCGTGTTGAACTCTCAGGTGTGCGCGCATTCATGATACAAACAAATGTGATTTGGGAAAACAAGCCAATCTGTCCTCTCTAATCCAGAGGGTGCAGCTCGGGACCCAGAATCCACCTGTGCCCGGCCAGCATAATAATTGCAGCAGCTGGAACTTCTCCACCTGCCAGCGTGCCTCTCATTAGTGTTTCAAGTTATATCATTAGCTATTGAATTGGCATTTGGTCAAAAAAAAGTTCTGAGGTGCTAAGGTACCCAGGGGACTGGGCAAGCGGTAGAATTAAAAACTGACCGAGCACACAGAAAAGCATCATTTCCTAACACGTCGTCCAAACATCACACCTGTGCTGCCCATGATCTCTTCTTGCCAACTGTCCTGTTTATAGAAACGCCGTTTCGGCGCTGTTACCACCTCCTGTGGTGACTTAAAGGCAAGAGCACTCTGAACCCCCATTCCATGATCATACCTTACATACAGAACAGTGAGGTGGCCTAACAGCATGATATTTCTGCCTTGAACAGGCAGTGTAAAAGGGGCTACTAGGTGCAAGACACCACACATCCTAATTAACATACAGAAAACTAGAAGAAGGGTAAACACGTGGAGAGGGGCTCGGATGTGGCCGTAGCATCTGCCCAATCATGTAAAACTACACCTGACTGCTTGTAGGTTATAACATCTGGCAGAGTGAGGTTTAAAACATTTCAGCCACCTCATAAGTAATTGTAAGTCTGTCCAGTGCTCTCAGAGTAGGTCAGGAGTGACTTTGGTCCACAGTATACTGGAGCTCATGGACTTACCTCCAATCAAACCTGAAGGATTTTATTTAACTCTTGTGTCGCATACTGTGTTTCACTCAGAAACATGTCACATTACAGAGATAAAGATGCTCGGTGTGACTTTAATTTCAAGAACCTGATCAAAAACCTAAAAGATACCCCATGCCAAACCGTCCAAGGCCACTCTGATGAAACAAAGTGAGAAATGCATAGTTCACTCTTTTTTTTAAAAATGTATGCTGTTGATAAAATAAGTCTCAACCTGGTCTGCACTGGAAATTCAATTTCCTCTAAGATCTTGATGCCTTAAAAGTTCTTCTTGCTTCAGCATTTTTCTGACCTCTGGCTGAGCCAGCTGACCTTCTGCATATACAAATGGTACGGAATTAATACAGTCATACTTCATCTCTGGACTTTCTGTTTTCTAGAAAATCTGACAGCTCAAACTGTGACAATACAAGGCATCATTTCTGTCTATACAGCCATCTCCTTATTAACAGCCCAGTCGCCAGAATGAAATGTTTGTAATGTATATTTGCATGTTTAATAAATATCATGTCAACATTACTAATATGACAAGGTGTAAATTACATATATATATGAGCTGACTTTGTCATAAGGATGAGGAGGTGATGGTGAACCCCCAGACCGCTGTTGGAGACCAACAAACAACTAAACTAGGTATTTTTAACAACAGATTGTTGTTGTGTGTATTTTTTAAGGACACATTTCCGGCAGTATTTGTGGCAACCAAACCGGGAATTTGAAGCCAAAACATGACATGATGTTTTCCTAATTCTTAGCAAGTGGTTTTTGTGCTTAAACCTAACCATGCAATTACCTCTTCAGTAGAAGTTTCATAGACTCGCTTTCATGCCAGATGTGCAGAAAGCTTTAAACCAGCAACACAATGAGCTTTTAACTCTGAAATATGAAGTCCCTTTGGATGATGCATTTTTGTGGTTGTTGTTGTTGTAATGTAAACACTGTGCATACAGAGTAAAATGTGTGGTAGTTACTGGTATGAGAGTACACTTTGGAAACTGTCGCTCCTGTTTTCAAAACAATAAACATCATGAACCTGGGAGTAACGGAGCAACACTTTGTACACAGAGCTACTGTACATATTCATTAGTGAGGCCTCAGCAATGTGTTTCATTGTGTTTGTGCTGCAGTTAATTAATTCACTCCAGAGATACAAAGAGTTTGAAACGTATATTATTGTGGGGAAGCAGCGGCTTCCCGCCTGATAATAGTGAACACACAACACAAGTGTGCGCACACACTGCCGTAGCTTAGATCATAAAACAAAGAGGACCAGTGATTCACACAAGGTCAGCCTCTGCCCTGAGGTCCCGCTGACTGTAAATCACTCTCGATATGAGCGGCAGCCAAATGCTTAAAATGTAAATGTCCTCATCATGATGGCTGAACCCGGTGCCAGACCTGCAGGGGCTGATCGGTCTGCAGGCCCAGGCAGCGGCGGAGTGGAATTGGCAGGGAGCAGATGGGGGGACGGAGCAGATCCCTCTGATGAGCCACAGAGAGAGGTTCACTGATTACACTAATTTAACGGATGAGTTTAATTTCAGTCTGCTGGATTCCAGAAGCGGGACGAATCGTGGATGTTGTAAAGTTACTGTTTTTCTGTGTTTGTGTGTGCAGCTGCCTGACGTTACCTCTGTGCCCTTTTTCATCTCTTCATGCTCACACTGCTGACCTCGTGTTGTTTTTCTGGAAGGTATCTTGTATGTTACATTTTCAACTTCTCCTCCACTACATCTCAGAGGTAAATATTGTACTTTTCACTGCACCAAATTTTGTCTGACAGCTTTAGTTCCTTTTAAAATTTTCATCCCCTTCCTGTCCAGTGAAAATCATGTATTTCCAGATGTGTTGATGTTGAATGTTTGTGATAAACTGAAGGATGAAACGTTCCTTTACGTGTTGAGAAAATTCTCCTCCTTTGTAAGATAGATAAACTGTTTAAAAACACCCTCTTGGATCAGCTGGAAAGTCATCATCACACAGCTGAAAACAGGGCTGTTTTTTTCTAACTTATATAAATAGATAAATGGAACTTAGATAAATGGTTCTCGCTGGACAGCCACGCTACAAACATATGATGATCTTATAGAATAATATGCATAACTGTAGATTTAACTACCCAACAGTATATATAGGAGTTAAAATGAGCTCAATACTAAACATCTACAGAGCAGTAAAATGCAACATACACATTTATGCAGCAGGAATACTTTGGATTAAAATATATATACATATATACACACATATATAGATATAGATATAGATATGGTGCCCATTATGGCCGGTATGTAATCTAAAATGGTTTAAAATACATTTTTCATTTCATCTCAGTTTTAAGTGAATGATCTAAATACGTCTTCCCCCACTAATGGCGCTGTAGCAAGGATTTTAAAGCAGCAACAACTTGAGAACTTTTTTGACTCGTCACCAGCCAAACTCTGTCATATTTTCTGAGTATTTAAAAAAGAAAATCCTCAAATTCCACCCTTGTCTCTGTGTGTATGTGTGTAATGTTGTTTCAAAGCCTTGCCTGCAGGTATGTAATTCTTATGGAGAATACTAAATCCCTTATTCACTAAAAAGCTATCAGTCTTCTTATCTAACGCTCCACCAGAAAGCAAATAGGTGTATTTCCCAAAATATTCCTTCTGAATTTAAGAGTGATATATGTGAACTGTTATATTTAATATCCTGCTAAGCTGCAGACCACTGTTCCAGACTAACAAACAACAAAACTGGCTGTGTTGTAGTGAGTCATTGCTGTGTTTCCAGCAGCTTTTTAGCCACCAGACATGGGTGTTTTCAGGAGACCCGATGATGCTTTTCCAGTGGGGACTACCTGCAAAACCCAGTATTTGAAGCCAAAACATGATGTTTTTTGTGCCTCAACCCTAAGTACACGTTAAACACAGTGTTGTTGAAAGATTAAGTTTCAACATATCTGTTACATAAGGTGCAAATGTAATGTATTTGTTTGGCAGAAGTGTAAAATGCCAAATTTTTCTTGTGATTGGGTTGTTGACACATATGAGTTGAAAGCACTGGATGCAAAATGAGACTGTGCCTTTGTTTTTGTTGTTATAGGTGACAAAGGATGAACAAATGATGTGGATTCGACCTTTTTTTAAAACCTCATTTTCAATTTTCCAACCTGAGAATATTTCTGACAGCCTGCTGCAGAGATAACAGAGAGCTTCTCCCACACTCTATTGTCTTTCCTTCCCAAACTTCCCAGCTCATCTGAGTGGAAACACTGAGAAACGGCTCACAGCCTCTGAGCACAACTATTGAACAAACTTCTGCGAACAACTGACAAATTGCTTAACTTTTTTTTTCCATGCTGGTTGCCCCTGGGAACAAGGCATGCGTGCTCATTTTCCACTCGACATACATTACACTTTCCACTTGACATACATACTTTACATTATAGATACTCGAGGGGGGGAGGATTTGTGTGGGAGAGAAATCATGTGAAAGACAGATAAAGCTCTTCCCAGAGAACCTCAGGAGTACCCATCACTGTTTTTAAGGATGCAGCTTGTCATTGCGCATCACCCAGACAGCTGAGCAGCAAGTACAATAGGCAATTAGAAGCTCCCATGGAAGCACAGGAAACACTATATAAAGGGGGAGGACACGGAGACAAGTCTGATCCCAGCAGGAGAAAAATCACAATCACCTTTATTTACTCGCTGAAAACACTGCACGCTTGAAGAATTTGTCTTTGTGCCGTCTATGGTTATGAACACAATTACACAACAGTCACACGCTCAGTTCTGATGCCTCAAATTGTACTGAAGAAGAAGAAAGCCCACCCCTCCCCCGATTACTCCCCTTCCAGCCTGAAGTGGTACCAGGTGGTTGATGTTTTGTGATGTAAAAGTCGACAGGAGCTGTGAAAATTTCCACAGAAGTGTGCCGGCTTTCATCTCTGCGCCTCCGTCCCATTTGGAGTCTTTGCTCTGTTTCGACGGCTGACCTAATTTTTCAGGAACGGAAGTGCACTGTGTTTTTTACCACTCATTCATACGAGGCAATGAGGGAAGTGCATCGTGGGAGAAAAAGGCAAGTGCAGCCATTGCTCTTGTGCATCCGTCACCGGTCCAGGTTGACGGCTGGAGAAGGCCTTCACTCAGTGATTGACGGGATGCACACTGACACGCTGTCTGTCTGTGTCTGGTCACATAAAATGTGTGTAAAGAAACACAGAAGAAGAAGAAGGTGAATGTGACACAAGCTTTTAGTATTTATTCATACAGATGCTCAGATGGCAGGTGGGTAGAAACGAATATATTGATAACAGATGAAATATGTTTGGTGTTAGGGGATAAAAAACGTTAATTATTTTAATTTAAAAAACATTTAAACTGCTTAACAATAAAGGAAAACTCCATTTTATTACATCTTGGATCGTAAAGGGAAACCTCACCGCCCAAATATCTATTTGTATATTTAGTACTCACCTCTTGTTACACTGAATTTTGTTTTTCTTATATGCCTCCATGGTGAACAAAGAATCCAGAACTGAGAAAATTCTCAATGAATTAAATGGATAGGGGTCCGCATTTAACAACAGCAACACTATATGAAAACGTCTGTTTACAAACTCTCACACAACTCATGCAGTATTATCCAAGTCTCATTTATCCAGTCGCATGCTCAGTACTTCCCAAACACACAGACCTTTCTGGCGGGGAGCTGAATGGAGTGTTAAACTTATCTATGCTCAGGAGCTGCTGGTCTACCACTGCCTCGATCAATAACTTTTTTTTTTGTACTTTTGTGTAACCTTTGTGTTTTAAAGGGTTAGTTTGCATCCAGCAAGTCACACAGTAACACAACAAGCTAACTGATCGAGGCAGTGGTAGACAGCTCCTGAGTTTAGCGAGGCAAAATATTTTGCGGAAATGATCTAAATGATCCAATGATGTTTTTGTCAATGGCGTCTGACTTTAAAGAGAGGGCAGAGATAAATTTCAGTTTTTTCAATTTTAGTTCAGTTCCCCATTACAAAGGGCTGTCTGTTTGGGAAGTACTGAACATATGACTTGATAAATACGACTTGGATTATGCTACATAAATTGTGTGAGAGTTTGTGATCAGATGTTTTGAAATAGTTCAGTCAGGACCACTTTAGTCAAAGAAAACTTTATTTTTATTTGCAGTATTATATCTGGCAGTATGGCTCTGTTCTGGGGCCTCTTTGCTTTTCCTAGGCCGATGTGGAAAGCCTAAAGTAGAGAGAGCACACCTGTCTCTGCCTCAGACTTTTCTTGTCTGCCCTACTATGTGCAAACAAGGAAAGTCTGAGGCAGAGAGAGTACACCTCACTGCCTGTCCACATACAAATAAGAAAAATCTAAGGCAGAGAGCAAACCTCCCTGCCCTTCCATGTGCCTACATGGAAAGCCTAAGGCAGGGAGAGCAGCAGCAAAGACCCCCGGGATCCAAACGCAGCCAGCATCAAAAGCAATCAGAAATGACACTGATAAGTCAGACACAGCATGAAAAGGAGGAGCTGAGGTGGAGGCGGGTTGCAAAGCGGCTTGCAGAGGAAGCAGCAACAGTAGACAAGCCAAAGCAGTTTAAACAGGGCATCCTGAATGAGATTTGGCAATTGTTTGCTTAGAAAGGAATCGTCTGATCTATCAGCTGACTCCCTTCCATCAATCAGCCACTCCATCAGTTCACTGGGCTGTTTGAGATCAGCTGATGCGGCTTGGATGTGAGCTGAGCTTGACATCATGTCCTGCCTGAGCTAACGCTATGCTCAATTTATGCTGATGTTAAACACCCATTTACTTCAGTTCATGAAGAATGATTGCAGTTTTTGGATTTTTCGTTTCACTGGAGGTATGTGAGCAAAACAAAGTTTTCTTAGGAATTCAACGTAACACAGGGTCAAATTCAGTTTCCTGCCAAGATTAATTGGAAGATAAATACCACTCTCATATTTAAAATCAGGCACTTAGCTTAGCTTAGCACAACGACTGGAATAGGGAAGAAACAACTAGCCAGGCTCTGTCCAGTGGTAACAAATCTGCATGGTAACTGCATCCTCTAAAGCTCACTAATTAACAATTCATACCTTGTGTAATCTAAAAGCAACCTAAAAAACCATAGCTTTAAAGGGGTTTATGTTCTGGACTAGTTCTTGTCCAGGTGCAGTGACTTCCTGGAGTCTCTGCTAGTCAACTTGCAGGCCAAGAAATGACACTGTCCCACTAAGCTGCTAGGTCCAACCTCTAGTGTGGGTAATAATTTTAATGTTTCTCATTTTCTCTTCCCAATTGGTGTGGAAAATCTGAGGGTTGTTAAAAACCTGTCTGGATCATCTGAGTGCTTGAGTTTGTTGCCCCTTTGGACTTTAAGCTATGCTGACGTTTTCCCAGATCTCAGCAATTTATTTGCTTGGTGCAAAAATAAAACACAAATTGTATTAAATTGGAATTATCCTCAAAATTGGACTCTCTTTGGTGTCAGCAGCTATTCTCAGCTATAATGTGCTATAAAGTCCTGGTCAGAAAGTGGCACACTGACATTAATCAGAGCATCTTTAAGAAATATGCAATTTTAGATGCTTGGTAAAGAAGTGAATACTGGCAGGACTGGTTGGTAAACAACTGTAGCTGTACTGGGACGTTTATTTTATGGTATTCAGGTATGTTTTCAGGATTTTACAGGAGTTTTCAGGAGTTGTTGGTTTTGCTAACTGACAGTCACTAAATGGACAGTATGTTTATTCAAAGGTATTTGTACCAGTGATTCCTGTCTAATAACTGTCTACAAATCATTATTCATTTGTTAAGCAGTTTATACTCCAGAGGAGGTTAAATAAAAGTGGATGGTGCCATGTTTCACAGCTTCAAGGCCTCAGGATACTTGTCATGTTTGGGCTGTGGTGGCAATTGAGCCTAAACTATATGTATATACAACTGTCAAACATAAAATGTTAATATTGCATTTTCATTCTCAAAACATGTTTTACTTATTTCAGAATTTGAAATATCTATTTTATATTGGTGATGATTGTTGACTTTTATAGCACCTACTTGTTTTTTCTTTTTCTCTTCTTTTTCCATGTTTATTGTTGGCGTTATGCACCAAAATACTGAGGCATATATGAATATGTTTGAAAAAAGATGTGAAAATCTACTTGGCATATTAGCTATCAAGTGACACACTGATACATTTTTTATCATAGTGTTTCATCTTACACAGATAAATTGATGTAAACATGAACAAAACTGGAGAGGAGAGTGTATAGATAATAAAGCTAACATGAGACAGACACAGTAACGATAACGGAAAAGAAGTACAACAACGCACAAGATAAAATATTTTACAGCACAGATACAGAGCTGGCTGATACACAACAAACACATGAGAGTAAAAATAGGAGCTCGGCTTGTTTTTTCTTCCTACACTAAAGGTACATTTGTTGTCAGCACTGAGGCAATGAATGACATTCTCCTCTATTCATTCATATTCATACACAGATACAATATCCGAGGTGGGTGGAAAACACACAAAGAAATGTCACATTGTGTAAAACGTTCTCTTTCATATAGGAGTCCTATACAACATGCACAGAACCACTCACCTGCCAATTAAATA
Source organism: Epinephelus fuscoguttatus (assembly GCF_011397635.1). Classification (NCBI taxonomy): domain Eukaryota; kingdom Metazoa; phylum Chordata; class Actinopteri; order Perciformes; family Serranidae; genus Epinephelus; species Epinephelus fuscoguttatus. Next base: position 8,623,751 of record NC_064772.1, read on the forward strand.
ACCTGACCTGTCCTAAAAATAACAATATAAGCCTGGCTGAGACATGTTGTGATGCGAAAACCCACATGTTTGAGATGATTCAGTAAGACTATGAATGTATGAAAAAAATAACATTCATGATGTTTCTCATAAAACTGAATAACTTCCCATTTGAAGTTACAGCACAACATTTCAACTGTCCCAGAAATATTACAACTTAAAAGAAAAAACACGTGAAACCTGATGATTGCTGCTCCAGTTACACTGATTATAGATGTAGGAAATATTGATTGTTACATAATTTATAATTTATTCTGTGGCAGCATTTATTAAATAAATGATCACTGACATTCTCCACCATTTTGTACTGATGTATGATTCATTAAGGGTTTGCATTCTCCACCATTACATATGTAAGATTTGTTAGATTATGAACAGTTTATTCAGGTGCCTACGTTTTTCACCATGAATACTGTAGGGTTTGATTAGCTCAGGAAAAAGTGACATTAATAAGAATTATTAAACATAATCACTTTAATTATTCGTCCAGCGATATAATGTCATAGTCAGACTAATAAAACCACACCTCTTGTTGATCAGACAAGAATATTTAATGCACTTTGGGGAAATTATTAATTATCAATTGTCAATTCAAATAGAGCTCAAATAGCCAGAATCTTTGCACCCGTAAAGTGACTGAATGTAATCCTACAGAAAACCAAGACAACGACTTTATAGACAAACATTTATTCTAAACTACTGACACAGAAGACCAAGACGCAATACAACTAACAACAGACAAGACAATGAGCAAATGCAACTATGAGTGGAATGAAATGAACACAGCGATGCTAATGAATGAATGAATGAATGAATGAATGAATGAATGACCAGAGTGAACCAGATGAAGCAGTGAGCAATGGTAAGATAATTATCAGAGGAAACTTTGACATGAACTGTGAAAAGCACCATTTAACAGCTGAGTGGCATGGGAAGCAAAAAAGGAAACATCTGAAAACTTAGGGGAAATCCTAGTTTTATCTAATGCTCCCTACCATACTTATTAAACTTCGCATCAAACCCCAGCACAGGAAAATTATGTTGTTTCACCTGAGTTGTAGCAGACCAGAAAGAAGATGCTCTGGAGGGGGAAGAGGAAAAAGCAGCGCTGCGCCTTGGTGTGAACCGCTCCTGGTGCTGTCCCACAGGGCAGCCTGCTCAGCTGGTCCTTATCTTCCCCTCGGTCGAACTTCTTGGAGCCCTTGGGCACTTTTGGGCGTTCTTGAGCCCACATGGCAACTTTGGCTCAGGTGAGCTTGGCTCTCCATGTTGGTCATCTTCACACACCCAGTGTGGGCATGCAGGAGTCTGCCTTTCTTCAGTCCTGACCTTGTTGGTCCAGGACACAGGAGTTAGGCAGACTTTGTGGCATAAAGTTCTTTCTGTTGGGTTTTAGCATGTTCAGTTCTGCTCAGGATGCAATCAAATTGCCCAGCGGGGCCATGCTGGATGGGGCCCAGCATGGCCCGCCGGCTTCTCAAAAGTTCTTCTTCAAGTTTTTCTTTTTCTTTAACTTCTTTTACTTCTTTTTACTTAACAAGACAAAAAGTCTCTTCTCATCTTAGAGTTGTTCCAAGGGGTTGAGACTGGCAGGCAGGCTCCGGCCTCTGTGCTGTGATTGGCCTTGCCAGCTGTCTGCCTCTGGGCTGATGTCCAGTAGGAGCAGTTCACTGTCACTGGCGGGACATTTCACTCCTCCCCTCCCGTACCTTTGCTAGTTTAATATTTTAATTCACTTTAATTGCTTCCTAGATGGTTGATGAAGCTTGGAACATTTCTAATGCTTCCATATTTACCAATGAGGTGCTGTGTGCTATTGAATGGTACCAAACACACATTGTCTGCAACAGGATATTACCAGCTTATAAATAAGTGGTCAATAGACACTACTATTTCAGATTTAAATGTTATACATGGTGATCATGTTATAACATCATATACATATGTACATGTGTATGTATATGCACTGAAATAGAAAGAAAGGTGAAGCATAAAATTACAATCAACATGTTGGTTCCTGGAATCCGCATTTCTGTCTGTCCTCTTAAAAGACAACCACAGGGAAAGGTGGGTGTTATCACATTAGCATACAGTACACACAGGTGTCGGAGTGGCATCTCAACTTGTATCTTCTTCCTGGATAACACCAACACCAACATGTTAAATAATGAAGTTACTTCTGAAACACCGTTCAGACCATGTGGCTGAGTCTATCTCTTTGTTTCGTTTCCAGAGTTTGTGACGTGTCGTAAACTCTCCAGCCACATCTGGTGAGGTGGGGGTTGTCGAGAGCTTATCAGTTGAGTGAAGGTCTATCTTTGATGTCAGGATGCTGAGTAAAAGTCCATTAGTGTAAATCCAAAATAAACAGGCTTGATCACCCTACATAGATGTGACTGCAGGGTGTCTGAATGTGACATGAAAATGAGTTTATCACAGAAACAAACTTACTGTGATGAAGAAGCTCAAAGGTACAGTTGTCCTGTACTTTTTGGGCTTTTGAGGCTGATATATAAGACTTTTAAAATATCCATGACTGTGTAGCTGTAAAACTTAAGAGGTAAGCTCTTTGCTTAGACACGGTTGCAACCAGTGTTTCAGGATTCAGTGATTCAGATTACAAACACATACACTCATTTTATTTTCTGAATTAAATTTAGAGCATCTGTTGGTGCTGCTGTTTCCACCACACTAGGTCCGAGTAGGTCTTTAAAATGTTTGCATAGGATACACCTGTGGTTTTCTTGCTCCGAGCTCCTCATCTCCACTGAGACACATTTAAGGGAATGGAACATCCTCCATGATGGTGGACTTTGATTAATATCCAGGACTTGGGCTGGAGGACAGAGGGAAAAGGACATCTCTGTGTGATTTTTACCTGGCTGCAATCATCAGAATACATGTTGGCATTGTTGGTTTCTGCAAACCATGGATATGTTACATTTGTGCACTAAAGTTAAAACTTTGCATTTCTTTCTGTTTCAATTTTCAATTTTATGTTGTGACAACACTGTGGTTAGGTTTAAGCACAAAAAACACTTGGGCCCAATCCCAATACCCCCCCACCCTTGTCTACTACCCCTTAGCCCTTGGCCCTACCCCTAGCCATGGCCCACTACCCCTTGGCCCTTGGCCCTACCCCTAGCCATTGCCCACTACCCCTTGGCCCTCGAAATGAAGCAACAAGGGGAAGGGGTTGAAATCTTTCCCTAGGAATTGGGACATCACTCACTATGTCACTACGTTGGTTATGTTCACACATACGTAACTATTTTAAACAGGAAGCTGAGAGCCACATTTCCAACCTGCATCTACAATGGAGTCTCCAGTTGAGTTCATCCTACCTATTGCGTTTGCTGTATTCATCATGCTTTGTTTGATGAACGACAGACGACAGGGGACTTCTGCTGGCTAGCTAGCTAGCTAACCAGCTAACATTACGAGGCAGCATAGTTATACTAGCTGGTGTGTTATCGTAATGTGAAAAATTTTGCAGAACAGGACAGGTGACAGATGCCAGATAGTGCGAGCAAGCTAGCTAGATAACAAACAACCTGACGACCGTAACGTTAGCTATGTATGAACTTTTTTCTCCGTCTCTTGCTCGGTGGTAGCCAGGGTGATGTCTACCCCTTGCTGGCAAGTCAGCAGGAATTAGGACACCCCTACCCCTTGTGGGAACGCGCAAATGTAGGGGTAGGGCCAAGGGGTTGGTTAGGGTTAGGAAAACATTGTGTTTTGCATGAAATATCCACTCTTGTCACTGCAATCACAGCTAGAAATGAACTAAACTCTCCTATAAAAACACCTGCTGTTGTCTCTACAAACATGGTTGAAAATGTCCTGAAATTTTATTGAAATATACCTGCTTTTGTTGTTACAAACACGGCTGGAAATGTCCTGAACTCTCATTAAAAAATACTCACTTTTGTCACTACAAACATGTCTGAACATTTCCCAAACTCTCCTTTGAAATAATTAACTTTGTTGCCACAAATAGGACTGGCAATGTCCCAAACCCTTCCTAAAATATACCCACATTTGTCGCTACAAAATCAGCTGGAAATATTGCAAACTCTTGTTAAAAAATACCCACTTTTGTTGGAACAAACCTAGCTGGAAATGGCCTGAACTCTCATTTAAAAAATACCCACATTTGTTGCTACAAAAACAGCTGGAAATATCCCAGACTCTTGTTAAAGAATACCCACTATTGTTTCAACAAACACCACTGGAAATGCCATGAAATGCCAGTTTTGTTGCAGCAAATTTGGCTGGAAATTTTTGTTAAAAAATACCTTGTTTGTTGCTACAAACACAACTAAAAATGTCCAAAACTCATGTTAAAAATATTCACTTTTCTCACTAGAAACAGCAGGAATGTCCTGACCTCTAGTAAAACTACTGCTTGGCAGGCATCTCAACTAGGTGTCACACCACCCCCTCCTCCTGATGAGAAACTCAGCTCATATACATGCAATCTGAACTGCGTCATAGGTTTGAAATGAGTAACATTTCCATGTTTGGCAAAAATGTACAATGCCAGCATCTTATTCTGGCGACTGGGCTACTTGGGGTCAATAAGGTTAAAGTTGAAGGAGAATAATAAGTGGAATAGAAAGCACCCTAAAAGCTACAACAGAGGATACCTGAAGCTGTTTTTGTTCAAATTGCAACTTGATCTCACAAATACATCAGGAAACATAGCTTTACACTGCATGCGGAGGTAGAAAACAAGGTGTGTGACCCAATATGGGTTAAATCTAAAATTCCTTTGTAAGACTTGTCCTTAGCTTTTAAACTGTCCCTCACAAGACGTTTCTAATTGCTGTCAGCAGCTCCTCTGTTGTGAATCTGTAATGTTGTGAGTCAATGTGCTCAGTCAACACAACACAGAGGTTAAAAAAATGCTCCTGTAGCTGTCAGATGTGGTGTTGCAGGGTTATTGATCAAGAGGAATGAGGACTGAAGGTTGCATCCTGCCTGCCTGTGTGTTTACTTAGCCTACAGTGAGGAGGAGACTAGAAATGTCCTCGGAATGCCAATTAAGCCGGTGATGGTCAGATCATTGTCACGCCGTGCTGATGACTGGCAGCCCTGACAAGCCGGCTGAGCGGTGCATGTGGTTCCTTTAATTAATTGCCAACGACTTGGCTGCACGTGGGTGGACGGAGAGCATGCTTGGTGTATGTCTTTGTGAAACAAAGCGTGAGAAATTGAGGCAGAGTGAAGCTCCGCTGCTCTGCGACAGAACGAAGTGAATGTTTTTTGTGTGATTGATCTCGGAAAGCACAATTTGTTGGTTTCTGCAGAGCAATTTGTCAGTGAACAAAATGTACAGCATTTATCTGAGGGTAAGCTAAAGGTTAGCTTTAATCTCCCTGGAAAAGTGTCTGTGTTTGAACCGGCGGGCCTCTGCAGCGCGGCTTGTCCCATGGGCTGCAGCCAGATTTCGGCACCAAAAGTCAACATTAGCATTTCAGAGGCCTATCTATTTCCATTAACTCAGTCTTGTACAAGATTTCCCCAAACTCTGCAAGAGCCCCGAAGCAGTATCAGGCATTTTACAGGCTCCAGGGGTGAGTTGCCATTTCAGAGCCTTGATGCATCACAAATTTAAATTCATTATCCTCCATAATTAAAGCAAATATATCAAAGTCTGCTTACACTGCAGCGATACTGTCAGTGAACTCCAGAGGGACTGAGGCTCAGGCCTGTAGCCCAGGTGGCTTTGAAGACATTCAAACACAGACACTCACCAAATAATTTTATATACTGTTACGGATATATATATATAAATATATATATATATATATATACATACAGTACAGGCCAAAAGTTTGGACACACCTTCTCATTCAATGCGTTTTCTTTATTTTCATGACTATTTACATTGTAGATTCTCACTGAAGGCATCAAAACTATGAATGAACACATGTGGAGTTATGTACTTAACAAAAAAAGGGGAAATAACTGAAAACATGTTTTATATTCTAGTTTCTTCAACATAGCCACCCTTTGCTCTGATTACTGCTTTGCACACTCTTGGCATTCTCTCCATGAGCTTCAAGAGGTAGTCACCTGAAATGGTTTCCACTTCACAGGTGTGCCTTATCAGGGTTAATTAGTGGAATTTCTTGCTTTATCAATGGGGTTGGGACCATCAGTTGTGTTGTGCAGAAGTCAGGTTAATACACAGCCGACAGCCCTATTGGACAACTGTTAAAATTCATATTATGGCAAGAACCAATCAGCTAACTAAAGAAAAACGAGTGGCCATCATTACTTTAAGAAATGAAGGTCAGTCAGTCCGGAAAATTGCAAAAACTTTAAATGTGTCCCCAAGTGGAGTCGCAAAAACCATCAAGCGCTCCAACGAAACTGGCACACATGAGGACCGACCCAGGAAAGGAAGACCAAGAGTCACCTCTGCTTCTGAGGATAAGTTCATCCGAGTCACCAGCCTCAGAAATCGCAAGTTAACAGCAGCTCAGATCAGAGACCAGATGAATGCCACACAGAGTTCTAGCAGCAGACCCATCTCTAGAACAACTGTTAAGAGGAGACTGCGAATCAGGCCTTCATGGTCAAATAGCTGCTAGGAAACCACTGCTAAGGAGAGGCAACAAGCAGAAGAGATTTGTTTGGGCCAAGAAACACAAGGAATGGACATTAGACCAGTGGAAATCTGTGCTTTGGTCTGATGAGTCCAAATTTGAGATCTTTGGTTCCAACCGCCGTGTCTTTGTGAGACGCAGAAAAGGTGAACGGATGGATTCCACATGCCTGGTTCCCACTGTGAAGCATGGAGGAGGAGGTGTGATGGTGTGGGGGTGTTTTGCTGGTGACACTGTTGGGGATTTATTCAAAATTGAAGGCACACTGAACCAGCATGGCTACCACAGCATCCTGCAGCGACATGCCATCCCATCCGGTTTGCGTTTAGTTGGACGATCATTTATTTTTCAACAGGACAATGACCCCAAACACACCTCCAGGCTGTGTAAGGGCTATTTGACCAAGAAGGAGAGTGATGGAGTGCTGCGGCAGATGACCTGGCCTCCACAGTCACCGGACCTGAACCCAATCGAGATGGTTTGGGGTGAGCTGGACCGCAGAGTGAAGGCAAAGGGGCCAACAAGTGCTAAACACCTCTGGGAACTCCTTCAAGACTGTTGGAAAACCATTTCAGGTGACTACCTCTTGAAGCTCATGGAGAGAATGCCAAGAGTGTGCAAAGCAGTAATCAGAGCAAAGGGTGGCTATTTTGAAGAAACTAGAATATAAAACATGTTTTCAGTTATTTCACCTTTTTTTGTTAAGTACATAACTCCACATGTGTTCATTCATAGTTTTGATGCCTTCAGTGAGAATCTACAATGTAAATAGTCATGAAAATAAAGAAAACGCATTGAATGAGAAGGTGTGTCCAAACTTTTGGCCTGTACTGTATATGTATGTATAAATACAGCATCTTGTTAAATACATCCTCAGGTTCCTTTTAATAATTTAACCTGAAAACTGTGAGCCATCTCCGCGTACATCACTCTCCGGTTTCCTGCAAAATGTAATTGCCACTACTTTTAATTATACTCTGGTCACCACATTTAATTATAGTGTTCATTGAGATGGTGGTGAAATAACTTTTAGGGCAAATCAGAGCTCCTTCGACGACACAAGATCTTATTCCTGAAATACCCTCAGAGGAACAGTGAGAGTGAGTCTGTGGTGCTCAGTAGAGAATTCATCCTGACTTTATCATAATTTATGGTGTTTTTCATCTCCTTTGAGGTATACAGCAATATACTACTCTTCTAGTCTATTATATTAAATAGCATCCTTTTATTTCATGAGCACTTCATGCATTAAAGTGTTTATACACCTCAGGACTAAGAAGTATGAAGCCTTTCCTCTCAACGGTTGAGCGATAATCAGTCCAAATAAGGCAAATCTGTCCTCACTTGACTTTTCACAGAGGAGTCTCTTTCACAATTCTTTAGAGAGCTGTCTGAGCAGCTACACACTGCAAGAAATATCAACCCTAAATGGTCAGTCAAGATAAAATTTGATGTACCAAGGTGATGCTACATGGCACTGGGATATCATTTCATCTGATTTTCTTTTGAGGAAGTATGAGTTTCTGCTTTTTTTTAAAGGTATTTCTGGACTTTTTTTTTGACATGCAGCAAGGGGCTGCAGTCTGGAATTGAACCTGCAGCCGCTACAGGAAGGACACTGCTTTTGTACATGGGGCACTTGCTCTAGGAAAATAGAAATAAAATAAAATAAAATCAACTTGTTTCTTGTGTGCATTGTGAAAAAAGCAACATCTTAAAAAGATGGTTTACCCCCAAATCAAAAAAACATATTTTTCCTCTTACCTGGTGCTGTTCATCAATCTAGATTGTTTTGGTGTGAGTTGCTGAGTGTTGGAGATATTGGCTATAGAGATGCCTGCCTTCTTTCCAATATAATGGAACTTGATGTCACTCGGCTTGTGGTGCTCAAAGCACAAAGAAATACATTTGAAAAACTCAACAGCAATGTCTCTTTGCAGAAATCATGATCTGGTTACTCAAGATAATCCACAGATGCAGGCCATTCTTACTCCCAACTCATCAAATACTGCCTCTTTGTCAGCAGACCATGGCGTCAAACACCAACATACAGAGGCATCCTTTTTTGGCGGTATAATACTCACTGGACAGCGGCTGTTTCAGACGCCACTGGCAACTATTGCAATATAAAGAGTGAGAAAGTCTGCACAGGGTGGGCGAGAGGAGAGTTGGATGTGTCAAACAAACTTGAAACTTTGGGGTCTCATGTTAGTTTCATGTGTGAAACCAAAAGTCACTCAAGTTATTTTAATAGCACTGAAGTGTGCTTGTGACATGTGTCACGTGACGTTATAATACAGCAAGAACAACTGTACTTATTTTAAGCCTAACCACGATGTTTTTCTGTGAACTGAATCACATGCTTTTGTTGCCCAAAGTGTTTCATCTGTAAGTTATTTGGAAGAAAATGTTATACATTTAACAAGCAGAAACTGTACATTTCCTGTGAAAACTGCAATTTATGTTGAAAAGACACAATGCACCAAGTACCAAGTGCATCATATTTGACATGAAGGTACACTAACAAAGCGGCAGTATTTGATAAGATGGTATGAGAATATGTTGACCATGGGCGATTGCTCTGAGACAACAAGGGAGGCTGAACTTCCCTAAAATTTCGTAGAAGAAATGGTCAAATATGCACTATTGAATTTACATTAAAATAAGAATGTACATTGCATTAAACGTGCGCTAGGATGCGATTAACATCATGACTATGATGTTCAAACGTCAGCTGTTTATCACCAGTTTTCAAACGCGACCTCCCTGTCATGCATTCTCGTGTCAGCACTGTGGACGCGGAGCCTCCAAGCATTCCTATGAGACAGCGCTGAGCAGTTTTTTTTTCATGCAACAAAGCGAGACCGTCATTGGATAAATGCGACAAAATCGTCACTTCCAGGGAGGTTCAGCTCCCTGGGACCTAATGGAGCAGCAGGCGGGAGAGGATGCTCGGTGTATGGATGATGACTGGAGGAATTGTCTAAAAGGCTGAACCCCTTTGTGACTGACAGCCTTTCACATTCCGAGCTCAGTCCCATCTGGATATTTGCGAGTGGAGTCTTCTGACAGAGTGCCAAATTTTATGATGTAAACTTAAAGTAAGCTTCCCCTGTTTGAAAGACCAGCAGCGACCACTGATGTTGACAGACCTTGTTGTGAGCAGCTTTGTTTAGGAACTACATTCTTTCCACTCTACTATCCAAACGCATCATCATGCAGAAGGAAGTGTGCATCTACTACTAGCTCACCTCACACCACTGAACTAATTAACATTACAGTTCAGTTTAGGGGGATTGCTAATGATGTTTATATCTTTCTCTGTCAGAAGTACAAGCCTCTCATCTCTGGGTAGATGCATGCTTCCCTCCATACGTGGTGATACGTTTGGCGAGTGTGGTTCAGTAGAAAGAAAATAGTTCCTACTTGAAACTGCTGGAGCTGAAGAGATGCAGACATCCATATGGCTGATATCCCCAACACTCTGCAACCCACACCAAAACAATCAATATTTAAGGAAAAATATGTATTTTTGATTTGGGGAGAAATGTCCCTTAAAAACTGCCATGTGTTAAGACATTGTCATTGGAATCAAACTTGCAGAAGTCAACTAGAAATAAGATGCATTCACTTCATTCTACAAGCAGAAAATTTCACTTTTCTTTAAGAGAGAAGGTTTTAAATCTCTGCAAGTGACATAATATATTAAGCAAAGGTTTTGTTTTGATTCAACAAAAAAGTAATACAAAAATTTCTAGTTTAATATCCTTTAGGCACTTAAATGATAAATGAGCTGTTACTGAAACAATTCACTTTCTATATATGAACATCAGTGAGTTTGTTCATAACCATCTCCATGTTTCATTGAAGCTCCAGCTGCAATGTGGTAACACACAAATGCTTTCTAATTCTGTTAATGCATTAATCATTTAAGTGTATTTAATGGCCTTGCTAGCATTAACTGCTAATCTTTACATATCACAATGACACAATTCTCCTAATGTAGACATACGTCATAAAAATGAGGAGGAAATAAAAGCAGTACTCTCTCTTGACATTGGCTTGGTGTAGCCTCTTAAAGGTGGATGTGGAGTTACAGTAAAAGGGGTACTGGTTGTGGTGAGGGTCCCATTTATGGGGTGCTCATAATAGATTTTGCCCTTTGCCCCCCTATAAGGACAGGAGGCATTTTTATGATACAGTAAAGAAATCTGTGCAAGGGTAACAGCAGAGCTAACCTGAGGGGCATGTAGTTTGACCAGAGAGAAATATGGACAAGCAGAAGAGCAACTGGGTCACCTATGGTATACAAGAGGGCATTTAGGCTGAGCAGAGGAACATTTGAACCAACCAGAGGGGCATTTAGGCAACAAGAAAGGCACTTGAGTTACCATGGGGGAACATGGGCTGACCACAGGGTCAACTGTATGATAGGAGAAGCACTTACTGGGTGGCCAGAGTGGCATTTTAGCAACAAGGAGACCCACTGAGTGGCCTGAAGGGCATGTAGCTGATCCAAAGGGATGACTAGTGCTTGGGTCATCGTACCCAAACATTGGTCTGATAGTCCTTGGCAAAAAATGGTCCCAGTTCGATGCCAAAAAGTGCAACATGGTCATGAGGTGGATGGCCAGATGGTGATATTGTTTCTTTCTCCAATAATGTTCCATTCAGACCCTCTTCTATAAACCAGGAAATACTGACCATATTATTGCTTTGAAAAATGCAAATGCATCTTTGTTTTTCCCTCTTTTACACAATGACATTTTACAGCCTTATTATTTTATTGGTTGTGAAATGGCTTTGATTGGACAGCCACATTATGACGTCCACTTCATGTCCAAAGATGAGTATAAGAATATATGAGTATAAAAAAAACATGTTTATGTGTATTTGTCTTTTAAGACTGTAGCTTTTGTAAGAGCACATTGTTTTAGGTCTTAATGTTTGAAAGTCAGGTGATGTAGTATAAAGAAAGACAAAGTCCATTTAGAGACAGTGTTGTAGTTAATGAATGGGTCAAGTCCAGGACAATCACCTAGGAGACTGGGGTTTGTGTCCTGTGTTAGTCAACATTTATTAGTTGTTGGTGTTAATGTTGTATTTCGATGTTAGATGCTTGCTAGACTGCCCAGGAAGGATGTTCAGCTGGTGGCTATGGCAGACGTCAACACAGCTTTCACTTTGGAAATATTTTTGGACCATAACAGGATGTTTTGATTAAGACATGTATAGCTGTGGACACATTCTGTCTGTAGCATACACAACACACCCTTACACACCTCGCCTATTGCTATTACAAGATAAACCAATGAAGTTAGCAAATGCAAGGCCAAACGTAGCAATAATCCACTTAACAATTCTTTTTTTATGAAGATGTGTTTCTAACCTTAACCACTTTTCTTTTAAGCTAATACTTCATAGTTAGCTGAATTCTAACTTTGCATTTTCTTCAGAACCTCTGCTTTCGGACCAAGGGGTTGATTGCTGATTCACATGTAGTCATGGTGGGTGAGTCACATAGCTACTCTAGCCACAACTATACTTACTCATTGTGATTGGACATTTAAACAACAATCATTTCATGTGTCAGTAGCCCATTCTACACTTCCTTTCCAAGCGGGAATTTCATGCTGTGATGGGGCCTCACTGTTATGTATAAAAAAGGTACTATCGTGGAATGACGAACAGAGTTGTCTCGCTTGTAAGTCAGCATCTGCAGTAGTGACGGCGCCAAAATAATGTCTGTATAAATGGGACAGCCAGCAGGACAGGATCATGGGTGGCACAGATGTAATGTTCTGACAGTGGTGGACAAAGTACAGATCTCTATTATTTGAGTTAAAGTAAAGATACTTTTGGTCAAATATTACTCCAATACAAGTGAAAGTTATGAAGTCAAATTATTACTTGATTTAAAGAACTGGAGTAATTCCCTTCAAAAAACTTTTATTTAAAGTACTTTAAAAAAAACCTCTTAACTCATTGTTGCACACACACACACACACACACACACAATATCAGGCCCTATGTGAATCCACAGCTAAAGTGAAAACGCTGTGCAAATATTTTTCCAACAGAGTACGACAACTTCACATGCATATCCATTAACAGTCATTTGACTTAACATAGCACAAAACTGCAACGACTATAAGCAGAGACAATGTTGTTTAAAATATTCAACTGGAATGAAGCAAAAGTTTACAGACCTCAACATGCTGTGTCAGGTTGGATGGCCAATTCTTATAGGCCGTGATGAAGTTTGTGCGTGGTAAACAGAGCAAACATTTGAAACTTCAGACATGGACTTGAGGTATGGCCATGGGTGATCTGGTGGGGAATCTTTATTTCCATCTGTTCTCCTCTGCCTGTCTCTACCGATGAGCTGCCCAATCCGAGCAGCACACGAACGAGGTAGAGAAACGGGAACGCCACTTGGACAAACAAACCACACGCAGAACTGCATGATCACAGTTGATACATGTTAGAAAAGAAAAAATAAATCCACTGACTTCTAAACAAATGTAATGAGCAAGGAGAGCCTTCATAGAAATGTAGTATAGCAGTTAGCAGCAAACTCAGAAAGAAGAGGAGCGGCTGAAAATGTCCGTGAATTGGGAAATCAATGAGGTCAGGGAGCTCTTTACCCTACTAACAGAGGATAAAATCAGTCACCATATCACAGGGAAGGTAAATTATTGTTAATGCCATGTTTTGCCATTGTTATTGTTTATAAAAGCACTGCCCATGAGGCCGACGCTGTTGTGTTACATGTCACGCCTATTACGCCTCTTTTGATTCCACAATGCCGACATGCTGTTTTACTTGGTTCTGTGTAAAACTGCAAAGAAGGGACTTTGTAGCGACCCTTTAGTGCAGCCTCTGTGTAAAAAGGCCTAATGTTTGCTGGGTAGGGGCACTGGGGGCCATGACAGCACTTACTGGGTGACCAGAGGGGCATTTTAACCAACCACAGGGACATTTTAACAATAGAAGCAGTCTGGTGAACATAGGAGCACTGTGTAGCAAACTACAGGACACCTGCACCAACCACAGGGCCATTTTAGAGACACCAAAGAATTGACCAGAGGAGCATCTGGGCTGAAAAGAGGGACACTGTGCGACAGGAAGGCACTTGAGTATCAGAGAGGCACTGGCGGCAACTACAGGGAAAACTGGGTGATCTGAAGGGGGTAAATTAGGGCATCTGTGCCTGGCTCTTTCAGGGCCGGGCTGTGCCCCTCTGCGCGCGCCTCTGTCGCCACTTTAAAAACTGTGTCAGAGACTACAAAGCCATGTCAGGATAGACATTTTTTGCAGTGCAGTCAGAGCCACCAAAAGCAAGCGAAGCGCAACGGTGCAGCAGGACTCCAAGCAGCCGGCTCGGCTCTGCTCACCGCCGGCCACACTCGCGTCACATCACACCCCCAGCTCGTGGTGACACGGTTTTATTCTCAGCGTGTCACCTGAAGCCTGTAATGTGTGTGTCTACATTTTATTTCTCCTACAGTGAGAGGGCGTATCCGCTCTCGCAGAGAGGCTGAGCCAGTGAAGCGGGAGTGGGAGGGCTTTTCAGTGTTTTCGCTGGTTTGAAACATAGGAAGAAAACAGCGAGCAGCCACGCCGCCCACTAAACAAGGCGAAGCGCGCATCAACAATTTCGCAACAGCCGCCGCCGCCGCCGCTGCTGCTGCCCCGATTAAACCCACGGAGGAGCGGAGGAGAGCAGACACCCACAGACAGACAGTCAAGAGATCACTGCTGCTGTTGTCCTACACAGGAACTAAAGAAAGGTGAGCTCCACATTTCTCTTTAAAATGATGATTTATTGTATGGAGTCTGTCTGACGGAGCGTTGAGGAAACGCAACAAAGTTATTTCCGATGTGAGGATATTTGCTTTGTTTGGTCCTGTAGGTGGGAGCTGCATCCCTCTTTGGCTTTGTCTGCACACTTCTGCATGTGCATTGTGCTCAGTCAGTCATGCAGCACGAAATGCGTGATTGTAGCATTGATATATCGAAACATGAATTCATTTTTGGAGTGTGTATTTTGTGAAACGCTGCTTTTAATGATGTTTACAGGCATTTTATTGAGTTTTATTCCCTCTGATTTCTTCCCTTACTCCTACTGTAGCTTCACATGTCTTTACGACGCTCAACAGACATTTATAGTGCTACATCTGTATCAGTGTGTTCCTTTTGTTGTTTTACTACCAGGTGTGCTTTGTGTTGTTATCTGAATTCCTGTCCTTTCATCAGACAGCCCGCAGCAGGGGTCTAATGCCATTGTCACCCAGTGTTATGGTGATTGGTTAAAAACCTGTAAACTTTTTGATGTACCTTACTCCTGCATTTTTTTTGTGGTATTTGGACACTGAGTGCAGCTTTCTCCCTCCACTGTCATCTTTTTTTTTTTTTTAGAAAAATATTTAAAGTTTTATTTATCAAAAGCATATTCCCTATCAGCCACCTCCTGCAGTGAGAAGAGCGAGGCGATAATGAAATGTAAGTGGCTTGTTTCCTCTCTGTCTCCAGTGTGTTTTCAGATGCAGAATTAGAATTGATAAGCGCTCCAGCTGAGCCACAGGCCACCCATGTCCTGCATGAAGAGAGTGCTTGTTGTTGTTTCAGTTTTGTGAGGAAAAAAAAAAAAACTTGAGGAGGATTTCCAGTAGTCCTAATTTAAAGTTTTCATTCTTCTTTTCTCATTACATTTGACTATAGCTCTCCTTCTTTCCCCATGAGTTTGGAAAACCTTGTAATCCCCCTGCTTTTTAGTTTTATTCTTTAAAAGCCTGATTTGCTGCTGCTGGACTTCATCCAACATTTAGGATGTGTCAACGCTCGCGTAATTCTCGGCTAACTTAATTGCCTGCAGGATTACTGTGTTCGAATGAGAGTTTACGTCAGTTTGATTTCTTGTTCTGTAACCTTCACTGCTTGTGAGCTGTTTCCTTCTTGTCTGTAAAACCATTTCCTGCTGTTTTGTGTGCGCCTCTCACACTGATGATGACATGCAGTTATTTATGGACATTTTATGTGTGCCCACAGCCGTATAGATGGCAACCATTGGCTAATTTAATACCTTTGGGGTTTGATGTTTGTGTTGTTTGGACAAAACAAGGAATTTGAAGATTGCGATCAAGGCCTTGGAGCCAAAAAAACTACTAGTCCCTTTCTGGACCCGCTGTAAAGGTAAGATCCACCAGTTTTATACACCAAGATTAATGTACTCATCACGTGCGGCTCTACTCTCTTGTGTATGTATCTTGGCTGCGGTTCAGAAACTTTTTAATGAAAGCCAGAGGGCATTGAGTTTGAAGGGTGTGGACGTTTACCAGACATAGAGGAGTCTTACGAAAGATTCTGGTCAGTTGCATGATGGGAGATGTAGGATTAAGAGTTTTTGTAGATTGACCAGTGCTTGTGATTGAAAGTTTTACAGGAATTTACTGTGTATGACGCATCAATTTTAGATCACTGTTTTCTTTAATCTGTGTCTCATGAGTTTTCCAATTTAACAGCATAAGAATACTAACTCAGTAAATTACTCCTTTGTCATGTCAGTTGATGTAATGCTTCAGTGCTGCATATTCCCAAAGACATTTTTGTTTGACTCACAGTAAGCGTGAAGCTTTAGGGCTCGGGGTGTTCCCCACTTTACCTGGTAGGTACTGTCGTCTTGCCTTGCTTGTGATGGTCATTTTTTATGCCTCCACACTGGCAATAGCTTTTGCCGGAGACATTATGTTTTTGGTGTCCATCCGTATTTCTGACGGTACGTCTATACGTCCATACGTCCCTATGTATGTCCCATTCTTGTGGACATGATATCTCCAGAACACTTCAAGGGAATTTCTTCAAATATGACCCCAGTGTCCAACTTTTAAAAAGCCTAAACTAAACTAAACTCAGTGATGAACTGATTAGGTTTTGGTGGTCGAAGGTCAAAGGTCAAGGTCACTGTGACCTTGTCTGATCATTCTCATGAACCCAATATCTCAAGAACAACTTGAGAGAATTTTTTCAAATTTGGCACAAAGGTTGACTTGGACTCAAGGATATACTGATTAGATTTTGGTGGTCAAGGTTCATAGGTCAAGGTTGCTGTGACCTTGCATCCATCTCATTCTCATGAACGAGATATCTCAAGAACAGCATCAGGGAATTTCTTGAAATTTGGCACTAACGTCCACTTGGACTCAACGATGAACTGATTAGAATTTGTTGGTCATACGTCAAACGTCAAGTTTATGTTACCTTATCTGTCCCAGTCTTGTGATATGTTTCATTGGTCCGATTGTCTGTTTTTCTAATTTTCTAATTGTATTGACACAGATTTTGGCTATGCCTGTTGATAACGCCTGCTGGAAATTGAAAATGAACCGAGAGGTTATTGAGGTGATGCCAAGTTTTTGACCATAATTCATGAATTTATATGTTAATTATGATGTAATTTCATACAAATGTCTGATAGGATAAAAAATAGAAATTATTTTATATCCAAAAGGTCAAAGCATCATAATGTTCTCCAAAAACACTTTTCTGGCCATTATTCCAAGTCATATCTCAGGAACAGAAGAGGAAGGTACATATGAGTCTGGACAGACAGGGATGTAAGCTGTAACTTTGTACTGTGAGGCGGTAATTCTCGATCTGACAATGATAAGTTAAATTTAAAAGTGAACGAAGGGGTTTTGGAGGTTTGTCAGTCAAGTTTCCGCTCCCGTTTCTGTATCTTTAATCCAGTGTGATCAATTTATTAAAATCAGTGTGTGCATGGCTTTTACAGTGTTTGTCAGTTGTAATAACTGAACAGGGATCAGTGTTGGTGACTCATGATTAATCAATGTAGTAACATGTAAAAACAGTTCCAAATGTTGCAACTACAACAACAAGGATGCAGGAGGACGAATGCGTCAGTGTAGTTTCTCAGACACAAACATCCATCACTAAAAGTGCACGCAGCACACATCTCCAGTTTATATTCCCTGGATCAAACTATTGGAGAGAGGTTTACATTCCTGCAGTTTTGCTTTGTTAAAGCTCACACCAGCGGATTTATATCCTCCAAACAACAGTCACATGAATTCATAAGTTGCTTGTTTATTGGACAGAGTTTTGGTAACCTGTCAACCTGCCAGGTTAGAGAATTTGGCAGCAAGACACAGCCAGTCAAAACAAATCTGATTGCACTCTGTGTTTTTAAGTGAAACGTGATGGATTTGACTGGGTGTTTATACACTTTGAGATTAAGAACACACAAAGAAGAAGCTGGATTTCACCCATGAAACCTGTTATGTTTGTTGTCGATCCTATTTCTTGGACTCCCATTTGGCACCTCTCATAGATTTTTGCTCACATTAATTTAAAAGCTGCTGAGGCATTTCACAAAAAAACATTGTGCCCTTTGTTTTGAGCCAAAATGTAGACTAACGTGAGAAAGAGCAAAGGTCCAGAGCTGCAAAGTAATTGGTTATCTGAGTTATTAAAATGCATTGGTTAGTTTAATTTGCTCAAGATGTTGAAACAAGATAAAGAACTTGTATTGTGTGGTCAAAATATCTTGAAAGCCTGTAGAAAGTAGTAACAGCCCTGCGACAAATTTTTGAAGGTTAATTTGTTTGATTTTGTTGAGACTTTACCTATTTAAAGTCATTTGGAAATGAACTCTAACAATCTCACAACCTTCAGCACAAATAGGATAAGATGAATTATATTGACAAAAGTATGTGGACAGGGTTTGCTTCAGGCTGTTTTTCCAGTTAGTGTGGTAACAAATTTTTGGCAAGAATATATGTTTGTTCTTGCCTTGTTTGAACATCACAATGCCTTTGTGCACAAAGCCAGCTCCATAAAGAGCTGGTTTCGTCAGTTTGGCGTGGAAGAACTGGGACTGGTCAGCATACAGCCCCAAACTCAGCCTTGTCCAACTCCTTTCCCTACAGCAAAGTTCCAAAATCTAGATGAAAACCTGAAACCAAAAGGCTGGAATTAGATACACGACAGTCGCACATAGGTGCAATGTTAAAGTTTCCATATACTTTTGGCCATGTATTCTTAAACAATAAACAGATTAGGATGGATAAGGAATGGATGGATGAATAGAAAATAAAGAAATACACACTTTACCTTATTTGCAGTCAACATCTAGTTATAATTAGGGTGTGGGTCAAGGGCGGAGTCAGCAGGGGGGAAAACATTCCTTTTCCCCATCCCGTAAATGCCTGGAACGTGTGATTTTTAAATTCACACAAGAGATGCTATTACAGTTACTACTGATATACTGATATATTAAACTTACCATAATATCAATACCCTCCAGCCATTAACACTGTGACGTACAACACTAGCATGTTTAAGTGAATTTTTATGCACGTTTTGAGACAGTATAGCAGTGCTGACTTTACTCAACGCCATTGAACTTGAACTTGAAATCTAGCCTGTGTTTTGACGATCTGCTACCATGCAGGGATTTGCCACCTCAAGAACTACATGTCCTTGAAGGCAACTTTTATACCAGTGGTTAAACAACACTGTTTGGATAAAGCATTCAATTTTTTTCTGTTTAACAGCTCTGAAATTGCCATCGCTAAACCCACTCAATTTAAATAAAAACAGTGATTTTAGTGTTTAAAGAGGCAGCATGTTTTCATTGCTAACAGCTGAATTATGTGTACATTTTAACCAAGTCAGAGCTGGTCATTGGTGGAACAGTGAAAAGATGAACCAAGACCATTTTTGTTTCTGGTTAAACAAAAAGGATCGTACTCTTAAACAAAGATATCTATCTCTGTTGGGATCCATTCCATAATGTTGTCAAACAATTGGAATAACAATCTGATCCTGTCATTGGCAAAAACAAGTACTTTTAGTGGACGTACATTGACAGTGCAAACATGCCCTTTTACATTACAGCCTGTTTTGCCACTGCCTTCTGCAGCACTCTTGCTCAATACTGGGCCAATTTGCAAAAAAATGTCAATCCCATCAGTCACTTAGACACAAAAACAAGGGAAAATAGGGTCCAGGTTGGAAAATTATGTCCAGAAAGCCACACAACAACTCTTCAACATGGTGGTGAATGCTTTGCCCCAGTGTAAAAGGATGTGATATTGTATTGGATGTTCCCAAAAAAACAGACTGCATGCCATCGACACTACTTTTTACCCCAGGTGGAGACCAAATGTGTTCAGTTGCAATATATTTTGTCCAGTCTTTGTATGCTAAATCAACCTGTTGATTTACTATGTAATGAATTACTATGTAGTTGCAAAAGCAACTTTTCTTTTTTGCCCAGCAGAAGCAGAATCAATGAGTTCAAATTAATAGCCCATATTTGTAAGCAGCTGTTTACTATCCGTGCTTTTATTTGCATGCTGTCTCTTGGAAGTACCCCAGATTATGTAGATTTATTGGACTCAGCCACTACAGCCGGTGCAACTTAATGTTTAGGGGAATATGTCACCTTATATCACCTACACTTATCAATATTTACTTGGTTTTATCTAACAGCTGCCTGATACCTTGTGCGAGCAGTCAGAAGGAATGAAGGTAAACATTGCCTTTGAGTTTGCTGAGGCACAGAGCTTCAGACACGTTCACAGCTTTGAATTTGTCCTTTAAGAGCTTAACTTGTCCTGGCATCTTATTCCAGCCTCTTTTTTTCTCTTTGGAGGGTGTGAGATATTTGAAATGTGATGCTGGGTGTTTGGCATCTGAAAAGGTTGCAGTTTTATTCAGTGTCAAATTGAAACAGGCACCTTATTTTTTTAGTCCCTTGCAGGTTTCAGATCATTCTTTGCATTTTGTCCCTGTGAAAAACTCAAAAAGAGTTATGTCATGTAAGGGTTGAATAGAAATTAGTTTTTCTTTTAAGCTTGAGGAAGATTCATGATTTTAATCAATTTATTTTAGCACAAATGCGAAAAGACTAAAACTGATGGGATACTTAAGGCCGTAATGCATGATAAATAAGGTTGCATCCATTCTAGCAGCCCTTGCGAGTCTGTACACAGACACAGAGCCTGTTCAAGATCACATCCTTACATACTATTCATACGAAGGAAAATTGCTCAAAAATGTCCATTCCCGCTGTAAAGCATGGGTATTTTGTGTATGTGAAAAAAGTCTGGATCTACTCTAGATTGGCAAGAATTTCTGAAAATGACACGTTACCAACTGGACATACTTAACTGCATCAAAATGCATTGTGGCATTTGTGAGGTTTCAAAAATTAACTGTTGGATAAAGTAATTACGAATGATGGTGGGTGACATTAAGGCCTCTAGTTTCCCAGTGTGGCGCAGGGTGGTGCAGAGTGGCGCAGAGTGGTGCAGGGTGGTGAACTCCGCGCAGAGCTAGTTTCGAGCAGCGCAACCCGAGGCGCATTCAGTTTGGTAGTTTGGCAGACCGAGGTGCGCTGAGATGGGTGTGGCGGCGCAGCAGGGGGAGGTGTCGACAGATCCAGCTTGGCGCAGTGACAGTTTCGTGCCAAAAGGCTTCGCCGAAGGTGCGCTAAAAGCTCGCCAGCTGAAACCAGGTCTACTGTCAGCGCAGGGGGAGCACAGCCGGTGTAGTGGAAGTTTGGCTGACAGTGCGCACACATCACCAAAACCTCACAGGCAAGTTTCCAGAATGTCAGGCACATTAACAATGCAATAAATACCCACAAAACCACTATTCAATGCAACTATCTGCAATCAGCACATAAATGTATCTCTATATCGACTGTCCCGTCACATCTGATGTCAGATCAAAGGGGATTGGCACCGTTTGGCACGCGTAATGGAAATCCGTGGAGGTCTGCTCGCAGTTCCGTATATTCGGACAGTACGAGCTTGGATCTTCTGGACCAAAACATCAGTTTCCTCCTGGGAGAAGTTTGGCCGTCTGACACTGCTGCTCTCTTCTGCCATGGTGAATTGAGTAAACTCTCATTACGCCTTCACGCGGCGCATTTAAGGGCGAGGAGAGGGGCTCATTTGATTGGTGTGATGTGAATTGGCTGTGTAAAACCCACTCAACGCCTTCTCTCTTCCCTCTTTCCGACTTGCGCAGGTAGGAGGGATGGAGGTGGGAAAGAGGAGTAGCTGCGCCAGTGCGCATGGTGTGCCAAACTTGCAAAATCCGCCTGGCCATACCCAGCGCCTCTGCCTCGCCCGGTCTGCGAAACTAGAGGCCTAAGTCTCAACTGAGGCTCGGCATCAACAATGACCAATAATGCTGCTCCTAGAGTGAAGCTCCAATAGCATGCTGTCTGTAGTCTATCACTACCAGATGCTTAAATTAAGTAGTACAATAAGGAGAGTATGAAAACCGACATCAGTTTGAGGACTGACAGAAACTTAATGTCTGCATTGTCACTGAAATGTTCCTCTCTGCATAATAAGAACTTGTAGCTACTTTTGATTAGTAATACTGGATTTCTCTTAAGAAAAGTTTGAATGAAGGACCTATAACAGAGCCTCTCTACTCTGTAGTATTGTTATTTTTACTCAAGTACGAGATCTGAGTACTTCTTCCCCAGTGTTATGGGGAATGTGGTAGAGTGAAGCACAGCTGGGTTAACCAGCTTTACCCTCAAAAATAGTGATTGAAAGTCATGATGTTCTGCTGTGCCAGCAGCCTCTGGCCTAATCCATGCATCACTTAAATAAATATGACAAGATGTTCATTAACTAGATCAATGATTTCACGTTAGCCTCAGATTGAATATGTCGAGCTGATGTTGATGTTGGCTGATGGAAGCTCCACCACCTACAGAATTAGACGACGTTCTCCATCAACAGATTTTTCTGCCCTCTGCTCGTTGTTTCTGTAACCTCTCTGGGGACCTTCAGTCCAGCTCTGCGTCCCCTCCATACATCATTTCCCACTTTATTCTACTTTCCATTCTCCAAAAACTGCACCTCTGCTGTCTCCTCCATTAATTTCTCCTCTCCCAGGACAGTTGGCAGGTCTGCTCCCACCTTTCCCTCTGCTTCATTTGCATCTTGGCTCCACACGGCTGCCCAAGTGCTTTCTTGGAGTCAGGTGGCTAATTGGTTCCCATCTGCTGGGAGAAAGTGGCCTTTATGGGATCTTGGGTAATTTGTGTCAGGAGTTTTACCACATTGATTTAGTTTTTCCCTCCCTGCCCAGAGTTCACACACTGTTATCTCTTTGTTTTCTTCATATTGTTGCAGCAGGTGAGCTATGGGATTCAGCTTTGACATCTTCCGGGTTGTTTTTCAATGCAGGGTAAAGAGTTTGGAGCGCTGTTGCAATATGTTTGTGTACAAAATATATTATTTAGATTTTGTTCAGTTAATCTGTCAGTTGTGAAATTCTCTGAGGCAAAAGGAAGGACAGAAATGTAGTAATTTGTTTTTACCTCTCAGCCACTTTATTTAGAGCATCAGTGTCTTGAGCAGTGGTGAAAGAGATAGTAATATCCTTTAGTTAAGTGATACCACAGTGTGAAAATACTCCACTACAAGCAAAAGTCCTGCATTCAAAACCTTACTTAGGCAAAAATATGAATCAGCAACATGTACTTTAAGTACTTACAGGAACAGTGTGTAAGATTTAGGGGGATTTAGTGGCATCTATTGGTGAGGGTTGGAGATTACAACCAGCTGAAACTCCTCCTGGTTAGTATTCCTTTAGTGTTCATTGTTCAGGAGGTTTTTACCGGAGCTGACTTATCCACAGAGGTCTCTTTCTCTCCAAAATAAACAGACCAGGTGATTTTAACCAGTGAAAACACTGAATAAAGCAGTTTCATGCTTAAAAAAAGAGTGCTTTTCTGATGCTCTTGTCACAGAGTGGCTGCTAACAATGGTGGCTGTTATGAAAACACAAATATCCCTGTCTAGAGCCAGTGTTTGGGTTGTCCTTTTTGGGCTACTGCATAAACAGTGTCTATGTAAATACAAATGTCTCATTCTCAGGTAACGAAAACACAACAATTCTTATTTTCATTATATTTTAAAGAAATACTTATACTAAGAATACTTATTATATTATATTACATGTCTTACATCATATTCCCCTAAATCCTATACACAGGGCCTTTAAAGTATAAATATTGACAGTGTAGTAAAATGTTTAGTGTTTTTTATTCTATGTGATGTTCATGATTAGTATTCCTGCTGCATTAATGTGTATGTGTCATTGTACTGCTGTAGATGTTTATGGTTGAGCTCATTTTAACTCCTTGATATACTGTTGGGTAGTTTCATCTACAGTAATGCATCATATTCTATGAGATCATCATATGTTTGTGCTGAGGCTGTCCTGTGAGAACCACGTATCTCTAAAAAGTCCGAAAAACAGCCTTTTTCAGCTTTGTGATGATACATTTTCCAGCTGATCCAAGAGGGTTGTTATGCCTCTGCCCCGGCGATAGCAGTGTCCAGAGTCATTATATTTTCGGGTTGTCCATCAGTCCATTCATACATCTTTCCATCCCATTCTCATGAACATGCTATCTCAAGAACATCCGCTTGGACTCAGTGATGAATTGTTTAGTTTTTGGTTGTAATAGGTCAAAGGTCAAGGTCAGTGTGACCTTAACTGTTTCAGTTTTTTGAAACTGATATCTCAAGAAAACCCCAAGGGAATTCTGTCATATGGCACAAACGTCAACTTGGGACTTAACAATGGACTTATTAGATTTTTTCAGTGGACAGGAAGGGGATGGAATACTGTAATCTGAAAAGTAACTAAAGCTGTCAGACAAATGTAGTGAAGTAATAAGTGCAATATTTATCTCTGAGATGTAGAGGAGTATAAGTATAGAGTTGCACTAAATCGAAGTGCTACATTTAAGCATCTCTTCTCTGCTGTTTTGACCAGATAACGTGCACTTCCCCCAGTGCTCATCTGAGGTTTTAATTTCACAATCACTTATCTGCAGTGTGAGTTCCTTCTGTGTACAGAGACAGGTTCAGAGGAGGAAGTGAACAGGTCTAACAAACCAAAAACAGGAAGTGACAGGAAACACCGAGACACTTGTTTCAGGGAGACAGTTTGTTGACTTCTTTGCTACCTGGAGAAAACAAATAATTTCAGTCAGCAGAGCGCCGTGCCAGCAGAGACTGCTGGCTCTCATCCATACTGCACTTTACTGCACCTAGTTAACATTCAGCACCAACAGAGAATACTGTGTTTGGTCTCTGAGGGCGGCCGTTTATGAAAAGTCTAGACTGCAAGATGAACCAAATCCAGCTTGTTGAGGATATCTGCTGTTTGTAGGGTTTTTTAATGTGAGTGTGGCTACTTCAATACAGCATTTTACAATTGACATAGATTAGATTTTACAGTCTCTGTGTTTCTGACCAAATACTTACGATTTCATGATATTCTGGAAATGAGAGAGTGAGTCTCAAACTTCTCTTTCCTCCTTTGAAAGCAAAACAGTGTTATGGCCTGTATCCTTTTATAAACCTCTTTAATTTGTCTCATGCATTCACAATTTTAGTAAAATATGCAACAGAATGAGTCAAGTTAAATGTGATCAAGATCATGAGTTTCTGTCGTGCAAACACTTCAGTTGAGTTTCAGATGCAAAACTTAGTCATGTCGTTTTCCTAGATGAGCGTTACTTGTTTTTCTTCTCCTTCACAAAAAAATCTGTCTGCTGTCTTGCCAAATTTTGCTAAATGTTATCTTGATCTCAGTGCTTCTGCATCATTTAACTTTAATTACACTGTTTTAGAACCACTGGATTATCCTAAGATGAATTATTAACTGTCAACAAATGTGACATGCAAGTAGGACTGCCACGATTAGTCGGCTAATTGATGACTAATCGACTATTAAAATAATTGGTGACTATTTTAGTAGTCGACTAATCGGTTTGAGTCATTTTCATAGAAAAGTACTATAAAAGTACCCCAAAATACTCTTACTGCAGCTTCTTACATTCAGATATTGGCAGCTTTACACACTCTCCCGTGACAGTGAACTAAAACCCTTTGGCGTGAGTGTGAAACAAGACATTAAATGACGTAATTTTGGGGTTTGGGCGAGACAGACCGACATTTTTCAACATTTTAACACATTTTTTGATGAAATGATTAGTCGACTAATTGAGGAAATAATCGACAGATTAGTCGACAATTAAAATAATCGTTAGTGGCAGCCCTACATGCAAGTCATTCTTAAGCAAACATGTCAAATGTTGTTTTGTTAAAGTTTTTCCCAATATGACTGTACACTGCTTTTCTCGGTTTCATATAATCTTAAACTGAATATTGTTGGGTTTTGGACTGATGGTCGAATGAAAAAAGACATTTGAAGATCTCTGGGAACTTGTAATATACATGTCACAATTTTCTAGTCTCGCTCACCAGACCTTTCTCAAGAAAAGAAAGGTCTGGCTGGGCCGACTGTCACTTTAAGATTGGAGAAAAAAACGCCTCGGCTGTTTGTATTTCTTTCAACCAATCACAATCGTTCTGGGCGGTGCCACAGCAACGGTGCGCTTGCAAAAATATTGCCGGGGGGAAACAGCTTTTGGTGTAACACACCTACAAAAATTTCGCCTACAGGACGCGAACCATGGCAGAAAAATGGCAACATCCCCGCAAGATCAAACACTGCAAAAGTTAGTAAAGGACGTGTTGAAAAGTGCAACTGGAGGTGGTAGGGCGGGACTTCAGCGGGCGGCTCGTTCCACCCAATGAGAGGCTGATCTATGCAGCGAACTTCCACCCACTCAGACTACTATTTTCTGACATGGTATAGAATGGACAACTGATGGAATGATTGTAAATGAATACACTGATTAACTGATTGTGACAAAATTTTAATAAATGATCAGTTTTCATGTAGTCATGTAGAAACAGGTATAGAGAGATGGGTGATATGGCTGCACTGATGTCAGGAAAATATGCCATACATGATATTGTTGTTGAATATCACAATAACATTATTACTTGCAATAAATAAACAGATATAATGAAAAAGTGCAATATCACAGTCTTTCACTATGTTTTTATCGCACAAGTTGACATTGCAATGACAATATAAAAAGTGATATATTGTGTAGCCTTAATGAGCGGTAAGATGTGTCAAATGTCTATCTATGGGTGTGTTTGACCATTGTGTGCAATGTTAGAAATCAATAAGCATGACCACGTAAAGTACCTTTTATTTGTCAGGTATTTAATTTGTGCTTTATAAACAATAACAAAGGCATTACCGTGACAATAACAATCATATACCGTCTGTGATATGGTGGCTTATGTTGTCCTCTCTGCTTGGAGGGTAAGGAGCTCCTGAACCTCACTGTTTAGCTCATTTGCGGACATTTACAGCCCCTGTTCTTGTCCCTGTTTGAGTTAGCTGCTAACTGCTAACAACTTCTTTTTATATCTCCCACGGGGGGAGCAGCAATAGATGTAAAAACACACAGAGACAATACATCTGTGATCAGTTCCCTAATTTAGGCTAATTTTAACATTTTTTTCAATCTTTTCCTCTTTTCCAATTTCCCGTTTTAT
This sequence comes from Epinephelus fuscoguttatus, assembly GCF_011397635.1. NCBI lineage: Eukaryota > Metazoa > Chordata > Actinopteri > Perciformes > Serranidae > Epinephelus > Epinephelus fuscoguttatus. The sequence continues at coordinate 8,650,899 of NC_064772.1, forward strand.
TTTATGGAAGTGATCAGTGTAAGCGCACTTGTCCTTTAAACTAAATTAATAAATAAATAAAAAATAAATGCTAACAAAAGTTGGCTGGTACATTCGTTACAGGCGTATCAGTTTGTAGAACAAGTTTGTAGAACAGTATTGAACAGTTAGAACAACGTGCAAATCACTCCTTCTCGTGGCTGTCTGCGCTTTTCCTGTCTTCGCGGCTGCAGCTTGAGCTCTCTTCATCTACTTCATTGCCACTGCTGTACACAATTTAAAAACTACAACACCCATAATTAATGTAGGCACTGCTACAGCCAATATGCAGCTGGCGGGAACTGCAGGACGACTCAATCACCATGATCAGGTTTTATGTTTTATCAGGCAATAACTACACCAGAGTCTGCTCTAGTGTCATTTTCGGAACGTCACCCTAACTGAAGGAAATATTCTGTTCTCGTTCTCCAAAACATTTTTTTCTTCCTCCAAATAAAAGACAAAATGAATATAAAAAAATGCTAAAATTCTTCTTAAAAATGACTTCAAGGAAGACTTGATGAACTGTATCCAAAAAAATAAAGATAGATGCCATCCCACATTTCCATTAATCTCATTATCATTTTATAAATGGATGTATATTTTAGATCTGATAATGAGTTCTCTGCTGTGACCTTCACTTCTCTTCCCCTCATCAACACTGTGCATTTTTATTCATAATGTTTTGTCACATGATCCCCCGCTGAGAGAGAGTTGTCGCTGATGAATCAATTTCAAGCTCTTTCTGAGAGATTCCTGACAATTGATGGGGGGTGCCGGCGGTGACCTTCTGTAATGAGGCAAGGTCTCCATATCTGCCAGCGGGGGTTCCTCTTCACCTGAAGGAGAGGGTGAATGAGCAGACTGAAATACAGGGCTGCAGACTGTAGCTCGGCTAAATTTAATTTGCGATTTAAAAAAAAAAAAAAAACAGGAGAGAAGAGGAGATGAGAAGCGGATGAGTTTTAAAGTGGCAATTGAGGGGAGATGATAGAAGTAACTGGTGGCGTTAGACCTCCAAGGTTATCCCACAAACTGAGACGCTCTCAGAGAATTGCACACATCTGTAGATGTTTTATTTAATACACTTATTGTGTTTTTAGTTTGCTGATACTTTGATGGTCTGCAGCCGGTTTGTGAGCTGATATGGCCATTTTTCTCTGACACTCCATTTGTTTCGCCGCTCTATCTAAAATGAGGATTGCGTGCATACAAACAGGCATATTGATACACCCGCTGACTCCTCCATCTATCCTTAATGACAGTATTTAATGCTTTTTTTAGGAGAAGCCATGAACCTGTGGCATATGGCGCCGCTTCCTTCCTCTCCTGCCCAGGATTCCTGAAAATGATCCAATTTGAATGAATCACCGTCTCCCTGGTGTTCCCGTTGTTTTGTGGGTGTCTCCTCCGATGATAGATGCTGTTATTTGTGTTTGCTGGATGGATTGTAAACGGTGACGAATGGTGAAGGCTAATGCATCCTCTGTTGTCGGAGGAAAATCATTTACCTTGCTTTCACAATCCATTAAGTCAATGAGAGGAAGAAAAGTTGGATCTGCAGAGGTGATTTCACTCCGTACATGACACTGACTGATTATAACTGTGGATACTGCAGGTGACATGTAATACATGCAACTGTATGGACAATTATTCATGTCTTAGTGTGGGAAACCACCCAACCACCCAAGTCTGTTAAAATGAGCCCATTTTACAGCTTATGTCACGCACCCTCCAGTGGCTATATTGGATGTAGTTGCTTGTGCCAGTGAACCTGCATGAGCCTCTGGAGCAGTTGTTTTCAGATTTTTAATAATTGGGTTAAATCTATCATACTTTTCATATCATTCTGGTCTTTGTGCTTTGTGTTTCAGCTGTTTTTGATAAAAGAAATGTTTTCACAGCAGACAGTTGAACTGGTCATAGCAGCTAAAGCTAAAATTGTTTCAGGGTTAAGATGTTGGTTAAAATACAGCTGGGAACCTTTTTGCGGCCTTTTCTCCCTTGTTTTCTGGAATATCTCCACTATCACCATCAGTATGAAATACCCTCCAATGTTATTTGAAAAATGGCAAAAAATTGAAAAATACCCATCAGAATTTCCATCAGGGTACTTTTAATAGCAGCAATCTGTAAACCAAATAATAGGAATGACATAAAACTGGGAAAAGAGGTAAATTATCACCTCTGAGAAGTGGTAACCAGTCAGTATCAGGGATGGGGGGAAACATCGATGCAGCATAGTATCACAGTATTTTTGTATGGCAGTATGGTATTGTTAAATAGACCTGTATTGTTTGTTTTTTTCATATAGATCATTCATATTACAAATACAAATTAAACTTTAGGTAGCCTACTAGAATAATATAATCAATTGGGTGTTTTTCAGTTCAGTTTCAGTTTTTCATTTTTTCTCCGAAGTTTGAACTGAAGTTAGATGAACTGGCTAAAAACTTGTAAAAATCTGTTATCTTGCTATCTTCAACTTTTTTGTCCATTGTTTATGGGGTGTAAGAAAATGTTTTAAAATATATACAGTAGGCCTAAATCTCAGCATTTTATTCATTTCTGTGAAGAAAACTATTTTTCCTTTAATGTAGAAGACAGAGTGAAAGGGGGGTGAGAGAGAGAGAGCGGGGGGTGACATGCAGCAAATGGTCGCAAGCCGGACTCTAGCCTGTGTTCGCTGCAGTGAGGCATCGCCTCTGCACATGGGGCATAATTTGTCAAATGTCAGAAGATAGTGAAAAATGTCAATCAGTGTTTCTTGTTTTGTCCACAACCCAAAGATATTCAGTTCGCTGTCATAGAGAGGTACAGAAACCTGAAAATATTCACATTTAAGAAGCTGGAATCAGAGAACTTTTAATTTTTGTGTTGAAAATAACTCAAACTAATAAATCAATAATTAAATTAGTCGGTAAATAATTTAATCGTTGACAGCTTATCAATTAATTGTGGCTGCCATTCCGTTGAAATATCAAATATCAAACATATTAAAAAAGCCCTGCTACTAGTTCCCAGAGTACACTTCTAAAACCCCCAAATATTTCATTTACTATCACATATGATGAGGAAAAGCAGAACTGGGACTGTGAAAGAGAGAATAGTCAACATTTCTGCTTAAATGACTGAAATTATTGTTTGATTATCAATATATTTGCGATTTTCAGTGCTAAACATAATGATAATGGTTTACTTGTTCAATGAAGTAAGTCATGCCAGTCCGCATGCTCCATACAAAGACTCAGAAACTGCCATACTAAATGAAATGCAGCCAGTATTAATCACATTAATGCCACCTGTGGTTGTCCTGCTTTGACATGTCAAAATACCTGCTTCTTCCTGTCCAGTTTGTTTCTTCAGACTCTAGTAGAAATCGTTAGATGTGTAATTGTGGGAAAAGATATTGAAAAGGATCCAGTATTGTTGCATGATTGCGCAATTACATAAAAGACCTTGCTGCAGGCCTCTTGAAATCAGTACAGTCTGCGGACGTACCAGCTGTGTGTGGAACGTTATAGTGATTACATCATTGTGTGCTGTTCCTTCAAAACACAGCTGCAAGAAGAAACAATACCACAGATGAACAGATGGGCGAGTTTCTTTTAACATAAAACACCCACGCTCCATTTTAGACAATAAATGTGAGGTTTGCTTGTAGCTGTAGCAGCCAGAATGTTCCTAATCTATACCCAAACACTGTAGATAATGTCAGCTCTCAAAGATCCGTTGCAGTAAATAAGTTCCTCAGTGAACATCTTTGTGCACATGTGCAGACGAGTGTGCATGAACCCTTCAGGATGAAGGTCTGTGCTCCTCTGAGTCACCTGCAGTCTGGTGTCAGACATGCGTCATTGGGTCATACATCCTCCCCCTGAGGACGGACCTACGAGGTGCCATCACACCTCAGTACTCTGGGTTTTGATAGTGTTTTTAATGTTACTCCAACACGCCTGAAACTCCATTGACCTCAGTGACAATGACTTCTCCTCCAGGGACTCAGAGGGATCATGCCTGGAGAGGAGCAGACTGAGCTTTACTTTTATTGTCAGGGTTTCAGTTTAGAACTCACTGCGTGAATTCAAACTGCAGACGACTCCACGAAGGAAAAGGAATTCACGCTAATTAATAACACAAAGTATGGTCTGATTTTGACCTTTGTTTGTAAATGGAAAACATTTGAAATACAACTTGATTAACACTTCTTTGAGTGAAAAATTTAAATGTTATTTGATAGTTTAATGACAATTGTTTGTCTGATCACAGCTGCTTTCATTAAAAAAAAAAAAAAAAAAAAAGAATACGCAACAACACTGCAAGATAAACACACCCTCCTCATTCGCCTCATTGACTATGTTGAAATGCACTAAATACTCTTTATTTTTACCCTACAATATTCCTGCGAAGCTGTTAACATTGCTGATGAAAATAAATATTCCAATGATATTCTGTTTACATAGAACTGTGCATACTCTCATGTCATCTACAAGTGCCAATGTGGAAGTGCCAAAAACTGCAGTTCCTCTAATGGCCACTTGAGGCTGGCTTTGGAAGTCAGTTAATCCCTATAGACCCCCATGTTAAAATGTCCAACTTTACAGGAGAAATAAACATGTTTACTGCCTGGTACAAAAACAGGTTTGGCCTCTAAAGCTAATTTCCCCCATTCATGTCAACTGTTCGGTGGGTGAATTTTTATATAACCCACCAATTGAATATTATGAAGGTATAAAGTTATGCATAATTAAGGGTGTTGCTGTTTCGAGTGACAGGTGGGTACCAGTTGTTGACATGTAGCTACCACAGCATAACATAAAATTTGAGTAACCCCAGATTCACAGAGTATAGGGCTATTTCATTGCATTTTAAGTTTATGAAAATGATGTAATATTTTGGTCGCCTAAAGGAGTCGTGTTCAGCCATTGGTTGTACTTAAAGACCCTCTAAGAAGTCAAATGTTCAGTTTTTCTGGCAAGTACTTTTTGTTTTAATAGTTTCAAGTTTGTTTTTTCGCTATAAAACAAGTAGCATTAAAATTAGCATTATCACAGTTGGAGGTACAATGCTGCTATGGTTGGGATTGTTCCCTCACGCATGTTCTTTGCATGTCAGCATGGGTTATCTTTGGGTACACCAGCTTCCTCCCACAGTCCAGAGGCATACAGTTTAGGTTAATTGGTGACTCTAAATTGTCCGTAGGTGTGAATGTGAGTGTGAATGGTTGTCTGTCTCTATGTGTCAGCCCTGCGATAGTCTGAAGACTTGTCCAGAGTGTACCCTGCCTCTTGCCCTATGTTAGCAGTGATAGGCTTCAGCACATCCACAACCCCTACCAGGATAAGCAGTTACAAAAAGAGAATGAATGAAAGGATTATCACAGTTAACCATAGCTGTAAGCAAATTTGCGATTCCTAGGATAGTGAAGGAATGGCCCGCCTCTCTGACTGGCACGCCCTGACATTCCCACCCTAACGCTAACCAGTCTCACTCCCCTTGTCTAAACCTAACCAATTCATCCAACAAAGGCAATGAGTTCTTGCCAATCATAGGGAGCGTAGGGCGCGTAGGTCATTCTGTCACTGTCCTAGGATTTGCAAATTTGCCAGCTGTAAATGCACCATGCTAACCAAGCTAGCAGCTAGCGTTAGGGTTAGCTCCACCCTGCTATCCAAAATATGGTCACTCCTGGCTCCAAAAATCCAAAAAAACACAGCCACCTTCTTTCATTCCTTAAATCACCTTCTTGAAAAGGTGGAAAGTTCTATATCTGTGCTTATCCAAAAACCTGTTGATATGTAAGTCTTTGATAATGTTTAAAAGTAGGTATGTTTCTGCTTCTGACCAGAAATGTGGGCTTTTCTTTTGGGCATACATCTCTACACCTGCCTTCAAATTCTTGTTTGTTTTGTATAGAATGCACAGAGCTGATCTTAAACAGGCAAGATGCCATGTGTCGCAAACTGCAGTAAAAAACCTTAGTGAAGCACATATTCCAAATGCTTGGTATACATGTCATACAAAGAATGTTCCTGAAACATAAATAATATCAGCATACCCCATATGTCTTCATCTGGAAATGCTACATTCAGAATAAGGCCTAACTTGGAATATCCAGCTGAATATGCTGTATAATAGTAAAATATTAGTGTGCCTATTTTTTGTCTGAACGTGGTTTAGGAAAAGAGCAAACAAATGTGTCCATGCAGGGAAATACAGAGATATTCACAAATAATTTACTGTAGCATTCATAAAACACACAGTGTAGTGTACGACAGCTAGCAGTAGAAGACAAATCAAAGACACTAAACATGTCAGGGTCGATAGTTAGAATACTAATCCTGAAGCCACAGACATGACGTCTCTGCCTTTTAGAAGTGTTACTAAATGTTGTTTTTGTCCATAAACGTCACTTGTAATTGGGTTTTATGAGAGAGCAAAGAGCAGAGGAGACTCTTTAACTTTGCAGTGATCATTGTTGTTGCCCGAATAAGGAGCTTTTAATTTGACAAGGGCGTGGCGCGTGATTCGTCAAATGACCCAGATATGATTGACGAGCTGGATTGTTTATGGTCAATTTACGATGCACGTTGTAAGCGGCTGGTTTGCATGATGATCCAGTGTTTGCCGGCTGAAGGAACGTTCCTTTTTTTTTTTTTTTGAGGTGTTTGTGTCACTTTTGATCAGGTGCCAGTGGGATGCTGGACCTGGGGGGGATACAGATCTGAGGCAGATATGGAGGGTGATGGATGTGTGGTATTCTAGATGGATGAGCTTGTGTAACATCATTGAGCTGTGAAGGTGCACGGTACATAACCCTCTCAGCACAGCACAGCACAGCACAGCACAGCACAGCACAGCATAGTGAATGATGTATTGACAGAGGTATAAAAGACCCCTGGGAGTCATTTACAGGTGACGCAACTCTGCACCTGACCTCTTGACCTTTAATGAAACAGATGATGAACTCCATCCAACACACTCTAAATCTACACACCGCTCGCTTCAAGCTGAAGTGACAGCTATCACAAGACCGCTTTGGCACATAAATGAATGTAAGTTGCTTTAAATTGTCTGCTGCCACAAAGCTTGATTTCTGAGAGGACGACTCTATATGTTTGAATCACCTTTCATGCATTTAGGTTGCAGAAAGTCCTTTTTACAAATAGATGTTATTTAATATGATGGGTTTGTTTTGTACATGGAGAACAAAATGCTGCAACCACACTGACAAGTGAAAGAGGCATAACTGAGATCTCTCTGAGCAACAGTAGAATAAGAACAAAAGAAATCAGCAGTCATTGATGAAAGAAACGTAAGGCTTAGCATCAAAAGGTGCAGATTTAAAGATGAACAGGTTCCCGATTCAGTGTCAAGTGCACAATAATGCCTGTAACACGCTGGAATTAACTTTAGCAAAGCTCCTCTTCAAACTTAGGACGTTTTACAAACTATTGGTAATGGTAGCACTTGCCTCTGATAGTGAGGCAAGTGCTACAGGCATGTAGCTTCTGTCCTCTCTGGGTTGGTGTTTCATGAAGGAATCTTAATGGGTCTTATCTCCTCCACACACACTGACAGGGCCGCTGACACCAGGGGAGTTCTGGGTCCCTGCCGAGACTTCGCTCTCTTCTGCCTGTGTCTGTCTCAAACTTGAACGTTGGCCGCTTTGATCATGAAGACGCAGTGACAGCTAACATTAGCTTGACCTTTCTTTGTCTTTTCTCGGTCAGCCAAGCTCGGTCAGATCCTGTCCTGTTGTGCTCTTCGGTGATCCAGAGGCAGTGTGTGATGTTTCTGCATCAAACAGCTGTCATTCACAAACTGGCAGCTGCCACTAAAGCTGGACATGGTGCACCTGTAGGCCTATTCTGACCTGTAGCCCTAAATGCATTGAAATGGCCTGGTATATGCGTGTGATTATCTCCGCTTTTCAAAATAAGATGTTAATACAGTGTAATTACATTTATGGAAATAAGATCTTTAGGATTATATTCACAGGAATTATAAAACATGTTACCTTAGTCCCTTATAAATGAGGAAATCCCACTGAGTTGTGGGAAATTATTCAGTTGTTGAAAATAGTGAAAAAATAGAGCAATGGTGGCTTCCGTAGATCAAATTTATTGATACATTATTAAATTTTGAATATTTTCCTGTTGAATTGTTGAAATTGTATTAATCCACCTCACGATTAAACACTCCTGATATCAAAATGTGCTTGATTTGTAAAAGACTGAATAAAATAAAACAAAAACATGGAATTTAGGGAAAAATAAAATAAAATCTGGAAATAGTTAAAAGGGATTTCATGGGGCCCTACATGTATTTACATGATTTCTTTGCTGGCCTGCAACATAGGGGCCAACGTTACAGGGCTATACCAGAGCGAAAGTCTGTGAGTCTATGACTGAGTGAATGCCACTACTTCCTGTTTCAAATCAAAGGCCCTCTGCCATTTTTAACCAGTCTTGGTTTTTTGTTGTGTGAATCATTGAATCATTGAAGTATTTTGAGTATTTTAAAAACAGAAAATTACTCTAAACTATCTTGTTACAAATTACATTTGATGTTTTTTTCAGCCTGGTCAAATACCGATTACAAAACACTCAAAAGTAATTAAAATACATATTTTAAATAAAAGTAACAGAATTCACTGTTTTGCATGGAGGCTCCAGAAACAAAGTCAAGGTGATGTCATTGTGTACCTGAGAATCTCCGCCAGCAATAACCATAGCTGGAGGCGTTATGTTTTTGAGTTCTCTGCCCAGCTTTACGTCTGTATGTTTGTCTGTCAGTCTGCCCCATTCTCGTGAATGTGATATCTCAAGAACGATGGTCAAAGGTCAAGGTCACTGTGACTTTCAGATGTCTCATTCTTGTGAATGTTATTTCTTAAAAACACCTTAAGGGAATCAACTCAAATTTGGCACAAACATCCACTTGGATCCAATCAGTTCATTGTTGAACAAAAACATTTTTTTGGATAAAACACAAGAATTTACGTAATGACCTTTTGTATCCGAAACGTGAAGGGGCAACTTCACGGTGACCTTATAATGTTCTGCAAAAACACTTTTCTGGCCATTAATCAACATCATATCTCAGGAACAGACACTCTGACACTCAGACTCTAATCTTAGGTGTCCACCTTGAAACTGTGCTGATTGTATAGATCTTCTGTGCTGCTGGGGGGAAGAGGTGTGTGAAGCATCCATGTTTTCACATACATGGATGTAAAGTGTAAGTGCAACTTGACATACAACTATGAGGCGGTAATTGTAGTTTACAGTTACTTTGATGTTGTTAGAGATTTGTATGTTGATTTAGGTATTCATTGCTTTGATTATTTTAACAGTTATCCAAAAAGTCAAAGATTGTTCATTTCCAACATTTTCAATTTTATTTTCAAGGGATGGGATGGAGGTCGATATCAGTTGATTATTTGGCTATGGACTTTTTCCTGTTCCAAACTATAGCTTTTAAATCAACCTTTAAAAATTAGATATTGGTCGACCTCTAGTTTAAACCTCTGCAGGGGCCCAAAGACAAACAAACGAACTCAATATATAGAGCCCAAAGAAACCACTGCGGTTTAATAATCATCAAGGGTCACTTACACAAAATCCGTGTTCCAACAGTATTGTGATGCAACACTGTGGGGACAGCGAGTAAATGGAAGTCATAGTCAAAACTATTTCAAATGTAAATAAAACATTTGATGAATTGTGTTTATCTCTGTTAATACAGTCCGTACTGACGACAAGAAGCAAAACATCAATATCACAGCTGATTCATGACTTTTGAACAGCAGTGTGGATTAAATCATGATAAATTACAACCATCCATTCTCTGTCTGCCGTTTTCCCGATTCGTCAGAATAGTCAGTGCCGTCTGCCTGCTCGTCATGTGGCCGTGTGGTTAGCATCATCTAGACACCTGACCCACTTTTTCTTTTATTCCAACATCTGGGGCTGTCTGCCTCCGCTGGCTCGCACATGCCTTCATTATTTATTACAGCGACATGACACAATCTGTGACAACAGTTCTTCATGAAAGCATCATGAGAAAAGCAGCAGCATATGGTGACTTAATGATTTTACAGAGGCTATGCAAGATAAATCCTCTGGTGTTATTATTATTTATTTGTTTCCATCCTCCGTCTGGTTTTTGCCGGCCATGTAAGCAGATATCTGCCCGCCTCTGTCCACACCTCCCAGCCACTGGCATCTAATTTTACTTTCAGATTTGACTTGGGGATTGAATTTGAAAGCTATTTCACCTCGTAAAAAATTGGCTTGCAGTGGTGGCTTGGTTGAGCTGTATAGGGGAGTATTTTTTAAGTTTCAGGATGTGGCAGTTTGGAGGCCCCGAGAGGAGAGTTGTTAATATGGTTGTTATCCCGGGAGGGGAAGGTCTTTGTTAAAATGTATTTTTTCCAGGGTGACCTCCCCTTTTGAACCTGGCGGAGCTTGTCTGGGGACACTGTGCGGAAAAAGGCTGCATGCTGTGTTGTGTCTGTAGGGTAGAGGAGTCACAAAACACACGCCTGCCGTGATTGAGATTGTTTTTTCTGCTTCCTTTTTTTCCCCTCTGATACACAAGGACACAACCCCTGAAGGGATGTGGTTTTGATGGAACCTTGGCAACGAGCTCCAATGAGGAAGGAGAAGATAAAGGAGAGACGAAAGATGAGTGATCAAGGAAAGGAGGGCAGATAAAAGAAAGACAGCATGGGGCTCTGAGGCAGATGAGCAGCAGGGGAGTTTATCTGATTTTTAACCATGCTGGAGGCACAGCAGCATGTCTGACTCTTTATCCTGAGAAAAATATCTCAACAACTATGGCTGGATTAAAATTTAGCATTCATGGTTCTCAGAGGATAAAACTAGATGACTTAATTGAACCTCTAAATGTTTAATTAGTGCTACAAACAGGTGAAAATCTCTTTTACAGGTCATGACAGGAGCTGCCTGTCTTGAGCCATGACTTAATTTCCATCTCACCTGCTGTATTCACTCCTAATAAGCAAAGTAGTTTTCAGTTAATCGAGTGTTGCTGCCTGCCAGCTCTTAATTAGCTAAACAGACTTAATCCAGCTAATCAGGAGGAGGTACAGCAGGGCACGAAAGTTTGTACTTCATACTGTGAAGTTTTGCACATCGTATGGTCAATATTTTGCACATTTTTGCACTAAACTGTTCAGCTTTTCCACTTCTAGTGCAGTATCTCTTATATTTTATTGGAGTTTTTCCCAATAATAATACCAGGATCGGAAAAGCCTCCAGTACTGTCTAAAATGCTGTTGGATATCAGAAAGTATGCAAATCAGTGCACTGATCCAAGACCATAAAATAAACTTAAAAGTAGTTAAACAATTCAGGACTATACATGTTGGATCTCCTGTCCGTAGTTTTGGAAATAATTCTCAGAACACTATATTCGCCAACTTATTTGTTGAGAACTGGGAACACAGTGGCTTTGCTGAAAATTGAGTTATGACTGAGTTATGACAGGCAACAACCTGCACATTAGCCAGAGAGAAAGAAGTATTAGCCATTTACACATATTGGACATTTTGGGGCATCTATTTTCAATTTTACCTTATTAAGATAAAAACCCCACTGACTCAGAATTTTGACAGTCTAAGCAGATTTGGCTGTTCAATACAAATATTGGACTATTTGTTCCTTTTTTTTTCAATACAGAGTTTGAGAGATTGACTGGAGTTCAGCTGGGCGTTCAGTGTGAAAGTGACATTCATGTAATATAGTAAACAAACCAAGTTAGCCCTTTCCAGGTAATGCTAGCTAACTGTGCTAACAACAGCTCAGAGATGTGCAATAGCATTTTCTTTTTGCTGACACAAGATATCAAACAAAAGCCAGAGACTACGTCATACTAAGTGATCTGTAAGAAAGCAGAAGATGTTATCTCAGTGCCTGCCCGGGCAAAGCCTCTCCTCTAGGCAGCTGCCTCTTTCTCACTCAGACTCACCCTTGGTCTTGGTTTGCAGCTGCCTCTTCTGGAGAGCAGCGTAAAAGAGAAGACTGCTCTCTCTACAGCTAAATCTGAGGAGCAAAACATCCCCAGATGTACACTGCACACTGACTGACAAAAACAAAACAGAAAACTACTCGGCTTGATGGAATCCTACTTGGCTGAGGAGTCTCCGACTTATGATTTGAATCTTCAGCTTTCAGGGGGCAGGCCCACCTAACTTTATTGCTGGAATCATTAACCACCATCTGATTTTTGGGATTGTAATCTGAGGCATAATTTCATGAAAATCGGGAACACATGGTACTGTAAAAATAAAATTTCTGCAGGAAATGCAGCACCAAGCTAGCAGGAGATGTGGTGGGTAGTTTGCTTCTCACAGTCGGCCCAGTGTAGGCAGATTGCTCAGCCTGTAGCAGCCTGTGGTTGGCTCTTTGTTGCAAAGCCACTCAGGATTTGACCAAATGTGAGGGTGGAGAATCAAGTTGGTAAAAGTGATTGCATGGCTGAGAGGCTTGTGGATTTTCCGGCCTGAAAATTTTGTTGAAAAGTTCAAGATTTTTTGATTATAACTAAATTTTAATGGCTTTCATGGCTATATTTTCAACATAGAAGAGACTCTACTGGATTTCACTCTTCCTTGGCATATTATATATAATATTATATATATGTATCTATGGGTTTGCATGTGAAGTGCCACGAATTTAATGGCAGCTTCTCGTCTTCCTCCTTCAACCTGAATTTGTGTATAAGTTTGTTTTTACTTTTAAAAAATGTAAATTTGTATCACATTTACCTCGTATCACCTGTTAAACACTGCAGGTGGTGCCATGAATTATCTTTTGATGATCATCCTTTGATCTATTTTAGCACCCATGTCTGACTGACTGACTTTGTGAGAGCTGCAAGGATTAAGCGATTAATCAATTGGTTGCTTCTTAAGTTGGAGTATTTCTCTGGTTTCTTTACTCCTCTTTGACATTTTTTTTTTTTTTTGAACACTTTATTTGTAATTTTCCAAATATCCTATAAAACAATCATATTCTCTGTTTTACAAATAGCCATAGCAAAAACAATCCCAAAAAGAGACAAAAACAAAGACAAACCAAACCGAAAATCAACCTGATCAAAATCAAATCAGAAGACAACTGACAGACCAAAAAAACCCAAAAAAACAAGTGCACCTAGTATTCCTTATCCAAGGGCAGGTATAAAAGCTCAGAGTTCCAGTTCCAGACCAGGTAAATTGTTCACATAAGTTATTAGAGGGTCCCAGGTTTTGTGGAATCTGTGGATGGAACCGTTGAGGGTACATCTGATCTTTTCCAGCTTTACATTCTGCATAACATCCCTAATCCAGTGGTGGTGTGATGGAGGAGCAATAGCCTTCCATTTAAATAAAATCAAACGTCTAGCTAACAAGGAGGAGAAGGCAATGACCCTCTGTAAATGAGCGGGGGGAGGAGATCCGGACAGTTCAGAAAACCAACCGAAAACAGCAACCAAGGGAGAAGGTGAAATGTTATAACCATACGCATTAGAGATGACTTCAAAAAAGGATGACCAAAAAGAGACAAGTTTTGGACAAGACCAGAACATATGATAGGAGGTAGCCGGGGTCTGTTTACATCTATCGCACGATGGGTCTATATTCTGAAATATTCTTGCTAGTTTAGCTTTCGAGAAGTGTAACCGATGCAACACTTTAAACTGTATTAAAGCATGTCTGGAGCATATGGAAGAAGAGTGGACTCTAGTAAGAGCCATATCCCATTCTTCATCGGACAGTGGGACCCCCAAATCACTTTCCCACTGTTCTCGAATATGGGAAATGGAGAGGTTGCACTCCTCTTTGACATTTAACTGAATATCTTTAGTTTGTGGCTTAAACAAAACATTTGAGGATGTCATCTTGAGCTTTGGGAAACACTGACTGATTTTCACAATTTTCTGACATTTTTTTAGATCAAACAACTATTTAGAAATCGAGAAAATAATTAAGATTAATCGACAATGAAAAAATCGGTTATCTGCAGCCCTATTTTGTGACAGGTGATAGTTTGTGTGTTAGGTGGGATGCCATGACATATTTCCACTCTTTTTACCACTCCTCCTCTTTTTGTCCACTACTTCACATTACAAATCAGATCTGTCTGTGTCGCTCCATCCATTCACACGGTAATAAAGATGTACTGCCTTTAGGATTTACCACTGCTCCCTCTGTTCAGCACTGCCAATGAGCCTGTCCTCGTGGCCAAATTTATATGCTTGGCAGCCACTCCTCAGATCATTGTTGGACGTAAAACAAGTCATGGGTGGCAGTGATGGAGAGGATGGAGGGGGAAAATGAATAATTTTCATTTTCATCCAGAAAGGATACAGTTTGGAGATGGGTTGTTGAAATTAGATGTCCTGTGTGATTTGTCTTTGACTCTGATAGTTTGTTACATGTAACACAGGAGTATGCTGTTTTCTTATGCAACCCACACACTGAGAATGGTTTCCTGTTTTATAAAGTAAAAGGGAATTTCACACATGCTCCTCAGAAGATAACTAACCAAATCCTCATATCATCCTGGCCACCAGGGAGTCTGCAGCGGCATCCCATTTACTTCATCCATCACAAATCCTCCACTGGGGCTCTGATGTGTCTTTACTGCCGAGGGGAAGCGCTCCACTGATTTTACCCTCTTTTTTTTTTTTTTTTTTTACCTGTTTTTAAGTCTGAATCAGCAGCACACAAACAGGATGACAAACTGGGCCAGCCAGCCTTTCCCTTCTGCTACATTAGGCGTCTCAGTGTCTCTGTGTGTCTCCATGGCAGCCGGCGAGGCTTCGCCCAGCACCTTGCCAGTGGGGAGGTTGATGGTCACATGTGGTGCAGCTGACCCCTTTTGACACACACACTTTAGCACACATGCACAAACACACACACAAAAACAGAGGGAGGAGAGCAGAGGAATGCAGTAATAGTAGAAAAGATTTCATATTTGTCTTCTTTTAAATGACACATGCAGATATTCAAAAATTAATCAACTTTTTTTGCTGAAATTCATGAATTTTTATAAAGATCATAGATTAAAAACTTTTTTATTATTATTTCAAAGTCCAGTGTGTAGGATTTAGGGGGATATATTGGCAGAAATGGAATATAATATAGTAAGTATGTTTTCTTTGGTGTATAATCACCTGAAAACAAGAATCCTTCATGTTGCCCTGCCTACAGTAGCCCAGAACAGACAACCCAAATACTGGGTCCAGATAGGGCCACTCACGTTTTGCGCATTGGCCACCATAGTTAGCAGCCCTTCAGCGACCATTGGTTTACTGGTTGAAATAACTGGGTCGGATTTTTTTGGAGAGGAAGAGACCTCTGCGGATAGTTTGGCTCATGGTATAAACCTCCTGAACATCTGGATCTTAAGTTATCAAAGAAAAAAGGTTAGCGGGCCAGCAGACCATCTGTGATGAGCTGAACAGCATAGGAGAAACACTGATTTTTAACATGAAACTGCTTTATTCAGTGTTTTACTGCTTTTAATCACCTGGTTCTTTGATTTTGGAGAGGAAGAGACTTCTGCACATAACTCAGCTCCCAGTAAAAACCTCCTGAACAATAAACTGTGAAGAAATTCTAACCAGGAGAAGTTTCAGATGGTTGAAATCTGCAGTCCTTGCCACTAGATAGCACTTTTTTGTGTTTTTCACAAATATGTAGTGCAGTAAACAGTCTGTTAATTTTTTTTGTAAACATAGCATGGTTAATAATTGCAAAGATTTTGTATCTTAGAAGTTTTACCCAAAATTATTTATATAAATCAACTCTGATAAAATGGTTTACAGTGTTTCCCACAGAATTATAGTCTGTGTACGGCAGTAGCTGCTGGGAGCCGCTTGTGTGTTTGTCCCGTTATATCAGTCTGTGTCCCCTCCCTGAATCTTTTGAAGTTCCATATAATATGAATCTAACTGTCAGAAATGATGGATTTTAAGGAAGAAAAACAATGCTTAAAGGGGAACTAATGCTTTTTTTCAACCTGGGCCCTCTACTTTTGTCTACATGAGTGATAGGATGTTCAGTATTTGACATGTCTCCAGTACAAAGCTAGGGCTGACCTGCCTGCAGCCCGTGAGCGTGCGCTATATTAAATAAGAGGGCAGTCAGACAGCATCAAACAACGCCAAAATACGTCCTCTAAAAGTGCATTTTTTCCACACAGATAGTCTTGGATTGATAGTATAATTATCCGACAACATAATGGAAAGGAGAAATGAACGTCTGTGTTTACCTTTAGCTGGATTCGGACATGTTCCTCTGCCTGTTGCAATTTTAGTATATGTGCTACCGAAGTAACACTGCTCCCTCTCTCTCTCCTGGTCAGCTCTTCAATTTCAATGAGCTCTGCATCCGTGTACATCTGTGTACTCCATGTTCAAATAAATATGGGTGATCATCAAATTCAAATGGCTTATCCAGATCCGATTGGTCAAAATCGGGTAAAAATTCAGACTACTCCAAACAGAGTAACTCGTCAAGTTTGGTAAGGTCACTCCAGCAGTAACTTCCTGCAACAACTCAAATCTCGCAAGAAATCTGAAATTTCAGAGTCAGGCTTTCACTCTCTGAGTGAGTGTTTTGGCTTGCCACTACAAACATGTCCAAATTTTTACCCGATTTTGACCAACTGGATCTGGATGAGCCATTTGAATTTGATGACCGAGAGAGAGATTTGCGAGACTCGAGAACTAGCACGACCACTAGCCATCAGCTAGTCTTGTGCGAGTTGCCATGTAAACACAGCAAGCCTGCAGGGCAGGCTAACTGACCACGGTGAGAAATGATGCTATAAAAGTGGAGTAAATTACATCTTTTCAAGTCAGTTTTGCGTGCCCCGGCTTCATGGCACTTGGATTATAACAAGTAATCTCAAAGTAATTTCAAAAATGTGGGTTCAGTGCACTTCAAGTGTAGCTGTTATTCCGGCTAGCTGTTATCCTCCGATACCCAGAATGAGTTTTGTGGATTAAAAAACTACACTGGACTTCTTGTCGGCATGAGGGTCAGTAAGTACTGTCTGTATTTTCATTCTAGTCATTTAGTCATCTAGTCAAGTGGTCATTTCCTTTAATTTAATCAGCAAAGTTTACATGCAGACAATGATATATGCATTTAGGAGACATCTTCAGTAAGTGGACTGCCCATACCTCTAGATCAGTGTGTGTTTTGTGCTTTCTTTAAGACATTTTGATTTATTCAAAATGAGAAGGAAACAAAGGACTGTGCTGCAACGTTAAGTCTTAATTTTTGAAAAACACCAGGCATTAGTGGGCTTTTTAAATACAACAAATACTCACTGCAATGCATTAAACTAGAGGTGGATTTTAATTCCCTTAACAGCCTCCCATATTGTTTTATTGGTTGTGTACTGAAGCATCAAAGGAGGCATGTCAAACACATCAGGTGCCCCCCACCCCTTCTGCTCCAGACCCCCATTACTGGGACAACCGATTGTTTTCCTACTTGTGAGCATGTTTCCAAACAATTTGAATTAATTGGATTGTAAATTGATCCTACTTTGGAGCTGAAACCCTGGAAGCCGGAGCTCTGGCTGCATACAACAGTTTAATCTGAATACTAAATGTTATTAAAAGCCTCCCCTGCTTCGCCCGTGTAGGACAGTGTGTACCTGGTAATGAGAAAAAAGCCCCAAGGGCCCATTGCATTCATTGTGCACCAGCATGGTATAATTCAGTAATTAATTGCCTTAGTGCCTGGATGGCGCTGTAATAGTTTGAAGATAAACAATATGACTTCACGGGGCTGCTGTCGTTGTCTTTCCATCTGAAAAGGTAAGCAGAACACCGAGTTCCAACAGTAATGTTTTTATAATGAAATGATAAGAGCCTCGGGGTTATGCAGAGGCACATGTTCCTGTTTCATATATTCATTTTTGATTAAATCCCGAAAGTAACCTGTGAATATCTTAGAACAAGAAGAATTCATAGGGCTTCAACTATCATTTTCATTATCAGTGAATGTGTTAGCTACTTTTTAAAATAATCCATTAATCACTGAGTCTATAAAATATCAGAACAGAGCGCTCATAACAAGTTCCAACAACCCAATGCGACTTGACAGATTTCAGACAGAACTGTCAACTCAAGAAACTCTGTTTCTATCATCAGTTTAACATTACCTCCACTCTAAAGGAGTGGAGGTAATGTTAAACTGAAATGGACATTAAAGAACTAGAGATGACAAAGGCCGACTGTTTTGCCTGCGTCTGAGCCAAAAGTTGAACTTGAACACTATAACAAATACAGCCAATGGCCAACAAACATGTATTCATTCTGCACCTCTGTGGGAGGAAATAACTCTCAGCTAACAACCCGATCTTGAAAGATCAAATATTATATAGCAAACTAGAACACAAGCTATTACGATCTGTTTCTGCGAAAGAGCTCAATGGCTAAAGAACTAATCTTACCTAATATAACAAGTTTGTTTTGATCTCTGGCCTTCTTGGCTGTAGTTTTCCTCACTTCTGTAGCTCTTCTCGTGTTCCTAGCTTTCTATCACTGATGTACTTTGCCGTCTCCGACACCAAGTCAACATGATGAATCAGCTGAAAACAGCTGACAAGGGCTGACTGGTGTCAATGGTGATGGTTAGCAAAAACTAGGGTGACAGATGCTCATCAACAGCCATTCATCACCAGCTTGGTATGTCAGAGCCTTACCCAATTTCTGTAGGGGCGAGGGATTCAATATTCCCTGACTAATCACCAGAGACAAACGAATGAACGGAATATAACATAATTTTAGGTCCACACTAATGCCTAGTATATACATACTGGTTTTGCTGGGGCTTTAAGTGTGAAGAGCATCATTATGGAATCCTGATTTGCTCTAAGCATGTGTGAAAATGGTTGGGGTAAGGCATTGACCTTAAATGGTTAGAGTCAGAACAGCTTATTGGTCAGGTGGTACGACCTGAACTAAGCGGGTTTCTGGTATGGATCAGGTAGTGACAGAGCAGCGCGAAGTAAAATCAAATTAAAATGACGGGCAATATTGTGAAAATATGCAGTTCGTGTAAACAGCTTAACAATGGCTTTGTCCCAGCAGTGGCACTAATTGGCTAATCACTTGTCCCCCCTCTACTGGATCGATGTTTTTTCAACCAAGAACTGCTGCCAGATGAATCAGTGAATCAGTGAACTTGATGGAGTTGGTGGATTCAAAGGCAACAATGTGACCGTTTTATTGGATTGTAAAGATCTTAGAGCTGTAACAGTTCATCGATTAATAAATTATTTGTCAACTATTACATTAATCACCTTCTAATTTGATAATTGATTAATCCATTTGAGCAACCTTTTCCAGAAAAAAGAGTCAAAATTCTCTGACTCCAGCTTCTATAATACAAATGCTTTCTGGTTTCTTTACTCCTCTGTAACAGTAAACTGAATATCTTTGGATTGTGGACACAGCAAGATATTTGAGGACGCCATCCTGGGCTTTGGGAAACACTAATCGACATTTTCCACCATTTTCTGACATTTTATAGAACAACTAATTAATTAATCAAGAAAACAATCAGCAGAGTGATTCACAGTGAAAATAACTGGCCCATTACAGAAGCTCAAACCAGCAAGTGATTGCTATTTTTGGCTTAAATGAGTAATTCATTGTCAAAGTATTGTTGATTTTCTATCTATTGAATAATTTCCCAACGTGTTGGCCTTTGACCCTTTCAGTCTAGACAATATCTTCAACTTATCTAACAGCCTTTTGTGCCTAAATAGTTTTAAAGAACTATCGAACTTTCTTTTGTATGCTCTTGTTTGCATTTCCACCGCATCTGTCAGATTAGACCGGTGAGTGATGTTTGAGATATCATGTTTTTCTATATTTCCTGTTGCATCACTCTGATATTTGAATGGATGTAATGAATGAATGAAATGGAGACGTGCAGAGATTGAAAAATAGACTGAAAACCGCAGAAGGCATGGCTCCAACAATATTCCGAGTGTTTGATGGTTATTTGTTTCTTCTGTGATGAAGCAAATAACAAATTAAATTTTGTTTCTCTTGTTCACTCGCTTTGTTCTCTCATCTTGCTCACCAACACACTCTTTCTCTTTTTCTCTCTTAACTAGCCGAGAAGCAAACAACATGATTTTGTTTTTATCATGAGTAGTAATTAAAAGAAATGTCCAATGCCAGGTCTAATATGATGGCACTGACACGGTTAAGTGCATTGTGTTTGACCCACGTTCTGATCCAATAGTTCCTGGGCTAACAGAACGTACTGCACCAGGAACCAGGTACATGTTTGACACCTGAAACTATGGCTAAGGGACTTAATATGGTCTCTGGTTCCTTCAGTCAACACTTGGGTGAACTTCCTGAGGTCCTCAAATTGTCCCTCGGCCTCTAGAGTAGTATTATGAGTTATAGTAGTATTATCAGTAGCAGTAATAGTGGTAGTAGTTTCAGGGGTGGTAGTAGTAGTAGTTTTGGGAGTAGTAATAGTAGTAGTATTTTTCAGGGTAGTAGTAGTAGTAGTAGTTTTAGTGGTAGTTTTTGGGGTGCTAGTAATAGTAGTGGTTTTACACTTAGTAGTAGTTTAGTAGTTTTCAGGAAAGTAGTTTTAGCGATTGAAGTAGTAGTTGTAGTTTTCAGGGTAAAGTGATTTTAGAGGTGGTAGTACCTAGTTGTTTCAGGGGTAGTAATAGTTACGAGATAGTAGTACTTAAGCGGAATTATTAATAGTTTCTGGGAAAGTAGTTTTAGGGATCATAGAAGCAGTAGTAATTTTTGGGGGGAGTGGTAATTTTAGTGGTATTTGTAGTAGTTGAGCGGAAGTAGTAGCATTAGTAATTTTGGGGCAGAAGTAGTTTAGCGGGAGTAGTGTAGTTTTTGGGGAAAGTGGTTTTAGGGGTAGTAGTAGCAGTTTTAGGGGTCATAGAGAAAATAGTAGTTTTGGTGGTAGCAGTAGTAGCCTAGTAGTTTTTGGGAATTAGTAGTTTTGGGGGTATTTGTGGTAGTCTTAAGGGTAGGATTAGTTTTTGGGGTAGTAATAGTAGCAGTTGAGAGGAAGTGGTAGTTTATGCTTAGTAGTAGTTTAGTGGAATTAGTAATAGTTTTTGGGAAAGTTGTTTTAGGGATTGAAGTAGTTGTTATAATAATCAGATCAAATCATAATAGTAATTTTAGAGGTGCTAGTAGTAGTTTTAGGAGCTGTAGAAGTAGTAGTAGTAATAGTTTTAGGGGAAGTGGCCTTGAACTGTGGTTTTAGGGTTAGTAATAGTTTTAGAAGCAGTAGTAGTTTTAGGACTAGTGTTAGTAGTGATTTTTTGTAAAGTAGTAATTCTAGGGGAATAAGTAGTCATAGTAGTAGTAGTTTTAAGAGTTGCACTAGGAATGTTGTGACACCTTCAGTAAGTTTACGCTCACGTTCAGCATCCACTCTCCATCTAAAACTGACAACATCTGATAAGACTGATAACTTAAACTAAGAAAGACCTTCATTTACTTAACTCTAATGCCAACAACCAGTTTTAGAGATATCTCATTTTGCTCCACCCGTGGCAGGATTTTAAATCACATCCAGAGTATTGTGCTTCACTATTCTGCGTACAGCACCTCTGCTTCTCATCTCGCCTGCTCTGCTTACACAGCCGAGGCTCGGAGGAAACCCGCAGACGCTCCTCACAATGTAGATGACAGGATAAAAAGAGAAAGAGACAGAGTGGCGGAGAATGAATGAGCAACGGGGAGCGGGGAAGCAAAAAAAGAATGGAGGGAGTGATAGAACGAGAAGCGAAAAGGCCAGGGAGGGAGGATAAGCCATGTCTCCCTTGTCTTGACATTTCTCTCTGTCTCTCCTGGGAATGAATACCCCGATATAAATGTTCCAACTGATGATGGAGTGGGACAGGAGGAAGAGGAGGAGGAGGAGATGGGGGCGGAGAGTGTTTGATGTGCATTAGCTATTACATGCAGCAGAGTCGGCCTATAATTCGGTTTCAGGTTGATGTAATTAAAGGGTCCGGGCCTCAGCAGTTTTCTCTGGGCTAATTTGTTTAGGAAGCGCTGATTTCCCCCTGCCGCCGGCAGCCGGTGACGATAGCGCTACAGTGACTCTGCTGACTGCTGTTGCTGGTGGTCATGGCAACAGGACGGCCCACAGGTGTCCATATTGGTATCTGTGTCGAGCTGGCTGTTCCTCAGTGGGCTGGATTTACATTCAGCACTCTGCACCAGGTGCTGCTCATGCACACTGGGAAAGAAGTTCACCGGAGTTTTGTGCCAAATGAGACATCTTGCTTGGATAAAGAGACATTTTAACCACATTTACGCCTCATATTAACATGAACTGTGTCTAGATGAGGAAAATATAAAACACTCATTTGTTTTCTTGCTGAGATTATTGAGGGGAACCACCTCATGTGTAAGCATAAAAAATGGAGCTGTAGCCAGGGGGTAATTACCTTATCTGTACAAATATTAAGAAACAACATGTTAATTAGTGATATTTAGAGGTTCTCTTGGGTGTATTTGAATTTTAGACAGAGCCAGGCTAGCTGTTTCCCTTGCTTCTAGGATTGAACTGTTTTCAAATTTTTCAAACCAATTTGATATTAAGCCAAACACCAAACCGACCCGTGTACTGAATTTTACCACTAGGTGTGGCACTTGACTCAGCAGCCGCTTTTGAGTGGATCACAATGAGACAACAATGCCCCTCCTATTCCGTGTTTGTATGTTTTATACAGAAGGGCGAGGCAGAATAATGGTGCAACATTCCTACCTTGAACAGGCTGTATAAAAGGGGCTTGAAATAGTCCCTCCATCATCTCGTCACCCCAAAAAAATACATCAACTTTCTAGTAAACAAACACAACCTACATTTACAAGTTGTAAATCAGGGCTCTGCAGTAAATTGTCGGACACTGGTGGCTTGGTTAGTTCATTTATTTACTTAATATTATGTTGTCATATGGCTTATTACTAATGTGGTACAAGCTGGATTTGGCATGGTGACACCATCAGCACAGGTTGCTGATGTAGGCTACTTTGTAATTTGCCAGAACCTGTCATAATTACAAATGTTGGTTCAGCCGGTTTGTATAAAATCATACTCTACCTGTGCTCTGTCTGTATGCTAAACTATGCTAATCACCTCCTGGCTCTAGCTTTGTACTTAACACACTGATGTGACTGTGGTTTGGAAATGGGGAAACAATCCAGCTAACAAAGCAACAAAGACGGCAACCTATATACCTCCTACTGAGGTGCACAGCCAAAAAGGTAGCCTGTCGGTTTGCCAGCAAGTTGCCCTTTAAGTGGATCTTTAAACAAGAATGTCTGATAATTTATGTCAAATTTTAGTGCAAGAACAAAGTCGGAGTGGCCACAATTGTGAGAATTAGATCCACGTAAAAATATAATTGTATTTCACTTTTAGTACAAGGTGTAAATGGTCAGATAATGTATCCATATGCAGGATGCATTTTCACACCAATAGAAAACATCAGGCAGCACAAAATTGTATTCACTTTTTAAAGCTGCACAAGACAACAGTGTAACCTGAAAATAAAGCCACTTGATCAGTCTAAATGACTAAATGAGGCTGCACATTGAGCGTCTCATTCATTCCCACTATCTGAGTCAACATGGATCCCCTCCAAATGAAATTCTGGCATGCGTTTTGAACATATCCTCTCTCACAGCAAAGGACGAATCTGAATTAAAAGAATTGTGAGCGTCTCCATCCAGAGAAAGCTGGACTTGCCAGCGTCAGATGTGTTGCCTGTGTGCTTCCTGGGGTTTTCTTTTTGGTTAAAAGCCTCACAGTTTGGACATGAACGTGCTGTGTTCGCTTTTACTTGATGTCACTTTGCAAGATTTCTTTGTACTGATGTCTCTTAAAAGTAACTTCGGTAGTTAGTGGCATTGGCAGTTTGTGAGCCACAGGTTTAAAGGCGATGACAAGATGACCACTTTTTGAAGTCTAAATCAACTGTATTTAAATTTTACTTCCTTTTGCAAAAAATGAATTGATTTCCTTCTGAAAGCCCTGCCGAAAGTCTGGGATTATACTGATGCAATTTCCCAAATCATACCATGGCAATTTGGTTCTTTCAAGAAATGCACCATTTTCTAAGGTGCCCTTTGAAATTGCTGCCATTACCTCTCTTATAATTTAACCACTTGTAGCATTAAGTCTGACAGTTCTCCCGCGCCACACTGCAGCTTTTTGGGATTGGTTTTCTCCGCAAGGCATTTGATAAAAAGGAAAAGCTTTATCTGCATCCAGAGGCCTAACCTCGTTGGGTCGGGGACTGATCCTGCAGCTCTGCTTCCTCTCAGACAGCCGATGATAATCTGTCCACTCCTCGGGTGGCCCGAGTGAAAGCACGAGCTGGCTGTCGGATCAAACAAACCTCTCTCCTTGCCTTTCCTCCCCCTCTTTTCTCGGAAAAGAAATAATTTTTCAGCTTTGTTGCCAAGAAATTCACGGGTGGGAAAACAGTGGATAACTGTGGGTGGGTGGAGTTTTCTTTTGCGAGCTGCAGGTTTTAGTAATCACAGAATCTGGTGGCATTGATGGGTTTTTCTTGATCTCTAGGAGGAAATGAGCACAGATTTTCTGTTCACTTGATATATTTGAGGTCCCACAGGCAGGATTTTAAGGAATTGCAACTACAGGATGTCCACACTTGGCCTCAAAATGAGTGCTTGCATCTCCTGTGGCTGTGTTTACTTAATGCCAGAACAGGCAGGCTTTTCATGAATAATTATGCCCATTAGATTAAACTAAAATCCCAAACTAGGACTGCAGATGGAAAGATGGTTCCAACCTTCCAACATCACCACAGAAAGTGGCTAAATGGATGAGCTGGATCACCAATGTTAAACCATTAGTGTTGCTTGGCAATTATAGTCTAATACTAGTTCACTATTTGGAGTTAACTGATGTTGTTTTGTAATGTCTGGTATTTGCAGTTCCCATATTCTAGATACCTCCTTCGAGTTTTGTACATTAAGCTTTTAAACTTTATTTCAAAGTTCATTCTTGACCTTGTAAACAGCAGTTGATGAAACAATCTCACCTCAAGGTCCATTTAGTAGCTTACGGGAACTTTTCGATTGTAGCACACTCAGTTTGGCATTTTAGTCGATGCTATCTTGTTTTTTTGGAACTGAAAGTGACCATATTTGCACGAGAGGTTGGAGGTGTGGAGAAGCTGACTTAGAACCTCTGGACACACCTTGCTTTATTGTGTATTTTACTCTAAATGGGACCAGATTTTACAAAATAAACATCACACTGTATTGAACAAGACTTGAAACGGGTGATTGAGATCATACACTCATTGGGAACAATGTTTTTTCTAAGGTAATAAATCAAATGAGAAGTAGAGTCATTTTTAGATTTCTGTACAATCTTACTTCTTTGTGTAACCTGCTGGCCATTAGAAAGAAATTTCAAGGCACTTGCGTATCGGTGTCACTTTCCAGACCCGGAGATAGCCCCTTGAAGTTAATTTACATTTTGTTTGAGCACTTTCAGGACTTCTCATCTGAATTGTAGGTTGGATTAAGAATTGGGAATGTCATCCCCAGAAAAAATGCTGGCATTGTATGTCTCTGCAAACCACGGATAAGTTATATATGCATATTAAAGTCTTTGAAACCTAATGCTGTGGTTAAAGTGTGGATAGGTTTAGGCAAAAAAACACTTGGTAATGGTTAGGAAAAGATCATGTTTTGGCTTCAGATATCGATATAAGAATAGCAGAACTGTCTTTGTTAAAAAACAAAACAACTGCTTTTTGTGTTACTGCCCCGCTGGAAAAAACAGTAATGGGTTGCTACATAACACCCATGTTTGGTGCTTCATAAGCCACTAGAAAAATTGTGATAGGTCGTGACAAAACACCCACAGTTGAGCGGCGGTCATTTTGACAGCTATCATAGATTTAGTCTTATAGTCTTAAGACGAAAATGTTGATTAGTTTTAGTCATATTTTAGTCATTTTATCCATCAATATGTTTTCTGTTTTTTGCTTTTTATCATTTGGAAAGCTCAACATCTCTCTATTTATGGTCTGGAAGTCTTAGACACCACAAATAACTAATCTGAGACAACTAGGATTTGTACCCAGGTCATTGTAAACTTGATCTCACTGTTAAGAAGCAGAGAAATAACTTATTACAGCTCACAACTTGCACCAACGGCTGACGCTTCTCCAGTGTTTTTTTGCTAGCAGCGGAAAATCCTGGCGCAGACTATTTACTGGAGTTTACCAGCCTGTCACTCATGCGGCATTTGAAGATAATTGCAAGCACTGCTGTTCCTGGCTTTCAATGTCCGATAGTCCACCACAAACATTTTTGTCACGTTTCATTTCGTCAACGAATATGAAACATAGATTTCATCTTAGATTTTATTATTAATATCTATTTTTAGCTTGTCTGGTTTTCTTCATGGAAAAAAAAATTGTCATAGTTTTCATCAACGAAATCAGCACTGCCATTGAGCCATAAACGTCGCTGGAAAAACAGTGACGGGTCACAACAGAACACCCACGTTTGGTCACTAAAAAACTGCTAGAAACACAGCAATGACTCGCCAAATCACAACCAGTTTTGTTGTTTGTTGATCTTGAACAGTGATCTGAAGCCTGTCAGGTGTCTCACCATATGATCTGTATGAAAAATGCTAATGTAATGGAATTGTGGTTTGCACAACTGTACAATGACATAAAATAAAATAGCAACTGAAGAATGGTGGCAAACATGGATGAGATTGACACAGCTGTACATGTTGTTGCAAATCAACTTAAAAAAAATAACAGCTCTTAAACAGGACATCTCTTTGAAAACCATGAAAGTCTAATTAATCATCAATTGCCACAAATTGCTCAGGGATAAACAACAAAAAACAATAAAGGGAGTTAACAAAATAGCAGTCCCGTCTGATTATCCAGCAATTCTCATCCATTTTAGTGACAAAGTAAGTGAAAACTGAAAAAACTCCATCTGGTAATGAAGATCATTTGATACAATCCAAAGCTCTAGAGGAGCTACTAAATAGACACTGGGGCAAAATTGTTTCCTCAGCTGTACACATTATTGTTGGCACTCCTAAACTGCAATTTCTATTTATGAATTATCTGTTAAAAGGTAATCATACCATTGATATCCAGTTGTTGACAAACAGTCTCACAACAAAGTCAATGTAGTAGTTCTGGGGCTTCTGATCGTATCATGCAATCTTCTTTACTGAGTTTGCCCTGCTGTCCTGATGAGTTCAAAGTTCCTTATATTTGAGTACTTTAATGACTTCTTATCTACTCAGAAAAAAATACCCAGGAATGCATTGTCAAATCTTGGTTGTGAAGGCAATAAAGAGCCAGCTGAAAGCTGCAGAACATCTTCTAAGGTCTCCTTCCAAGGTCAAGAATGAGCTTTCAACTTTATGAATGTCTTTCTTTTTCTTTGTCCCTTTTTTCTAATAATCTAATGACAATGGCAGTAAGATCTTTTTCTCACAGCTGTGACAGATGTGACCATGTGATGAAAGTTGCTTTGTTGTAGCAGAGTTCAGATGGAGGCAGCAAATGGCTTTTTTAGGGGGAATGGATAAGCTAAAGAGAGAGAAACAGAGATAAAAGTTCTGCTTGAGAGAATATTCATGTCCATGTGCCTCTGTACTGTACTGTGTGATGTTGGCATATTAAAGCTGCCATGATTATCAGCCCCAGAGATATATGACCCATATCCCAGACTCGATTTGCATATGTCGCTTCTTTTTTCACAAGTTCATTCATGGTCTCTTTCCTCCTTTTTCAAAGCTTGATATATGTCGCTCTTTATGGTGTCCCGTGTCTTTAATCGAGCTGGTCATAGTCCTTGGGCGTTTGGGGTTTGTGCGTCTCTCATGCTGTCAGCTTGTCTGTTGGCTTGTTGATTGAAACATGCCCCGAGACTGTTTCTCGCTGGCCAACTGACGACACATGATGCCAAGCGGCTGATTTATGACCTCTGTAGCACACCGACGCTCCTGCTGTGAAACTCCTCTCCCATCTGCTTCCTTTTTTTTTGCACAGGGGAGTCAGTGTATTTCGTTCGACATTGACCCTGTAAAACTTGATTTTTTTTCCCTCCCCCAGACACTGGAGGCTGTTCATCTTTCCCTTGCTGAGTTTGCATTGTGCTCTTCATTGACTGCCTCCCATTGACTGTGTCATTGTGTTTTTCTGGTCTTTCTGGTCCTTTTTTTTTTTCTTTTTTTTTAAACGACCATCTCATCCGATGCCACTGGCATTGATTAACTCGGTAGGCCTCATCAGAGCTTGTTATCCTGTCAATTTTCTCACCAACTGCTCGAGTCATTAACATTTAGGTTACTGTGCAAAATGCTACGCCAGGTGTTACCGTAGCTCATCTAGCTCACCAGAGTCCATCCACACCTGTGCTGCTGTCAGACAACAGAGAGTGATGTGTAAATGTGATGGAAACCAAAACACTGTCAAGTCTGTGTTATTTCTTTGGCAGCTGTGAGAGATTCATTCATTCATCTTCTAACCGCTTCATCCTCTTGAGGGTTGCGGGAGGACTGGAGCCTCTCCCAGCTGACATCGGGCGAGAGGCAGGGTACACCCTGGACAGGTTGCCAGACTATCACAGGGCTGACACATAGAGACAGACAACCATTCACGCTCACATTCACACCTACGGACAATTTAGAGTTACCAATTAACCTAGTCCCCAATCTGCATGTCTTTGGACTGTGGGAGGAAGCCGGAGTGCCCGGAGAGAACCCACGCTGACACGGGGAGAACATGCAAACTCCACACAGAAGGGCTCCCACGCCCGGGATCGAACCGGCAACCCTCTTGCTGTGAGGCGAGAGTGCTAACCACCACACCACCGTGCCGCCCCTGCGAGAGATTATTTATTTAAA
The DNA here is from genome assembly GCF_011397635.1 of Epinephelus fuscoguttatus. Lineage (NCBI taxonomy): Eukaryota > Metazoa > Chordata > Actinopteri > Perciformes > Serranidae > Epinephelus > Epinephelus fuscoguttatus. Next base: position 8,679,901 of record NC_064772.1, read on the forward strand.
ACAAGATCGCAAGTATGTAGATTAATTCTTATAAAATATACCTGTAAGTCCAAACAACTGTAACCTTCTGCAGATGAATATTGACGCAGTATTTGTGATGTTGCCTGTAGCCCTCAGTGAGCACTTTTTAAAGCCTGGAGTTTACACTCAACAACATTTTGTCAGCTGCTCCAGGCAGAAGAACTGAAAATTTGGCTTCTCTGTGGAGCCAGACTAGGCTGAGTAAGTGGCAAACCACCACGGCTGAGACTGATAGACTGAGACAGCTGTCAATCACATCGACACAGCACCAAACATAACTCTCTTTAAGCCTTCATGTGTATGTCATGGAACTGTTATCGTCAAAGTCATCACCAAGACACTCATCAGAAAATAAGAAAATATCACTTATACATAATCTACAAACACATTTGATTGGCCAGTACATGGCATTTCCAGATGATGTTGCACTGTGTTCTTGCATAAGTAGAAGCCGCTTGAAGAAGTTCCAAATGATGTCATTTTTACCATGTAAGCTTGCTGGCATCCTACCATACAATAAGTGTCATATTATTGCTAACATTTACCATGTGGTTTGCAGAATAAGAATATTATACAGTTTCTGCGAATAGATACCCCTAAATCCTACACACCAGACCTTCGGGACAGCAGTGGCTCAGTCCATAGGGACTTGGGTTGGGAACCGGGGGGTCGCCTGTTCAAGTCCCCGTCCAGACCAAAATATGGTCAGCCCCTCCTGGGCACTGCTGAGGTGCCCTTGAGCAAGGCACTGAACCCCCCCCAACTGCTCGGGGCGCCTGTCCATGGCAGCCCCACTCTGACATCTTTCCACTTAGTGCATGTATAGGTCCTGTTTGTGCATGTGTGTATTTGGACCTGTGTGTAATTGACAACAGAGTGAAAAAATTGAATTTCCCTCAGAGATTAATAAAGTATATATAAAAATAAATAAATAAATGATCTAATGTTTAGCATGTTAGTTTGATAATTTAGTAAATAAAGAAACATGCTATCATTTACCTTAGTATGCCATACCAGCTTTAATGTTAACATGCTAAAGTTTAGCATGTTAGTATTTTCCACCATTTTTCTAAAACTAATGTGTTTTTCTTATTCTAGCATTAATCCGAAAGCCACTTGCTAAAGCTTAGTATGTTAGCATGCTATTAGAGTATTTTTCGAAAATAAGATGCTAACGTTTAGCATACTTATACGCTATTAGTAATAATCTAAAAACAAGGTTAGCATGTTAGTATGCTATTCTACTATAATGCTGCATTCAAGTGGAACTTGTGAACTTATGTTTAAGAAATGGGGAGCCATGAACTCTGAACTCTCAGGAACTTTTCACATGCAAGGGCATGAATATCACTTATGAGCTGTTGTAAGGATGAATAACGTTATGAATTACAGGTTAACATGTCCACTTAATCAGAAATTGGAGAGGTATTGAGAGGAATATTGGATTTCTCTTTTTTTTCCCTTTTTTTTTTTGCAAATTAGCTAGCATTAGCTTTGAAAGCGAACATAATGGAGGAAACCATTCAAGTGTCATCCACCTTTGTAAGATTGGCATAATAATCAACCACAAAGCTTCCTGTGACATCATCCATCCACTGAGTGAGAGCATACGGGTCAGCCAGTATGGTCCCATTGGTCAGTGTTTACTTTTTCAAGTAATACTCGCGGTCCCGGAGAGTGAGTGACCTGACATTGTGTGTTCGTACATGGTGGTACATTCTGACAGCGCTCCAAATTGACGAACGGTCCAGTGCGCTCAGGCACTCGGAATGAATATGTTTGAATGCACCACTCATATCATCCTCCACCATTGTCAAAAACAAGCCAACAGAACTTTCTAGCTAGCGCTAGCTAATGTTTGTGGAGAATCGTTGACATACTGTTTACTAACAGTAAAAGGCTTATAAATTTTAGTCATATAGAGTTGTTCTTTGTAATCAAATGTAATAATTTGAAGGCAGCATATGCCATACTAGCATCAATCTGAAAGTAACATGCTAACAATTAGCATGTTAGTATGCTTTTCTAGTATTTCCTTAAAGTAAGATGCTAACATTTAGCATTTAAGTATGAATCTAAAAACAAAGTGTAGCATGTTAGTGTGCTACTGTATGTTAAAGCAACACAATGAAGTTTAGCATATCACTTTAAGCACGTTATTTTGAGCAGTGAAGCATATAGTCTGAACCTGAAGTAGCATTAGTTTTATTAGTGCTGCAGTGAATAATTATTTTATAAACTGATCTGTTTAAATTATCAGTTAATAGATACAAGAATTTTTGGTCCACAAAATCCTCTCATTAGAGAAGAATGTGAAAACAAAATGTTAATTTGTTTTTCTCAAAAACTGAAAAAAAAAAGTTTTCAAGATTGTTGCTCTTATTTGCTCTTATTTATTTTTATTTTTGTATAACCCCTTCTATTCTCTTTGACTTCCTTATTTCTTCTTATCCTGTTGCACTGTCTGCACTGTGGGTGAAATGTTGCTGCAATTCTCAGTATGTCTGTTACATATCTGTAGAACTGACAATACAGCCTCTTGAATCTTGAAATGTTGCCAGTAAACTAACGAATTTATTGACTAATCATTGTATCAGTATTATCCTAACTCCATCAGACCTGTTGGGCTTGGGTTGGGTTGCAGACCGAAAATCATAATTCCTAGCAGAAATTGAACAAAGTGAATCCTCCAGCTCTTTCCCTGCACACTTGTTGTGATTGCTGTTGGTTTGTAATGAGATATTTCTGACAGCTACTGCATGAACGTATGTTAATCACAATGGCTCCATGTCTCAGTGTGTAGGAGGAAGTGCAGGATTAGAAATGTTTGCATAATATCAACATGTTTCCAAACTTCTGCAGAGGACAGTGTGTCCTTTGTCTGAGCTCAGGTTTAGATGTTCCTGCTACATGTTGTTGACCACTACAACAACAGCTCTCACTGTCAGCTGCAGGTCTGATGGCTTTGTGGAAACCAATTGCTTTCTGTTTTTACCTCAGGCTTTCCGTGCTCAGCAGCAGATTCTGCTCAGACGGGAATACTTTGAGGCTTTTCATTAGAGGTACAGCTTGAAAGCATGCACAGAAGGCTGTCGGGGATCTTTGCTTGAACACAGGTAGCCTTTCACATGTTTGGCCTCAGGAGACGTTGCTGAAGGTCAGGCGTGTCTGATGTGTATGTACAGTGTGTGAGTCTGTGTGTTTTATGTTTGACATTTGTCTTTTTTTTTCTCATTCACTCGGCTGCAGGGCTCTTGTATCAGTGGTCATGTGAGTGTGGAGGTTCAAAGAGAGCGAGATGATGCTACAAGAGGAGAGAGTAGTGTTGGAGAGTGAGAGAGAGGTAATTCCGGGTTCGTCAGAGACGGTGTGCATATGGTGACTGCGCAGGCTGAAGGGCATCATTCAGCTCATGTGGATTTAGAGACAATCATATGAGGCTCTGTGGGTCTGTTCTTTCGTTCCCTTTTCCACCCACTACAATCCTGTTCACACCAAACACTGCAAAAGATATCCACAATAACATCTCAAATTGTCTTTTTTATGTGTAAAGAACAAGGGAAAACAGTAAGAAAATGTCCCACATGCTGTCTGAAACGTGCAACAGGAACATTTTACTGAACAGACAGCTTTTCAGTCTGAGAGCAGTCCTCCTCTGGTCTATTTCAGTCTGACAGTGGAAGAAGGGGCTCTAACCTAGCAGCAGAGAGTGACATATTTGTTCAACTGACGTCTTTTTCAGTGGAGATGTGGTACTATAGTGTTTGCTCAGAGCAGTTTAACTTCCCGTTTGTCATTCTGATCAAAGAAACATGTCAAGATAAAAGTTGTTATTCCTGTAAGTGAGCACCAGAGAGCACAACACCAGACCTATTTGAGTCTCTGAAAGGTCTGTGATGTATGCAGTAACCAGGTTTTCAACTCTGAAAAGAGAAGTTGCTGTTAAGGTTTTGTGTCTCTGCGCTGGTGATAGACTTGGCTGAAAGCATTATGTTTTTTGTTGTTATGTTGTCCATCTGTCCATCTCATTCTGATGAATGCAATATCTCAAGAACACCTTGGGGGACTTTCTTCAAATTAGGCACAAACATTCACTTGGACTCAGCAATGGACTGATTAGATTTTGGTGGTTAAAGGTCACTGTGACCTCACAAAACATGTTTTTGTCCATACCTCAAGAATTCGCATGTTAATTATGACTTAATTTCACACAAATGTGTAATTATATATAATGATGAAGTGATGACACTTTATATCCAAAAGGTTGCTGATTGTATAGATCTTCTGTGCTGCCAGACATGGATGTAAACTGTAACTGCAACTTGATGGATTAGCAGAGGCATACAACCGCAAAGCAGTAATTCTAGTTAAAACTCACCCTTTGATATCTGAAAGTTAAAAGTTAAGAGTTGAAGATGGATGCATTTGCGGCGCCTTTGGAAGGCATGTTTTCGTTTAAAGATTGTCAGTGAAATAAATGCAAAATACAACTATTTAAATCTGCAATTAACCGAATATATAACTAACATATTAACTGATAAAGAAAACAGATCTGTCCATGACGATGTGAGGGAGGACACAATTAAACTGCAGCCTCAGTTGCCCTCACCGTGCTCCAACACCTGACGCTGTGACAAGCATACACACACACACACACACACACACACACGCACACACACAATGACAGACACCATCCAGCTTTAATCCTGACAAATTGCCACCACGGTTACTGCAGAGTCCCTTTCTAAAGCCCTTTATCTGCCTTGCCCGCCCATTCACTGGCATACACAGGCTCTGAGATTCATTCTCCAATCTATATCCTCCCCAACAGGGCCCATTATCTTAAGTGAGTGTCGATAGGATGCTGAGAGGCTCTCTCTTTTTCTTCTTCATGTACAAATGAGCTGCGGGAGTTATTTCAGAGCTGCACTGCGTGTGTATATGTGTTCTGGCTTGTAACCCAGCTCATGTAAGTGCTGATGAATAACTGGCCTCGGTAATCTGCTGCACATTTCCCTGTGTATGTATGTGTGTGTGTCAGTGCTGCGGGGCTTTGATGTCGGAGCTTCTGTTGTCATCCCTCATGTCGTTACCGGCATCACAAGGTCCCGCTCAGCTGTCAGACGCACCAACGCCACGCTCCCTTTAAAGACTGCAAGCTTGCCAGCCAGGGATAAGGCATGTAGGAATATCAAAGCCTATTTATTTTGGTAACATGTGGGGACATTTTCTGGAGGATGATTGGATGAGAAATTATAGAACACTGTCCCTTAAAGTGAGAATTAGTAAGCCAAGGTTCCTCTGGAGGGAATTGTGGTTTTTTTTTCCTTTATAAACAACTAAAAACTGATTAACAGTCTTCCATACATCACCGAGGACTGGGTCCTTGTTTAAAAACCAACTTGGTGTTTCCACTTCAGGTTCCTCTGGAGAAAGAGCAGAGGCTTTAAGGCTGTTTGCTTTTGCAGAAACTGAGAGCATATGGCAAGACTAATCATGTGTTTTCACACCAGGGGACACGCCCAAACATGGCTGTGACATACTTAGTATCCCACCCCAAAAACTTATAATGTAGGTCATTTTCCAACACCACTGATGGACTTCAACAACTTCATAATCCACAAACCATGCTAACAACGAACATGTCATCTGACTATGTACTTTTTAGTATCCCCTGGAAACAGTCTCTGTTCTTGCAGTGAATTTCTGTATATGCAACATTTTGTAAAATAGTGCACATGCTGTCAAACTGGGAAGTACTGAGCGTACAAGTGGATAAATGAGACTTGAATTATGCTGCATAAGTTGTGTGAGTTTGTAAACAGATGTTTTAAAATAGTTTTGCTGTTGTTAAATACGGCCCCCTACGACTTGAGAATTTTCTCAGTTTTTTGGATTTTTCGTTTATTGTGGAGGCGTGTGAGAAAATCTCAAAAAAGTCTCAAAAAACAGCACGCACATCCAAAAATGATAAATACTGAATGCTGGACAGAAGAACAAATACAAAATTACAAAAACAGGTCCACCCATCAGAAACTGCTCCTTTTGGAAATTTTAAATGTTATCACCACATGTGACGTTTTGGGCACCAGCCTCTCATCAGACAGGAACAAGATAAGGAGACACACCTTTATATATACAACCAATGGTGGCTGCCCAAAAGATCATGTGATTAGACATGTAGCTATACAGAAACAGAGTACAACACACTGCAAAACCAGGACAATTTCACCCCACAGGAATACAATACATTTACAAAAAAAATACTTTTACAAAAAATACATTCACAAAAGACTACATTTTAAGAAATGGCCAGCAGTGCCTAGAGTATCACATGGAATGTCACATAACAGAAACATCAGGTGAAAAAAGAATGTCATAATGACATGCCAATTCAAGGTTACATTGTAGAAGAAATTTTTATAATTCATATATTCTTTAATAATTATTTTTTGTATTTTTGAATAATTGATATACAAATGGTCATTTGGAAGGTTTTCTGATGCTGCAGTATTTTAAGCTCTTCGGGCCACAGTACTGGGCAGTTCAGTGACTATGAGGTCACCACTGTAGCAAAGTAAATTAGCATGAGGCTGACAGTCAGCACCTATAGTATCAGTATGTGGTCCTTCCTGATGGATTTGTCTCAGTCTGTTAGAGGAAGACCTGACCCGTGACTTGGGAGCTACATGCCAATCAGAGTATCGACCCATTTGTGTTTTCACCAGCCGGAGGTGTCCGCACTGACATCAGTCTCTATAAAATATTCCTCTCCTTGGCTGAGCGTCAAACGTGTCCTCAGCCTTGCCGCTGTCTGTCTCACTAAAAGAGATGAGGAGGGAGAGAGGGAGAGAGGGAGAGAGGGAGGGATGGAGGGTGTGAAAATAGCCGATGGAAGACATCACGGCCATTTCTCAAACTCAGAAGTGTAGTAGCAGGTGGCCCGGCAGCTGTCAACCTCACTTCTCACTTCTGCAGCTCATACAGAAACTACTTTAGTTTACGAGCTTTTACCATTACCATTGCCAGTTAATTGCTCCTGTATAGTGTGTACATTTTAATGTGTCTTTTAAAACACAACCTGCTTCTCTTTGTCCTTCCATGGATGCTGCAGCTGTTCTGTAACAACTTCTGCTATACTAGACTACTTTCCTCAGTTTCCCTTGTTTCTAAGATTTCAATTTGCACTTTAAATTGGAGGATTAAATTAATTGGTTTATACTCAAATGATTTGGGATTATAATAAAGAAGTATTTTAACTTGCTTGAAAGATGGAATTATTAGAAAGACTTAAGCTCCCTCGAAGGATTTATAAGGACACAGAAACAAGTAAAATGTCTGCAGTCCACTTGCTGCTAAGAAACACTGCTGATTGAAAATTATGGTGCAGTCGAAGGAGCTTTTGTCACTGATGCCTCATTGTTGATTAGGGGTTGAAAATAATCAATTCTTACATATATTATGATCCCCTCTTGAACAAAATAGCATTAATGTTCAAAACTCTGTAATCGGAATTCAGAGAGACATTTTATGGGATGAGGATGAGGTCTAACAAGGTAACAAGATTACTGGCCTATCACTAACTCTACTGTAAGCCACCTGACCCAGTCATGTTCCACGACAAAGTCTTCACTCACTGCTGACAAAACTTTCAATCTGCGTACCGTGAAGGAAAGTTAAAGGAATATTTTTGACTTTTTCTTTTTGACTTAAAGATACAATATGTTCAAACCCAGAGAAATCTGTCATTTAATCAAGGACATGGTTCATGGTATTTTGGACACATTTTAGATTAAGAACTATATATATTTAATTAATTTGAAGTCTGGATCTTAAGTTATCAGACAAACAAGCTGGGCAAACCTTAGTGGCAGCTCAGCTGCAGCCCCAGCCTCGCAGAACAGCATCGGAGAAACATAGATTTTTAATGTGAGGTCCCGTTTATACGACAACGATTTCAACTAAAAACGATAAACTTTAGTTGCGTTTTGGCTGATCGTTTACACGACAGCGGCGTTTCGGGTGCCTGCAAACGCAACAGTTTGAAAACGGGTTCCAAAGTGGAATTTTTTGGAAACGGCAGCGTCTCCGTTGTCATGTAAACTTGCAATATGCAGTTCCTCTGAAAATGGAGACTTTTCGCACATGCGCATCACGGTTCGAGTCACTAGGCATGCACGAGAAAGTCGACTGTCACAACAACAATGCCGAGCTCTGTTTGTGCTGCTCGCCCTGTTGTTTTGAGTGTAGATCTGTTACTGTAGCAACTCCACCTCGTCGTCCGTCCAGACAAAGTTATCTGTGCATGCTTTCGTCATTGTGTCTTCTTTGTTTTGGTTTGTAATCACCGCGTTGTAGAGGAAGGCCCTTCAGTGCAGGCGCATGGCGTCATGCTGTGGTGTTGCTTTGCAAATTTACACTGCCACCCATTGGCCTGGTATGCATACTACAGCGTTTCCAGTAGATTTTGCAGCTCTGTGTGAACGGGGATCGTTTCAATAACGTCATCATATAAACGCAGAAGTTTTTTAAAATGCAAAGGACAGACTTTTCCATTTTTAGAGAAACAGGGCCTGAAACTGCTTTAGTCATTCTTTTTTACTGCTTTTAATTACCTGGTTTGTTTGTTTTGCAAAGGAAGAGACCTCTGCGGGTTATTCGGCTCCCGGTAAAAATCTCCTGAACATCTAGATGCTAAGTTATCAGAGAAAAAAAGTGAGCACACAATAGCAGAAGCTGGACTAGCAGCCCCTCCACGAAAAGCCCAACAGTGTCGAAGAAACACTGATTGTTAACATGAAACTGCTTTATTCAGTGTCTTACCTGCTTAAATCACCTGGTATGTTTGTTTTGGAGAGGAGGAGACCTCTGAGAATAATTTGGCTCACGCTCGGTGACAGCATTGCACCATCATTATGACTGAGAAACCCCTATCTGCAGAAAATGACATATTGTATGTTTAAATATCTGTGTCAGTTTTATCCCCTGATAGTATAGTGGGTGATATGATTAAAATCCCCTATCACAGTGCTTGTAATTTGATTTTGCAGCATTGGTAATATATGATGATATAGCACATATTCTGAAAAGTTAATTGAAAATGGATTAAACAACCAAATAGGACTGTCAGTAGTTAATCCAGCATAGTCAATACCCGAAAAATCAAGGGTCTTCGTCAGTGATGATTATATAAACATCCAATAATATTATAAATAAGACAATAGGTTGTCTACTTTATTTTGACATTCATTTGTCATTGACACAGATGAAACTGAGAGATTTACAGTGGTAAAATCTCAAATATGTTCTCTGTAGTCACATCGTCCAGTCATAAAAAGAATTAAAGCAGAGTCCAGAGCAGAGTCTACATGTGTTTTCTTCCTCTGACTGTACCAGTCTCTTTTTTGTATTTTCCATCTGTCCAAATTGATGGATTTTGGATTTTGCAGAGTGTAGAAGAGAAAAGGAGATGAGCTGGAAATCAAATTACATGTTTCTGCGCAGAGCTGGAGGAAAAAACAAACCTGTTGTTGTTGCTGTTGTCAATGCCAAACAGGGTGCGTCAAAGCAGCACTCATGTCCTCTGTGGGAAGATATCCTGACTTGCCACCTCAACCTACCAGTTATGTTGACAAATGATAGCGGAAGTGAGTTCATATCACTTATTTTTTCATGACGCGAAATAAAAAGCACGGCAATCAAGCATTTATATTAATTAAGAATCAGTTTTTGATGGAATTATAGCACCATGAACCAAAATCTAATTGAATTATGAGGCGATAAGGTATTTACAGCTCTGAAAGACTTCTTTTACACCCTCAGATTGAGCGTCTGCTCTACATACTAATCATGTATTGTGTTAGTGTTCTCAGATAAAGACTGCTTACATCCTCTTAGTGTGGCTGATCTCAGATGGGAAAGTAAGCAGGCTAATTGTTTATTCTCTGTGCTGATTCCTGTGTTCTTTTAATGACTGCAGGCAGACTGTCGACACAGTATGGATTACAGGACACGCAGCCTGTCATTGATGGAGGATACTGCATGTTTTTGTGGCTGTATGCTTTTCTAAAATCATGTTTTAAGTGTGACTTTTGTTTGGTGGTAAGACTTTTTTCATACAGCACACACTTCATCAACCTACAGCTCTATTGTACCACTTGAACCTCGTCGAGTCCTTTCAGAATGGAATTCCTGTGTTTAATTGGCCTTTTAAAACATACTGGCATTCAACGGAAAGTAGCTGTAATGTGTCAGGTTTAGTGGGGTTCGGACACGATCAGAGCTAATGGTAATAACGTCAGTCCAAAACAAAGTAATCCACCATTAATATATGACTTCTACCAAGGGGGGAATTAATGCGTCAAGGTTAAAACTCACTAATGGATCATTAATAAAAGCTCCGGGGCACTCTATACTATATAATATAACATTTAAGAGTGTATAATCATTTGTAATTCTTCATTTAAAGATGACTTTTACAGGTAGCAAAAACATTTGTCTGAAAATTACAAGTTTACATCTGTGAGTTGTTAAGACTTCCACCTACATTTATTGATCTAAGGACGATACATGATTGTTATGTAGCACTTTTGTCATTGCACTTGCACAGTAATAACTTTATAACGTATAGTTACAGTTGTGTGTTTGGCCTAATTTTGTACATCTGTATATCATCTGTGTGTGCCGCTATATTGAGGACAGTTACAGTATGTTGTGCCTTTAATACAAAGGCCACTATGCACTATTTATTTGGTATTTATTTTTATTGGTTGCACAAGTCTGCGATCATTATCTCGCTGTTTTTCTATGAGCAATGACGATAAACTATTGAATTGAATTGAATCTTCCAAGTATTTTCTTGATCAATCAATTGTTACGCCTCCACGCCAGTGATAGCTGTGGCCAGAGACATGATGTCCGTCTGTCCCATGCTTGTGAATGGAATATCTCAAGAACGCTTTGAGGAAATGTTCTCAAATGTGGCACAGACGTTAACATGGACTCCAGAATTAAATGATTAGAATTTGGTGGTTGAATGTCAAGGTTGTAATCTTGTCAGTTGACCTTGTATCTGTCCTATTTTTGTAAATGCAGTATCTTAAAGGAAGTAAATTCGGGGAAAATTTTCTCAAGTTTGACATAAACGTCGACTTGAACGTCAGAATGAACTGATTAGAATTTGGTGGTCGGGGGTCAAAGTTTAAGGTCATTGTGACCCCACAAAACATGTTTTTGTCTACACCTCAAGAATTCACTTTAATTATGACTACAATTCACACACACATCTAATATGTTAAAATAATGATATTTCATATCAAAAGGCCAAAGGTCAACTTCACTGTGACATCATAGTGTTCTGCAAAACACTTTTCTGGCCAGTACTCAAAGTCATACCTCAGGACCAGAAGGGGAGACATTTGGTGAGATTCTGAATTGGTGACTCTAATCTTGGGTGCCCAACTTGAAACTGTGCTGATTGTATAGATCTTCTGTGCTGCCAGGGGGAAGGTGTGTGTTAAGCATCCATGTTTTCACAGACATGGATGTAAACTTTAAGTACAAGCTGACTGGTTCGTGGAGGCATACAACCATGAGGCCGTAATTTAGTTCGGTCAGTAAATAAAATAGTGGTAACAGATTCCTAGAATAGAATAGAAGTCCTTTAATGTCTTTGCACCAGTATAATGAATTTAAAAGCCACAACTGTACACAGTGGAACACAAAAGGAATAACAGTGATAACCCAGAAATATACCTTCATCACATCACCATAAATAAATGTTTGTAATACTGTATCGGTGCTCGGGAAATGCACTTAGCAGCAGGCTGGATGTGAACAGCTTAGATGGAGGTGTACCTTGTGAAAACAAAAGTGAAGAGACTGTTGTCACAAAAGGAACAACAGCCTGAGATGACCTACATTCACCTGACAAGGACCTCTGCTGTGTGAAGATGAGTCTTGTCTGTCATGAACAAAGGCTGAAGTAGCATGGTGTTGTAATCGAGCCACAGGGTGGAGGTTTGGTGGGTGGATGGATGTGTCAGCAAAGAGTGTGACTTTGACATGGTGGACCACTGGGCCTTTTCTGTTTCCTACAGACAGAAAATGTTTTCTTTTAACCATGAACACTATCCTCCTAGCCTTAATTAAGTTGTTGTTTGTTAAACCTAAGTGTTGGAAAATCAAGAAACAGTCATATGACTAATAACTGTAAAAAAAAAAAAAAAAAAAAAAAAGGTAAATGAATATATATGAATATATATATATATATATATATATATATACACATATATATAAAGCAACAATGAGCAACAACATACAATGTCTATGTACAAGTCAATGTTCTGTAGATTGTAAACACATACAAGTGCAAAGGAATATATATTGACTATTACAAAGACACAAAGTGGGTGGTTATATACAGTATACAGAACATGCATGGTATATTTGACGGTGAGGGCTGATATGCACATGTTAAAACACGGTGGATATATCGATTCAGTGATTCAGGCAGAGTTAAAACATCGATGTGTATTGTCACCTTTAAGATATGCCTTTATTTTGAAATTCCCATGGCACATCTGTGTCACCATGTCTCTCCAACCGCACCTCCTTTCTAAACGTTTAAATAGTGCTAACGGCTTAGCGCCGTGCAGATAATGGTAAGCAGAAATATTATTATGGAAAAATGGAAAGAAAAAGACTATGAGGATATTTACTAATAGGTCTATCGTCTCATACGGAGCTCCCTGCTCCCGAATTCAATCAAATCAAAATTGTATCAAGGCAAACTTTGTGATACCAGCAAATATAGTATTGTTGTCTGAAGAACTGATATAATATTTAGGGCTGTCAACATTAACGCAGTAATCCCAATGTGAAAAAAAGTAGTTAAACGTAATTCAGGAATTAATCTTGATTTGATGTTTGACAACCAAATAATTTGAAAGTAAGTGGATGTTTAAGTGTTTAGGATATTTCACCCAACCAGCAGGGGCATCAGATCAGAAAACCTTATCATGGGTAATTTCTGAATGCAACATCAAACAAATTATTTGGGCTTTTACTTTGGAAGACTGTTTAAACTTGAATACACATCTTGTGTGTTTGAACAGTTTTCTTTAGTTGTCTATGGTAAAGCTTTAACAGACACTTAAATAGTGACCCCAGAGGTTTAAAGAGTGCAGATGAATACAGTTCATGCAGGTGGTAAACAAAGCATACATTGTTCACTGTCTGGCAGTTTTTCTTCTTTGTGTTGTTTGGACTCACATGGTTAGGGGAGAGATCACTGGCATTCAAATCTAAACAAAATACAGGAAACTTCCTGAAACTCTTACTTAGTTAAACAGTAGCTGTGACCCACCCACCAACAGCACTGGCGAGTTTTGTAACCTGCAAAAAGACAACAAACTGTAGGTGTGTCTGACCTTTAGACACTTCAGGCTGAGTGAATTATCAGTTTGCTCCAGAGGAAACAGGTTGGAACACTTCTGTACTGCCTCAGGCCTCAATATATATAGAGAGAAAGGAGGACAGCTGTATGTGGTCATGGTGGATGATGACATGTTGTCGCTTGAGCTTCTCAGGCTCATGTTTTCTATCTAAAAGCAGGATATTGTTGTCAACACGCTGTTAGAATATATACGTGTTCATGATTTGGACATCATGGCGAGTTTGTTTCCAGTCTGGGTGAGTTGGTTTCAACTGTCTGGAGATAAAATCATAGACTGTGGTGCTGAGGGAAACAAAATGTTTGTCTTGCTCTTCCTGTTGTGCTTATTAAGATCATTTTAAACATGCATTCTTTGTGTTGTCTGCACTAATTACAGCATACTGTAAGTACGCCGGGAAACTGTTGATGGATGTCCATTTCTGTTACAAGAGCTCATTAGATTTTGTTTTCTCTTGGGATTTAGGGGATTTTCTAGTTCTCTGATTATCAAGGGTAGAAAACATGCATGTTGGTGGTAATAGTCATTAGTCATAGAAACTTTTAACTGCAGTGGAATTCATGCGATTTGTTGTGGTCAATTCAAAGGAGCTATATGTAAGAAATCTAAAGCAAATAGTCGTAAAATCCTCCTAATATGTCACAGAGACTAATGAATAATGTTCATACAACATACTGATCTCACCGACAACAATAGTACAGCCAGAATATTTGCATCTAAAAAATTTTTTTGCAGTCTGCAAATCATGTTTATGTTTTGAATTTGTGTTTTGGCCTGTTGCGCCACCCACCGCCATCTACCAGTCACACAGTCAGTAGAGTCTCAGCATCAGTTACAGTTACGACTGAGCTACAGCAGCACGGCAAGCAGCGTTAGCAGTGTCCCGGTACATAGCATTAGCAGCCGGCTCCTCATGAGCTGTATCCCGCAGCAGTGTTAGCAGTGTCCCGGTACATAGCATTAGCGGCCGGCTCCTCATGAGCTGTATCCCGCAGCAGCATTAGCAGTGTCCCGGTACATAGCATTAGCAGCCGGCTTCTCCTCAGCTGTATCCTGCACCAGCATTAGCAGCAGAGAAGCCGGACTTGCTCGAACGGTCCGCTGGAAAAGCGAAGATCAAGGATGCGGGGACGCGGCCCTGCCACGGCAGCCACCCCTGGGCAAACAAATCAGCCTCCAGCGTGCCGCTGTCCAGCAACCTTGAATCTGGAGGGGAGGGGGGGCGGACACGACTCGCGGCAGTATTTTGAATTTGAGTGCAGTAACCGTTCTGGCCACATTCTTACATACAGTGCCTTTAAATGTATTTCATTCTAAATGAATTTATTAAACTAACTAATTCATTCAAACGGCCAAGAAAGATGAAGAAGAAACACATTTTGTTAGTAGATATACTACTAATTCCCTGCACCCTTTAGTTTTTCATCTATCCATCTTCATAACCGCTTATCCTCTTGAGGGTCACGGGGGGGGCGGGGCTGGAGCCTATCCCAGCTGACACTGGGAGGAAGGCCAGACTATTGCAGGGCTAACACAACCATTCATGCTGACATTCACACCCACGGCCAATTTAGAGTCACCAATTAATCTATCCCCAACCTGCATGTCTTTGGACTGTGGGAGGAAGCCGGAGTACCCGGAGAAAACATAGAAAACAGAAACATGCAAACTCTGCACAGAACGGCTCCCTCCTGGGATTGAACCAGGAACCCTATTGCTGTGAGGCAACAGTGCTAACCACTACGCCATTGTGCCACCCTTTAGATTTTCAGTCTTATTATAATCTGGCTTCACCTTGGCTAATTGGTTAAATCCAATCCTTGCTCCTCCCCAGCTCCACCCTCTACCAAATATGGCCATCTTAGGTCACTTCTTGCTCTAATAATCCAAGATGGTGACAGCCAAAATGACAAAGTCAAGGCTTCAAAAGTCCACTACATCAACTAGTGAGTGATGTCATGGTAGTATTGTTTTTATTCAGAATATGGGCAAGCCGCATTAAAATGTATAAAAACTTGAAAACAGAGGTAAAACACAAACTGCAGTGATTGCATTTAAGCTAGTTAATGCCAACTGGTGAGTTAGCCAAAGCTAAAGCTAATTTACCCACTTTTACCTGTTTCATATTATTGAAAAAATTCTATGTTGATGCTGAGTCTGTTAAACTACATATATAAAGCAGTAAATTATTATGGATCCTGCTAGGGCTGCACGGTATATGCGGTAGACAGTAGAAATTATATAAATTTGGCCCACGGTAGAGATTTGCGCTCTACCGTCCTATCGTCGATGACGTCATCGCACCTGCCTCAGTGCGAAAATGGCTGCAAGCACAGAGACAGCGGAGCAAGAGGAGCTGGTTCAAGTCCGTGATTTAGCGTAGCACGTGCAACATGTGTTGCTGGAGAACTTGTGAGTGAGTGAGTTAATGTCTTATGAACAGCCCCGGACTTCTCAGACTCTTTTAGCGACTCACCGCTCAGAGGGAACTCATTCAGTGTCTCCTCTGGCAGCAGCACAGCGTCTCTCCCTCTCCTCTCTCGCCGTGCGCACACGGGAGTTGGTTTTCGGCAAGAGAGTTTGTCATAAACCTTTGGTAATGTAAACCTATGTGACGCTAGGGGCTCCACAAAAAACTCCATATGTGAATGTGTGATAGTTGTGGTATCATAGCAGCCTGTCACAGGTTACAGCGTGATGATTAGAGGAGAAATGGCAGAGCATAAAGGTCCAGGTGGAAAAAACACAACTCAGTCATTTAGGATTTTGCTAAAAGAAGGAAATTACTTACTTACTTACTTAATTATTAACTTTGAGTTTTGAGATCTGCATTCTGCACAATAAATGCTCTAAAAAATACATTATATCTTTGCTTTTGTTGTTGTTGTTTTTTTTTTTTTAATCAATTTAGCTTTGCTAAGGGACTACAAAACCCATTCAGAAACACTTCTATTATAACTTTTACACTTAAATTTATACCGCGATATATACCGTTACCGTGAAGGGATTCGATTTATACAGTGATATAAATTTTAGGTCATACCGCCCAGCCCTAGATCCTGCTAAATGCTAACTAGCCTAGCTTAGCAGAGTGGTAGTAACTGTTCTGTAACTCTAGTGGAATTAATGTTATGTTGTGGTTAATTTAAATGTATTAAATATAAATTATTTGATTTAACTAGCTTATTGGGTCAAATAGACAAGAAAGATGTTAGTAGATACTTCCTTTTCCCTGCCCCCCTTAGATTGTCAAAATAGAGAGCACAGTGTTAACGATTAATAGTCGGCCTAAAAAGGTACAAAGTAAGGTTTTAAAACTTAGCTAAACTGTACAACAGATATGTAATTAGCCTTCAAACTTCAAACTGTTTCTCTCAACCACACTGTTCCAGTCTGCATTTGTATGGCAGTTTATTGCAGTGATTAATGCTTTGCACCACAGTTGGATGATATTCCACACAGTTCTGTAGTAAAACACACACATGCAAATTACTCAATAATTAAGACTTCAAATAAAATCAAGTTGTCAGAAAGCGTTAGAAAGACACTAAAATAGGCAGTTTATTAAAAAAAACTTCCTTGAGGGAGGCTTATCCTCCGTTTCCTCTGGCTTGTTACTGATTCTCTTCGCCTGACAACTTAGTTTTCCTCCTGGAAACACAGACGTGTGTGTGGGTGAGAGATTGCTTTGTGGAGTAGCTGATGTCGCCCGCCTCATTTGTTTGGGTTTGCCCATAATTAACGTGTCAAAGCGCCAGAGAAAGACATTGAGGTGTTAAGGGTGACAAGGTGACATGACACAGTTTGAGGGCAACTCTAAAAATGTGCGGCGCCGTCACCTTGTCAATTTTACCACCTCTGGTCTTTTTCCCCAAGTACCTCGGAGCGAGGGTTTGACAAAACAGCAGAGATATGACAACGTCTGTCTCCTAGCAACATGCTAGATCTCCTGTCTGTGGTTCAAATTGACTGAGAGACTCTTGAAAGCGTTAGCTTGCAGCGTCGCCATGAGTGCGATAGATAGTAGAGGTGCAGGTTGAACGGAAGACAGTATGTGTGATGAATCTCTAATCTGGTTGTTTTTCAACATCCAGTGAAAGTGTTTTTTATTTCTCTTTCCTCCGAACATTTACCTGCTGAGCTTCTTCAAAACTCAAGCTGGGTCTTTGTCTCTGCGTAGTACAATACCTGAACACACATTCAAGCACATGTACACAAACATTCGTGCACGCCCACACACACGCACTCCTGCTGTGCTGCTCGCTGATGTGGGAATGATCTCATACTCAGTCGGAGGAGCAGGGTCGGGGTGCGTTTGTGCCTGCTGCGTCGCCTTGTGCCGGATAGACTCAAGCAGCTGCAAAAAGATGCACAATATTAAAACCTGTCTTCTCAGGTAACCACCTCGCCAGGAATGATTCTTATTTACCGCCTCCTATCAGACTTAAAAAGCACAAACCCAGACACCCAGGCAGACAAGCCTTGGAGAAAACACATTTCACTGCACACGCTCTTTTCCATAAAAGTCTGTGATTTTCAAACGTCTCTTTAGAGCCTCTGGAGAATCGTAGCCCTGAGGCCTGTCCTTAGCAGTGAATTTTATCACCGTCTCTGTGGTGAACTCTTTTATTTAATAAGTGAATCGAAGTGTTTCATTCCACAGTGGGATGTTCTCCATTTGAAGAAATGAGACCTGCTCTTACAAAATGACTTCTGGCATGAGAGGAAAAAGCACATTATGGCTTGCGGTTAAAGTTATGAGTCATCTAAAGACCACTTTCACTTATAAAATGTTTTCAAAGGGAGTTGCTTTTGTTTTTGTTGAAATTGGTTGAACTTTTAAGGATTTTTATTGTCAAAGCGGATATAGAGTGCTGACAGCGCCATTGTCCCGCAGTTATTAATAGTTTTTAAATAATCCTCATTTACATAGTTTCCATAAGCAGCCTTGTAGCTTAATTAAAAGCGTCAGTGTTGTTTGAAGTTTGGGCAGAGCTGCTGTGCTCGCCTTTATCTCAGGTCTCCAGGATCTTTACTTGAATCTGTAGATGGAGATCAGGCCTCCGGCTGCTGAAATCACAGCGTTCACCTCTTTTCATCTGCTTTGAAAATTGCACAATTTCTCAGTGTTGAAGATGCCTTTCATCAAAGAGCGGAGAGGGACTGTGATTTGTTTTGCTGATGAGAGTTTTTGGACTCTGTGTGACCTCGCTGAGGATTGATAGGATAGTGTGTAAAAGCACCAGTAGCAGTTGCTCACATGCGTACAGGTGTGTGATCTCACAAAAACAAACACATAATCACTCATGCATGTCAGTCTCTAAACAATAGAGATAGTGCAACTTTAAAGATGGAAAATACATTAAAAATATAGTTTCTGTACATTTAGACACATTTTCAAGTTAAGATTGTTGCAGGGCTTTTGTCATGTTTTCTGCATGGCTGAAAACTTTTATGCATAAATTGGCCCAAATGTTGCATAGTAACATGGATTTTGCTTGAAAAGGTCAAAATTTTATATTTCATAACTCCCAGACTTGGCAAATAAAAATCTAAAATGCATTTCTCCCTCTATTAATTCCTCTTCCTCCTCCAGTTTTTGCAACAGTGCCAAAAACAACTCAGAGCTGATGTTACTGTGATTTCAATTTTCACTGGATTGTTTTTTTAATTACAAATGTGACAGAATTGCATAAAATTGACGACACATTCTCTGACATTTATTACTTGCTATGTTTTTTTGTGACGAGCTGCACAGAAAATACCTCAACATGATACTGTTGGCAACTGACCATCTCAATGAAAAATTTTTAACAGCAATTTAACAGGAATTGTTTATATTGAGATTTATTTGAGGTAGTGATAAATAGATTTCCTGAAGGCTTGATATCAAATTCAGTCAGTGTAATCAACTTCGATGAACACTGACAAGTAGATTACATAAAGCAGTGCTGCTTTTACTTGAATGTGGGCAGATGTATGGTGCAATGCACTGACATATTTAAATTATTATTATATAAGTGTCTGACAACATCATGGAAAAGCTCAGTGACAGACCTTTCAGTTCAGAATAAGTTAGTTAGTTAAACCAGAAAAAGCCCTTAAATCGCTTTTGTCAAATCCACCAGACTCCATTTAAATTAGTCGTAATTTTAATGTCGTAAAACACACTTTTTTCAAAGGTGACAAAAGCAAAATAAAACTCAAAAAAAGCTGTCTTGGTTTGTCTTTCCACTGTTTGAACAAAGACTCTGGTTTGGTTGAAATAAACCCATACTCCACTAAATTAGATGTGTAAATCTGCTCGCTCTGTACATGCTAAAATTACCATTGATTTAAATGGAGTCTGGTGGGGTTGGTGGACAACCAGTGGTGATTTAGGGGCTGTGTCTGGTTAAACTAAAAAGGTCTCTCTCTTTAGGGCGTCTTTTCATAATGCTGTCAGACACTTAAAATAATCATCTGAGCCTGTCAGTGGCAAAAACAAACACTTTAAGTGGATGTAAATTGACGGTGCTCAATTGACAGGGATCGCATTACTTTTAGTTGCTGCCGGCTGCAGCCCCCTTACTCAACACTGGACCAGTTTCAAAAAATTTTATTTCCATTAGTTACTTTGACAAAAAAACATGAGAAGATAGTGTCCAAGTTGAAAAATACTGATGTTTTCCTTTTAACACAGTCTAAATTAGGCTAAGGATCAGTTCATTCAGATAAAATATGACCAAACACTAGGTAAAGCTAACCCTGCATTCAGTGTCAACGTATCAGTACAAATTTGGTCAGTGCTTCTGTTAAGTTATCCAGTTTTATACCCTCAGTCTCTCTTTTGGTAAAGGTCTGTATGATGTCTGTGTTTGAGAACACTCTGACCAGAGAGGTAATTCAATCAGCTCTGCCTGTCCTCTCTATTTTCTCAGGTGAATTTGTTGCTGTTAACTGTGGAAAAAGTCTTCTGTTGTCAAATATTGGCTTTCAAGAATGAAACCAAATACCTTGAGAGATGTACTGGACGAACACTGTTGTCCTCCTCCAGTTGGGCGGCGTCCCAGTGGTGCAGGAGTTGGTGTCACGCTCAGACAGATCTGTGGGGCCGCGCTCATCCAGCAGCCCTGCCAGCTCTGACGCTCGCTGGCTCCTCAAGCTGGAAATTGCCATAATGTGTCCTGCAGTGGTCGGCTGCACAGGCCTCTATCAGGGGCTCCATCTGTGCTGAGCCCGCACACACACAATGCAGCACACGTCATCCTCAAACACAGCAATACACAAAAAAAGCATTCAGTTTTATGGACATATGTGATAGCTGAGCATCTCATGCCTAAACTGTGAACATTAATCTGCTACTATAACAGCCTCCACTTCAGATGTTGGATTCAGGTGCTGCAGGGATTTGATCCCATTCAGCCACCAGAGCTTTAGTGAGGTTCAACACTGATGTTGGGAGATAAGGTCTGGCTCACTGTCGGTGTTGCTGCTCACCCCAGAGATGTTGAATGGAGTTGAGGTCAGGGCTTTGTGCAGGATAGTCAACTTCTTCCACACTAAACTGGGAAAAAAAACCAAACATTTCTTTATGGAGTTGGCTTTGTGCACAGGGAACATTGTGATGTTGAAACAGGAGATAACACATAATAGGAACCTGAAAAAGATGTTCCCTGGCTCTGTATGCCCTTAATAGGACAGGTGTTAGGTTAGGAGACTTTAATCATGAGTCTGAAAGTAATGAAGTTGTACTGGCCTCAGGTTTTTGTCTAAATATAGTTGCTCTTTTTGTTAAGAGGACAGTTCAATTAATTACAGCCTAAGAAATTTTTTAAAAAAAAAACTATGAGTAGAATGAATGAATTGAAAAAATAACAACTAACCAAGCAAATAATTGAAAAAGATTGCCAAGTTAGGGTTAGAAAAGAGGTCTAGGGCCAGGAACGTGGTCAAAGGTAAGGTAAGGAAGGACAGCTGCAATAACTGACTACTCCCAGTGCCAAACGGGTTAATATTAGGGAAAAAGACATGGACAGAAGGTCTGAAACCTCCACACGCCCTCTTACTCAATAATTTTAATGTCAACGTTTAATGTATTTATAGCTCTCTGTCTGACATGTCATATGTATTGATATGCAATATAAACCACAGCATTTTTAGGGAACAAGAGTGAAAAGAAAGCGGCATGAGCACAAGAGGGTTAATGTGCGTCAACAGAATATTTAACTGGGAAACATAGGACCTAGGAAACTAAAGATCCTGGGAACACAGGACCCCGGAAACATAGGACTTGGGAACTTAGGGTCTTGGAAACATACAGTAGGACCATGGGAATATCGGACCTTGGGAACATAGGACCCTGGGAACTTAAGACCTTGGGGACATAGGACTGTGCAAACATAGGGCAGTGGGAACATAGGACCTTGGGAACAAAAGATCCTGGGAACATAGGAGCTTGGGAACTTAGGACCCAGGAAACATAGGACCCAGGGAACATAGGAGCTTGGGAACTTAGGACCCAGGGAACATTGATACACTTGCAGTCCTAGTCATCGAAGCTTGCTAACTCTCAGTTAGCCAGCTAGTTAACTCAGTCACTGACTTAATATGTTCACACAGTTCTTCAAAAGAAACATTTGTTTCTGAACCATAACTCATTTGTGTAGCTTTTTGGCAATCGCTAACACATCAACTAAACCAAAGTATGTTTGCATTTGTGGTCCTGAAATATGTGGCTCCAGAGGTATCTAGAAGTCCTACAGTAGAATGACTAATAACTGCAAGTAGATGAACCACTGTAGCTGATGAGCTAACACTAGCCAGGTAGTAACATGCGAGCGGTCATCATGCTAGCTTGCTAACTTTCAGTTGATGATAATCTTACAGCACTTTACTCATGCAGACTTTTTACCTGTCATCTCTTTTTTGGAGAAGTGAGTACGTTTACATGGACAGTTTAATTCCTTTTTCATTCGGAATGAAAATTCATTCCTATTAAAAGTGATCTTGTAAACACCTAATTCGGAATGAAAATGGCCAGTCCGATTGAAAATTCAATCCGATGTAAGGGGCTGGAATATTCCGTTTCTAATTCCGAATGAAAGAATTTCTTGCACTTGTATACACTCATTCCTCTCTGAGTTCATTCCGGTCTTTCTGCGCATGCTCGTTTCCTTGCCTTTCTGGCACAATGACGTATATAGCGCGCATAGCAACGGGCTGAGATAGAGCAGTCGGACTCGTTGCACTCACCGGTTTCCATACGCCAAAGCATGGTCTTCTGTCTCCCTCCTTCGACCTTCTACCTCCCTTTTCTTCCTCAACAGACAAAGCATTAGCAGAACAAGGTTGTTGTCGTACTGCTGCTTCAAGAATATAAGCAAAACATGCCCGAAAAAGGCACTAAGAACAGCGGCATCAAGCATCTTGTTATCCGGAGCGAGGACTACAGTGTTTTCTTCCAGTAAACGTAAACACTTAACATCTGCCCCGCCCCCTATCTAATCAGAAACCTTCCCTGCCCCAAACCTTGCGTACCCGAATACAGGCAATTAAACTGATCTCCCGTGTAAACCCTCATTCGGAATGAATATTCCCCATGTAAACTACCTGGAAAGACTTTAATTCCGATTGATTTCATTCAGATTTATTTCATTCTGAATGAGAAGCCATCATGTAACTGCACCCAGTGTCGCAGGTTAGTGGACGGTGCAACACATTTAATAAGCTATGCTAGCCTTCTCCATTTTGGACTCTACAGCTTGTAATGACATTTTTTGCATGTCAAAAACGACTATAGATTTGTGTGGAGATATCTATTTTTGCAATAACTCCATTCAGATTAACTGAAACTGGTTTTAGCACTTCTATAATTTTTCTTCATTTCTTTAGACCTTAACACACGACTATATGCCAAATCTCTTTCTTTTCTTTAAACTTTATTCTAACCTTAATCCTAAAGCCAAGATGTTAGATAGTCATCCTCAGACAGCTATTCTGAAGAGGTGGGGATAAGCACAGTAGCTTATTTTAACACATATCCACACCATACACTGCAACCTTAGTCAAGGACAGACTGTTCTCTGTCCTTCTCGCCTGTGCAGTTAACATGAAATGTATATGAAAAATGGGCTGCATCTGATGAGTTTTGGATTAACACACAGGGAAGGACTGTAGAGCATAAAAAGCAGCTGCTGTTGCCCTTTAGCCTCTCTAGCTCCTGCATGACTACTTAAATGTACTCTGGAAGAAATGTTGACTCCTGTCCAAAATGTTTGGCTGAGGAAATCGGCACACCAACTATATGCAAATGCTTGCTCAGCACACTGCCCACGGTCAAGATTCAGACAAGAACAAATTTCATTTGGCATGTTTTTTGAGTTATAATATTTGTGTTACTGCAAAAATCCCATGGCTGAAACATGTCGAGATTAATTGACCAATCTGTTACCACCTCGGCTTTTATTCACTGATGACAAACAAGGATATTGAGATTAATTTCATACTTTAGCATGCATAAGTGACAAGCAATTAGCATAAAATCAACATGCAACACCTGCATCACAGCACATTGCATTTATCTGTCATTTTGAAATGAGTGAATGTTGATTTGTGCATAATGGAAAGTGCCACAAATGGCATGGACAGACTCCAAATGGAGCTGTTGAGTTTCATTGTTTCTGGCTAGTGCTAGGAAATGTGTTTGCTCCTGCCAGTTTCTCTGCTGTTTTAATAGTTATCTGAGGAAGGAGAGATAGCGTTAGAAAATGTTTGGGAATTAAGGATTGTACATTGGAGAAGAGCTGAGCAATGGCTTTATTGACTTAGGATATCTGTTAAAATCTCATGAAGAAACGTGTGAATATGGGCATCAGTCCAGGCATGATTTTTACTGCTGCCACAGACTTTTCAGTCCTTTTTAATTTGTTGGTGTGTGTTTGGTTACAGATATCTCAAAAGCTTGCCAACAGATTTCAATGAAATTTAGTTGAATGTGCGGTCATGGGCCAAGGACCAGTTGGTGTCACTCCAACGATTTTTTTTTAAAAGGATTTATTATTACGACCAAATAGGGGCTGCATCCAAATGTCCAATATCTGGCTTGCCAAGTCTGCGAGGGCACTGGGATGCAGGGAGATAAAATGTGCATTGAAAATGGAATTAAAAACTCAGTAATTACCATGGATATAACCCACGCTGAGACCTGTAATCCTGTAATCCATCTCTTTTTCAGAATTCCTATTGGCAATTTGAGTGCAATATCAAATCTCACACGATACAAAATAATGTCCTCTGTAAGTCATCCATACTGATGTGATTTATGGATATTATTATTAACAAAATTACTACTTGAAAGAGGGAAAATAAACAAATGCACTTGGC
Organism: Epinephelus fuscoguttatus; assembly: GCF_011397635.1. Taxonomy (NCBI): domain Eukaryota; kingdom Metazoa; phylum Chordata; class Actinopteri; order Perciformes; family Serranidae; genus Epinephelus; species Epinephelus fuscoguttatus. The sequence continues at coordinate 8,704,740 of NC_064772.1, forward strand.
TGTCAACAATGACATGTACGTAGACTTATAATATCAGAGGATATTGGCTTTTCTCAGATCTGTTCGTATCATTTTTTTGTTCTTTGCAGACATACAAAATAGAACACAGTGTAGTAAATTGCAGCAATAAATGTTTTACATGGAACTGACAGTTACTCAAGTTTTCAATTCAGTTCAGTTCAATTCAATTCAAGTGTGCACATTTTTTAAATTTGGATTTTCTTTTTGCAGATATTGTCATTTAAAAGACATGCCTCTCCAGTGAAAGCATGTCATATTTACTGTTACTGCCATTTATGATTATAGTAGGAAGATAATTTGAAATAAAAACTTATCTCACGTGCTAGGTTTTTGTGTTAAAAGGTCAAGGTCACTGTAATCTTAAAGACTCATTTATACTCCCTTTACTGACGAAAATAGATTTTCTATCGGTTCCACCATTTTCTAAATGCCTTTGTTGTCTCCTACGGATGTATCTTACTTGAACTACGCTAAACTGCCCCTGTGATCTATGATGGTACTGCCCCCTTTCTTTTCGTATCTGTAAGATTTCAGAAAACGTGCATAGGTATGGATGAATGAACGCAGAATACAGACAGAAGGCTCCATCCGTGTCTGTATACATGTCTAACGTTGAGCATAAATGAGCCCGAAGTCTTTCTCAGTCTTGTGCACATGATATCTCCTTAAAGCCTTAAGGGAATTTCCATAAATTTGGCACAGACGTCCACTTGGACTCAAGTATGAAATGACGAGACTGTAGTCATCAAAGGTCAAGGGTTGGACCTTAACTCAAGAATTCATATCGTAATTAAGCCAAAATTTAACAGAGATATATAATAGGATAAAATGATGCATTGATATACTATGTATCGATATATATATATATATATATATATATTATATCCAAAAGCAAAAGGTCAGCTTCACTGTGACATCATAATATTTTGCAAAAACATCTTTCTGGCCATTACTGAACGCCACGTCTCAGGAACAGAAGGGAAGACATTTGGTCAGATACTGAAATGGTGGCTCTAATCTTGGGTGTCCATCTTGACACTGTGCTGATTGTATAGATCTTCTGTGCTGCTGTGGGGAAGATGTGTATGAAGCATCCAAGTGTCAGAATATGTAGTGTCTTTGCAGCACCATCCATATTTAAAGCACTGTCAACTGTCATGGCTACAAATGAGTCTGGACAGACATTGGTGTAAAGTGTAACTGCAGCTTGACTGGTTTGTGGAGGCATACAATCCTGAGGTGGTAATTAGTAACTCTGTATTAGTTGTTGTGTTATATTATTTATTGTGTGAGTGGCTGTTTAAATGTAAAATATCTGTAAAAGAACATCTCCAGGTTGTGGAGCTGATGGCTAAAAAAGCCTGCACGTGTCAGGTAACAAACTGCTTTTCACCTGTTCAATGTGAACACATGACCTATAATAAACCAGCATGCACATGCATTATATGAACAGTGACATCACACTGTGCATCATCATTTCACTGGTATAAACCACCTCAGGGTTTGCAGATTACCAAGTTTTTCCTCCATGCTGCTCACAGCCCACACCCCCCCTGCTGCTTCCAGGTAGTTTATTATATTGAGCTGGGTGGAGCTGTGTGTGTGTGAGAGTAGTGTGTATATAAGTGTGTGTTTGTATATGTGTGTACTTCTGGCTGGGGCGGTTATTTTTAACTTCTGTCTGCTAGGACGAGTGCACTTTCTCCTCGGCTGATTGGGTGTGGAGGCCCTGAGGGAGTGTGTGTGTGTGTGTGTGTGTGTGTGTTTCTGTTCAGTCTTCTGTGTATGTTTTCTGTTTGGTTACTCCCAGTGGACCACAGGCATGTCGGGGTGGTGGAGGCCGCCGCTCGGTCACTCTGCATCATTATGAAGTCACACGTCCTTCCCTGCTCCCCTGATGACGCCACAAAAACACTCAGAATTATTAAAGAGTCACGCTTTTACAAAAATAGACCAGATAGAGAGGCTCAATCAAATCCTAAACTTTCCTTTAAATGGTTTCTACTGATTTGTGTTCTAGTTGAGAATCTCACCTGACACTTTTGTTTAAAGCTGCTCCAAGACCATTTTAGGGGGCTATTGGTTGGATTTCTATGTAGGTGTGATAGAAAATGGGTCACAAACTGAGCATTCGCCAGAAAGCCAGGTTGCCCTGGTTACAGCTCAGTTGAACCGATAAATCATATTGTTAAGCTGAAGCTCCTCAAGCTCCTCAAGAGCAGACGTGCTATTTCCTTCAGATTTAGTGAAAAACTGACACTGGATGGCCGTGCTTTCACTGTTACCTCAGATGATCTCTTCCATCCAAGTGACAACTGTGTCATCACCAGGGCTGTGGAGAGTTGACAGTGAGAGCAGCAATGAAATGAAAACTGTTGATAAAATCCTCAATATGACAGCTTAATAATACAGAGTTTGCAATACATTCTGCTGAATAGAGCTGCAACAGGTCATTAACTGATGATTTGATGAGTTGAAAATTAATGAGCACCTATTTCCACAATCAATTAAGTTATTTTTTGAAGGAAAAAGCCAAAAAAATCAATGTCAAAAGTGAATATTTGCTTGTTTTCTTAGTATTCTGTGATATTAAACTAGCAAAAGTTTTTGTCTCTCACTTTTGGTTTGGACAAAACATGCAATTTGCATATGTAATCTTCACTATTTTCTGACATTTCTTTGACCAAACGACTTATTATTTGAGAAAATGATCAAAAGATTCCGTACATCTGTGTGTATGTCCCATTATCGTGAACCCGATATCTCAAGAATGTCTTGGGGGAATTTCTTCAATTTTAGCATAAAAGTCCACTTGGACTCAACAATGAACTGATTGGTGGTCAAAGGTCAAGGTCATTGTGACCTTGCTTCTGTGTTATTTCGTTAAGGTGATATCTCAGGAAGGCTTTGAGGAAATTAACTAACATCCACTTGAACTCGGAAATTAACTGATTAGAATTTGGTGGTCACAGGTCGTTGTCAGTGTGACCTGAGAAAACATTCTTTTTGCCATAACTCGGGAATTTATTCACTAATTATGACAAAAGTTCACTTTCAATAGGATATTATGTAATGATGAAATGGTGACTTAAAAGGTCAATTGTCACCTTTGCTGTGACCACCTTTAATGTTCTGCAGAAATACTTTTCTGGCCATTACTTAACTTCTCTGTAACAGAAGAAGAGATCTGGTCAGATACTGAATTGGTGACACTAATCCTGGGTGTCCTCCTTGAAACTGTGCTGATTGTATAGATCCTCTGTGCTGGCAGGGGGAAGATATGTGTGAAGCATCCATGTTTTCACAGACATGGATGTAAACTGTAGATGCAACTTGATTCGTGGAGGCATTCAGGCAGTAATTCTAGTTTTTCTTTTTCTTTTTTTGTAATCATTGATTTGAGGAATTTAGGGCTGGGTATCAGTACTCAATACCATTAGGTATCGACTAGGGATGCGCCGAAATGAAAATTTGTAGCCGAAGCCGAATAATATTAAACGCTTGGCCGAATACCGAGTACCGAATACCAAATACCGTTGTTTAGTTTTTCATTAGTTTTTGCAGATGAACCCCCTCCAGATTAGTGTTGTCACGGTACCAAAATTGGATCCCACTGTACTATAATGAAAATATCATGGTTCTGAGTAGTATCACGATACCACAGCGAAAATGAGGCAGATGTGCCTTTTGTCATTTATGAAAAGATAAATGACTTTTCTATTATAGGCTACATCAATGGTATTTCAATGGAATAAATTACTTATTGACTTATTCATACTTCAAAAACAGCATCAATGAGTGATTAACATGGGGGGGGGGGGGTCAAAATAAAATAAATAAATAAAACAAGAATCAACCAGCCACCCTCTTCCCCTGACAAGTAAAGAAAAGTCCCTAAAGTGCGGTGAGGTTTGTGGGCCGTGAACGGCTCGTTTCTCCTCTGACACGTCACATATCTGTGTTCGGCTGGCTCGGCTGTTCAGGTACTTCTGGGCAGTCCACACGCCAAGAAGAGGATATTATTGGAGCTGACTTTTCCGTCGCCGGGTAAGCCGATGGCCGCCGTATTTGACAGGAATACATTACTGTCTGTGTCTGTGACCCCCGTTCAACCCACAGTCGGTGGGATTCGCCTTTCGTTGCTGCTGCTGGTTGAAATCTGTAGGCTGCTCGCACAGCGTGCTGAATGATTTAAGCCTATTTTGCTCGCTCAGAACTATTTTTAGTCGCAAATGTGAGTGCATTGAGGGACGGATCGCCACACTGCCGACATTTTACTCTGCGCGTCACGGCACACTGTTTGATTGCGTTATCAAAACACGCCGCTATTATTCGGCCTTGCTTTTAACTTATTCCACCGAATACCGAATGTGTGTTTTTTTGCAATATTCGGCCGAATATATTCGGTTACCGAATATTCGGTGCATCCCTAGTATCAACCAAAACAACCCAGAAACAAATAGTGTCAAAATGTCTTCAGTCAGCTGACACCTGCATTTGATCTTTTTTTTGTGCTGGGGGTCTGATTCCGACTCCGCAACAGATCAGAAAACTCTCTGTTGCTGTCTCTCCACTCCAGGAGAATGGTCAGTTCAACCTCTGCCCGCTTAGCACGAGCTAACACAGCAGCAGTGGCTAACATCCAACACTGAGCTGTTAAATGGTCCCAACATACTCACACCAACACTGTAACGTTTCGTTATTTGTCATTAAACCTGCTAATAACCATTAGCCTTGTCACTGTGTGTGAAGTAGCAGACTCTCACAACTGTCTCTGGTGCAGAGCTCACACTCTCGCAGCAGCAACTACACCCATTCGGTCTGTGATGGGGTTTATTTGAATTGGCAGTTCAGAGTGCTGAATTGCCACCAAAATGTTCAAAATTATGGCTATGCTACACGTCACAATGTTGGCATTATAGGTATTGAAAGAAGTTCTGGTTTGGTAACTGCTGCTCATTTTGTGTAAAAACAATAATTAGGTTTTTTTTTTAAATTTAAATTATATTTAAACAAAATTAACTTGTCGGAAATGCTGCCTCTTGTGATTTTGTTTATGTATTTATTGTGCAGCTTTATTCTAGTCCTTGACATGCAGAAAATATGTGAAAAGGTAGTTGCGGAAAGGAAAGGTTGAATGCGGGGAAAAGGGAAAGAAACTACCCGATGAAAAGTATGAAGAATTGATGTAAAGCAGAGGAGGAAAAGCTTTTCAGTCAGAAGGGAAGAGGGAAAAGGGAAGGCAAGAGAGAGAGTGACTGGGTGTATGGGAATATTGAGCCACAAAGCATTTATGTCAGATCAAAGCTAATCCTTATCTTTGGGAAAAGGATTCAGTAATACCCTGGGCTGTCTCGCCCCCTCAAGGGCAGCTCTCTCATTCTGCTTCCCTCTCCTGTGTGCTCGTATTCCTCTTTTCACTTCTCCATAAAACTGCCAGGATTTCTCTGCACTTTTTTATTTCCTCGACTTTGACTCGGTGACGGTGTGGAGAAACTAGGTCAGCAGGGGAGTGCAGAGTGAGGAGGCAGGAGAGGCTGGGAGGGTCTGGACTCCGGACCCTGGCTGCAGAGGGAGAGGGCAAAGAAAGGAGATGTACATGAGACTGAAGCGGATGATGCTAACAACCAGATAGTCTGTCAAACCCTACAGACAGGTCAACCTAATGAGGATTCACTTGACTTCTCACTGTACTGAAGCATTGTAGGGTGTGAGAATATCTGGTTTTCTTCACTGAGGAATCTGTTTCCAACATGTTTGAACAGCAGTCCCATAAAACTCTTTGCATTCTTAGGTCACTTGTAGTAGTATTACTGCTAACTGGACACAGCATTTTACCTTGATGAGGCTTCTTGTTTTGGTTTAGAATAAGCTTCCAGTTTAATTTTGGAAGAATCTGTATTTGTTAAGCTATGCCCAAAACATTCAGGTACCTGCTTAGCTAAACAATGAGACAAAGCTTCTTGAATGCTGATCTTTTAAGTTTAGCATTGTAGTTCTTTAAGGTTATGCCACCCACTGTCCACTTTCATGTACTGCTAAAACTCATGGGATGTTAGTCATCTTACTATATAATGACGAAAACTCTGTCTGTGGGTGTGTCTGTCTGTGTCTCTGTTCCACATTTTTCTCCTGACTGACTTGGTCAATCCATGTGAAATTTGGCACAGTTATATAGCAGCTGATTGAAATTGCAAACTTTGAATGGGCATATCTCATGCCCCGTATGTCGTAGAGACATGAAACTTTGCACAGAGATGCCTCTCCTCATGAGGAACAAATTTGCCTCAAGAACATAGATTCTGGTGATACAGATTTTCTGCCATTTTGAATTTTTTGAAAAACACTTAAAATCGATCTCTTCCTAGGAAGTTTGACCGATCTGCATGAAACTCGGTGAACATAACCTAGGGACCAATATCTAAAGTTTAACTCTAATTGGCAACTGGGTGGCGCTATAACAACAGAAAAATGCTTAAAAATGGCTAAAATGCGACCAATGCTGTGGCTCCCCCTGTGGCCCAATGTTGTTGTTTTTTTCTAATGTTTGGTATGACTAAGTCATGGTATGGTATGCTGTACATAACCACGGAAACTGTCAGTGTGTCATTCTATCAGTCAGTCATTCTATCTGTCCCACATTTTTTCCACTCACTGACGTGGTCAATCTATGTGAAACTGCACATAGGCATTGAGGATTGGCATAGGTAGAAGGTGACAAAGCTACCAATGAGTATGGACTAGTGTTAATGTTAATCACTTCCTTCAGGACTTCTTGGGATTGATGCAGCCTAAAATGGCTGCTACATGGCAGCTTTTCTAAAATACTGTGATGCACAATGTTTTTAGGTGGGGTGAAAATTGAAATGAAGTGAAATTTGCAAAAATAGTTTGATTTTTTTGTGTATAATTCGTTAAAAAATCAAAGGCATTTTGTTCCAGTGTGAATAGAAACTCACTGTTTTGACTTTGTGAGTTACACTACATTAACGTTCCCATTAACCTCGCCTTCATTCTTCCAGCATGTGCAATAGATCTAGATGCAACAGTTTTTGTTGTGGTAATTTGCCTGTTGTCAACACGTTTCAGCCATTCTTCTGGGTCTGTTTTGCTGTAAAAAAGTTTGTTGGTCGATAACTCTCATTTGTGTGGACCACAATGTTGGATGCAGTGTAACAGCTTACCCTTGCTTTTGTGCAGAATGTCAGGGACTTTCCTTGTGCGGTCTTCAGCAGTAATTTTTGTTAGCAAATGTAAGTGGTTTGTGTTGCACGTCTGTATCTTCATGACCAAAAACGAGGAAGTGAGTTCAGTGATGTCATGTGGGGGAGTGCTGTGATTGGTCAGATTGGCATAAAAGCTGATGTGGTTGAACAAAATTGCGATGTTGCACAGAATTCAAGGGGATTGGTTGAATTTGCTCTTTTACTTGCAATTTCAACATCACAACATCCTGGAGGGGCTGATTAATGTGATCATGTAATATTGAGGAGATGTATGTAACGAAAGATCCAACTCTCAACAGAAAAACTATTTTTGCTCATTGTGTTCCTTTTTAAGATAATTGAAACCCTACCAGACTTAGAGTCTGCTACAGTCATCTGTTTTCTGTCTCGATACAGATACTAACTCAGGAATACCAATTACAGACTCAATACTAATGCTGTCTTTTCTTCCAAAATTCGAAATCTCTCTACCAAACTTCTTGGAACTCATTGGGATCATTTTTACATAAATCTAAGTTCTAAAACTGGCCTGGCAGCTCATCCTGACTTGGTGGATGTTTTAACTGATAGCAGAAACAGTGAATCCAAACTTACCAAACTGTATTTTTATGATTGATCACACCTGACAGAACTAGACCCACTGAAGAAGGTATCTGGTATCCAGAGGGTCAGATAGGTGCATCCTTAGAGCTAAACCTAAATACAAATAATGGTGGCTTCGAAATAGTTTAGACGCCTACTAAGGATGTATTTTGGTCAGGATAACTTGGAGAAAACCCCAGGGCAGACCCCTTACACACTGGAGGGATTTTACATTACACGGCCTGGCAGTGCCTGAGGATCTGCAGGGAGAGCTGAAGGACACGTCTACAGACAAGGGCATCTTGGCTACCTTGTTTAGTCTACTGCAATAACGCCCTGGCCCTAGATATTGATGGATAAATCAATGAAAAACTCTCAAAAGGATTCAGGTTTTGATAAGCCGATTCTATGTGGGATTTCAGTTCCAAAAAAATGCTATCAAATCCTTGTCTTGTTGCAGTTATTTACCACCGTCCAAGGTCGAATGTGATCATTCTGTCTTGTCCAAATGAACCAAACTAAAGGACTCCAGACTGAATAAATGGCTCCAAGCATGCCTGGTGTGAGTACACTCTTATCTGTCATTGCCACGTCTGTGTCCCCACAGGGCGCCATGACAAGTTTAATTGCCTGAGATCTTGTTTTTGATAAAGGACTGAGATGTACGGTGTTGCGGGGCAATCAGTGGTCACCTTTTTCTGTTTCTAGCACCACTTTTCTCTCCATCTCTCGCCCTCCATCTGTCTCACTCTTCACTCTTGCTGTCTACCCACAGTCGTGCCCGGAGGGACACCGGCTCTGTTGAGATGGCAGCAAAGAGAAAGAGAGAAAAATCTAGTCATCTTCCCTCCTCAGCAGTTTTCACACTTGACAATTTGGACAAAAAATAAAAGGAAAAGTCGGCAGGGCCTGTTTGGTATTCATTGTTTCCTTGGTGCTATTTTGACAGGGTTTAATCATCTGTAAAAGAAAACTATCACGGCTTCCGCATGGATTAACACGGTAGACATGATTATGCAAGAGGAGGAGGAGGAGGAGGAAGAAATTGTTTGTGGAGTCTGTGGCCTGAAGGAGACAGTTAAAAGAATTAGCCATACTTAACACAGATACTGAGGCCAAGGGTCTCATGAACTCGCCCTTACTGAAGCCAGCAGCCAGCTGATATGTACAATGTCTGCTGTACATGATATCAAGTCTGCCGTTTGTGATGCATTGTTTGACAGCTGCACCCCCTCAGTCAGGTCTGTACCTTAACTCCGTGCTGTGAGTTCAGTAGTCTGTAAAAATGTTCAGCATCATTTACAAGTGTTAAACAACTGCAGTGCTTGCTCTTTAAATACAAACCATGCATTCTGCTCATTGTTGGCTTGATATTTTCAAATGCTGGGAGGAAGCTTTTTAGCAGCTGTTTTGAACTGAAGTATGTCTGTCCATCCATCCCATTCTCGTGACTGCAATATTTCAAAAAACCCTTGATGGGATTTCTTCAAATTTGGCACAAGTCTCCACACAGACTATTTAGTTGATTAGAATTTGGTGGTTAAAGGTCAAGGTCACTGTGATCTTGCGTCCATCTCACTTTGGAAAAGAGATATCTCAGGAACACCTTGAGGAAATTTCCACAAATTTGGCACAAACATCCACTTGGACTCAGCAATGAGGTGATAACAGTTTAGTAGGTAATTGTCAAAGGTCGAGGTCACTGTGACTTCACAAAACATGTTTTTGACCAGAACTCAAGAATTCATGCATGCTAAATATGACAAAAAAATTCACAAAAAATGTCTAAAAGGATCTAACAATATAGTGATGACATTTTATATCCAAAAGGTCATCACAATGTTCTGAATAAACACTTTTCTGGCAATTATTCAGCATCATAACTCAGCAACAGTAGAGGTTACATTTGGCAACTCTAATCTTGGAACTGCTGGTTGTATAGCTCTTCCTTGGGAAGATGTGTGTGGAGCACCCTTGGTTTTACAGACATGGATGTAAACTAACTGCACCTTGACTGGTGCTTAGGCATACAACTGTGAGGCGGTTATTCTAGTTTTGTATGATGCGTTTAATTATTCTATTTGTTGCATTTGGCACCACAGCTACCTGAAGGGAATGAGCTGTCCTTCCTCTCTGTCTCCACACTGTCGCTCTCTCTGTGTTTGCTGTCCTCATCCTCCTCTTTGTCATCATTTTCCACCTGATTAACTAGCTGACCTGCTATCTTGAGTTATTAAACGATACTATGCACCCCGTCCCTCTCCCTTGTTGTGGATGTATGCGTACGTCACTTCACTGCTTTTTGGTCAAAAAAGGCTTTTGATAGAAAAACACACAGAAATTCAAACCTGTTTCGAAACTTCAATGACAGATGAATGTTTAGGAGTTGGTGTGCAAATACGATTGTAATATATATTTTTAAAACCCCAACTATTTTGAGTGAAAAATACTTGGACTGCTTTTAGTTTGAGCAAGCATTTTTCTTTGGAGAGTGTTTCTGTACTTGTTTTTTTTTTTTTTTTTTGGCTGTCAGAGTTTGAGTTTTACACCGTCAGAGTGAGGACAGTTTTTGGGGGGTTGGTTTATAAGGATAAAACAGGAAATGTGGCTCTGGGTTGGTGGATTAAGGTTATGCATATAGAGTAGTGGTGAGGATTATGATTGTAGGGTTGGAAAGAAATAATGTAGATAAGTGCAGAGAGCAAACACACTGTGATGATTTTTGTGATGTTTCATGGGGCCTATACTGATACCCATAATATGGAACCAGTGAAAGTGATACATTAACTGATATTTAGTTCCAGAAGTCAGTTGCAGTAAATAAAAAAGTTTTGACTCAAAAGTGCGCTATGCATGTTAGTCCTGACTAATACGCCCGCATAATGTATGTGTGTGTTGGTGGGACGTTCAGTGTGACAGTGATGTTCATGTAATATAGTAAACAAGCCAAGTTAGCCCTCCAAGCTAATGCGTGCTACAGTAAAGACGGATTGGGTAACATTTTTTGCCGACAGAAGCCAGAGACTGTAAAGTATTAGGTCAATGTGAGCTGTAAATTCACCACTTCGTAGCACAAGACAGAAGATAACATTGTCTCAGAGCACAACAGGGCAAGTCTCTCTTCTTCTAGGCAACTGCCTACATCTTGTTCAGGCTCACCTTGGGCCTGGGTCTGGGACCGTAGCTGAAATTGATGGGCTTAGCAGCTAAATCTGGGGACCGATACATCCCCAAAAGTGCATTGCACGTTGACCAAAAAAAAAAAAAAAACTAAAAATGACGACTGAACGACTGAATGTACGACTTGAAGAATCTCAGTTGACTGAGGGGTCTCTCACTGATGATTTTAATCTTCGACTTAGAAGTCCTAAACTTAAGCCCTAACAATAACACCATCTACTTCTTGTTGAAGTAAGAAAACCGAATTTCCACAGGCAGTTTTTGTTGCCTTTTCTAGCATATTTAAGTACCAAAAGTACTTGCTTTTTCTTTCATAGTTGCTGTCCTCAGTGTCTCATCACTGGTTTCTCTTCTCTTCTGTTGCAGATGGATGACCGTGTTGCCACCAAAGAGCTGTGACATCACTGTGAAGTCGTGGATGGTGGTGGACGTTGTGCTTTCTTAACTTGGATTTGTGCGACCTTTCTACCAGACCTGTTTGGCTTACCTCGTCCAAAAGCAATAGCTGTTATCTGCCAGTGAATATAATAAGGGACTACCGGCCCATCTTAACGAAATGGAGACTCTTTCCCAAGATTCCATTCTGGAGTGCCAGATCTGCTTCAACTACTACAGCCCTCGCCGGCGGCCCAAACTCCTGGACTGCCGACACACGTGCTGCTCAGTGTGTTTGACCCAGATGCGCAGCAGCCAAAAGGAGATTCGTTGTCCATGGTGCCGTGGTGTCACCAAGCTCCCGCCGGGCCTGTCTGTCTCCCAGCTCCCGGACGATCCGGACATCATCACTGTCATCGCCATCCCTCACGCCTCTGAGCACACGCCTGTCTTCATCCGCCTCCCCAGCAACGGCTGCTACATGCTGCCACTGCCTGTTGCCAAGGAGCGGGCGCTGGGCCTGCCGGGGGAGCTGGGATGTCGTTTCCTGCCGGGCAGCCAGCAGAAGGGGGTGACAGTGGTGACCGTGCCCGAGCAGCAGCCTCTGGGCCTGGCTATGGGTCTGGAGGGTGTGGGTGTTGGGCTGGAGGGAGGGGAGGGCGAGAGAAGAGTTACTGGCCCAGTGGGAGGAGGAGGAAAGGGCTCTACATGGTCCGGTGTGTGCACGGTGATCCTGGTGGCTTGCGTGCTGCTCTTCCTCCTGGGCATCGTGCTGCACAACATGTCCTGCATCTCCAAACGCTTCACTGTCATCTCCTGCGGCTGAGGGTGGGGGGAGGCTGCTCGGACTGCTGCGGACCCCCCCTGGATTCCCCCACCAGTTCTGCCTCTCCTCAGGGCGGGACTCTGCTGAGGAGAGGGGACTAAACTCACATCATGGGCATCCAAGGAAACTACAGAGCAATGTAGGGAGAAACAGGTGAAGAAGAGGAGGGCAGGGAGGAGATCCACAAACTGTCTGCCATTGTGTCCCTTTTTTTATTTGGGAGATTGAAATTAAAATGGAAATATAGATACAAACCTTTAATTTCCTCTTGCTGGCCCTTAAAATCCCGTCCTTTCCTGTCCTTCCATTTTCTCTGAAAGACCACTTTGGGAGTTACTCCAGAAATGTTTTTGGCCAGCTGATTTGTTTTTGGCCAGCTGATATGCTTTTGGCGAGGGGCCGATCTGACACTCACTCTTACTCAGAGCCGTTGGGTTGCCCGTTTGTCTGTGGTTTGTAGAAGTACATCAGTTATCATAGTGTTGTTTAGCTGAGTGTAGGTTCCAAGTGCGGTGTCTCCAGCTGGTGCTGCAGTACAAAGAGTTAGGACTTGGCTGCTCTCCGTTCTCTGATGCTGCAGGAATTAATTGTGCAGGATCCACGTCTGGCCCCATCTGAATCATCTGGGAAACTCAAAATCAAGACAGCTTTTCTTTTTTTCCCTTTCATACAACCTGTTCCTGCTCAGAACAAACTGTTGCTGTGATGGCTCAATGTAGTTAGTAAAGGGATTGTTGTCAACAAAGGACAAAACATAGATTTTATTCTTAATTCATGCCATCTTGTTACAAGCCCAAACCAAATACATGGGTAGTAGAGAGTTGCTCTATTCAGTCTTCAGTTTCAGTTAGTGCTGAAATGGTCAGGCATGGAGAGATTGGTTGGTTAATAAATTACTGTTTCACATTTTTCAAGCAAAAAAAAAGACAAAGATTTATTGTATTCAGCTTGTTTTGAAGGATTTTTTCTGTTTATATCATTGTAAATTCTATAGCATTGGGTTCTTGGGACTATTTGCCAGCTAAATTCGATGGTAGCTTTTTCAGAAAAAAAAATCCTTTACAAAAAGAATGATTAAAGAAATAATTGATTAATTGGTAAATAAAATAATCACTAGTTGCCATCCTATATTGAAAATGGTGGGAAAATGTTGTACAGCCCTCTTTTAGGATGCTTGTTGCCAAAAATATGCAGGCTATGCGATAAACAAAGAAATTGCTCAAAATACTATGAATAGAACTTTTTTTTTCTTTTTAAAGACATTGATTCATATTTGGGGAAAGAAGTTTATTTGAATTCTGTCTTAAAGTAAGCTATAAAAAGATCAATACCAATCTCATGTCTTTGTGTTATGTGCAGCTCCAGGGCCAGGATGCAGTTAGCCTAGCCAAGTGTAAGATGGAAACAGGGACAGACAGCTAGCCTGGCGTTCTCCTATGTTTAAAATCTTACACTTAATTTGAACCTCTAAATCAAAACAGTTACAGTAACATGTTAAATCTTGTTTGTTTAATTTGTACAAAGGTCAATTGAACTTAAGTTCATTTACCCCCTAGCTGAGGTTCATTTGGACAGGTATGAACACAGCAATCACGCTTGGGTGCGCGCCAAAACAACCAGACCAAGACCTTCTTGAAGAGGTGGTCTTGGTCCTGTCACAACTGAACTCTAGTGCGGTTCGTTTGTGGTGAGAATGTGTTCCAACCTCGATCCGAACCAACTGCACACACATAACGCTTTGTTTGGGTTAAACAGCATGAGCATGTTACAGTCCTGGAGGATTATTAATGTGCGTCTCCTCCTGTGCTGCCTTAATATGCACATTCAGCACATCCAATGCATCAAAATATTGTTTTCTAGTTGGGGCCGTGCCTCATTTTCAAACTGTATGGTTTGACTAAAATGAACAATGACAGCAATACAGTCCACGATGACCAGCGCTAAAATCAACCTGCGTAGTTGTCCCTCCATTGTGACATTAGAAAGTGTTGCATTATTTTGCAAGTGTAATCTTCTTCAACGCTTACTTTACTTCCTGTATTTTTCCCGCACAGAAATTCTGACCAATCAAGAGCAGCTTTCTCACACAAGGCAGATATGGTCTGCTTGTAAATGCTGCCGTGAGAACACAAACCAACTCTAGAAAATTATGCAACTTTGTGATTAAATTAGTCCCTGATTCGGACCAAAGCAAGCGAACTCTAGGTGTAACAGCACCCTAATATTTTTGTACAGTTTAAACAAACAGGATAAAACATGTTCCAGTAATTTTTGAGCTTTTAGCGGTGCTTGTGTGTTTTTGAACATTGAAGAGAGCTAGGCTAGCTGTTTCCCTGCAGTTTTATGGGGAGCTACATGCTACGTGAGTTAGGGCCTGTGTCCACATAGCATTTTTCCTCAGCAGAAAATTGTTGGCAGGGTACTGGGGAGTGCTTCATCCCAGCGCCTCATAAATTCCTGCTCCCAGTGCTTTTTTAAAATGACACACTGTGTATGGGTATGTTTCTGTGACAACAATCTTGACACCAATGTTAGCTCGGTAGCTAACACAGCGCTACATTAACAGAGGCTCGACCACACAGTTAAAAACAAGCCTACAAAGGGAACTGGAAAGCACAACACTCACCAGCAACATCCAGTGTCCGCAGGCCAGTCCATTCCCAAAATAATGAGCCTTTTTGTCTTTGTTGTGACTATAGACCTCAGCATAGCTAAAGAAGTGGCAACTCAGAGCACAGGGGCGGTTGCATAAAAAAGAGGACAACTGAAAAAAGACGGCAGTGCTGAGAAAAAAAAAAACGCTCTTTGGACACAGGCCCTTAGTTAGCCTACAGGATGTAACCACAGTTTAAAGGGAAATTTCGGTTTATTTCAACCCGTCTCCTATCATTCTAAATTTGTTCCAAGTCACTAGTGACATAGAAATAATAGTTAGCATGTTAGCCGTTAGCCTAGATACAGCTGTAGCGTCAGACCTGTTAAAACGTAATTGACCGGGCATCCTTTCAAGTGCAAAGTTAGTCCACTAAACAAGCTTCTTCTCCACAAAGACCGCCTCATATCGTTAGGATAAATGTCAGAGAACATATAGAAAACGATATGTAAACGTATTGTCTTACCTTACCGGTGTGCTGCCATGTTTGTTGATTACCATTTAGCTGAGGCTGCAACCGGTCCCATTCCTTGCAACAGAGGTATTCCTCTTCTGTGGGCATTGGGGTACAGCATTCACAGGTAACGTTACACCACCAAGCTCCAGAGCTAAAGCCTTCCAGCAGCCATTCCTCCTCTGTCGTCCTCCACCTGTTGTGCCTCTCTCTCTCCTCCATTCTTCAGTTTCACGAAGCTCTTCGTCAGTGTATTCTGGCTCAAATAAATAAGGGCGGCCATCGCCTCTCAATGTAGAAAGCCTATATACTAACATTCCACATTTAGGTGGTCTTCAGAGTTGTTGTCTTACCTTACCGTGTGTTTACAGTTTACCTCTGCTTCCCAAAGCGCGGCCGAAATCTCACGAGAACACGCCGCAGCAGCTGCAAGGCAGAACCGGACAGTAGCCTGAAAAGTTCATTCATTTATTTTATGAAAAATTTATAGAATAATGGCTGACTTTTTGGCAGACTTCGACTTTGTGGAGGAGGAATTTTGGAATTTTGCAGAGTTTTATGGCCACCCTTATTTATTTGAGCCAGAATACACTGACGAAGAGCTTCGTGAAATTGAAGAGCGGAGGAAGAGAGAGAGAGAGAGAGAGAGAGAGAGAGAGAGAGAGAGAGAGAGGCGCAACAGGTAGAGGACGACAGAGGAGGAATGGCTGCTGGAAGGCACTTGAAACAAATTTAGGACAATAGGAGATGGGTTGAAATAAACCGAAATTTCCCTTTAAACATTTTTGTATATTGTTTATATAAATATATTGTATTTTGTATATTTTGTTATTTTTAAGGATTTTTTTTAAAGAGATAAAATGTTTCAGTAATTCTTGAGCTTCAGAAGTAAATGTACTTTTGCAGGGCTAGCGGTTTCCCTGTGCTTCCAGGCCTTATGCTAAAATAATCAAAGCTAACTGCCTCCTGCCTCTGCTGTACATGAGAGTGGTATTGATCTCATCTAACTCTTGGCAAGAGAGCCCATAAGCCTATAGTTAGTTTTTTTTTACGTAATGGACTATTGGACATTCAAGGCAACATTTTTGTTTTAAGTTTTTCTTTACAATGCATCCATTTGTGTGTTTTCCCATGGATGCTCAGTGTGTCACCATTTGTTTACTGCTCATCTACGTTTCACCTTCACCTGCAGACCACTATCGTCCTCCAAAGACGGACTCTCCAGCTTTGATCAGGCCTTCACCAGCAGCCCACACACCATCGACTCCCTTCATCTTAATACGTTCCTTAACTTAGAAAACTGGTGGACATGGGCTCAACAGTGCGATGGTGTGTGTTTGTGTGTGTGTGTAATGGGTCAGTAACGGGTCAGGAGTGGGCGGGCGCTGCAGGGTTCTAGTTAATGACGGCTGTATCGATTTATCTGCTTTTGAATATCTCTCGCATCCGCAGAGATGGATGCTTCTCTTTTTTTCACTTTTATATGTTGAGGCGAGCAATTTGTCTGTTTACTGTATCGTTAAAGCAATGGAGTGTACAGTGCACACAAACAGGGTGAACTCTTTTGTACAGCAGCCTCGTCATGTACAGAATGATTGTAATTTGTCTTTTTTCTGAAACCTTTTTTTGTTGATATGTTTTACTTGGTTGTATTAAGATTTGAGATTATGGAGCTCTGTGTGTATGTGTGTATGTGTGTGTGTGTGTGTGTGTGTGTTGCTCTAAAAAAACAACTTATTCAGTACACTTCAGGGCACTCAGAGATGGCATGACACACCAGTGACACAACATAAGGAAAGAAAGTGTTTGGTATTTTTGGTATTTAGTATATAAAGAATTATATACTGTACCAGTGTTATGTATAAATGCGTATATCCACTTGTTCACTTAAAAATAATTCCTAGACGTATCTAACACATCTAAACTATGGATGACCCAATCACTGAAGGTCGAAGAAGTGACCTTTCCCTAAAACTATATATATTTTGTTCAACCTGGGGCTTTCTAAAATCTATTTTGACTACCCATATCATTATATCTTCACCACTTTGCATTTTATTTAACAGAAAATAAGTTGTTTTTAATCTTAGCAGAATTTGTCTTTGATTTTTATTCATTTTGATTTGGCATTCCATATAAACATTATTCCACCCCATTTCACCGAAGCAAAGTCTGAGATTTCTCTCCTCTTTAAGAGAAAGGAGACCTAAGACATTTAAATCAGACTTAAATGGATGAAATCAAAATAAACGTCATCCATTTGGCAGCTTAATGCTTCCTGCACAGGAATATTCTGTTATGAAAGCATTTCAGGCACCAAAAAGGCAACTATTTGTTTCACAGTTGCAGTGAGAAACGGGAGTTAAGTTCAGCTGAACTGGTTCATTTGGGAAATGTGTGCTGGTTGCAGCTCCGGCTGTTGCTATGAGACTACACTGAAAGTCCTTTTGAAGTGCGGCGCTGCTTCGCTGAAAGTTGAAATATTTTTAGCTCCGAGCACTCTGTGCTCTGCGGACTCTGAAATACTTGCTAATTTCTCAGCACTTGAGATTGAAGTGGTTTTCTGGCTCCGCCCGAGATAACTTTGTGATAAAGGAAATCCTAGTTAAAACAAAAAGTGCATAAATCTTTTTTGGGGATATCTTTGGGAAGGCTATGTGACATGTCAGTTTTATTAGTAGGGTATACTTTATACTGCCTTTTTATGTTGTGAATGATGGCTTTATTATGGCTCAATGCTTTATAAATCAGTATTTTATCATATATAGGAACTCAATAGACAGTGTCCTTAAATTATTATTACTGATCTATAAAGCATGAATAACAATGTATAAGTATTTCCTAAAACCATTTGTTTATGTATGCCATATTAGAAAGTAGCACTAAGAAATGTTTCATCTTGATGGTGTTGCTGAAATTCACTTTTCTGTTGAGGGAATTAAAGAATAGAAGGAGGAAGAATAAAATTATCCTGAAATTCTTGCAAGACAGTCCTAACTGTTACTAATGGGACATTACACCCATCAATACATAACATACAGTATTTGTTATCTGCTAAGATTTTGAGATATCTGCCTCCATCACAATGGACAACAGTAACTTCTCTTTCCAGAAGGACATCCCCATTTCTGTTTAAAACTCCAGACAGATTTAATTGAAACAAGAAACAATTGACTGTGGTTTCTATGGGGACTCACTTTTTTGAAAGTGTTTTCGAGCTGTTGCTTTTGAAATGTGTTGAAACTCCAATATCTCAAAGTCTGGACAAATTGAAACCAGCCATATCTACGAAGCCCCTAAAGTCCCAAAAGGTGTTTTTTTTATTTGTGCGCACAAGCTAATTATCTTGTTGGAACAAGTTATTATCTTGTAGGAACATGTTGGCCTATTATCTTTTGCGCACAAGGAAGTAACTTTTATCTTGTGCTCACAAGTTATTATCTTTTGGGAACAAGTTATTGTTTTGTGGGGACAAGATTATTAACTTACAAAATAAAAACTATCTCCTTTCGGAACGTTAAGGACCCCATACTAGACATCACTTTGTGTGAAAGTGCGTGCAAAGATATGCTTTTAAGTAATTTAGGTGAACTTGACCGTTTAATATTCCATCTGTGCAGCCATTTTTGGGGAGTTGCTCAGCTTTGTACAGTTTTAGACTGGATTTTTCTCACTTTGGCACAAAGCATGATTGAGCAAATATTAGCATCATAACTAATCACTCTTGTTTTAACCATATTTTCACACTAGAAGATTGGTTGCATTCAGAAATGATCCTGGCTGAATCTGAAACTGGGACAGAATTTACTCACACAACAACAATCTTTTGTATTTTTCGCATTCTTTTTCATCAACTGACCTCTGATGTTGTGTTTACACTGAGGGCGAATAAAACACTTCACATGATTAAGTTACGTGTTGAGTCAATGTACTGTAAAGACGCGATTAGACGTGAATTCCCTCTGGGGGGTGCAATGGACACAATGCAAATGATACAAAGTACGCGAATTAAGCAGAGCAAATAAAGCGAGTAGCGCGAGTTCACGTCATACACTCATTCGCAAGAGTTGAAAAATCTGAACTTCAGTGATTTGCACTGCATTAGCCAATCAGCATTTAGATCCTTTGGGGACATATGATGCCGAAGACAAGTATTCATCAATTCAGTGATTTCATGTTCATATGACACTAGTTATTGGCGCATATGAAGTGAGTCAACACAAAATATTCTGGCATTCAAACTCATGGGAATAATGCGACGCAAAAATTTGCATCATGCTTGGTGTATACACAACATGAGACCGCACCAGGTGTGGTTGCTAGGAGATTTTCAACACAAAGCCTCAGTATAGGCTGTTGTTAAGAAGTTCAAGTTTTTTCCTGCAACCTCTTTCCACAGAGGTGACCCTCAAGTCAAGTCAGTTCAGTGCGGGTTTTTTTTTAAGTGCATTTTCAATTTCAGCATAAAGTTGAATGGAAATACCAAAATTTAAAAAAAGAAAAAAGAAAATCTAAATATTGCAAAAAAAAAAAGTAGTAG
Organism: Epinephelus fuscoguttatus; assembly: GCF_011397635.1. NCBI lineage: Eukaryota > Metazoa > Chordata > Actinopteri > Perciformes > Serranidae > Epinephelus > Epinephelus fuscoguttatus. The sequence continues at coordinate 8,724,597 of NC_064772.1, forward strand.
AGGGAATAGGAAGAAAAGTTGGTGTATTAACAGAAATGTGGCATTCCACCTGTTTTTATGCGCGTTAGCAATTTGCACATTAAAAAAAGGAGTGGAAACACCAAAAATTGAAAAAAAAAAAATCCCCAAATGTCACAAAAACATTAGTGGCATCTAAATGGAGAATTAGCACCACCTATTGCTTATCTCAGTGAACCAGCAAAATATTAACATAACAGTAGTGGATGGTAAAGTACATAAATTCACTTTTTTTTTCATAGATGTTTTGAAGAATGTGTTAAAATTTGCGCTTAATTTGATGGAAACCCAACTAACAAAACATAAGTGCAATGGAAACAGATTAAGTGAACAAATAATAACACACAGTCATGATGTACTGTCATTGCACAGGCCGCTGCAAGCGCTCTTTGTCATCTCTGGCTGGCGCATGACACACTTAAATGCTCACAGGGCTGTCATCAGAAATTCTCCAAGAGCACAGAACTGTCTATTTCCATTGTCCAGTGTGCTCTCTGTTGTTATACATCCATTGTCTTTTTTTTTATTTGACTGGCGCTCTTTAATTTTGTCATCTTGTTGCTCCCTCTTCTGCAGTGGCACCTGACTGGAAAACTAGCGCCACCTACTGCCTATCTTAATGAACCAACTCCCAATATTCACTGAGCAGTAGTGGATAGAGAAGCAATGCACCTTGTTTTTTCACCCTTACAGTGTCCGTACAGTGCTGATATATGAGCTTATTGATCTGGAGGCAGTAAAATCCCATCAAACACTGTAAAATGCTGTCATGCAAAACCAAGAACATGCACTTTGGCCTTTGGCTACATGGCTTTTTATATTTTTCCCTGTTAGATTAAACATTTCCCAATAGAAGATCACGAATGATAAGACAGAGTATTCTAAACAGGATAAAGGTCTGTTCCCGTCATAATTCAACCTTTTCACATGACATTTTCCTGTGATTTGAGAGAATATCGCACCTCTGAATCTCCTTCCTGTCTTCTGTTATAATTGTTTTTTTCTTCAAATCAAAAGTTGCCCTGTACAAGACTTTTACAGAAACATAAGGAGTTACAACTGGAGAAGACAGGAGAGGAGGCTTGTCATTTCTGTGCCTGTGTGTTTGTAAAAAAAAAAAAAAAAAATGCCATGAAGTTCCTGTTGTAGTTTCCTGTTTGTGTCAGGTCGAACGACGGCTGATAGCTGTTTTTGGTGAACTATTAAAGCAAACACTCTGAATCTGAACAGTAAGGACTCCAGTAGTCTTCATTTTAAGTGGTTTGATTGTGGTTCTTTTTTTAGCTTTAACATAAGCATCTAGTTGTACTTGACATTTACTGCTTAAAAACACAGATAACCTCACAAATTATTCTTTTTTTTAACAAAATGGACTCCACTAAAAGATAAAAAAGCTTATTCTTTACAGCGTTATTTATTGAAGTCCCGCATTTCATGGTTGAGTGACCTCAGTGGAAAGCAGGATTTCTCTGTGTACCCTCAGGAACCTCTTTTCTCCTCAAATATTTATTGATATAGTGTCAGGGAGGTAATTAACGCTCTCCAGGGACCAATTGCAGCCGGCTTTGCTGCAGCAAAACACCTCTATTCCTCACAGGCAGCGGTGGCAGAACACTCATCACGGACTGCTCTGCCACTGCCAGCCATCTCTATTCACTCTTAATGATGGGTTCTTTACTTTAATGACCACAGAATAGGGTTTTATTTCAAGTGCATCCATGACAAACTGTGGACCATTTTCCCCCTGATTTTCATTTCAACATTTATTAAACATTTATTATTTTCCAGCATTTGCAAAAAGTTTTTAGCAGCTTATGATCTAATTTCATGCTTGTACAAAAGCTTATTTTTAGGTTCCGTGTATTGATCAAAGAAAGATGGATATTTAAATATATTTCCTGTTTTAGGGCTCAAACTTTAAAGGGATTTCAGGCACAGTATGAGATCGCTGCTTGTTCTCGCGATATTTCAGCCGCTCTTTGGAAAGCAGAGCTAAATGGTAAACAAACATGGCAGCACACCGGTGTTGTGTCCCTACTGTTTTCCAATTTAACTGGTTTCCTTACCGAACAGCTGCAGATGTGCTGCGCCTCCGTCAGCAGATTCGTCACAAATTCACAAACATACACAACATATTACTGGCGATTTTAAAGTCGCAGCCCACATCTACCACAGCGAATATGCTTCTGTAAGTGAGCACTACGTACCAGCGACATTAAAAAAAGAAAGGAAAGAAAACATGATATACACAAATTTGCTTCAAGCTGGACTCGATATCACGTCAACAAAAGACAATATAACGCTAACTGCACGTCTACCTGTGTGAGCCACTGAGACGCACAGAATGCATGGCTTTCCTCGGGTATTAGTAAGTTACGTCAGCATCCAGGTAACATTTTGATTTGGGCTGACCTGAGACAACTGGTTACCCTCGGCTTGCCTTGAAAATATCCAAGCATATTTATCAGTGTTTCTTGTTCTTTTTCCTTTTATTTATATATATATATATATATATATATATATGATATAAAAAATAAAAAATAAAATCATATGTATATATATATATATATATATATATATATATATATATATATATATATATATACGTATATATATATACACATATATGATTTTATTTTTTTAACTCGGTCACGGAAGTCATTTAAAATGCAGCGAAGCATAATATCCTACTTAAATTAAAACATACTGATGTAACACTCAAATTAGGTTTTTCAAAAGTGCAAGTACACAAAAAACTAAATGTCAGTCCTTGCTTTTCACCTCTAATGATCCAGTGGCTATAAGTGCTTGGTTTTTATTTACATCTTATTTAGCGTATTTGGAGAGCATTTTCCGAGTTAGATCGTCACTTTTTAAACATGACAGGCTTTGTCATAGTGTGCAGTGTTGTGCAGACTGTAATGTGGCACTGAATATGTTTGTAGACTCGTGGAGAAGGAACAAGAAACACTGATAAATATGCTTGGATATTTTCAAGGCAAGCCGAGGGTAACCAGTTGTCTCAGGTCAGCCCAAATCAAAATGTTACCTGGATGCTGACGTAACTTACTAATACCTGAGGAAAGCCGTGCATTCTGTGCGTCTCAGTGGCTCACACAGGTAGACGTGCAGTTAGTGTTATATTGTCTTTTGTTGACGTGATATCGAGTCCAGCTTGAAGCAAATTTGTGTATATCATGTTTTCTTTCCTTTCTTTTTTTAATGTCGCTGGTACGTAGTGCTCACTTACAGAAGCATATTCGCTGTGGTAGATGTGGGCTGCGACTTTAAAATCGCCAGTAATATGTTGTGTATGTTTGTGAATTTGTGACGAATCTGCTGACGGAGGCGCAGCACATCTGCAGCTGTTCGGTAAGGAAACCAGTTAAATTGGAAACCAGTAGGGACACAACACCGGTAAGGTAAGACAACACGTTTACATGTTGTTTTCTATATGTTCTCTGACATTTATCCTAACAATATGAGGCGGTCTTTGTGGAGAAAAAGCTTGTTTAGTGGACTAACTTTGCACTTGAAGCATGCCTGTTCACTTACGTTTTAACAAGTCTGACGCTACTAATGCGCCCCGGCTGTATCTAGGCTAACGGCTAACATGCTAACTATTATTTTTATGTCACTAGTCACTTGAAACAAATTTAGGACGATAGGAGACGGGTTGAAATAAACCGAAATTTCCCTTTAAGTATTCCATGTTCAGGAGTTTACAAAACATCTCCCTACAAAGGCAATGTCGTAGCTGTATTGGAGCTTTTGACTGTGTCACACATTCTTCATCATCAGAGGAGGCAAGATGGCTGCTAAGCAGCAAACAGCAGCAGACCTCTATTTAAACCAACACAAGTGACTAAACAACAGGTGGGGGCATTTCCAAATCAGAGGGGAGCACCTAATTAAAAAGGGTAAACTGTGAATGCATGATCACTGTTCACCCTTAGTCTTGATCGCAGGACTGCCAGGAGCAACTTCATTTTGCTGAGAATATTTAATAATATTAGATAAAAACTTTGCTTAAGGATTATTTGGAATTTGGTACTTCTACTTGTATTGGAGTTCTTACGTCCATGGTATTTCAACCTTTACTTTAGTAAAAGATCTGAGTAATTCTTCCACTACTTAAGTAAAACCACTGTCATTAAAACATTTGTTTTCTTTTGCAAATGTCACTAGCTGTCCTGTTTCTGTTGCTACTAGCTTGTCGTTGTCAGTGTTGCTGTTAGTATTCAGATCTAAAGTCTTCTCTGGATGGATTAGGAGATGACTAATTTGATTTTACTCATAAACAGAGGCAGAATAATGCACCTGGGAGACCCATGGTTCTCAGTGACATGCTTTATAAACTCTTCCAACACAACAATAACCAAAAAAAAACATTCTCAAAAAATCTCCTTCAATTTCCATATTGTTTTCATTTTCTTTAGATAAGAATTTATGCAGCCAAGAAAATAAAGCATTGTAGATGTGAGGAATCCCACAAAATCTCCAGCAGCTTGTTTGTGCGAAAGTTGCAGCTTTGATTGGAGTTTCTTTTGATAATGCACTACCAGCTCGGGTATATTTTGAAACACAACAGCTACTTTCTGCAACACATTTTGATCTGAGTGCAACTTTACCCTCCTGATGTATTGCTGAATCCATCCAGCAGATAACTAGAAAGATTTAAACTCATGAAATGCTGAAAATCAAATGTAAGTTACTCACTAAAGTGTTCTTATTCTCACCTATATGGCGGATCATTTTCATGTTTTATTCAAGGCAGGAAGTCAGAAATTCACACAGTATTAAATGCCAGGTTTGGTACAGGAACTTCTCTCTCGTATCAGCGTATTATGTGAGCGCTCTCGAGGATGTATCATGGATTCTTGGCATACGCTCGGGAGACTGTCATCTGCTTAAGCCTAGCAGCAGATGAGACTTCTTTTCCTCATGCTGGGGAAAAAAAGTTATAGTTCCTATTTGTAGGAGGCAGTGTTGGGTGACAGTGTGCAACGGAGTGAATAAAAGCAATATCAATTTTTCAGAGAACACTCCTACAGTATGTCAGGCAGCTGAAAACTTAAATATTTGAAAGGATTAGAGGACAAAGTTCTGTATTGCCCAAAAAATGCACAGAGAGGAACAATTTACAAAGATGGAGGATACTGACCTGGAACATTATATCATAAGACATGTAGAAGATAAAGCACACAGTTTTCAATACTAAACTTATGCTCTTTACCAACGAGAGCCAGTGGTGGAAATTACTTTTACTTGAGTAATTAAGTGCAGTTTTAAGGTACTTGTATTTTACATAAGTATTTCCATTTCTTGATACTTTCTACTCTTCTGTAGTTTGGAAGCCAATATTATACTTTTTACTCCACTAGATTAATTTGACCATAGTCATTATTTTGCAGATACAGATATGAATTTGAACTATTCAATGTACTGCCGGGTGGATTTATACTTAAAATTGCATCGTATTTTATTATTTGATTGTATTTCTCTTTAACTGTGAAGTGTGTACGATTTAGGGGGATTTGGTGCGGTCTAGCGGTTAATTGCAGATTACAACCAGCTAAAACTTCTCTAAGTTGGAATTCCTACAGTGTTCAAGATTTATTATAATAATTGATAATAAATGACAATAGTTAAAAACACTGAATAAAGCAGTTTCACTAATATAAATCAGTGCATCTCGACGGCATCTCAGAGACAGGCAGCTTGCCCACAACATGCTAATGTGTGCTCACCCCAAGTTTATGTGAGCTCAACTTTTTCTGATCCAGACGTTCAGGAGGTTCTCACCAGAAGCCAACTTATCTGCAGAGGTCTCCTCCTTTCCAAAACAGCCCGGTGATGTCAACCGGTAAACACTGAATAAAGCAATTTGACCTTACAAATCAGTGTAAAGGCCTGTACACACCGATATCTAATCTGACATCCAAAAAATAAGTTATGCAGAGAAACCTTGCACTGTCTGTGTGTGGTCCACATCCTCCTCCTCTTCATCATCATCATCCACCTGAATATTGCTATCTGACCTGTTGAAAGTAGGCTATTTGAGTAATGAAAGGATACTGTGTGACCCATTCCTCTGTCTTGTCACAGATGTGTCTCACTGCCACATTTTCTTCACTGATTCTTGGTCAAACAACTCTCTAAAGGGTTCTGACAGATGCCAGAAACGCAGAAAATGGAGCCTGTTAATGACGGATAAAAGGTTTGAATTCAGTGTGCAAACATGTTTGAGACAATGTATGGTTGTATTTAGATGGCAATAATTTTGGGCAAGAAAAAAAGATGACTCAGTGTGCAAAGGCCTTAACTCCGGTGCTGCTGCTCATTGCACTTGGGCTTCAAATTATAGTGGCAAAAACACAAATGGCCCTATCTGGAGCCAGTGTTTCATTTGTCAAGTTTGGTCTTCGGTGGAAACATGGTGGTACGACATGGCGATCTTCATAAATTAAGTGTTTTGTGGCCACTTGACGCCGTGTTTTCCAGTGCCTTTTTAGGCACCAAATGTGGGTGTTTCGTCATGACTTGTCGCTGTGTTTCTAGCGACTTTTTAACCACCAAACATGAGTGTTTTGTAGAAACCTGTCACAGTGTTTCTGGAAGCTTTTCAGACATCAAATCTGGGTGTTTTGTGGCAGCTTATCACTATGTTTTTTTTCTGACTTTTTAACCACCAAACATGGGTGTTTTGTAGCAACCTGTCGCTGTGTTTCCAGTGACTTTTTAATCACCAAACATAGGTGTTTTAAAGTGAACTGTCACTGTGTTTCCAGAATTTTTTCAGGCTCCAAATCTGGGTGTTTTATGGCCACGTGTTGCTGTGTTTTCAGTGACTTTTTAACCACCAAACATGGGTGTTTTGTAGTGATATGTCACTGTGTTTCTAGCCGCTTTTCAGGCACCAAATGTGGATATTATGGTAACCTGATGCTCTGTTATTAGCGACTTTTTAACCACCAGACATGGGTGTTTGGTAGCAACCTGTCACTGTGTTTCCAGCGGCTTTTTAGGCATCAAATGTGGATGTTTTGTTGGGACTTGTTGCTGTGTTTTGTAACAACATGTCACTGTGTTATCAGTGGTTTTAGGCACCAGATGTGGGTGTATTGTAGTGACCCACTGTGCCCCCGAAAGTGGGCATTTTAATGCAAGATATGTTTTTTTCCTTACCATAACCAGGCATTCTTTTGTGCCTCAACCTAACTGCACGTTAACCACAGCGTGTTTGCAATGTTAAGTTACAACATGTCTGCTACATAATAACATGCAAATGTAACATCCCCCTGGTGTGCATAAACGTACATTTCCAACATTTTTTTCTGGCAATTGGGTTGTCTAATGTTAATCAAATCGTGGCCTTTGATGTTCAAAACCTTCTCATTGTCCATACTATAATTCCAACATGAAAGCTTACTCGGTCAGAAAATGATCCATCAAAATTTGCATGTCCATGTATGAGCTCTCGTTCCTGCTTTCAGGAGAGGAGCTGCAGTCGGACCTGAGATGATCAAACAAATTGAAATATGACAGCCGGAGAAAATGACCCTCACTAAGCAAGAAAATTCAGCGTACAGAGGAGGAGTAAAATCAATTCTGTTACTTGTGCGATTGTTCCTTTGGTGCAGGTAATGACAGGTTAATTAGTGTGTGTGTGTGTGTGGGAGTGCACTTGCATACGTGCGACCCTCATTCTGCACAGATGGCTGGTGGGTTTTTAGGGTACGAAGGCCCTCATTAGCATTTTGACAGCGTCCAGCATGCAAGAGAACATTACCAATCAATCCCACGCTCATGAAATTCAGGATTTAATCTTTCTGTGGAGGCCAGCGTCTATTGAGGGCTTGACTGAGGACTCAGTTCAGATTTTTTCAACCATGTACCTGCAAAACTCCCCATTTAAAACACTTTAAAGTGAAGACTATATTCAGAAAAACATTAAGCTCTTAAGGTCTGTGAATTTAATATCTCCAGTTTTAAAGCAGTGTTTGGAGAATAAGACCTGGGGTCATTTGTTGATTTTAGGTGATTTAAATGGTCAGAGCATAATTGAAAAATGGGTTTCCTTCCAAATTTAATAAAAAACAACACCCACTTGTAAGAAATGAGTGCTGGCATTAAAGTAAAAACACTTGGGGTGTTTTTTTTTTTTAAAGTAATGACTGATTTAAGACCTTTGCTTGCATAATTTCTTGATGATTTTAATGATTGATAATGTGTTTTAATATATTGACCCATGACTGTCAGACTCTTTAAAAATTCAAAGTGGATATGAAGCCTAACATTTTGAAATAAATCATTTAAATTACCTCAGCTATTTATTATGAACTACTTGGCACTTTGAGCCTTGAAAACACGAAGAAGCTCTGAGGAAAATGGAAATGTGGAAACAAACATTATACCCCTACATGCTTGCTGAATCAGTAACTATGTCTGCATGCAGGGAAAAGCCAGACTCCATCTCTTTCATTTTAATGTTACAACCTATAACACTATAACTATAACACTGGAACAAGAGGGGAAATTACACAAGAGTATAATTTAAAATAGGTTTTGAAACTACAGACAAATCAGATGCAGCCAAACTAAATAAAGTGAACAGGCTGGAAGCAGGTAAAGAGAGAAAGATTAGCTGACTAGAAGTGTGGCAGACACTAGGTGATCGGAATTTTCAAAGAGACTGAGGAGGAGATGAGGTACTCATCCATAGTCAGTGTATCACTTACAGTAGATGTGAGGTGGCACGCTCCATGTTTAGAGAAGCAGACAGGAACACAACATGGAAGCAAAGTGACTGTTAAAGACAGAAACATATCTTAACTGCTTAAACAAAGGCCTACCAAACAAAATCAATATCACTCTAAGTGGCCGTTATATTGAGAATATTTTCCACCACTTCACTGTGGAGATTAAAGGATAGGCTACCCTTGTGAACCAGAGTATACAGAAGAGGAACTTTTGCAGACTGAAAAAATGAGAGAAACTTCTGTGAAAGCTGGAAACTTAATTGCAACACAACTTCAGGATCTATCTGAATAAGAAGATGCCAGCACTGCACACTTTACTGGTTGTTGGGTACAGCAGTGTTCTTCAGCAAGTGTCTCTTTTGCTTATTCTGTGGCGGTTTTACATAATCCTCTTGAGCAAAATGTTCACTGCAAACGCAGAATAGTCTCAGTCTTGCAGGTGAAGTGTTGATGTGTATATTCAGTACAACTAGCCCCAACTGTTTTCATTTCTTTGCTTCAGCAGCCTGTAAAAAACACAAGCACGCACCATCTTTAGAAAAGTGAAATTTTGTTTCAGTCCGGTCACGTAACAGCACTTTCTGACCCCAACAACTGACCTGAGACGCACAGTGCCCTGCACAGCTGCGCTTATATGTAGGAATATGGAAGTTTTATGGTTGAGAAAATGTAGTGCCAAAAGAAGAGGCAGTCTGACAGTAAGGCAAAACGGAGAAAATATTCTCACTATAGCATCCTCTAAGACTAATATTATTTTTTTTAGGTGGCCAAAATATGTTTTGCTGCATCCACAGCAGTGCATTGCTTAGCTTTTGTGATGGCACTGGTGTCTGTGTCTCTAAACTGGAAGCACATTGACTGCCATTTACTGTAGATAACAAAGGCTTCAGATTCAGATTTGTAGATTATGTAGCCTTGTAGACATGTTACAACCACCCCTGGCATGTGTTACAGCTCTCCCTGTACACTGGGATGGTTGTAACATTGGAGTCACTGTTATTAGATGAATTTTGCAACCTGAATATATTTCTTAAAAAGCACTTTCACACATTGTTTCTGTAGTTGACACATTAAAGTTTTTAATATAGCAAATTGGCTGTTCCAGTGTAAACGGTTTCTGATTTATTGGGAAAATTGCTAAAAGTGTTACAACTGTCCCAGAAAAAAAGGCTAAATGATGGTCCCTACATTAGCAAAATGACCAAAATGTGTTTGATGTGACAAGACGAGAGACAGCAGTTGAAAAAAAAAGATAGGTAAGATTATTTTTGGAGCTATTGAGCTCTTCAGCAGAAATGCTTTGTAATTTGTGTTATTGTTGTATAGTGCACGATAATATCATTTGTTCTTTCATCATCAGGTTGTGTTGTTAATGTGCTAACTGGCTAACTAGCCTCTTGAATCCATCCTGTTGGTCTTTGTGTTTCCCTTTTGAATGACGAATACAGACTACCACTGCCTGCTGGTATGAAGAGTTATTTCCTGTCTCACAGGTGCAGAACGTAAGTGCTAGTTGGCTGTTGGCTGTTATCATTACAGTGTGTTTCAGTGCAACCTTTTGGCCAAGACAGAGGTGACCGCGGGGAAGCAGCCGTTGGCCTTTGTTGCCACTAGTTCTCTGATGTGGTGTATATGGGCTTCTAAAGGGATAATTAAACTTTCAAAAAGTTGGGGAACTCACAAGAAACAGATTTTTAAAAAAAGGCTAAATGATGGTCAAAATCAAAGCCGCAGAGGCCAATATATCCCAGTGTTTACAGGGTTCCCACGGTCATTAAAAACCTGGAACAGTCATGGAATTTTACAATCTCATTTTCCAATTCCAATTTCCATTTTTCAATTAGTCGGTAGTCAAAATCATCGAAGGTTGTGGTAAAGTCATGGAATTTTGTTGTGTGTTGTGTTATTAATTATTACAGTATTCTTCTGTGGATAACCTTTCATGTAATGTAACAAACATAACCATCTATTAGAAATTGGAAAAACTTGCTGTTTATTTTTTTATTCAATAATTAAGATTTGGAGACAAGTATACCATACAGTTTTGTTCATGTTATATGTTGTTATTGATGATTAAATTTTATTATGGGTCCTTGAAAAGTCATGAAAAGGTTTTAAGATTTATCCATAAAAATGTGGGGAACCCTTCATTTAGTAAGGCTCCTCCTACTTTCCTCATAATTCCACTTGACAGCATCTTTTATTAGACACAGCTACTCCCAAAATGTTAACTTCATGCAAACCCCACACGTCCAATTTGTAATACGTGTTCTCTTAAAAAAATGCTTAGAACACGAGGGCTATTAACTTGACAATGTTCCTCCAGAGCCACAGGAGACATCATACCACTGTTTTCAGTTCTACTCTCTGTGTTGAGTAAACTGATCTGATTTTTTGTCTGTACAAAATGTATTCAAAACAATGAGCTTGCACTGAAGGTGAAAAAAGTTTCCATGCCAGAAATATTTTCCTAGCCAGGTTGCTATAAAGTATTCATGATGTTTTGATGCAGTGAACTAAAACTGGGTTTCTCAGTAACGGGGTCAAAAACTAAATTCTCTGTGCACTTAGATTGTATATGCATGAATAAATGAAAGTGCTGTCATGCATTTGAGATACTCCGTGTACACATGAGTCAGAACTGATATCTATCTGATTTAATTCAGCTCAGGAAATGACGAACATCACGTTGCTCCTGCTTCTTAATTTCCTGCACGTCCACCATGGAAACACGTAGCCTGATTGGAGGCAGTGGACCTTTTGCTCAGACATATTCTCACTGTAGCCTTTGCCATGAGCAGGGCAGATGGCCAAAAAGATCCTGAACTACTTCCAGCTTACTCTCTGCAGGCCACATCTGGTGTGGAAAAACAAGTGTGAGAAGCTGAGATGTTTGTGGATGCTTCTAACCGCACAATAGAATTCATGAGCGTGCACGAAAGTTTGAGAGGTAACCAAGAGCTCATCAGGGGCTGGTAAAAGAAGAAAAATAGGGCTTGTAATTTGAGTGGATGAACCGGCTCCCATGTGTTTGTCTCATTTTCTTCACAGAGGATGCCCACGAGGTAACGATGGGGTATAAACAACAGATGGTATGCTTTATCAACGGCGAGCACTCAGCTCCTCCGCTCAGCCCTCATGCTATTCTTTGAACTTAAGTATTGTTTGCTTCAAGTGTAGCTCAAACCAGCTTCCTTCCTCCCCAAGCTCCAGGACCTGAAGTGTGTACGCGCAGTCATTTCCCATCCCCTCCCTCCTGCTTCACTCCTGGAAATCCCTCTCTGACGCCGACAATACCCTGATTCCCTCGTGCAATTACACTTCAAGGACTTAATCACATCGGTTGACACTCACCGCTTTTTCTGCCCCAGGATTCTTCTGGTTTTTACCTCTACCGATTGACTACCTGGCTCTGACTTAATTACTGATTTAATAGACATGGTTTTACGTTTTCCCTCCTCGTCTGTCTCTTCGAGCCCATCAGTGTCTTCTTATCTTGGAGGAAGGGTTTCGAGGATCTCAGGGATACCTGTTAAGAGAAGGCTTAATTAGGAGTTTAGACAGCTGAGAGCGTTGCTTGTGTAAGATGTGGCCCTTTGTTGGAGAGTTCTCCGTCAATCTTTTGCAGGGATTGCTGGAGCGATGGGGATGGAGATGGAGATGAGGAGGGAAAGAACAAGATGGATTTCAGAGTGTGTTGTGTGTTTTTCCTTAAGACTTCCACTTAACTCGTCACTTGAGCTTTACCACTGCTGAGCCTTCTTACGCAACATCCCCTCCTTACCACAAAACAGTCTCCGTTTAATAGTACACCAGTGCTGGAAACAATTCAACAATTTGAATAATTGATAAATCCTTTTGATGCACTTTATCAAATAAAAACACAACACATTTGTAGGTTCCAGCGTCTTCAGTGTGAGGATTTACAGCTTTTCTGTATCTCATAGCATCAAGGACTAACATCTTTAAATGTAGCACAGACAAACAAGCAAACAAAAGTTAACAACTTGTGCCCTGGGGACAATAGGGACATTTTTATGCCTCTGTGCCAGCAGCAGTTGCACAGGCATGTTTGGAATGTCCGTCCGTCCATCCCATTATTGTGAATGGACATCTCAAGAACACCTTGAGGTATTTTCCTCAAATTTGGTACAAACGTTCACTTAGACTCAATGATGAACGTATAGGAATGTGGTGGTCAAAGGTCACTGTAAGGTCAAAGGTCAACTTCATGATGTTTTTTACTTTACTGGCTATTTCTTAACATTTCAACTGTATTTACTGCAGTCTATTTAGAGATAGTGCTGCTGCTGATAGGTCTTTCTTTACTCTTAACATGCTTATTATGTGTGCTTAAACTAATATTTACAATACGAAAGTTGGTTCAGTGTCATGTGATGTGGCAAAATGAGGGGGTCCCCCCAAACCAAATCAGCTTAGAGCCAGCCATCAAAACTCAAGGTATGGCCCTGCTATCCATGGTTAAGAACAAAAAAAAAAAGCTATTAAACCTTTTACTTGATAAACAATTACAATGTGGTGCATATAAAACAAACTTGGGCATAATAAAAAAAAATGTAATGATTATTATTTTTCTGTTCGTTTCATTTTATTATTTTTTGCATTTTTGTTGTTGCTGTCTATGGATGAGGGAGAAAAAAGTTAGCCAGAGTTGGCACAGGAAGTTTAGCTTATGAGTCTATGGCGATACAAGCTGGTCTTTAAGTCAGTGCCTTTAGCCAAATGCTAATGTCAGCATGCTAATAGGCTCACACTGGGCCTCATTCACCAATATGTGTGTAGAAATGTTCTTACTCTGTGCATAAAATAAGTGCGCATGAAAAATTACTGTGAGATTCATGACATGACATTCTAGTGCCACGCTGCTAGTGTGGATTAAAACAGAGGTTAGAAACGACAATAAGATAGAATACAGGATAGAAACAATGAAAGACACAAATGATTACTAAGGTAAATTCTGGGGAAATTCCATTGACTTACATGCATCCTGGAGATTCACCGTCACCATAACTACAACCACTACTTGCCTAATTCTAGCCCTAAACTTGACCTAACCCTAACCTTAACTACTAACCCAAAAATCTGATTTTTCCAAACTGGGGAGATGGCAGACCCCAATGAACTTTGTGTGTCCCATAATGTACCTTAAGCCATACCCATGTGGAGTCTTTCCATGAGGCTCTTTTGATCTGCAAGCCACAGAAGAGCTTAGTGGCTTGTTTCAGTCTGACCTTTGTGGTTTGGAGAGTAAAACCATCAATCGGTGTCAGTCTTTGTGACAGACTGCTCATCCTTCATCACTTCCATACTGAGTCACTTCAGATGACAACCAGGGTGGTAAACAAACAGTAAGCAGTTTGGAGAGAGCAGACTCATGCACTCGCTGACACTTTTCTTCATGAAGTGGTTTGGCAAATTCATCTGGTCATGCTTATTCATAGACTGTCAAAGGAGACAAAAGAGATTAAAGGAAGGGTGATGAAAAGTGGAGATAGAAGAAGATTAAAGACTTGAGATATGTAATTTTATCGCGGTGAACTTTATATTATCCTCATTTTTACATCAATACGTAATTGTTATTGTCACAAGATTATGCAACCATCAGCAACAATCAGGCCAAAACTGAGCTGCCAGAAAGTGTTGTATTCCTTGGTTTTATAATCCCTGTATGAAATTCAGTGGACGTACAATAAATAAACATGGACCTTGAAGGGTAATGTAAATTATCTCGTTTCCTACATTTAAAGGTTGCTGTTTCAAATGTCCTTGAACACACCGCAGGACAGTCTGCCATACAGTTCTTGCAACTCATTTTCATAGCATACTTAAAGGAATGGAAACACATGGCTCCCTAGAGGCTAGAAGATCTAAAAACATCCTTGTCCTAGTGCAAAAACCTTTAATTACTCAATGTTTGTCAGTATACATGCCTGCATGAGTTCATTAGAATTTTTGCATTGGACCTTTCCAAAACCGGACTCTCCTCACTCCCACTCTGATACAGAGTAAAACTTTGTTTGTAGTCACCCTCACAGCTGAATGAAGCACCCTTTATCACAGTGTAAGGTATAAATACAGCAGCAAACATTGAGACAAACTTCCCACCCTGTGGTGGATAGATAAACTGTTGTAACTGATAGACTGATAAAAATGAATAAATAAACAGAAAACTGACTGAGCTTCTGTGATGGCGTTTCTTTTCTTTTTTTCTGTTAATATCTTTTTTTTTCACTCTGATGCTTTAAAGTTATCCAACAGGGCATCTGTGAGCCCTGATAAGGTTATTTTTGATGATTTATTATATGTCAACAACATCTGCCACCACAGCAGGCTCAATACATGCTTCTGTCACACATTTATAACTGATGAAGCATAATTTTTATCCATAGATCTATATTATCCAGACAGAGATGCTGCTGATACAGTTTTCATGTACTGAACTCCTGGCCTTTTCATTGACACCTCACTTGAGCCAATAGGTGTTTCCAGTACTGTTACTGTGGCCTTGATAGCCAGTGAGGGCCTGTGTTGAAAATGTGCAGATTTCTCACATTTCCTGGTTTAAAGCCAACCAATAGCTAGCAATTGGCCAGATGGATTATGGGTCTTGTACTCAATGACACTCTGGAGCTCCACAGGAGGTCTTAGGGGGAAAAATACAGTCTTCTTATCAATTTTTGTTTTTCTAGAATTACCACCGTGCAGTTGCATTCCTCCACGCACCAATCAAGTTGCAGTTATAGTTTACATCCAAGCCTATGAAAACATAGATGCCTCACACACATCTTCCTCCAGCTGCACAGATGATCTGTACAATCAGTGTAGTTTCACGGTGGACAGCCAAGATGAGTGTCACCAATTTAGTATCTAACCAAATGTCTCCCCTTCTGTTCCTGAGATATGACGTTAAATAATGGCCAGAAATGAAGTTGAGCTTCTACCCTTTGGATATAAAATGCCATCACTTCATCATTTTATCCTGTTAGAATTTTTTGTACATTTTTTGTCATAATTAGCATGAATGGATTTTTGAGTTTTGGCCAGAAACATGTTTTCTAAGGTCACCATGACCTTGCCTTTTGACAATAAAATTCAGAATCAGTTTATTGTTGAATCCAAGTGGATGTTTGTGTCAAATTTGAGGAAAATCCCTTGAGGTGTTTTTAAGATGTGAAAATGATATGGACACAAGGTCACAGTGACAATTGCCTTTGACTACCAAAATCTAGTCAGTTCGTTGTTGTGTCCAAGTAGATGTGTGTACCAAATGTGAAGAAATGCCCCTGTGTTCACAAGGATAAGACAAATGAGGTCACAATGACAGTGACCTTTGACCACTAAATTCTAATCAGATCATTGTTGAATCCAAGTGGCCTGTTTGCCAAATTTGGAAAAAATCCCTCAAGAGATCGTGTTCACAAGAATCAGACAGATGGACATAATGGCTTCAGCCACTGGTCCGACATCCCATTGTTCCGACCATATTAAACTCATTGTTCCGAAGTCCGTTCCGAAATCATCATGATGATCTGTGGTTAAGGTCTGGTTAGGTTTAGGCACAAAAACCACTTGGTTAGGGTCAGGAAAAGATCATGGTGTGGGTTAAAATGAAAAAGAAAGTGACAAACACATAAGCCGTGAGCCTGCTCTGCCTCAAGCCGCACCATACACCTGCCGCGAGCCGTTCAGCACCGCGGACAGTCGGACTAATGGGATGTCAGTGTATCCCGGTATGTTGCTTATAATAATTCAAATTAGAAATCAAAATCGCTGGGTACCAAGTTATATCATTTATGTTTAACCTTTATTACAGAAACAACTGATTACTGATTGATATAGATCAATGTATGATGACAATTACGGACAACACCACAAGACACAACAATTATAAATACATAAAAGGCAACGTTTGGGTATTTATATATCTTATAATCTGGTACTTTCTATCATATAAGCAATAATAATGACAATTATTAATAATATCACACTAAGTTTATGTAGTATTTTTGTTGGTTGTTCCTGTAATCTCTGTCTCTCTGTCATGTGTGTTCAGGTTAAGAATTTGTATTTGGGTGAATTTCTAAAATTCATGATTTAAAATCAGACAACAGTGTACTAAAAACACTGTTCATTTTGGCCCAAAACTACACACCAATATGCTCCCGTGCCTTTCATTGAGACATTAGAGATAACCAAGCTGCCATCAAAGGCAAAGCTCACTCTGTTCATACCAGACTCTAAACTAAAGATCCTGCCTTCTGTTTCATTTGACTTGATGAACCAAACATAGTTTGCTCTCAAATATCTGAATCCGATAGTGACTTCATATTCCTTTGAGAAGAGCTCTAAAAGCAGGCAGGCCAAATTCAGGACACACTATCAGCTCATATGGCTGCAATCGATTTTGATTTAATTTGGAAGTTTCACAGATGTACAAACCTGAGTGATTCAATATTAGTGATGAAAAAAACAGAGAGTAGGTTTGGTTGACTGAAGAAAAAATCTCCTTTTGTTCTGGGACAGCGATGGAGTGTGTTGTCAGTGACGTTAACCTCTTCCAACTCGGGGGCTCGTAACCACTTACATCAGTGATGGCAACACAGCCGTCTCTCACCAGACAGGCGAACTCCGTAAAGATTGTTATTCCATGGATGGATACATGTAGAGTCAATGGCCTCTAGTTTCCCGGCGCAGCGCAGGGTGGCAAACTCTGCGCAGAGCTAGTTTCGAGCAGCGCATTCCGATGCGCGCTCGGTTTGGTAGTTTGGCAGACCGAGGTGCGCTGAGATGGGTGTAACGGCACAGCAGGGGGAGGTGTCGACAGATCCAGCTTGGTGCAATGACAGTTTTGTACCAAAAGGCTTCGCCGAAGGTGCGCTGAAAGCTCACCAGCTGAAACCAGGTCTACTGTCAGCGCAGGCAGAGCACAGCCGGTGTAGCGGAAGTTTGGCTGACCGGCGGACAGTGCGCACACGTCACCAAATCCTCACAGGCAGGTTTCCAGAATATCAGGCACATTAACAATGCAATAAATACCCACAAAACCACTATTCAATGCAACTATCTGTAATCAGCACATAAATGTATCTCTATAGCGACTGTCCCGTCACATCTGATGTCAGATCAAAGGGGATTGGCACCGTTTGGCACGTTTGGCACGCGTAATGGAGACCCAACCTGATTTGATTAACACAGCTGCAAACTAATGAGTTCACATCCCTCTCAGCCAACCACAAACAGCCACAGCATCAGATAGGGAGTATATATTCAGCATCTGTCATCTTAGAAAAGTCAAAAGAAAAGAAACAGAGTGAGACTGCGAGAGAAAAAGAGAGAGTGCAGGACAGAGTGACATGGGGAGAGAGAGAGAGAGAGAGAGAGAGAGAGAGAGAGAGCGGGGGGGGGGGGGGGGGTGACATGCAGCAAATGGTTGCAAGCTGAAATTGAACCTGTGACTGCTGCAGCGAGGCATCGCCTCTGTACATGGGGCGCCGGCACTATCCACTACACTACCGACGCCCCTGATTTACAGTTGTGGTGACCTCCTCCTAGGCTACCTTTGCATCATCAGCCCGTGGAGGTATTTGGACACTGCGAGCAGACCCAGACCAAAACATCAGTTTCCTCCTGGGAGAAGTTTGGCCGTCTGACGCTGCTGCTCTCTTCTGCCATGGCGAATTGAGTAAACTCTCATTACGCCTTCGCACGGCGCATTTAAGGGCGATCAGAGGGGTCTTTTGATTGGTGTGATGTGAATCGGCTGTGTAAAACCCACTCCACAATTGTGGTGACCTCCTCCCTCTTTCCGACTTGCGCAGGTAGGAGGGACGGAGGTGGGAAAGAGGAGTAGCTGCGCCAGCGCGCACCGTGTGCCAAACTTACAAAATCCACCTGGCCACACCCAGTTGGTGAAGCGCAGGTGTGCTGCGCCCCCGCCTCGCCCGGTCTGCAAAACTAGAGGCCAATGTGTTTTTCACCACATGGTATCCTCCACTAAACTGTCCATCATTGATGTTGTATTGTCCCTAAAGACTCTGGTCTGTATTTCTTGTTCATATCTAAAGTCACTACTGGATATCCAGATAGTCAGCCACTCCATCACATGGCAGAGACACTGCTTCTCCAATTTTTGCTGTAAAAGATCTTTCCCACCTATTGAACTACAAATAGTAACAGTGATGTTTTTCTGATACGTCATGTTGCCCTCAGTCCAACACTCCTTTTGGTAAAGGCCAGAGTCTGAATGGGTGAGGTTGTGGATCATGTAAGGGGAAATATTTGCCTTGCTGACAACTGAAAGTTGTTGTTTCAGGTCTTCGGGTACTGTAGAGTTGTTAGACCAGAAGTCAGAGGTGTTCCACAAGACAAGCTTCTCCTCACCAACAAATCTGGAGATCAGGCAGGAATCGGTGTTCGCAGGGAGTTTAAAGGTGTAAAAAATCCCATTCCTTTTGAATGATAATACGTTCTTCTGCATCAGTGTTGTTGTTTAGAGCAAACAGCAGGAAGGTGAACTATGTGACATCAGCTTTTCTGCTCTGAGGTCTCCTTGTGAGTATCAGGCAAACAGTTACACTGCTCACCTCAATGGCTCTGTCAGCCCTCATCAGCAGCTTATCTTTGTGGTTGGAAGAATGTGACTTCTTTATTTCGTCCTGAAAGAAAACTTTGAATCATTAAACCTTTGTACCCTGAGCTAATTGGTGCGATTTCTTTAAAAAACAAACAAAAAAAAGGCAATGAGCGACTAAGAAATTTCCCCCAAAAAATTGGAAAATAATAAAATAAATAAGAGGAAAACATTCACATTACATTTTAAAATGATGTTACAGAATTATTATACTTTTTAAGCACTCTCTCCAAATTTCTTGCTATTTTTTCCAGTCATTTCTTCTTTCTTTGCTCATTTCCTTCTTCCCATGTTTTTAAAAGAAATAAAGCCAATTTGCTCAGGTTTCAAAAGGTTTATTTTCCATCAAATACTCTATATCCTTTGGATGTGTTTAAAAGCCTTGCAATATGAGTCTAACTTTTTGACCTGAACGTGTTATGTTGAGTTCACTACACAGGGAGAGATTGATCTAATGGATAAAGTTGAGGTTGATTAAGTCCAAGTTGCATTCTGTTACACCATTGCCACTGAGAATTTCTTTTTTTTCCCTGACCAAATTCCTGCAAAACTAATGACATTCCTGTCAGTCTCAGCTGTATCTGCTGGTTAGCAAATGTTAGCATGCTAACATGAGATGGTAAACATGGTAACATTATTGCTGCTCCTCTGCTGTTGGTATTTTTTCTTTCTGTCTTTTGGCCTTCTTGTTCCGTTCCCCATACCTCTCTTCTCCTTCTACATCCACTTTCTCTTTTCTACATCCTTAACCACCCCCCACTCCTCTGTCCTCCTATTCTCTAATTTCTTTTCCATCTCCCTAAGCACTTGTCTCTTCACTCTCTGCATGTCCTCTTCTTCAGTCTCCAACTGGTTAAATTTAATTTCCAGTGCCTGATGCAGATTTTGCCCATGCAGAGCCATCCCGTTCTCACTCCCAACTTGTCAATTACCGCTGCTTCAGTTATGTCGGTGTCAGACATCCTCACACAGAGGCTCCTTTGACAGCAGTATGATAGACACTGGGTGGTTGTTGACGTAGTTGGCAATGACTGAACTTGTCAAATACCGCCGCTTTGTCAGTGGATGTTGGCATCTGACACCAACACACAGAGGCCCCTTCACAGCAGTATGATAACACCACTGGCAACTTTTACAGTTTAAAGAGCTAGAGAATTCATATAGGGTGGGTGGGAGTGGTGGATTGGTCAAACAAACTCCAGACTTTCAACTGGGAGCCGACTGTGCATTTCCCCTTTGAAACCAAAAGTCAATCAAGTTCTTGTAACAACAACGTAGTGTGCTAGTATGTATGGCATGTTGCAGTAGTGACGTATGTCACATGACATTACATGATGGTGTGGAATTAAAAAATTTAAGTATAAGTTTATTTTTTTGTATGTTAAGATGATTAATATGAGATGTATGTTGTGTATCTGATGTCCATTTTGTACTTAGGCCCAATCCCAATCCCATTTCGGATTTTTACCCTTACCCCTAGTTTTCGAGTGCCACCTTGCCCCTTGGAACAGAGTTACAAGGGAAACTTCCCCTATGAAATGGGACAACCCTTGAAGAAGACCCTAGTGTTTACATAAACAGAAGCAGAAAGGGTTGCCCGACATTGCGAACACGCTGTCATCTGCAGTGGTGATTTCACTTGTATGAGCTACAGGCAGCCTTTTGTTGTTGTGAGGACGCTCATGATTCATTCACAACTTCACAACGTAAGTTTCCTGCTATCAAGTAGTCAAACAAGTCATCAAATAAAGAAGAATACAGCATTACCAATGCATTACCAGGCAACTAGCAGTGCTCTGTGGGTTAATTTTAGCAACTCATGCTTCTTCCCTGCCAGTCTGCACTGAGGAGCGCTGACGCAGCAAATAAGGCAATGGACTTGAGTTAAATTTAGGGCGTCATATGCCATCAAATTGGAGCAATACAACATGGAAATATGTCAAAATGCAGGACTGCCACTTAAAAATCAGCAATAATAATGTAATGTTAGCTAGTTAGCCAGTTAGCTAGTTAGCTACTGAGACATCAGCATCAGCTACCAGCAATTTCTTTTGTTAGCTTGTTACGAAAAAAGGACCATAATAAAACTTAGAAATTAATTAAACTAAGATAACGATGTTTATCGTAATTTTTAAAGCTTTAATAATGAAGTAAATACATTTGTGGTTTTCTTTGGTTGCTTGCGTGGCCATCTTGCTCATGGTTTCTTTTTACAGTCTGTAGTGTGCCTCTGAAAAACTTCCATTTGGAGGCTCCAGAACACTTCACTCTCCAGCTAATTCAGAATGCAGCAGCACGTGTACTAACAGGAACTAATAAACGCGATCATATCTCTCCTGTTTTAGCTTCTCTGCACTGGCTCCCTGTAAAATCCAGAATTGAATTTAAAATCCTACTGTTAACTTATAAAGCTCTAAACGGTCAAGCTCCGTCATATCTTAGAGAGCTCATAGTGCCATATTATCCCACCAGAACACTGCGCTCTGAGAACGCAGGGTTACTCGTGGTCCCTAAAGTCTCCAAAAGTAGATCAGGAGCCAGAGCCTTTAGCTATCAGGCTCCTCTCCTGTGGAATCATCTTCCTGTTACGGTCCGGGAGGCAGACACCGTCTCCACATTTAAGACTAGACTTAAGACTTTCCTCTTTGATAAAGCTTATAGTTAGGGCTGGCTCAGACTTGTCCTGTACCAGCCCTTAGTTAGGCTGACTTAGGCCTAGTCTGCCGGAGGACCTCTCTATTATACACCGGGCCTCTTCTCTTCTTCTCTCTCTCTCTCTCTCTCTCTCTCTCTCTCGTATCCTATTACTGCATCTAGCTAACCCGGCCATTCTGGATGTCACTAACTCGGCTTCTTCTCCGGAGCCTTTGTGCTCCACTGTCTCTCAGATTAACTCATATCACAGCGGTGCCTGGACAGCGTGACGTGTGTGGTTGTGCTGCTGCCGTGGTCCCGCCAGATGCCTCCTGCTGCTGCTGCCATCATTAGTCATTAGTCATACTTCTTCTGTTATTATACACATATGATTATTGTCACACATGTATACTGCCAGGTATTAATACATACTTTCAACATATTGTACTGCAGTAACCAGAACTATAACTATAATATTATTACTTCCATTAATGTTGTTGTAAACTACTGTCATTACCTGCATCTCTCTCTCTCTCTCTCTCTCTCTCTGTGTCATATGGATTACTGTTAATTTATTATGCTGATCTGTTCTGTACGACATCTATTGCACGTCTGTCCGTCCTGGAAGAGGGATCCCTCCTCAGTTGCTCTTCCTGAGGTTTCTACCGTTTTTTTTCCCCGTTAAAGGGTTTTTTTGGGGAGTTTTTCCTTATCCGCTGTGAGGGTCATAAGGACAGAGGGATGTCGTATGCTGTAAAGCCCTGTGAGGTAAATTGTGATTTGTGATATTGGGCTTTATAAATAAAATTGATTGATTGATTGATTGATTGATTGATTGATTCCCCTCTAGAGTGGTAAGGGATTAGTGGTAGGGACAAAGGATGTACTGGTATTGGGCCTAAATATTGGATCTTACTTTTTGCCATTGCTGTTCTTTCTTTGTAGTATTTTTTTTGCAACCAAGCAACCAAATGTGGAGTCTACTTCCTGTTTACACCAGCCCATGTATATGAATGTATGAATGGAGGCTATTCCTAAAATGGTGCTTAAATGTTCATTTGTACGTGGATTGTTTTTATTTGGATGTAGCCTATTGCTGTGTCTCAAGTCTGATACTTACATACAGTACACTGTGTACAGTATGTATTTGCTTGCAAAGTGTGTGAATGTTGAGAGGGTAGTGTTGTCTTGAATCAAACATGGCTGTTGCGCACTTCCTAGAAATGACGGTCCCAAGCGCATTGTAACTTGGTGGAGCATTATTGCCAACGATTCTCTCTTACCTAGATGCTTGCTATATCTGCTTGTTTGCGCACTTGACTTCCGTGACTTGTCCGTGGCTGATACTGGCTGGCTCTATCACCAACTGATCTACTGAGTTTATGATAGCTGCCGCATCTTGTGAATATTTACAGCTACCACAAATCTAATACCGAAATCTAGGACAACAACTTAACATGCATAAAAAAACAAATGTAGCTTCCTGCAAAGGATCATATAGTTTATGCTACAACTCATGTTACGTTAATACGTCATGATGAAATGTGCCACTGTTACAGTGGCGGCTGCTGGTCTTTCAAGGAGGGGAAGCTCATTTTCGGCCTACATCATAAAATGTGTCCATTTATTTATACGTAAATTCTACCCTGTGGGGCTGCTGCGCGAGGCTAGTGTGACCACCTGTGAGTGCTTTGGGACGGTGGAGGGACTCACAGCAGCACCCGCTGCTCGTTGGGGATAGTAATTGCAGAGCAACACAAGTCAGAGTCTCCAAACACGAGTACAGTCTCCAATAACACCAGAAAAAGATGCTAGATTTGTCGCTAGTCGTTTTTAACAAAGAAAAAGTCACTAAGAGGATTGGAAAAGTCTCCAGATCAACTCGGAACAACGGAATGAAACTTGAAAAATGCTCTGGTGGTGGTTTATTTATCAAGATCGCTGATTCGCTCATTTCGCTGTCAATAAAAAAGGGAGTCAGCCTCAGACAGATCATCCAATTATCATGCAGAAGCCAGCATCCAGGCCAGCTGAGGCCAGCCCACTGCCCCATAGACCCCTAGAGACGCTGAGCGTCCGATGGGCGGGACAAAACCGAGCATTTATCCAATGACTGTCTAGTTTCGCTGCAGTGGAACAACCCACTCTATGCTTCCCCATTGAAGTCTTTGGACGCTGAGCTTCCACTGTTTAATGCACTGTGACACTACGGGAATGAATGAGAAGAAAGTCGCGTCAGTGACCTGTGATAAGTAGCTGATTCTGAACAAAAGTTGAACGCGTTCTAGCGCATATTTAGTCAATGAAATGTGAACACAACGGTACATATTTGACCACTTATTTTTTGACATTTTAGGGGAAGCTGAGCTTCCCTTGCAGTCTTAGAGCAATCGCTACTGCACTGTTAGCTAGCTCGCAAGCTAACATTGGTCTTCATGTTATCACTTGCAGTTCCAAATTATTAAAGCATTAACACAATAAACAAACTGACAGCTTGTGTCTGACACCAATACAATGGTTGTGAAAACTACACATGTATTAGTATAATGCTTCAGTGTTGACGGGGTAGTCCACCGACATTTCACAAGTCTGAAATGTGGTCCAGCCCCTTCGCTATGTAGGCAACATGTTGACCACTGAGGGTGATAAGTGCCCAACATTCCACATTCAATTTTTGACCATTATGAGTGCACCATCTGGGTGCTCATAGTGCACTGTATTTTGCTATACTTTTCAGCAGGCCCATACAGATTTTACGAATATAAATACTGCGTGTAAAACTCAGAATGCTGTCACTGTCTCCTCCACCTCCTTGTACATGTGTGACAATCATGTGTTGTACTCAGCATTAAAATCAAAGTAAGTGGTATAGTGAGAAGAAGTGTAAGTAATGAAATTTACTGTTAACAGACTGGCAAATTAACCTTCCTTCCTTAACCTTCCTTCCAATTTAATGGCCATTTTGTTGATTGACATTTCCAAAAATGTTTACATTTTTCCTTGAAGAATTCATGAATAAATAAAATTCAAAGTTTTACTAAAATCTACTAAGTAGTTCTTTTAGCCTGTGTGAGGTTATTTTAGGTTTTAATGTATTGTGTGAGGTTATTTTTGTTCATAAACAATTGTTGATAAGTGTCTATCACAAATATACATATATACAGTATATATATATATATATGTGTGCAGATTTCTGCAGATTTTTATTTTGGATCATCGCTAAAAACAATTACTAAATCTGCAGATTATCTTTGGGCCTGCTTCTCAGTGTGAACATATTCAAAATATCAAGTGTACAGAAGTGGCCTATCGGATTTGAGACACAGCATTAGTTATTTTGGGTCCGTGTATATTTTGATAGTTTGATGTTTCGTTTTCAAAATAAAACGGATTTACGGAAATACGGCCGTTTTTCCGTTTTTCGTTTTGAGACACAAAACCAAATTGACAAAACGGCCCAATTTTGATTTCTGCAAATTATTATTTTTTTCTTTCTTTTTTTTTTTTTTACCGGTGACAACGACCCACGGGAAGCGGAAGTTAAGTGTAAGAACTTCAAAATAAAACTTTAGCGTGCTAACTGCTAACTTCTTATATTACAGGCTACCGCTCTCTTTCTAAACCATATGGTTCATATTTATTTTACTACTGTGAAAGTATAAGAGCTGGTTGTTTGGAAGAATGCGATAGGCATATAATTGTCATTTAAGCTTGAGTGCGTGAATGCATTTTGTGGAAAAACCTTACGTTCCCTGAGCATCTATAACGTTAAGTCACAGAGGTCCCGGTCAATAGGCTAGTGGCCTGTTAAATTGAGGTCACATTACAGTTTACATTACTTATAATGGCTGAGTAGTGTAGCAGTTAAAATACAGAAGTCATCACGGCCAGTTGGCCTCAAGGATTTTGACTCGGGAAAGGAGTCTCTGTCGCCGTTGTTATAGCAACCGATGACGCCCGGTGCAAAGCCGGGAGAAATGACTAGCAGTCGGATAAAATGATCGCCAAAGGACTAATAAAACACAATTTGTATTCCTTGCAGCTCCCCATTGAATCGACCTCCACACACCTCTCGGTTGAAATGCAATGATTGATGAGACACAGAGCCTGCTGTTTTGAACCTCAAAGCATGTCTACTATTTGTGTAAACACTGCGCCACCCTGTGGCTAAACACCAAGTACACTAAAGCCATAACAAGTTCTCATTTTCTAATGATTAGCCTGTAAGTAATGCCTCCAATAATGCCTGCTGCTGATAATAATCGCAATACTAACAGGCCACTAGCCTATTGACCGGGACCTCTGTGACTTAACGTTATAGATGCTCAGGGAACGTAAGGTTTTTCCACAAAATGCATTCACGCACTCAAGCTTAAATGACAATTATATGCCTATCGCATTCTTCCAAACAACCAGCTCTTATACTTTCACAGTAGTAAAATAAATATGAACCATATGGTTTAGAAAGAGAGCGGTAGCCTGTAATATAAGAAGTTAGCAGTTAGCACGCTAAAGTTTTATTTTGAAGTTCTTACACTTAACTTCCGCTTCCCGTGGGTCGTTGTCACCGGTAAAAAAAAAAAAAAAAAGAAAAAAATAATAATTTGCAGAAATCAAAATTGGGCCGTTTTGTCAATTTGGTTTTTCCGTTTTTTCGTTTTGAGACACAAAACCAAATAACGGAACATCAAACTATCAAAATATACACGGACCATTTTTGTCTTGTAGCTGTTGTTAAAAGTGTTGTTACTTTGCTTAATGGTCAGCATTACATGCAAAATATGTGAGCTGTGAATCAGCTAAAAACTACATTGGCCTGTAAATAACAACTCTTAACAAAGCATTTTCTCTTGGCTCAACCTCCTCTGACACACTGTTTTTTGTTTTTTGGCTGAATCTTGATCTTGATTATGAAGCTGCTGCAGCCCAAACTTAAGTGCTCACTTATTTCTTCCTGGCTGTTTCCTCTCCTCCTCAGCCCATCAAATGGCAGGTGACCGCCCCCTGACACAACACATCCCAGCCAGCTTTTCATTCCTGGCAGTCCACTCAGAGTGGCAAACCCTTTTCCCGCTGCGGCGGTAATCGCTCAAATCGCTGCTCCTCCACTCTGACCTGAACGGCCCTCAGACGAGTCCACTTTTCCTCTTCAGTCTCTTCAACCAGATGTCCCACTGGGCACTGAGTTTCAGCCATCTTTCTACCCTTTTTGAGCCTGTGCTGATTATCTGTTGATGGAAAGACACAATTACCTGGCTAAAATTGCTCTTGACAGCCGTTATAGATTTGTCCTTCCTGCATCTTATCCACTCATCTTGGTTTTCATGCGTTATTTCTAGCCTCAAAAAGTGCCAAATCAAATTTGTTCCACTCCTCTCCAGAATTCAGCAAAAGCTTCAAACCCAGTTAAGACAACATTGATCCTCTCTGGTCCCAAGGGGGTGTTTAAATGTGTTTTTCTCGTGGCGAAACACTTCATCCTCAATTAGATGATTTCTTAATTAGATTTGTGGCACAGATTATTTGCCGTCAGTGGTGACGGGGCTGTAAAAGGAGCTGATGGCAGGATCGATGCCGTTGGGAGGCGACCTTTGCTGCAGGTGGTAGAAATGTACATTTGCATATTTTTACATCAGGAATGTGGTTGTGGATTTAGTTTGCTCTCTCTCCCCCACCCACACGCTCTTAAGAGCTTTGTGTGTTTTGATAGTTCAAAGAGGCAAAAACTGATATTAATTCTGCCAGCGGAGGAGCGAAGCGCTTGCTCTCTCCATTTCACTGTCATTTTTTTGCCATTTGCCAATGTATTTCCTTGACTATCCCATCGCCAGTTTAATTTATTTACCCACATATTGATTCAGATAGTTCCCAGCGATGCATGGCCCTGTGCAAATTATTGGACTATACTGGAGTATTGACTGTAGAAACCTTTATTGTGCCATCATCTCACACAGGCCTGCGAGACAATTTTCTGCAAGCAGTGCATTTTTTATGCTCACAATCATAAAGGCAGACAAGCAAAATTATGCACACACACACGGAGGCAAACACCTGCACTTGCTCGGTGTGAGACGGGCCGCTTTTCTTCCCAGCCCCGCTCCAGCTTGTCTAATCCATCAGTTGTGGAGAAAGCGCTAGGCCAGCCGTTTTCACTAAATCCCCGACCGTCAAAGTCATCAGCCCGCCTGCCTGTCCCCACCTCAGGCCCCTGAGAAGATTTTAACTCTGCACACGCATTGTTTTGGCTGGTCCCTAATCTTAAAGGGCCTTTTTGACCAAATCCCCCCAAAAGACTCACTTACTCTCAGCGTTGGCTAACTGTACAGATAGCACAAAGGGTGAGTTTTAGTTTTATCTGCTGAGGCTTTTGATTCAGCTTAGATTTCTGCTGCCATCCAGGCTTTCCTGTTAAAGGTTGCAGTTAGCTGGAGCCTCCCAGCACACACTGGGCAGGAGGGCAGGTCGCCATCCACATATATATTTTTTTAAATTCCCCTACCTTGTCTTTGGTCTGTAGGGGAAACCACACAGACATGAGGAGAACATGCTCACACCAGAGCATTAACAGTAGATTGGAACCCATGATTATAGTGCTAAAAGCATAATTAAAGTATCCACAGGAACTACTTTGTACCAAAATCAAACAAAAAATGGTCTCAGTGAAGACTGTCTAATGAAAATGTAAAATGAATGTAAACTTTGGACCAAAAACAAAATTATGTTCACCTACAGTGATGCTGATTGGAGGCAGACATTCCAAAGTAGAAACTCTATTTGCACATAGAACCAAAACTATCAAATTTCTTCATAATTATAAAAAGATGATGATTACTAAACATTTAGATTCAAGACACTTCAAACACAGCCTTCAGGATGTTGCAATTACGACTATTAACGCAAATACAGCCAATCCCAGTGAATTCTGTGGGACCTTGCAATTTTTTATTATATATAAACATATAAATTCACAGGTACAGGCAAAAATGACCTACATGCAGGTGAGCAGCAGGTGAGAAAAAAAAAATTCAGAATAAAACAACTGAAAAAGAATCACTATTATCAAGCTGCAGTTCTTTTTATTTTGAACGTCATTGACACAAGTGGAACCTTTGACCCTGTCACATTCGTCATGAGCGTGGAGGACTCCAATGACCAACTTTGCAGCCCGAGGTTGAGGTGGCAGCTTACATTGAGACCAAGGCACCCAAGGAGGATCCTTTTGAGGTTTTATGATGGTGGAAGGAGCATGCTGAAACGTTTCCTGACCTGGCAGTGATTCTGTGGAATGTTTTCGCCATTCTGGCATCAAGTGCAGCCAGTGAAAGAGAGCTTTCCTCTGCTGGATATGTAAGGTATGTAATTCAAGAAGTAGTTCAAGTATGTAATTCAAGAACGGAGAACTCAGCTTGATGTCAGTGTGTGTGTTTAATCACAGGTGTGGGTCAGGTCGCAGGACTTTTATTAACAGCTGTGGGCAGGTGCAGCTTTGACTTAGACATAATGACGGGTAATAGGTCGGCTCTGGTACTGAGCTTTACGAGTATGGGCGGGTGCAGGTTTTCACACATGGACCTATGCAGGACTCTACTGTGTATCATGAGACTACTGCTGTGGGACCAGAGCTCTGCCTGCAACAGAGTCACTCACGCACAAAGTGACATGGCTAATGTAACCCAACAGCTATTATCACGTTTGCAACAGAGTCCAGCTGTTTTGGTATTGGTGTCAGATTAATGGCTTGGTGTTGGATGTTAACCATTGCCCAACTCCTGCCCAAGAATCAAAATATGACGAGTAGGGATGACATCACAATGTGCTATGTTAGCTCATGCTTGGCAGAGAGAGCAGGAGGAAATCCCTCAGAGCTGAGTCAAATGGCAGCAATGACAGCTGATCATTGGTGATGTTGCCCAACCACCATCACAAAAAAGATTCTTATTCTGTAAAAAACACTGAATGCTCATAACAATGCGCTGTGATCTGTCACAGCTTCGCAACAATTTCATTGCAGAAACACGCCTATAAACATCATAACATGCATTGGGATTTTCTAGAAAAGCTGCCATGACTGAAGGGATTTGAAGCCCCAAATATCTCCAAAACAGCCTAGAAATCCTGGAGGAACTGGTAAAAACTGGTCAAGAATAAGACCAAATCAATATCCATGGGGAAAGTGAGACAAAATGTTTAGTTTCTCACTAACAATATCAGCACAAGGTCCATTTACTAACATTTTTCTGTGTCTAACAGTATATCACAGTGTGTAAAAATGTAACCATAACTGCTGTATGTCTTAAAGGTCCAGTGTGTAGGATTTAGGGAGATTTAGTGGCAGGAGTGTAATATAATATTTATAACTTAGTAAGTTTTCATTGGTGCATAATCACCTAAAACTAAGAGGCATTGTGTTTTTGTTACCTTTGAATGTGTCGTTAAAATATCCTCATATAGAGTTGTCCTCCTCTATGGAGTCCATCATGTTTCTACAGTAGCCCAGAAAGAACAAAGCAAACACTGGCTCTAGATAGGGCCGTTCATGTTTTCATGTTTGGCCACTGTAGTTCTCCTACACGCTCGGCACATGCTTGATGAAGTTTTATTTGGTTAAAATCTGCAACCTCATTGCTAGATGCCACCAAATCCTGCATACATCCATACTCACTAGACATCTGATCTGTTTGTATTTACCTTGACCATTTGGTTACTAGGGCACACAGTTAAGGTTAAATTGAGGACTTTTGTTTGTACCCTTTTCTCTCACTCTCTTCCCATGTTTCCTGTGTATCTCTACACCCGTGTTAATTTTGTTGAACACCATACCTCATTTTCACTGATATGGTGAAACATGACAAAAATATTAGTGGTGGACTATCAGATGCTGCATTAGCGACAGGCTGGCAAACTTCAGTAAATATGTAGTCTGCGCCAGGATGTTTCACTAGCCAGCAAAAACAAACACACTGGAGCAGTGTCAGCCAGTGATGTGAGTTGTGAGCCGTAATTCATCAGTAAATAATCAGCCGTGTTTGTCCGACTGTGGATGGTGGAGCTGTTGAATGGAGTTGTGGAGCTTGTTGGTTACAGCGGTGGCTGTTTGCAGTTAGCTCTGCTTGTTAACTGCTGAATGGCAGCGGAGCAAGCAGCCATCGGCCACCAGATGTCACAGCTGATCTCTGCAGGACTGCACTCAGATCACGATTGTCTATAGAAGGTTTATGGGTTGATGCTGTTTGACAGGCAGGAGGCTCAGTTATCTGTGAGTGTAGCTGTGCTGTAAATGAACAGTCAAAACTCAGATCAGTTTTCTGAATGAAAGTTGTTTTCTGAGTGAATGTTTAGTTTAAATCACAACTCTGTGAAGGACACAAGTTCAGACCTCCAGACTAACATGCTGCAGGTAAGGAAAGAATTCAGGCTTTAATTAAATTATTTTTCTGCTTCTTAACAGTGAGGTGGATAAGTCAGAGTTTACAATTAACCTAGGAACAAATCCTAGATGTCTCAGATTAGTCATTTGTTGGGTCAAGTAAAATCAAGTTTTTGAGAGCATAAACAGAGCGATGTTGAGCTTTTCAAATGATGATTAGTAAATGTGTGCTCATAAGTCTTCCTTTAAACCTGTCAAGCACTGCTGGAAAAATGACAGTCTGTACATGTGTAGAAATTATAAGAAGTTTCAGAAAAAAGAAATGTCTAAATGAAATGTTTATACAACCTGCCACCTTGATTCTGATTTCTGATACATGAATTAGTCTCACTGGATTAGTTTAAAGATAAAAAACATAATGATGAATTTTCATTGACAAATCAATCTTAAGATGTATACTAAATCTATAATAGCTGTCAAAATGAGCAGTGCTTCACACAAACAAAGGCAAAAACAGGTCTGGAAACAAAATACCATACCTTAAAATACATTTAAAAAAAGAAACCAAAAATAGAGACAAAACCTTGTGGGGACCTGATTTTGTCACCAGAAGGGGGACGAGTCCCCACAATGACACCAAGGATACACACATCTACACACAGTCATACATTTTGACACAGACATACTGTTAAATACAGACACCTGCACCTGAACAGTCAGTTTAGCCTGTCAGCTCTGATCTGATCAGGCCTGAAAAGGCTGCTTTGACATTTACACCCCATCTGACCACATTGTTACCAACTGTCAGTCTCTGTGTGTGTCAGAGAAAATACAAGTGGACTATTTCTGTGCATTTATATCTTTATATGGAAGCTTTTATCCAAAAATTCTTCCTGTCACATGTGCTTATATATTTTTTTTTTATCATTAGCGGGTCCCAACACAATCAACCCTATGATCATGTTCAAACCACAGTCTGGAAATAACTTCCCGACCCACCTGAATCAAAATATCAAAACATGATACAAGACACAGACAGAATAAATTTTAGACTCCATTGGTGCTTTTGAGCTTCATACCCCCCAGGATAAAATGTGATGTGGTATTTGTGTGTATGCCTGTATTCATGTGGACATTGTCAATGGAAGATGTACAATATTCTGTCGAGATGTCCAGTTCATATATGTATAAAATACATTTAAAAAGCTCTGCACAGTTAAGGTCATTGTAAATTATCATAAGGTAAAAGTGAGGTGTCTCTGATCTGGTTCTCTGCATTCTAACAGGACGAATATTTGTATGAGCAGTTCTTTCCACTGGAATGCAGGAAATGTGCATTTACGAGCTTCCTCCCTTAAAAGACACATCAGAACACAAATACTATTTTGAGACTGCCAGACAAGGCTGTAATTATCCTTTGATCTGATGGCACAGCAGGAGAGAACACAGATACAGCTAATAGCCTGCATGCATGCTTTGAAAGATAAGAAGAAAGAGAGAAAATCACCTTTAAAAGGTTCAGAAATATGACCTAAAGTTTGTGACGGCCTCTGTGCTTGGTGGGTTTTGGTGTTGCTTTGATTTCTGTCTGTGGGCCTGATGACCTGTTATCAGTGACTTGGTTCATGGGTTCATACACATTTTTACCCATACATTTCCATAACTGTCTCATCATTTTCAATGCATTTGAGGCAAGTTTTCATCACCACACATCTGTGTATAGCACAGTCAGTTTAAAATAAGGAGGCACCCATACTGTATGAGCGCTAGCGTTTACTGCACACGAATCTGAGAGCTATCTGGCTGTCGGGGAAACCATGACCTGAAAAAGCTGGCTTGTGTCTATAACTAGTGGGAATAACATGAGTGAGAATTAGCTGCCTTTAGTGCCCACAGTACCTCTGCAGTTAGGGCTGTGTTTATGGACACAGTACATGAAATGGTCCCTTGTTTGATGTTGGATGAGAGAGAACAGCAGCTGGCACCAGGTGTCAGGTTGGTCACTGGGGTAAAAAATGCTGGTAATATGAATACAAAAGCTTTATTGTCCATAATATGGAAATTTCCTTTGGTTTTACCATAACACATGCCATAAGACATACATAAAAAAATATGTAATCACCATAGCAAGTTTCATCTGCTTTGGTGCAAATAAAAGTGACAACAGGTGCAATGGAGAGGCAAAAGCAAGACAACGCCCAAGAAGGAATTGGTTTTGCATGTGGAGGCCACAGACAGTTGCTCTCTCCTTATCCTTCCTGACTGATTCTTCTCTAGTTTTGTGTTCTGCTAGTGTCCTTGTCACTACTGGTAGCATGAGGCAGCTTGATTTGCATTCAGCAGAGAACACCAGAATTAGCAGGTCCGTCAGTGGCGCCTCATTCTCTTCACAGATGAGAGCAGGTTCTCACTGAGCATATGAGACAGGCATGAAAGAGTCTGGAGACGCCGTGGTGAACATTATGCAGCCTGTGGCATCATCCAGCATGACTGGTTTGGAGATAGGTCACTGATGGTCTGGGGAGGCATATCCTTGGAGGGTCACACAGACCTCCATGCCATAGCCAACAGTACCCTGAGTGTTGTGTTGTTCTGGACTCTCTGCAGTTTGATTCCCCTCTTTATGTTCAGATTAAGAAATTGATTTGCACAGCACCAGCAGCCTTGTGCTTAATATCAGCTCCTTTAACATGGCCAACTAGCACTGCCTCTCCCATGCTTGAAATCTCACATTGGCTGGCCCTCTTGTTCTCCTGACTGGAATCCAGTTGAGCATCTATGGGATGTTATGTATTGTGTGCATCCAACGCCACCACTTACCACCACAGACTGTCCAGGAGCTCACTGATGCCCAATTTTTTTACTTGGATTTTCAGTGTGATTTTGAATCCAGCCCTCAGTGAGTTGATGATTTTGGTTTCCACTGACTGTTGGTACATCATTTTGTTGTCAACAAATTAAAGAAACTAAAGATTTTCAACTTGCATAATTCGTTCATCAAAATCTGATGTGTGATTTAAGTGTTCCATTAATATTTCTGAGTAGTATACATACAACAACATATAGGCTACATAAAAGCAGAAATACAAAATGCTTTAAGATGTCACAATTCACAATACACAATTCTTAATAAACACAAGTCACCATAGAAGTCAGTAATATACACAGTACACAAGCATCCATGAAATGAATGAATCTACTATGCAAAAAGCAGCAGCAAAGAATCAGGAGCATCACCCTGTATTACAGTCCTACGTGGGGACCCTAGTTTCATTTATTATCTTAACAGCTCGTGGGACAAAGGATTTCTTGTAGATATTTCTATGAGCCATTGGTTGTCTATAAGGCCTCCCTGAGGGTAAAAGTTCAGAGTCACTGTGCAGTTGGTGAGAAGGGTCATTAATAATTCTGTAAGCTTTACCCCATAAGAGTTCTTCATACATGCCACTGAGCTGCCTTTGTTGCTTCCCTGTGATTTTGGAGGCCATGTTCTGGACTCTCTGCAGTTTGATTCCCCTCTTTATGTTCAGATTAAGAAATTGATTTGCACAGCACCAGCAGCCTTGTGCTTAATATCAGCTCCTTTAACATGGCCAACTAGCACTGCCTCTCCCATGCTTGAAATCTCAAACCTTTTATAACACAGTCCATATTTTGCACGTACTCCATCCTGGTCTTTGTCAAACCATGCTTATACTTGTCCAAGTGAAGCCAGACATTGATAAATCTGCATTCTTATGCCTCACCCTTGGCCACTTGGCCATTTTGGGTCACCACTGACCCAAAATAACCACATAAGACACCTTAAAACAGGGGTCGCGTTAACCGGATATTCTCGGTCACTGACCGTTTTTTTACAACAATGACTGGAAAATCTGAAGGCCGTCGGTCATTTTGACCGGTTGCAATTACCACCCCTGCCCACTTGGTGGCGGAGTGCACAGTCAGTGGTTTAAGTGGCTGCCGTTTTCACACTGCAGAGAAAAAGTCATTCATCTGCTTCATGTAGTGTTGTTAACATAACGGCCTGGACACACCAGATGCAGTAGTGCCGCAGAAGTCCTGCGAGTATACTCGCAGGTGCTTGACTGTCCACACAGGCAGCGCATTTCTCCTGCGCTCTCCGCGTCGGTTAAACATCGATTCCACTCGTCTATTCCCATCAGTACTCAGTTTTTCCACTTCAACAGGTCATTTTAAACATGGGTAAGTCCATATTTTACAACTTTTCTACATTTGTCTTGACCATACGAACCCTGCAAGTGTAAACAAGCTGCAGGACACCTTATGAATCAGTCACTTAAACCACTTGCCAAGGTGGTCTGGGATGCATTTAAGTACATGCCACATTTGACCAAATGCAAATGTGTCCTGACAAGCACGTTACAGGAAACAACGTTATGACTGCAGGGCATGGTGGTTATTTCAGAGACAGCATGCTGATGCTCTGTAACTTGTCCATTTTAAGAGGAGCAGGATGAAGTGTTGTCCATCGTTTTGCCTTATGGAATGAGTTTAATTTTGCCTTTAAGTAGTGACGTAGGCAGTAACGAAATCTGAATATATGCGATCAGCTGGACACCTTGGAGATGCATGATAGACACAAGTGTCAACGGCGATGTGTCCTGGCTATCCTCACTTACATAATATTACGAAACATTACATCAGTTAACTTAACTTAAAATAACTCAATGCTAACTTTTTGTTTCACGTGGGACATGAACAGCAGTCTCTGTCTTTGTTACCCAACCATCCCCTCCTAAGTGGACTTTGTTGCTCTTTATACGACATCACCTGACTTTCTCCTTTGTCCCAGTTATAATTACACAGTGACTACAGATTGTTGCCTAACAATAACATTTAAATTTGGGTCATAATAACCTGCTTGTACAATCGACCTATGGTGTCATTTTTCGGGAAGGACAGTCTCCCTTAAAAGGATATGTACCATTCATAGTCTTAAGGTGTGTCTCTGTTGCCTTGGGGAGTACAGCTAAAGATAAACAGATTGTAAGTGTTTCATTTAATGTGGCTGATTCAGTCAGGATGATATTGGTGATTATTTCTCGTGTTTCTACATATAAGCAGCGACTGCATTTGACCCTGTTTGAGGCTCCATTTCTACCTGTTCTGATGCCATCGATCTGTTTACGCCTCTCGGTCTTAATGAATGCACCGGGGAGGCTGGAGAGGCGGCATGACGGATTAAAGGAGGTCATACTCAACTCAAAACAAATGTGTCTAATCCTGGAAATATGCATCATGCTGCTTTCTGTGGACGCTGTGGCCTGACGAGATGCTTTCTCACAATGCACCAATTTCTGCCTGCCCAAATCCACCTTCATCCTGACACATACCGGATAGAGACATGCTTCGGACGGGACTTTCAAGGTTATTCAACCGTACATACTGCCACGGTGCCCTTGAGAAAGATCCTTAATCGTTGGAGAAGGAAATAAGTTCAGTCTATGTTTCCGTAACTCCTCCTGAGTCCGAAAACAGTGCTTGATTCCCCTTGAAAATGAATATATAATGACAAAACTACATCCTGTACTTGCAGAGGAGTGTGCACCAGCTCTTTCGTCCTCCAATTTGTCACTGGAGTTTGGTCAGGGAGGCCATGACACAACACAGCCACTCTGTTCTTGCTGCTTTTGGTTGGAGGGGTATGGAGAGGTGAAGACAAATGCTTCACTTCACTTTCTCAGCAGGAGAAAGTCAGACTCAGTCAACTTGAGAGTTTACCTGTAGGATTGTACTTACAGTGTGAGAGAGATACTGTAGAAGACATACTGCACAGTCAGTGTTTGGGCAAACTCTGCAGAGAAGGTTAAATATGTAAGTTAAATATGTAACCACTTAAGCTGGATTTATTGTTCTAATAAGATATAAAATGAGTCCAGGCAGAAAACAGTGTGTTTAAAACAGTGTGTTTAGCTCACAGATGCTTGTAAGGGAGCAAATACTTTTTGTGCTATTTGTATGTTTTTTTACTCTCCACTCCACAAAAAAACAAAACACATAAATCAATAGGCAGAAAACTTGTCTCTAGTTAGAGAGAATAATTTGGGCTACTTTTAGTAAGACTGAGCAGGTTCAAGGCTCTGATTGTTCTGTGGTGTACAGCATGCATAAAGGTATATATAAGAATCAGTCACACCTGGGGCTTCATTTATAAAACTGCAGAGAATCCACAGTAAATGTTTGCATACGTACAAATGAGGAAATGTGCGTATGCCTGCTAGTATGCTATTTCCTTTTATAAATCCAAAATCAACTTGGAATTGACTGCACGTGAACCAGCCTCACATCCCGCCCTCTACACACCCACATTCAATGCAGAGAATTGCAACCTGACGTGTTTGGTAATTTGCACAATCCATATGTGCAGGTGGTGAAGATGTGTCGGGGGATGCGGAGTGTGTGTGGCAGCTTTTGCGGTGTCTCCAGTGCGCTCTGTGCACCTGACAACACATTCGTGTTCCCTGCAGCTATTGTACACACAAAAACTATCTGAAAACTAAAATGGTACTTGGTGATATTTGCACAGTTTTAGAAGAGATTATTGAAAACTGTGGATACAGTATACTTCAGTTATTTAATGCTGTTTGATGTTATCTTGGATTTCTGCAACCAGCAATGTTCATTTCATCACTTAGCTGCTTAACATGATTGAGGTGAAAATGACTCAGTATGATAAAGTTAAACTTTCATGAGTGTCAGCAGCATAGAGTCCGGCCCCGACCCTTTCCTCTGCGCTCCGGTAGTGAGTAATGTGATGGAGAGATAGCACTAATGAAATATTGAGTGGGATATGATTTAAGATTTGAGTTGACTTCTATCTTTCGGGTGCTTTCGTAAAAGATATGGCTTACTGGCACAAACACAGATAACACTGTTGTATTTGAATGTTTCTGTAGTGAATCTTTAAGAAACATGTAATACATTTGAATGTGTGAGAGATCATTTTACATATAATGATTCCTCTCACATCTAATTTCCACAATCTGTTCTTCAGTTCACCACCTCACCATCTGTGTCGCCAACTTACCCTATCTCCAAAAAGTGCATAGGCACGGGTCAGAGTTTCCCTAAATTTACGCACATTTTTTTTCTTTATTTTCTCATTACAAATACAAATGTGTGCTTAGAATGTGACATATGCACATTTCAGTGGTTATAAATGAGGCCCCAGGCCCTGAGAAAGTGTGCCAGTTTTGAAGCCAATTCTTGCAGTGGCCAAACAGTGGAATTACAACTACACAAGCCCATCATGTGATGCCATTGGGCCCAAACAGAGTTTTCCCCATAGACTTACATTGTGACAGAGATATCTGTAAATCAGTGGATACATTGTTTTTGGGCATCACATCCTCTTGAAATGACTTGTTCCACTATCAGGATTTGATTCATGTGGTCTGATAATATTTAGAAAGTCGAGAAGAGCTGCAAAATAAAATGATTTTATTCCCATTTAAGTTAGCGGAGTGCTAAACAGAAGCCTTTACTGTACTTGCTCTATGGGCCAAATGATGTGGAGACAGCGCCCATCATTGGGTACATTTTCCCTTAACAGAACAGTGTCTTTTTTTTCTATTTCTACATACATTAAATAGCCCACACAACACAAGAAATGCAGATAAATATGACAGGCCGTCTACATTGATTGTAATTGCTGGTTTGCCTGTTTTCTTAAGTTGCAAAAAATAGCAAACGCAACAACCCTGTCTGAATGTTGATGGAACTTTTCACCATGTTAAACATGTCTGAACAGCTTTTCTCTCTCAAAACATCCAACTTAGAAAAACAAGATCATTTCTGAGTCAAAATTGTCTTGTGTTTTCCACAAATTAAATTTATATGTGCATAAAACACATTAATAACTACAGCTAGTTAAGATATTAGGAGCATAAATTAAAGGTATAGATATTTTTTACAAGATATTAAAAATATAAACTGGATTTTTTACAAGATATTAAAAATATAAACTGGAGGCAGTAAAGTGTATCAGATTTAGTGACAATCAATGGAAACTACAGACTAGTTTTAAAGATAGTTTTACAAAAGATCAGATCTTTTAAGGTATATTATCACATTGTTACATATGAAGATTTACAGCCTATCAGACAGTGTTCAGCAGATTAAGTAGCCCGCAGGTAAAACCAGACAAAGGCAGCTGCTCTTCACTCACATGGCTGGATCTCCGTGAAGTGTGTCCGTGAGTGATGTACGCTGGCAGCTCCCGTGATGCATCGACCACAGGCCGTGCTTTCTCACAAGTTATCCTGGACTGATTATGACAGCCCCTCGCTTTCCATCCATCCCTCGCTCTCCGGCGATGTAGCCCGAGGCGTGCCCTGCCTCGCTGCTCGCCCTTCAAAGCCCCACCTGAGGACGTGGATGTCAGCGGTTGTCACGACTGACCTCTGATGCTCTGTGACAAGGGGAAATGGCCTCCAAACTTCTTGCCCTCAAGGCCTCTTTGAAATCTCCTCCGGTTGTCTGCAAAATCTTTGCTTTCCAGCATTCAGATCTGCAGTCACAACTCTGTTAATAATGTAATTAAGTGTCTACCTAATTAAACAAGATGAGATGCATTAACATATAAAGTAAAATGAGCCTTCAGTTATGCTGCAGATGTGTGAAACAGATGCTCCCCGACGAGACTCAAATATTGATTTTTCAAAATGCCAAACACATGACTCGTGTGCACATTGCCACAGAGCTGTTTTCTAAACACTAATTGGACAGACAACAGTAGAGAAATGTCAACCGTATGAACTGATTATTATGTGCATGTTGAATATGTACAGCTTTACGAGACTGTCACTCCCCACTTGGACGCAGGGGGAGTGGGGAGTGGCAATAACAACTAAACTGTCAAAACTGATTCAAGGACTTTCTGGCATTTGCGTCTAGTAGAGAAGTAGAGAAAAGCGCTTCAGTTAAAGTTTTTTTGCCAAAATTTAACCCTTTGAAAATGGACTTCCCTTGGATAGCCACGGGAGATCATTGTTGCATGATCCCGTTTAAATCAATACAAATAAGAACCATAATAGCCACAACATTCAGTCTTTTTGCAGCAGAAAACTAAGACCTCTGTCTTCCTCATCATGTCATTACCTCATGTACCTAATGTGCAGTGCTAATGTAGTATTTCTCTGTGATTACACTGGTATTTCCCTGTAATGGACGTGGGAGATTTTTCTTTTTCTTTTCTCGTTCTTTTCTCTCTGTTAAATGATTTTAAAATTTTGTACAAAGTGAATACCAATCAGTTAAAAGTTACAGTCATTTTAATTTATGACAACTAAAATGTGAGAAGACGGGCAGTTGAAAAACCTGAAAATAAAAGCTGAAAAAATGGGCTGAAAAGGAAATTCTGGTTTACCGGTTTAAAAAAATCAAAGGTACAAGACTCTGTTCATTGACAGCTTAAAAGAGAACTCCTGACCAATGCAACACTGCAGTAACCAAACTTCACTTTGTGTTTGAATGTCCATGCTGCTAATGGTGAGCTGAAGCTTTAAAAATTACGCTTTGTTGAACTCCGTTGAAACATTTAGCGGTTTAAATCAGTTCAGTGTACTGAGGAATATATGAGGAATTCTGATTTCACAGCTCTGGTGGAGTCTTTTCAACACCAAAGGCAACTGAAGGTCATCAGTGCTACAGCATTAAAGATGTTAGAAAAACCAAACTGAGAGAAAGAAATATTTTTCAGATGGCAAATTGAATATTTCCTGTGTTTTGATGAACACTGAGCTTAAAATTTATTACAAATTCATTCTATCATCCATTTAAGAAACCGGCTGTTTGATCCTCTTTGCTTTGTCGTGACATAGTGGACAAACTCAAAGTGCATTGCACGTGTGTGCGTGCAGTCCCGCTCCCTCCTCAAAATGTACTTTTATGCAGCCTGTGTCTGCACAGCTGGGCTTACATGTGTGCGTGACTGGATGCACACAAGCTGCATGTCTTCTTGTCTATCTTCAGCCACGTTAGGTGGCTTTAGCCTCCAGGGACGGACAAGCATGTGCCATGTAAAGCTGAGAGTCTGCAGGCTTTAATTTAAGCTAAACAGTCCACCTGCTGATTTTACCGATTAGCACACCTTCAAGTAGAAATCACCTTCAGTGAAGTCACCTGCTGAGGTGAAAACCTGCAGACTGGTGGCTCAGTGCCTACAGGGGACATGATTGCCCTTCCCAGGTGATTTAATTGGTCCAAAGCAGATTATTATGATAATGCATGGACTTACATGTGGGTCAGGGTCTTTATAGGAGTAGGAAGCAGCCTGGTCTCACAGAAATACATGAGATGACCATGACCTCTGAGTTATCAAAAGATGATTAATAAATTAGAAAGGACAAAAACATACAACCCTGATTCTGAAAAAAAGTTCTGACACTGTAAAATGTAAATATAAAGAGAATGCAATGATGTGCAAATCCTTCTCAACCTTTATTACAAGACAAGATATTTTTGTGAATATCGAAATTTAAATATTGTAAATATTGAATTTAATGCGAAGATGAGGGGCCTGCAAAGGTGCAGACCACTCTTCAAGACCAGCATACAACAAAAACACTGCGCTTTTAGCAGCTTTATAGCAGACCCGTTGCTGCGTTTCCACTTGGGATAGTGCAACAAAAAGTCTTTCAGTCGTGAAAGTGCCACAAAAAGTGGTTGTTTTGTTTTACAGAGACATTTCTTTATTTCCAGCTGGGATATTGCCATGAAAAGCAGTTGCTTTTACCAAGACATTGCTGCTTCCAGCCACGAAAGTGCCACAAAATGCAGTTGTTTTTTACTGAGACAACACTGCTTTTCGAACAAGGATAGTGCCAAGAAAAAGTGTCGATTTTTACTGAGACATTGCTGCATTTCTGATGGGACTGTACGACCAAGACAGGGTATTGTAACCATTACCATTGCTGAAGATGGTTGTTTTTTATTAAGACATTGCTGTGTTTCCAGCCAGAATAGTGCCATGAAAGGCACTTGTTTTTACAGAGACATTGCTGAAACGTTAAGAAATGTAGAGAAAAGTTTATCTGCTACATTATAACGCTGAAATGTAATGGATCCCTGGTTTGTAGAAATGTATAATCTGGTCAAAAGAACAAATTAATGGACTGCAATGTAATTTATGTCATATTTGGTGTTCTAAGATATGATCATTAAATGAACTGTGACACGTGTCATATGCAGGCAAAACCATAGAATTAATGCCAGTGTACATACATGCTTTGTTGACTTTCTGTTCACAAAAAAGCTATTTACAGTGTTTTATTCAGGCCCTAAGGATTACCTTTATTTAATGAGGTCTTGGTTGAAAAATTCCAAATGGTTTAAGGATGAAAAGTAGTTGAGACAGTTTGGAACATATGGAGCTGAGTCACAAAATACACACTTTGTTATTTAATTCAGCAACAGAAACTGCAGAGAACATCTTTTAAAGAAAACAAGCAATTTTTCTAATAAAAAAACTCAATAAAGACTCTGATACAGACAGGCTTATTTAACCCCCACAGATGTAGTCTATCTATCTGAAAGAAGTCACATCCACATACACTCAATCTCTTGTGCTCTGACAACATAAAGAAGGCTTGTAAACAAACAGGCCTGCTGGGATTCACCAGATTGGCAGCTCAATAAGAACACTATCACAGGGACAACAACCAGTGCTGTAGCCATATCCCACCCCAGCTCTGATATGACAAACACTTCACATCTACCTGCTCTCGACTCCTCCATCACATTCCCTTCCAGTCCCCTCGCTGTTTTTCTATTTGTAGAGAGTGGCATTCATCGTAAGGGTCTCGGATACCTAATACGCTGTGTGCCAAGTGCAATTTGTCAGATCCAGTTTGTGTTATCATGCTTCACTTTTCTTTTTCTTTTTCTTTTTTTAGTCGAAGCAGAAAGAAGTGCTGGGGTTTTCCTCCCAGGATGAAGGAGACAAACAGACAAATTGGTCATTGTGAGGAGGATGAGAGAGGAAGTAGCAAGGATTGGAGGACCAGTGGGGGGAGTTTTTTTTTTTAATTTAGCCTCCTTGTTCTAATCCATTGCCTCTGACAACTGTAGTTAACACCTCCTGGATCACTTCACACCTTCACCACCACTTCATTTCAATTCACATATGTGAGCTCCAAGACGAAGGTGTCTGTCACTGCCATTAATAATAAAATGTGCAAAGCAGGCGGAACTAAGACAAATCTCACAGGATCAAAAAACAGACTTGGTATCAGACAGAAAGCTGAACATGTACCTGTGTTCCTCTGTCATGGTGCTGTCATCTTTACCTGCAGTGACTCCTATACATTTCTTGGGTTTCAAGATGCTTCTGCACTTTCTTTCTCTCTCAGCATTGTTTTCTGGAGGTGGGAAAGATGTTGGATGCTTTGATGCTGCCTTTTGATTTTTTTTTTTGGCTCTTTTGTTTTTATGTGGCTCCAGGAAATAAGATGTTACCAAAATGGCACCAGCTGAAAGGGATCCACAAAAAATACCTCATTAAATTGTCAGATTTGCTTCCCACTTGTTAATATAACAATCTCAAGTATCAAAGTAAGTCTGGCAGGTCTTTTTAGGGAATAATGTGTTTTACTTTTAGAATAAAGAAAAGAAGAACATAATTGTTAGCATTAGCTGTCAGGTGTCAAGAACCAACTAATTATACAGATACTCCAAATTTATCTTTTTCAGTGCAAATGATTGCACTTTAAAATCCAGGCTGCAGTGCAGCCATAAATGAGTTTGAAAGGGGGAGTAAATCTTTGCCAGCAGTTATGAAGTGGGAATATGAAGATAAAAAAGTAGCAATAGAAACGTAAAAAAGTAGCAATGTACATGTAAAAAAAACTGTCAATATAGAGGCGACAGAAGTGGCAACAGAAAGGGAAAAAGTGGGAATACAAAGGTAAAAAAGTGGCAACATAAAGGTAAAAAAATGGCAAAGGACAGGTTAAAAAAAAGGCAATGTAAAGGCGAAAGGTGAAAAAGTGGCAATGAAAAGGTAAAACGTGGCAAGAAGGGTGAAAAAAGGGCCAATGGAAAGATAAAAAGGTTGGCAATAAAAAGGAAAAAGCGGCAGTAGACAGTTAAACAAAGGGGCAAAAAGGAGGCAGTGGAAAAGTAAAAAGTGTCAATAAAAAGGTACAACAAGATGCAATAGAAAGGTAATAAGTGACAAGGTAAAGGTACAAAAGGGGCAAAAGGGGGCAACAGAGTTTTAAAAAAGTGGCATTTGGAAGGTGAAAAGGGGGTCAAAAAAGAGGCACTGG
Source organism: Epinephelus fuscoguttatus (assembly GCF_011397635.1). NCBI lineage: Eukaryota > Metazoa > Chordata > Actinopteri > Perciformes > Serranidae > Epinephelus > Epinephelus fuscoguttatus. The sequence continues at coordinate 8,769,321 of NC_064772.1, forward strand.
AAAGGTGAAAAGGGGAAATAAAAAGGCAAAAAATGTGAAAAGGTGGCAATAAAAAGGTAAAAAGTGGCAGTGTAAAGGTGAAAAACAGCAATAGAGAGTTGAAAAAGGAGGCAATAGAAAGGTTAAAAATGGACAGCAATGGACAGGTATAAAAGAAAGGCAATTGAAAGGTAAAAAAACTGGGGAAAAAGGACAAAAAGTGGCAGTTTAAAACATTAAAAGTGGCAATAGAAAGGTAAAAAGGGGGCCAATGGAAAAATAAAAAGTGGCAGTGTAAGGCTAAGAATTGGCAATAGAAAGGTAAAAAGGGGCAATAAAAAGGTAAAAAGTGGCAATAACAAAGTTAAAAAGTGGGGGGAAAGGGGGAGGGGGTAATACAAAGGTAAAAAGTGGAAATAAAAAGGTAAAAAGGGGGCAATGGAAAAATAAAAAGTGGCCATGTAAGGGTAAGAAGTGGCAATAGAAAGGTAAAAAGGGGGCAATGGAAAGCTAAAAAACTGGCAATAAAAAGGCAAAAAGTGGCAGTGTTAAGGTAAAAAGTGGCAATGAAGAGGGAAAAACATGCAATAAAAAAGCAAAAAGTGGCATTGTGAAGGTAAAATGTGGCAGTAGAAAGGGAAAATTGGGGGCAATGGAAAGGTGAAACGTGGCAATATTAAGGTAAAAAGTGGCAATAAAAGAAATTTGTGGCAATGGAAAGGTAAAAAAATGGCAGTGTAAAGGTAAAAAGCAGCAAAAGAAAGGTAAAAGCATTATGACATTGTGGGAGTACAGGTGTATATACTGTGTCTTATTATTATCCTAGTCTCCCTCAGAACTTTGTTTTCAGAGAGCTGTCCAGCTCACACAGGTGTTTGGTGTTTGGCTGATTAGACTTCTAACTAAAGCCAACTTTTCTGTTGCTTGATGAAGCCGCTCCTGCACATCTCACCAGCAGGCTCCCATCCAACTTTCCCACAAGTTTCCAGCCAAATGTAGTGCAAAATTTTAACTGGGTTTCCAGAAAACTGACCACAAAAAAGTGTGCATTTTCCATCCATTACTGTTATGCAAATGTTAGGAGCTGGTTCCCTGAGATAAGCAGCTGGTGGAAGAAAACTTGATGGTTAGTCTCCTGATCGTGCCACACGGATCTGTTTCAGTGGACACATCATGATTTATTTACTAAATCCGTTTCTGCTGCACTTTGTTCCCCTTATTAATCAGTTTCTTTACCACCTCAGCCAAGTGGAAAAACATTTGTGACATTAACATTTTTTCAGTCTTTTGTCTTTTAAATTTAAATGTGAAAATCCAAGTTTTTAGAAGAGTATAAACCACTCGTTCAGACAAAAGGAGTGAAAGTTTTCTTGAAAGGCTTGATTTTTAAGTCTTGTAAATTTCCTAATTTATGGAAAGAAAACCAAGGAGCTCAATTTGGTCTGTATTACATGACTGATACATGAATCTTTATAACTGGCAATATAAAGATAAAAAAGTGGCAATAAAAAGGTGATATCCCACCCAGCAATACAGATTCAAAAAACAGGTAAAAGAAAAGTAAGAATGGTAAAAGAGAGGCAAAAGGGTGGCAAAAGAAAGGTAAAAGTGGCAATGTAAAGATCACCAAAATGGCAATAAAGTGGTAAAAAAGACAGAAGAAAAAATGGCAACAGGAAGGTAAAAAATTGCAATATAAAGTACAAAACTGGCAATATTATACACGATTGATACATGAACTTTATCTAAGACAAACCCTTCAGTAATGGTCACTTAGCACCCAAGATTTAATGGAAAATAATCCAAAAGAAAGAAGAAGACAAAAGAAATGAGCAGATTATTGCTTTAAAATTAATGCTGTTCCCCAGCGTCTGCAGCTGAGTGTGAAGTTACTGTAAACCTCTGTGAGACGCTGATGATGCGACGCTCAGGAGATGCTCTGTTCTCGCAGCAAACACCCTGATGGCAGAGACTCATGTTCTGCTGCAGCTTAAAGAGATAACGCTGAAATAACCCATCGCTGCACTCATGAGCCGGGCTGAGAGGAGGACGAGGAGGGAAAGACAAAGACGGAGGAGAGATGGAAACTGGGGAGGGAAGAAGGGAGGGAAAGACATGATGGAGGGCTTGAAGGGCTGGAGGAGACAGACAGAATAAGAGTTGAACTGCAGGGAGAATGAAAGAGGTAGAGAGACAGACAGAGACAGAGACAGATAAGAAGAGGATCAGGGAGAGAAAGCCCGGCAGCGATTTGGGTCTGTATATATGTTTCGCTCTCTAACTCCACATGTCAAATGGGTTGGACCTGCTCTTCCCTCCCAGGGCCTCGAGTTTGCCTTTCTTTCCGCCCCTCAATTTCCAGCAGAGCGAAGTGTGTTTTTCCACTTCGCATTAGGGGATGATTCACTGGGTCTGCTGCGGTTTACCCTCAGCAGGATTAGAGCTGGAAGGCTTCTTATTATCCTCTACCGTTTGAGCTCCTTCGTCTGTTAGAAAGAGCAGCGGAGCCTAAGACAAATTACCCCCTCAGTGCCTTTTCGGATGGCACTGCTCCGGCCTGGAAATGGCCCTGGGAGAGACTGGCAACAGGGCAGGAGGGGAGGTCGCGATGGGGCATCTGTGTGAGGGGTTGTTAGGATGTAATTTATGCAGCCGAATGGGGCAAAGTGTCGGGAAGGGCACTGAGGAGGAAAGAGGACACGAGCTCTAAATGCTCGTGACAAGAGATTTATGGTAAGGAGTGATGGGAATAAGGTCACAGCGAGCACAGATCCTTCTTGTGGAGTCGACTGAAAGTTTGGTAACTTAGAGAATAACATTCGCAGAATAATAAAACCTTACTGTCTCGCAAAAATAGAAGTTTTTCAATATTTTCAACTTTGCCTTTATATTTTCAGCTTTTTCCTTTGTCTTACCTCCATTATTACGAACCAAAAGCCTTTAAAGTTTTTTGTTTTTCAGAAAAAGAAGACATTTGGTTCTGAATATGAGATTTTCAGGCAGTTTGCACAATCCGGGTCAAGTTTGGACAGAGGAAGAGAGACAATGCAAGAGTCAAACCTTTACTTAAAGAAATTCAACTAAAAATTAACCAAATTTAGCAAAACTAAGCAGGTGGAGGTCAGGGGATAGAGAGGAAAAGGAGCCAACTGAAAATAATCCTGAATTGCAGCCATAGTTATGAGCAGGAAATGCAGGAAAGTGATGTTTCATTCTTTTATTCACCAGTCAGAGTTTAGAAAACATTTGAATGAAAACTTGATTAAATTTGTACCAGCACTGTTGACTGTGCAACATTACCAAAAATATTCTTATTTTGCTGTTTTGCTGAGGAGGCAAGGACGCAAGGATGCATTTAGCTTAGCTTAGCTTAGCTTAGTTTAGCTTAGCTTAACACAGACTTAAGCCTCTGTCTTCCCTGTCATCCTGTCATGACCTAACGTTACATTACCTTACATGTTGTGCAAACGTAGTATTTCACAGTAATTATGCCAGTACCAAATAACTTGTGGAGTGTTGAGAAATATTTTCTTTATGTTTCTATATTTAAAAATCTTTTGCATCAATATGTTTTGTGTTTTTATTTTGTATTATTTTACTCAATTCAAATGCTTTATCAATAATAATGGTTTATCACATAACCTTTTAGTTTAAGTTGTACAGATTTTAGAGATATCAAACATTTGAAGTTATGACACCACAATAAGCAAAAATATCAATGTAAGGGCTGCCAGACCAATTCTATTGCAGAGTTCAAGCTGCCAGAAGAAAATGCTAGCATTGTATGTTTTGCAAACCACAAATATGTTACATATGCACATTTTATACATATGGTTTCTAAAGTGACATAGCATATAAGCTGACCATGTCATCAGGAGGTGGAGGGGGTGGTGGACGATGTGACACCGATGCGAGATGCCTGTGAAGCTGCAGAACACTGTTCGAGACCAATCAAAAAGAAAGAAGCAGAAGCAGCTTTTTAGCCACCAAACATGGGTGTTTGTTACAGTAGCAACCCGTCACTGTTTTTTCAGCGGGGACAGTGACAAGAAAAGCTGCGTTTCCAGGCAGGAGAGTCCCCTCAAAACTGGGTATTTTAAGGCTTAACATAAATAACCAAGTGGTTATTTGTGCCCACACAATGTTTCACGAACAAATCTGTGATTTGCAGAAATGTACAATGCCAACATTTTTTTCTGCTAGTTGGCTTGTTTTAACACATTTATGCTCTTAAATTCTTCCTTCAGCTTGCAAATATTTCAAAGAGTAAAATTTAAAGCTGTATAAATCCATATTTGACCACTGGAGGACAAAAAGACAACACAAACTTGCTAACAAAGTCGCTCCTCACACTTCAGGAAATGGAACCATCCAACACTAGCATTGCCTGGTGAAGTTGGGGTTAGAAACTATTTCTGATGAGAAAACTTTGATCTGATGCACGTTAGAGAAACATAAATATTTGTGGAGACTTTACGGACCTTTGAATGTTAAAATAAAGGAAGACAAATTAGAGAAAAATCCCCAGTGTGTAATTGAAGTGTTCTGCTCAGCATGCAGAGGATATGAAAGTGAAAATGTAAATCCTGGGAATATTATAGGCTCATCTTCTGTGCAATTTCACTGTTGAATGCCACCCAGCAGGTAAGCCAGAGCCACCGATTTCAGACTTATTTCTTTGTTATTTGTTTTGACAATTGAAATGGAAATTCACAGCAGTGGAAAATATTGTATGGGGTAGATTATCACTTTAATTCTCTAATCTTTTCTTTCCTTTTACCTTTCTTGTCCTTCATTGGTATCACCTTGATTGACGTGAGCAATTAAGTAGAGACGCCTGTTTGTAATTGATTGATTCCCATTGGCAAATCTTGCGTTCCCTCAAATGAAAGTTGCGGTGAGAGCAATCAGATGGAACGATTTTTGCGAGGTGCTACTGAGACTCAAGGCTCGGCAGTCAGTGTTTGTGTGTGTGTTAATCTATGCTTAGTATTATCGCTGCAAAACAAAATAAGTCAAGCAAATTAAGCACTTTGAGGAGAAACTGTAATGAAAAGTGATTCAGCTGCAATAACACTTTGGAGCACAATTCAGCGCATGATTGCAAATTTAAATAGCTGCTTTATCTTTTAAAGGACTTACATTTCTGTCACGCTTTGGGGGATTGCATAATGCTCCTCGCCACCAAAAGAAGCAGTTTATTATTACTAAGTGCTCTGAAAGTGCTGCCACCCAGATGTTCAGAAGGCATAATTTCTTTCCTTGCATCAGTGTTTTGATGATTGTCTCATCTCCAAGTGGTTTAATGAGAAGAGAAGCAACATTGTTTTTACCTTTTTATTATACCAAGAATACAAAAAATATCTACATTCACACACCACTTACTGCAGCATGACTGACCACATAGATTTCAAGTAAACTTTACCCAATCAAATTATCAAAATGTACCTTCAATTCCTTCCAGTTTGTAAAATCCTTTTTTTTTTTAAAATCTTTTGGTGTTTCTGTTTTGCTGATTTCTTCTATTTTTTTCATCCAAAACATCTTTTTTGTCCTTTATTTTACATTTGGCACTTGATGCAGATTATCAATGTCTCTGAAGTCCACAGGAATGGAGGATTCAGCCACGTTTGTGTGGTGACAGAAGCAACACATCATCTCAAACAGGACAAATCATCCGACTCTGGTTGGGCACGGTGGTGTATCCCGAAATGAAAGGCGACTCAGTCGTGTGCTCGTCCAGGTTCGGGGATGATGTGCAGGACATTCACATCTTATTTAACATTTGACCGCCTGCTGGGATAAATCCAAACATTGGCTTCCCTCATATCCTCATGAATGAACTGTTTTATGTTTTTTGGAAAAAAAAATAGTTACAATACAAAGCTTAAAAATTATACAAAAACAAGAATACAATAAACATATCAACCTGGAAAACCCACATGGGATTACAGCTTTGCCATCTCCTGCACATGTCATGTGACATTTGGAGAGAACTTGTCATCACACAGACTGAAAACAAGAGCTTTTACATCATGTATGTTACAACATATACGTGATCTTTTAAAGACGTCCTCATATAGCGGCAGTTTAAGTACAGTGTTGGTTTGAAGTACCCAAATAAGTTAGCAAAAAATATAAATACAGCACATGAAACGAAGAAATAAATTAAGACCTGCCCACAGATGAAACAAAAGAAGAACACATCTCTGAATACAGGAATGACTTTTCTCTTTCATTTTCCCCCTCAGTGTTGTGGCTCGGGTCGTCTTTAAAAGCACAGAACAGTGGATCAGCATTTCAGAGTTTGTCTCCTGTGCTGCTGTGAGTCTCGTTTTCATCTCTGGCATAAATCGCGCAACACTTTGAACCAAAGGGGCTCTGCCCGTGGCTGGGTCAGGCAGGGGAGTTAACATGTGCTTTGAAGCCGTTCCTTTGCGGGCCTCGCATGGCTGCCAATCCAGCCTCAGTCTCTGGGGGCAGATTTAAAACCAGCTCACACTGCTGCTGCTGCTGCTGCGGGCATCTCAGGCCTTCAAGGCTGTGGAGAATTGAGGCTTCGGCAGGAATTCAAGTGCTAACAGTCATGGATGCAGACGTGAGCACATCCTGGCTTTATTGTGCACACGATTTGTCTGTTTGTGTCACTTCTCTGATATTTTGGTCTCTTTTTGTTGTAATTTTTGTCAGATTAAAAAGGCAAAGGTTCTCCTGTTCTACCACATTGGAGGAGCGTTTGTCTCCAGCACGCCGTACATCTCTGCCAGTTTTTTAAAGCGAGGCCCCCAGTCGTTGAGATAGTCGTACTCATGGTCTGTATTGGATGTCCCCGACTGGAGCGAGCTGAGCGACTCGGCAACCGAGCCTTCTCCCTCGTAAGCGTAGGTCTGCAGGGAGTCGTATGGTGGGGCGCACGGGTCCATGTCAGCCTCCAGGAGCTTTGCCAGCACATATCCGTGAACGTTACTGTCCCTGCCGCCGCCCATGACGCACGCCTGAGGGACGTAACGCGACAGGCTCTCAATCTCAGGCAGCATGTCCTGTCTCATCTTGCCTAGGTGGTGGTGTGCTTCACGAGGGTTCCACATGGCGGCGATGTCAAAAGCCTCGGTGTCCTCTTCACCGCCGCCTTCGTCATCATAGCGCACGATGTTCTCGTGGACATTCTCCTCCTCGTCGCACAGGTAGGGTTTCTTACGATGGGTGCGCAGGGAAAGCATGAGCAGAATCATCACTGGGAAGAGAAAGGAAACAGTCAGCCAGACGAATTTAATGGATGTTAATTAATTGAGAAATGATACAGGCTTTTTACAAATCAGAGACCTGATGGTTGCATGGGTGAGTTCTGAGCCAATGGGCCCCAGGGCACAGATATGCAAAAGGTATCTCTTTGTAGTCACATTTCGTCTCTTTGTAGTCATTTTGTATTTCTTTGTAGTCATTTTGTATATCATTGTAGTCATTATATGTCTCTTTGTAGTCATTTTATATCTCTTTGTAGTTGTTTTATGTCTCTTTGTAGTCATTTTGTGTCTCTTTGTAGTTTTTTTATGTCTCTTTGTAGTCATTTTTTGTCTCTTTGTAGTTGTTTTATGTCTCTTTGTAGTCATTTTGTGTTTCTTTGTAGTTGTTTTATGTCTCTTTGTAGTCATTTTTTGTCTCTTTGTAGTTGTTTTATGTCTCTTTGTAGTCATTTTGTGTTTCTTTGTAGTCGTTTTGTATTTCTTTGTAGTCATTTTGTATTTCTTTGTGGTCATGTTATGTCTCTTTGTAGTAATTTTATATATCTTTGTAGTCATTTTATGTCTCTTTGTAGTTATTTTGTGTCTCTTTGTAGTCATTTCATGTCTCTATATAGTCATTTTGTGTCTCTTTGATGTAAGTGTGTTGCTTTTTTGGTCATTTTATGCCACATTGTAGTCATTTTGTGGCCATTTAAGGTAATTTTGTGCCTTTTTTGGTTGTTTTCTGTCTGTTGTTGTTTTGACCCTTTTTCAAGGTATTTTGTGTGTCTTTCTTTGGGATCATTCCCTCTTCACTGTTGTGAGTCTCCTCCTGGTACCTGACACTTTGTATCCCTGACGCTATGCCTGGTAGGTCTGTTCAGTAATCTATCCATGGATGGATGACAATTTGATACTATTTTGTTTACTCTGTAATGTGTTAAGTCATTTATCAAGCAAAAATTATGAAACCTTAAATGCCTTCAGCTTCTTTCATGTAATAATTTGCTTTTCCCCCCCTCTGTTTTATATAATTTGCAAATTGAATTTCTTTGGTTTTATACTGTTGGTTGGATGCAACTAGCAATAAGAAGATCAGAAAAAGAAGAAGTTAGTTGACAAAAAAATAATCCACTGTTTGATGTTTTTTTTGTTTGCTGCCCACAAAGACTGCAACTTTGTTCCAAAGGTTTGTGTCAAATCACATCTATAAGAAGCACAATGAAGGCAAATGAATCCAGACGAGATAATTCCAGCTGGAAAACAATTTCCTGGTCAGACTGTTTTTAAAACTTTTCTAGTTTAATGTGAAAGTACTGACCGAGGGCAAGCCCCGGGGTAGAGGTCGGCCTTGATTAAAATCACCGCAGCACTTTGTTTAGCACCCTGACCTTTCAGATGGTGAGTGCGCTTCTTCTGTATATTCCTGATAAGCTTCTCTAGAATAAAGGAATCAGTCACACTTGTTTTAACCACAAAAGAACAACTGAAATGGGGGACTGTAGCACACTTTGGTGTGTCTTGAAGCAAAACTCAGTCTTAGACTCAATAAACTCTCGTCTTTAAACTCAACATTTGAGAGTAGAAATTCTCAGCTTGAGAAAAGAGATACCACAGGGGTATTAGAAGCAGTCAGCTAAGCCATCTCCCACTGTGACATCATCCGTGCAGGATTAAATATGGGTTTCTTTTTGCATCCTGGCAAATGTCTAACGTTCATTAGCACCAGCTGCCCTATAGCATTACACTTTCTTCTCCCCTGGAGGCTGATATGGACCCACTTTATCTCTCCCTGCAGACCTCTAAGTGTGAGCAGGAGGGCTCAGCTGGTTGAGTCACTCGGCTCCACCGAGAGGCAGCAATACATTTAGTTAAAACATCTTTGCTCACTTAAAGTATGAGCTCACTGTTTGAATAGACAATAACTCTGATTTTATCCATTTTAGCTGAAGGATTATTAAATGATCTTTGTTAAATATATCAAATATGCAATTAAGGGACAATTATTTCTGCTTTTTAGTGTTAATTGGCTCATAATGTCAATGGTAACAGAGAACTTTAACTGTCCTCCTGATCATTGTTAAATATATGTCACTTTTTTTGTATCAAGATATTATTTAAGACATTTAGATATGGTTATTAATACGGGTTAAATATTGTTAGATTTATGTAATAGGTATGTTAAGTAGGCCTACCTACTGGATTAGCATTTAAGGGGCAAGTAAAGTAAAAAAAAAAAAACATATGACAGTTTTCTGATCAAATCAAAATGTAATTAAAAACAAAGCTCCTCTGTATCAGAGACTTTGGAGGGAATCTTTTGTATTCTATGTTTCCCAACACCCTATGAGCAAAAGTGTAAAGAATGCTATTAAACAATGTGTTTCTGCTAACCTTGGCTGCAGACGTTAACATTTCTAGCTAGCTAGCTTACTAGCTGCAGTATTTGCGTTAGTATTATTGTCTTTTTCTTTAAATAAGTAAAAGCTAGAAAAAAGTAAAGCCAACTGAAAACATAAAAAAAAGTCAGCAGGAGATAGAGTTTGCAAGCAACTCATGAAACTAACATTAGTTTAGTTAGCTAGCTAGCTGTCATTTCAGCTGGCAAAACTGACGGTCAGTGGCTAGAAAATGCAAAACCTGCTTTTGTTTGTGAAATCAAGGAACCCCTAAAGTACCAATAGGTGATAATTTTTTATTTTGTGCACACAAGTTGCAAGTAGTATCTTGAGGGACCTAGTTAATTAACTTGTGGGAAGACACTATATTGTGGGAACAAGTGAATTATCTTGTGGGAACAAGTTATTATATGGTAGCCTGAGGACAAGATAATTAACTTGTTCCCACAATATAGTGTCTTCCTACACGATAATTCACTTGCTACCACAAGTTAATATATTTGTGCATACAAGATAAAACAATAAAAAAAAAATCACCTTTCAGGACTTCATAGTTTCAGCAAAGATCCATTGTTGCAAAAAGTACTGAGGAAATTTTATTCTATATTCTCTAAAGCCAAAAGCACGGGCAAAAGTGTTCAGAATGGATTGAGCAGTGTCTGCTAATGTAAACTGCAGTCTGCTTGGCTTACTACCTACAGTTCTAATGTCAGCATCTCTGTCTTGTGCTTTGTTGATTTGGTTTATTTTCTTTTATTAATTTCTGAAGATTATTTAAATGTATTTTATTTCTTTTGCACGTTTTCCATTTTCCATGTTTGTTATTTATGTTTTTGTCTAGACTGCATTTAAAATCTGAAGAATTTACTAAAATAACATATATATCATAAAAAAAAGTCTTTGCTAAGAATTTCAAGTAGTATCTCTGTCACTGTTATCATTAAATGACAGGAGGCCACCGGCTCCTCTTTGCAGCAGGTCATAACTCACCCAGCAGGACAAAGATGCAGGCCAAGATGGCGATGAGTGCCCCTCTGCTGAGGCTCGCGGGCAGGCTGTACGCCTCGGCATTGCACGACATGACGTTGCCTTCGTGGTCGCAACTGCACACGCGAATGGTCAAAGTGCTGGTGCTGGTCTGGACCGGCTGCTCGCCGTCAGAGATGAAGATGGGCAAGTAGAAGATGGTCTGATCCTGCTGTGACCAGCCTCCTCGTCGTGTCAGGATCCACGCTGTGTTGTCTGGAAAGAGACAGAGAGGTCAGGAAAAAGGTTGAGTCAGTGGAGTCCTTTGAGTTCAGCTGACTTTTACAGATAACAGGGTTCAGGCCATAGATGGCACATATCCAAGTTCACAGGAGGTAACTGTGAACGAACAGATGAGAGTTGAGGGTGACTGTGAGAACTGAAGATTTTTTTGCAGCTGTGAAGACGAAGGTGTTATAGGCAGAGATGTAACACCAGTTAGTCATAGCTTGTTATTCTCACTTACTATGATTATTACTGTCAACATATTAGACCAGTGCTAGAAGGACTGTCTGTCTGCTGGCATGTGGTGGAGAAATAATTAATCCTGTATAATATGTTAACAAATTTAGATAATTAATTTGACTAAAAATAGTGTTAAGTCTAAAAAAACCCCATCAACACCAGCCTTCAGAAACCCCATGTGTATTTAAAGACCAAGAATATGATCTCACGTAAATAAAAAACTAAATTTTTCTTTTCATAACAGGAGTTAGACCCAGGCCACCTAGGTGAAATCATATGTGACCATCGTTGCAAACAACGTTCTGTACATTGTGACCCATTAATCAAGATTGGGTGCTGTTCTTCCAGAGATAATCAGTTATTAAGTTTCAGCCACATTTGAACACAGTCTTGAGAGACAAAATGATGATTAAAGATGCATGTGTAAGATTTTAGCACCAGTTACAATGGGCAAATGTGAGTAAAATACTCACTCACTTCCTGTTAGCTTCATGATGGTTCTTATCTGGTAAAGCAAGTCCAATACAAAGGACTTGCATTGTGTTTTCTAGAAAGTTGACAGTACTTTGAGCAGTTCACTTTAGCACAATTAACTCCCTCTTACAAACACTGACTCTACATTGTTACATTGTCAGATTCAGAGGAAGTCTGCTGTATGTAAACCAGAGAATGGTTACTCAAGTGGAGCTAAAGCTTTCATAGATCTGGTGAAGGAAGATAGAGGAAGGATGGGACATTGATGATCTGATCAATGCTATGAAGCAGTGATATAATCCTACAAGATGGACTTCTCTTTGTATCTACTGTACAGGCCTGTAAAACACAACTATAGACAGTCAACATGTTAAATGTTTAAAAGAACAAATAGTCTGGCCTTGTCTACCTTGGTTGTCTCTCAGGGTGAAGTTGGGGTTGTTGACGGCCTCTGGAGCCAAGCTGTAGTAGAAGTGTTGTCCACCCAGCGGCTCATCTGGATCCACTGCCGTCACTGTCTGGATCAGCTGGATTACATCAAATAGATACATCAGTCAGATCCCAGTGGAGGAACGGTACTGATTCATATTTGGTTGTGATTCACAACTGTATCAAGTACAAAAGTATCAGCTAAATGTACTTAAGTATCACAAATGTAAGTACTGAATGACCTTGTGGAGCTAGGTTTAATTATTTAGTATACTGCTGGGTGCTTAATCTATAATAATGCATCATATTTTTTAAAGATGTCAGTATTTTTTGTATGCAATGGTGGGAAATAACGTGTACATTTACTCATGTACTGTGCTTAGGTACAATTTTGAGGTTCTTGTACTTTATATATTTATTCCACTACATTTTAGAGGAAAATATCCTTCTTCTAACTCCACTACATTTATTTAATGACTTTACAGATTCAGATAGTTAATACAAAATATAACAACATGTAAAATATGATATATTATTATAGATTAAGCTACCCAGCTATATGTATGTAGTAACTAAATCTTCCATCTGTACAAACTGTAAAAATTAAAGGGTAACTGTGGTATTTTTCAACCTAAACATTGTTTTCCCATGTTTTTGTGTCTAAGTGTCTAATAGAGACAACAGTTTTTGAAAATGATCCAATACTGAGCAAGGCCATAGTGGCCGGCTGCGGCAAAATAGGCTGCAATGTAATGTCAATGGGCAATTATGCACTGTCAATTTTATGTCCACTAGAAGTACTTGCTTTTGCCACCGACAGGATCACATTGCTGTTATTGTGTCTGACAACATTATAGAAAGGATCCATACAGAGATAGACCTTTTTGTTAAAGATTAAGATCCTTTTTGTTTAACCAGAAACAGCCCGAAAAATCGCCATCACCAAACCCACCAGACTCCATTTAAATTAAGAGTTATATTATCATTGTAAAACACACTTCATTCAAAGTCAACAGAAGAAACGTAAAACTCACAAAAAACCATCTTGGTTCATCTTTCCACTGTTCCAACAATTACTAACTCTGGTTTGGTTGAAATAAACCCTTAATTCACACAATTAGATGTGAGAATATCTGGCTCTATACTCACTAAAATTACAGTTTAATTAAATGGAGTCTGGTGGGTTTGGCAATTGTGATTTCAGGGCTGTTTCTAATTAAACAAAAGGGATCTTACACTTTAACAAAAAGGCTGACCTCTGTAGGGATCATTTGCAAAAATTGCTAAAACTTTTGTATTTTTATCCAAGTACAATTTTGAATATAGGACTTTTACTTAAGTGTTTCAGCACTATGGTATTGTACTTTTCGAGTAAAAAGTTTTGTATTTTCTTCAGTAGTCTGGTGGAGTGTAAGTATAAAATGCACCTCAAGCGCTGTATTGAAGTACAGTACTTGAAAAAATGTACTTAGTTTTCATTCCGACACTTATCAGCTATATCTTTCTTCATGCCGTGATGCTCCATGTCAGATGTTTCGTACCTGCCCTGCTTTGGCGTTTTCACACACATAAGCCTCCAAGTAGTGCGTCAGCAAGGGAGGATTATCATTCACATCCAGGACCCTCACAGCCACTGACACGCTGGAGATCTGTGTGGGGTTATCTGCAGGAACACACAGAAGATGCACAAATTGGTCAGAAGCTGTAAGACATGTTGATGGACTCAGATAAATGACTCCTTGAGGATCCTGCTGAGCTCAGTTTGTGCCTCTCTTAATCTTCCCCTCATTTACAGCGAGCCTGCGGCACATTAGGCCTTCTCACGCTTAGATTACAATTCTATTATTCCCCATTACCAATCAGCAATTTGCATATCTTAACCAGCTGTGTAATAGGCAATAGAAACGCAATTAGTGGGCAGTAACTACTTTCTCAGGTTTCATCACATGATCGATCAATCAATGGCGTGACTTTGGAGCTCTGGAGGTCGGAGCAGCACACGGCCCAGAGTGTGTGTTTATACTGTATATAACTGTGTGAGTGTGTGTGTGTTTGAGGGTCAGAAAGCAGCACTTGAATGTGCTGAAACTTTGCTGATCTTTTACCAGAGTGAAGTGAAATCAGTGCTGTGAAAGTACAGTAAGAAGTTGTTCAATTAAAATGTGAATATTGATTGAGTTGCTTTAGTTTTGTTCCAAACAAGCTTCTACAAAGAATGTGAAAAGGATGTGTGACCAAAGTTTTGACTTTATTTAATAAAAGAGTGAAGAATGTCAAATCACAACAATGTTCTTAGAGCAGTATGACTTCCTGCTCATAATACTATCATTTTTTCACATGAAAATATGAGTTTACTCTTATGCAAAAAAAGTCCTTAAATTATAACTTCTCCTCATCATATAACAATTTGCTTGTAAAATTAATATTTAATTTTCATAATATCTTGACTTTAATATGTTATATATTACATAATTAATAGATTAATAGATTTTCAAAATAATTATAATAATAATGATACATTTTATATAAAAGGCACCTTCAATACACCCAAGGTCACCTTACAGAATATAAAATATACATACACAAATACACATTTTAAAATTTGTTGTAAAACTTGAGCTTGAAATTTAATATGAGGACATTTTCAGAATTAATAACTTTTGTTGTAAAATTATATTTTCCACCCGCAAAATAATTATTTAAAGGGACAGTGCACCTAAAAATGAAAATTCAGCCGTTATCTACTCACCTATATGCTGAGGAAGGCTCAGGTGAAGTAAGGTGTACCGAGAGGCAGTTAGAGCTGCAGGCTACAATGAGGCTTGAGACAGAGTTAAAATGATGTTTTTCCAAACAACTTTTTATGTCGGGGCTTCAAGACACTTGGATCACTACGGACGAGCAGTATGGAGATATTTTATGGTTTCAATTATGTGTTTTTGGACGTTTGAATCTGGGGCGCCGTAAGCCTCCATTGGGTGGAGTTGTGTTGCTACCCCCTCTCCCCTTGGATCTCCACAAGTGTTGTGAGGACTCAAAAACTTCACCTGAGCCTCCATCAGCATATGGGTGAGTAGATAATGGCTGAATATTCATTTTTTGGGTGCACTATCTCTTTAATCTAACTTTTCCAAACTTGCATCTTTGTTCTCAAAATCTCAGATGTTCAATGATAGTGCGAACACACAGCTCATCATCACAGTATCATGTGGCGTAAGTACAGTTTAAAGTGCTTAACAGTGTAATGATCAATAAAGTTTGACAGAAAAACCCTCTCAGTCAAATGAAAAGTCAAAGAAAGTACAGAGAAAAGTGTAACTTAGAGGTAATGAGTAAAGTATGTGACTGACTTAATAACTCTCGCTTCATTTAATATTGATTAGTTACCAATCCATCAGCTATACTTCGTTCCGGCTAATTTTCCTCCTCCACATTGTTTCTGTCACTTTTTTTTTTTATCTCTCTCTCTCCATCCCTTCCTACCTGTGTCCTCTCTTGCCCTCTCCATCACATCTTTAATTAGCTACCATGCGAAAAGTTATTCAATTAGTCATTAATTCAATTAGCATCTCCTTTTAGGTGTGTCTACCAAACAAAGAGACAAACAGACAAACAAAGCAAAGGGAGGAGAGCGTGAAGGTGACTTTTGGTGCTACCAGCTGTGTGCAGAACTGCAGGGCATCTCCTGCTCTATGTTACATAACTCTGCAGGAGTTGTTTTCAAAAATGACTGGTTCTGTGTTTATGCACAAATATTCACCCATCTGTTTATTCTGGGTGTTTTGTCTCCATGAATTCACTTCTTATCAAGTCACTTTTGTCTGTAACTGAAAGTCATTAAAGCCAAACTAAACTTCAGTGTAAATCCTTGGATTTTTATGATTATTTGGTCAAAACTGTAGTTACTGAAAATAAGTCACATAAGTTTAGATGATGCAAAAGTATCACCTTGTGGAAATAAACGCAAATAATAGGAGGCTACTTTTTCTGTGGAGTAGAACTCATTAACAGCACAACGGGCCTTCCAGAATGTTACAAGTTGTAAAGAGGAAGTTGTTTTTAATCTGACTTTAGATGTGTAGGCTGTAATCAACAGGCAGCAACCTCCGGGACCATAAAAAAAAATAGGCAGAAGTGCCAAAAACTATAGTTCCTCTAATGGCCACTTGAGGTTGGCTTCAAGAGTGAGTCAATCCTCATCGACCCCCCATGGTAAAATCTTAGCTTTACAGCAGAAATAAACATGTTTGCCTAAGTTTTCTCTGT
Organism: Epinephelus fuscoguttatus; assembly: GCF_011397635.1. Taxonomy (NCBI): domain Eukaryota; kingdom Metazoa; phylum Chordata; class Actinopteri; order Perciformes; family Serranidae; genus Epinephelus; species Epinephelus fuscoguttatus. The sequence continues at coordinate 8,785,582 of NC_064772.1, forward strand.
TCATGAATATTGTATGGGGGTGAATTTTCCTTTAACTCACCCTTTAAATGTTATTAAGGCTTAAAGTTATGCAATTAATTAAGGATGTGGCTGCTTTGGGTGGCAGGTGTCCCTGTTTCGGTGTGGTTTAAGTCGACAAAAGTTAATTGTAACATTTTGGTAGCCTTAAAAAGTCTTGTTCATTGTTCTAAAAGACCCCCTGAGAAGTCAGATGTCCAGTTTTCCCCTAAACTACATAAGTACATTATTTTTGAATGGTTTAAATCCAGTTTGTCACTAGATAAAGTTAGCAGTAGCACTAGCTTTATCAGTCAAGTTAACTGTAACATTCTGGTTGTCTAAAAAAGATACAGACCCATTTCTAGAGATGTCATGAAACACTGATGTCTATAAACAATGTGAAATATTTTCCTAGCACTATCATGAAATGAATGATTCAGTTATAGACAGAAATGACTTGATGAGGTTGAGATTGCATGAGAAGGCCTGCGTGTGTTCATGACATACCCATCTCCATGGCGAGGATGGTGATGTTGTGCCAGCCGATCTCCTCTCGGTCCAGTAACCGCACCGTCATCAGCGACCCGGAAGTGATTTCGATGTAGAAGAACTTCTCTGGGTCACTAGACTTCTCAATGGAATACCTGTCGACACAGAATGACACGTGTGTTAAGCATCAGTGTTGAATAAAGTGCTGTGTGTGTTTTTGGGAGCTTGTAATCCTGTCTGAGGGGGATGCACACACACACACAATCCAGCATGTGCACCACCACATGTGTATCTGTGCGATAAGGCGTCAGGCTGGCAGCTTCTGAAGGCACAAGAAGAAGAAGAAGAAGAATAGACTCCAGATAAGGCTTAATCAGAGTATCTGCCTCCCCTGCCAAACTGACGCTGAGGATACACAGACCTGCAGCCCTGGCTCATCTCCTGCCACCGCCGGCACATTTCCAAAACACTCTTCTGAGAGTACAGACACACACACCACACAAACACAGAAGAGCACATCCTCTTCCAGGCTGTGGAGCAGAAACCTGTTTATGTAACCATGAGGTGTCCTCTGTGTTCACACATGGACTGAATACACCTGCCTCACTCTGCTGTCACCTGGAGGAGGTGAAGGTGTCTCTCTGCATCAGAACAAATGATGATTAGTGAATGAATTGATTTACGGGGTTGTATGAAATACTTATCCACAGACAGTATATTACATACAATAGATTTTAGTCATCATGTCCCCAGTTTGGAGAAGCAGGCTGGAGTCTGACACGGAGGAGAACAATGTACTGCTGTGGATTGGTCAGCAATAAAGTGTATATTAGTCACCTGAAAAAAAAGTTCCTCCTAAAAAACTATCTATTTAAGCGTACTTACTGCTGCCCTACACAGTTTTTTGTTTGTGTTATTGTGTGACTTTGGCGTTTAGTTTGGATTCACCAAAGTCCCACAACACCACAAACTAACTTACTGATCGAGGCAGCTCCTGTGTTCAGCGAGCTAAAATTACTGTTGTTGTCAATGGAGTCTGGTGGCTTTGCTGAGAGCATAGATGGGTAGGTGAAGCCATTAATAGCTTTCACGTCCAAACTGGCTGTCTGACGGATATGAAAAGCACCAGAAGTACTCTTAATATAGCGTACAATTACAGTGTATAATTGTATTGTGTATAATAAAATAATTTATATTATAAATATATTTATATGTTTTAATGACTGAGAGCTCAAGAGGACTTTCTAGTTTGTTCGCTCTCTGTTCATCTCCAACCTCAGGCCATGTAATCTCCTCTCATACTCCCCACACCTGCAATCCCCACACCATCCACTAGATGGCCTCAGAGCCACCTGAATGAACTCCCGCTGAGCTACACACCTGTTCCTATTTTCCCACATTGGGGATAGAGTTTATAGTTGGCCTGTTCTCCGCACTGCTCCTTGTTTGTCAAAGTTGCCATGAGCCTCATGCCTTTGCTTTCTAGCATCTGTAATCTGTCTGATGCTACAATGAGTAACCAACAGGTGCTTGCTGGTTGTGGGTAACATGCTAAATGCTAATATTGATTCTCCAGTTCATTGAGGAACTTTCACCCGCAGTGAGGTGTGTGAGGCCTGTTCTGCTGTTTGTGACAGTAATCTCTGATGTGACAACAGACAGGCTGAGTGGGCTGGTTATACTGGGACAGAGAGGCCGAGTGGACTTTTGCACTGGGAGTAAGCAAGCAATTAAGCTTGCTTACTCCCAGCTGGAGCAGTTTGAGGAGGACTCCAGGATTCATGTTAGTGTGTATATTTTAATTTTTGAAAAGAAAATAGACTTTCAATACAATATCAAACAGTCATGTGGTGCCCCGTGCAGTAACTCTTAGGACTGCCTAGGGGTGCCAGACCCTCTGTTGAAGACCCAGGGTCTAGTGTGCTGGATTTAGTGGCATCTAGTTGTAAAGGTTGCAGAATAAATGGTGCTACCTAGAGCCAGTGTTTGGATTGTCCATTCTGAGCTACTGTAGAAATGATCTGGTGGACTCTTTTCAGGTGATTATAACCCACTGAAAACATAGTTATGAATGTTATAAAGCATTTCTGCCAATAGATGAGCATAACTCCTACACACTGGACCTTTAAGCAACCTTCTGACAAGATTTTATGAAAGGAAAGACTTCAATAAACTCAAAGGCGTTTAAATGACAAAGCTCTCCATTAATTGTTCAATGGAAGACTGTAGTGGTGTGTGTGTGTGTGTGTGTGTGTGTTCATGTCTGCGTGTTCATGTCTGCAGGGTTGTTTGCACTGTGTGTGTTTTGGACTGTGTACCGACAGGGAACAGTCATGACTGGCACATCCTCTGCTCGCAAGAATCTCCCTGAAGGATCTCTATTAATATCACTCGCCACATTCATGATGGGTGGGGGCTGCTGTGTGTGTATGAATGTGTCAAATAGCAGGTGAAAATGTGTGTGTGTGTGTGTGTGTGTGTGTGGGTTCAGATATGTCTGCCAGTCATGCTACTGTCTGTAAAGGACAGAAAGATGTAAAATGGAAATGAGGCAGACAGAGAGACTGAAGGTCACCTGCTGCTTGTTGTCGTTATCTGTCATCTGATGTTGTTGTTGCTGCTGCAGTATCTCAGCTCTTCACTGTCACCCTGAACTGATTCCTCAGCTATCTGCTTCTGGTGCTGTAACTCTCCTCATGCTCACAAACTGGCTTTTTTTTGTTGGAAAATCTCTTTTCACTGATTCACCGCCAGAGTACAGTGCCAGCTCTGGGGATTTAGCTGCATCAGTGGCTGCTCTGATTCCCACTCTCTCTTCAGGAATGAGAGAGTTGTCGGTTAATTGTCATCAGCGGAGCTCCTCGAGCATCAAAGAGTTTAAGCAGCGGTTCCCAATGTGGAGGTCGGGACTGTCTAAGAATCTGAGGGAGTAAGAGAGAGATTTATGTGATGGAGGAGGAGTCGGGGCTGAACTCTCTGCAGGTGGTAACAGAGAAGAAGATGCTGCCCAAGTCTGACTCAAATCACGTTTGGCACCAGGTCCTTTTCTCTATTTTGTTTTTCACTGTTGATAGTACCTCACCAGTGTAGGTGGGATTCTTAGCTGACATCATCTTCAGCATGACACTTGCTGAAAGCTTTCATCAGCAACCAACTCAGGGAACATCTGCACCTTGGCACAGTGTATGTAGTGTATGTCACAGTTTTGCTGGCTGACAATTTTTCAAATCTGGGTCGAGTGAGTAGAAAGCTATTGATGGTAGCTTGGCTGTTTAAAATGGCAGGTTTGTGCAGGATGTCCTGTGTCACACTAATGACGATTCTTTCTGACCAGTCAGTGGTGTTTAACTGCAGTGTTTTAACTCCACCTTCTAGCTCACTTGAAAGCTCAGCCAATGTGGTACCAAAATAAGTACAAGGTGCTATCCACTAGAGGTTTTCATTGGTTTACCCTGACCCTAGAACCTTGGACCAAAGATCCAACCTGGGGCCTGTTCAGGTTCTTTTCACATTTTATTACCGTCCATTGGGTCTGGGTCAGGTCCCACTCTGTCACTGTTGGTGCGTGGTCTATTTATTACCATGTGCAATACCCAAGTGGATCTAAGACGACCCATGATCAGCGCTGATCACGAGAGAAATTCATAAGTGATGTGTGTGTAGCTTGCATGATGATGAGGCTGACTGATGAGATTATAAGAGCAGAAGTAGGGTGAAAAAAACATGGAGCAGCAGCAGCAGCAAGCTGGAGGCTGGGCAGAGGAAATTAAACTGCAGCAGCTCACATCACAACAACAACAACAACAACAAAATAATTGATGAAAAAATACAATTAAATAAAGATAGACATCCTAAACATTATTAAACATTATATACAGTATAGTACAGGAGGTGAACTCTCCTCTCCAGTTACCAGTCCACACTCCATACTTGGTCCGAATGGGGACTTGAACTACCAACCTTCCGGTTCTCAACCCAAGTCCTTATGGACTGCGTTACTGCATTTGCACACTTGTATGCATGCACATGCTTAAAGGATCTGCATGTTACATTCACAGCATTAATACAGCAACAAACCACTATTTGCTATGTAAAGATATTGTGAAGTAATGACGCCCTGAGCAGAGAATGAAATCATGATATCTGTGTGTGTTGTAATCTGAGCTTCTTTATAAATTGTTGTGGTCGACAGTCAAGTTCTGTATACATGTTAGTGCAATGGAGTCCATGTGAGTGTATCCAACTGGCTAGCCAATTGCCGCCACTCTGTCCTGCACTCATATGGCGGTTACCACTGATATTGGGACAGCATCATTGCAGAAGCTAAGAGCCCACCCTCCTGCTCCTGATATTAATGTTAGCTCTATCAGTACTGTTGCTGTTGTTAGCACTGTTAACTGAGTTAGCACTGTTAGATGCTAGCAGCCACGCCTCCATGTTAAGAACTGTGTTCAAACTATTGTAACCCAGACTCTGAATGTCTCATACAGCTTTTTAACTCTTATGTTAGTAGTGTGTTTGACATTTGTTTTGCACTGTTCTTTGTACCGCGTGGTTCATTGGTGTACTGTTACTGTGACATGCAAACTCCCTCTGTTGATAAGTAAAGTGCCCATCTATCTTTAAGTGTGAAGGATGTAGTGTAAAGGATTTAGTGGCACCTACTGGGGAAGTTGCAGAGTGCAACCAAGTGAAAAGTTTTCCATGTGCTAAATGTGGAGAACTTCTGTGGCTAACATGACAGTGTGAATGGCCTTATCTAAAGCTAGTGTGCGTTTTGCCCTGCTGGGCTACTGTAGAGCAACATGGCAGACTCCATGGAAAAGGACCCACTCCAAATGTAGATATAATAAGGTTAAAAAAAGAAAAAAAGAATTCTTATTGCCAGGTGTTTATACACTGATGAGAACATGGTTATAAATATTATATTCCATTTCTGCAAACAGATGCTCCTAAATCTACACACTGGACCTTTAAGGTGTCAGTAAGCGACACACGACTGCATTTACTTTCTGATAAATCATTTGCAGAGTAGTTTTTTAAAGTATTTTAAATCCAGCATTGTTGGCAGGAATGTGTATTGCATTGTGTGCATGAGAAAAAGAAAACAGGGCCCCACTCATAGTGCTACTAGACATGAAAAACTCCACAGGGAAGCTTAAGTGTCCAACTTCCAAGCGTTTCGTCTTCAAAAATCCCCACAATGGCACTAAAAAAACGAGTCCATAGCGTGTGAAAGTCCCACAATGCAGTGCTATGCTTTTAGATGTGTAAACTCACAATAATGTGACAATTTAACTTGTCAGGAAGATTGATGAAGCGTCTGAATTTTCCTGCTCACTATTGACCATTTGCTGTGTGGAGAATAGTGAATGAGGAGGGAACTTCGGACACAGCACTTATAGATAAACTGCTGACTGTCTATGCAGACAGAGTTTAACAGCAAACACACACTAAACACACACACAAGCAGCCGCCGCGTCATCTATATCCATTTCCCATGCACTACTTTTAGCCCTAATCGAGGCTGTAAAGCGGACAGCTGGGACGGGGTGCAGCCTGTGCCATGTGAAACACTCATTTACTGCCGCAGTCATTGATTCCTTCAGATGATTAATAGCCTAATTAAAGGCTTTATGTCTAATTAGTTTATGAGAGGTGCAGTCTGGACAGTAAACCCACCACGCAACATCTGTTCTGTTAGAGCACAAAACATACTCTCCAATAATTGAGAGAAGTGAAAGTCCTCGGCTTCTCGTCTCTGTGAGCTGACTAATTGCTGGATGTTGAAGCTTGTTATTAACATTATGATGTTTGTCCTCCATCAGCATCAGCTGAGCTCTCAGACACACATGTTGATAAATGGTGCCTCGGTCATGTCTGCAGTGGTAGCTGCTGAGAGAAGGCATGTTGTGATGCTGCCCCCTGCTGGTGATCAGGGAGCATTACATCTACAGAGCCAGGAAAAACTCTGACTGCCAACTCATGGTAGTAGTGTTAATAACAGCTAATTAGCCTTACTCACATATGCTTTACTGGCACTACAGCCTGTTGTCTGTGCCTGATGAAGAATACAGGAACACTCACAGACAGACTCACTCTTCTACTTTTAACATCTTTAAATATTAAAACAAAATACTTATTTGGAAGACTGAGTGTTGCTGCTAAAAGAGCAATTACAGAATACAGGATGATGGTGACGTTCAATTTACAGCCTTCAGGCCAAATCTGGCCCACAGAAGGGTACTGGGTGGCCTGCTGACCATTTTCTAACACTGGGACTTTTTTTTACTTTGTATGTAAATAATGCCAGAGTGACAAAAGCAGCTTGTTTGTCAAAAAAAAAAAAAAAAAAAGTTTGTTCATTAATTGGCCCCTGGCTTCCTGTGGTTTGCAGCAGTGGGCCCTGGGCAAACATGTTAAGTATCCCTGCCGTGTGTTATCGTATCCCTGCCGTGTGTTACCGTGTTTGTGTTCTAAGTAATAAAAAAAAGTAAAAAATAAAAAATTGAAAGAGAGAGAAAAAAGTTTTTTGGGGCATAACATGCTAAATAAATAAAATAAAAAATAATAGTCTGGTCTTGGTAAAAAACAAAAAAAGATAAAAAGAGACTTTCAATGGAGGATAGCTATGTTTTCTTAAAAGACTTTGAATACTAACAATAGTGAACACAACTATATAATTTACTCAGTTTTTACTTTGCTGAAGGATGCATTAAGGTCATCCACACATTGTTTGGCTGTGGAAGTTAGTTTCTTTGGTGTATTTAATTGGCAACTCGGACTATAAACTGTGGACTCACACAACTTGTAAATAACATCCATAGTAAATATATTTATAGTGAAGTCGGATGTGGCATTTTGTTTGACTCTATCAGCTCTATGGAATGCAGCAGGACAGTAGGTTGAAAACAAGGAGTGAAGTTCTGAAAGCCACAAGCAGCCAGGTCAGTGTTGTTTCCTTATCTTCCTCACCTCACAGTGTTGTTGGCAGCATCAGGGTCCCTTGCTGACAACGTCTTCACCACCGTCCCGATCTTGGCATCCTCTGACAGCTCGATGTAGTACGCCGGCGAGTCAAACTGCGGGGGCTCGTCCACGTCCTCCACGCTCACGTGCACGATGGTGACGTCCTTGAAGGGCCCGCGGTGGCGGAAGGCAGGGTCCAGGTGTGTGTTGGCGCCCTCCACCTTCAGAGTATAACTGGGCTTGCTCTCAAAGTTCAGTGGCTGGAGGGGGAAACACACATAAAGGTATTATACAGATGAAACCTGGCACCGTTATTGAACTTTGGCTGCACTTTGAAACACAAGTTGATGCTCTTTGCAGTCAGAATTCTTAGTGAAAATTCCTGCTGGATTGCTGTTAAAGAGATGAACATGATGTCTCTTTGCATTCTGGGTATATCAGAACAAAAATGTCCAGTAGAAGATCATCAGGTAACACGCCAGGACAAAGCGATGAAGGATGCCAGAGAACAGCAGCAAGGTGAAGAGTTCAAGTCAGATACTTCTTTAAAAACCTGAACTTAAAAGTGTTGATTTTAGACACCAAGAGTGAAGAATTTGTTGTAGACAGCACTTTACAAGTTATGCAATGTTTGCTCCTCTCGAGGCAAAATTTAATTGCCAGATTTCTTAAGGGAGATTTGTAACTTTCTCCTGTATGATGAACGAGCCTTCAGCTTTACCAACCCCAGACTGTTTCTCCTTTTTGTACGCAGTGTATCATAAATCACAAGTTATATGAGTTAAACATGCATCTTTACGTGAAATAAATGCATGAACAAATATTATAGAATCTGTAAAAGCCTTTTGTAAAATAAAACTTTTTTCCTGCTTTTTGAGGAATGATGGAGAAAGTTAAAACCAAGCAGCACCTGTGGCTTGAAACACAAATAAAAAATAGATTTCCCGTGTACCTTTTTCACTGTGATGATGCCGAAGAGGTTGGTGGGGTCGGTGCTGATGTCAAAGGTGTCCCTCCCATCTCCATCAATGATGCTGTACCTCATCTCAGCGTTGACCCCGATGTCCCTGTCCTTTGCCCAGATACGCCCCACCACTGAGCCCACAGGAGCCGACTCTGGGATGCTCATCTGATACAACCCTGAGGAAATAAATGAAACAAAATGATCATCCTGTCATACCTTTTTTTTTTTCATCCTCTAGAGGGAGCCAAACCTCTTCCATCACCTCCACGGCCGCTCTCTCCTCTCCGAATCACATCTCAGACAGCTTAAAATAAATGGCTCCATAAACGCCTCACAATTGGGTTATATACTGTCTCGTGGGTCGGCTTCAATTTCATCTACCGTTTAACCTCAAAGAAGAGGTGACAGCTGCCCAATTTGTGGCGCTCCCCGCAGTCCAAAGTGAAATGCCTGCACATTGTGCTTGACAGAGGGGAATCCCTGAAGCTCTTCACAACCGATCAAAGTTCCATCGAAGTGATGGCGCTAATTGGTGGGGGACCAGTGATGGAGGTAGGCGGCGGCGGGTGTTTTCTTTGTCTCAGAGCGAAGCCACCCGTCGTCCGGGAAGAGATGACCGCGGACAGCTAGACAACCCCTGACCTCAGGAGGACGGTAATGAGAGCAGCAGAAATGGGGATAATCAAAGAGACAGCATGGGGCGACTGGTGGCTGAGTGAGGGAAGGAGGGAGAAGCCAGGGGGTAAATGGCCAGAGACTGGTGGCCAGAAGTGGACAGAGGGAGAAGGGCAGAGGGGCTAACGGCTTGGATGCTCCAGAGAAATGAGGTGGATGGGTAGGGAGATGTGTGGGTTTGTGTGGGCTGTTTGTCATCCACACAGAATGGTAAACTCTCATTCTGGATATCAGCGCTCACACTTGGCTTACACTGTTTTTTGGTCCTGTGCATCATTGCATACATTCCATACTGCGGACACACATGCCGACTATAGCAGCTAAAACAAAGTGACAAGTCAAACCACGTTAAGTTTCAACCCTGAGACAAAACAACGAGTTGTTTTTTGAAATCCTAGTGAACTTCAGGGTCTTTTGAAGGCTTTGACTTGAGATTTGTGGTGCGTTTGAGTCTCATGCAGAGTTGGAGATTTAACAAAGCAGTAAGCTCATAGTGCAATGCAATATACAGTGCAGGATTCACTGTACACTCATGATCACTTTAACGCAATACTTACGATAGTTACAGATGGCTGGTACTGTTTTCACCTTGGGAATTCACGTGTGTGTGTCATCACAATGAAATGTGGTCCATGTGACACCTACTGTAGCGGGAATTACCACAGAAGCTGTTTTGAATATTTTGCCAGTTGTGTCTTTCTGTTGGCACATTTTGTGAACATGGTAGTGCCACAATTGTGCAAGATGCAGTCAATATCTTTACAAGTCTGTAGCTGAAATCAAAATGAAAGTCAGGTTTAAAGATGGCTGTGGTCCAAGCAGGGGGCCAGAAGTAGGGAAGGGGACATTGGTCCTCAATTTACACCCCTAGCCTATGTTGGTTTCAAGTCGTGATATAACGTCATGATAGCTGGAGTGGTCCCATTGCAAAATTCCCTCAAGTTTTTAAATGAAAACAAACTGACTGAACAAAATTCCTTATTTATGCCATACTTGGGTACAAAAAAATCATACTTCTTTTGGTGCAAAATGCAAATTAAAGAATCTCTTCCATAAACATTAAGCAGCTAGTGTACAATCAGAACTGTATCTGCATAACACAAAACATGAATATAATATACATATAAGGATGTCTTTGTAAAGATCAAACACTTGTCTAAACACCAAATGCTTCCCCACTGACGCAAAAAAGCAAAAGCTTGAATAGCCCTATCTAGAGTCAGTGTTTGGTTTGTCTGTTCTGGGCTACTGTAGAGGCTGAGGACCTGCTCCCTGTGTAGAGACAGCTCATTCTAAGGTGGCAGAAAAACACAATGACTCTTATTTTAAGGTGATTACATACTAAAGGAAACATACTTATTATATTACATTTCATTTCTGCCAATATATTACCTTAAATCCTACACACTGGACCTTAAAAGGGAGAGTTCACCCCACTATATTGGAGAGAAAGCAGACATCTATAAGTCCAATATCTGCAACACTCAGAAACTCACAACAAAACAGTATAGACTGAGAAATAACACTACAGGTAAGAAGGCAAATATGTATGTTTGATTTTTGGGGTGAACTGTTCCTTTAAGTATTTTTCAAGCCAAAAATTAAAAAAAAAATCAGTGTTTTCAGCTCCCTAATGTGATGACTTGTTCATTCATCATTGTCAGCTGAATATCTTTAAATTTTGGACTGCTGATCAGACAAATGTGGGCTCAACACTGCAACAGTTTTTACTATTCTTTTAATATTTTCTGACATTAAGAAGGAATTGGCAAATTAATTGGTAATGAAAATAACCTTGAGCTGCAGCCCTCATGCAAACAGTGATTTGTAACTTAGTCATGACTCATCCATGAGATCCATTTTTCAGCTCCATGATGCATTTAGTCATAATTTTGTATTTTGTATAAAATTATTCACAGAGCCACAATAGTCTCACACTCCTGCACTGTTTCTCTCCAGCTGAGAGAAAGTGTCCAGAACTTCTGATTTTTGCTTCTTCTTTTCAGCTGTAAGAGTATCAGGAGGGATTAGAAAAAGGTGATGTGGGTTCAGGTAGAGCGGCGAGCAAAGTGAATCAGCACAGAAAACAAAAACATAGAGAAAACAATAAGACAGTAGTGCAGTAAGGAGGAACATTCTGCCTCTTACTCTGGTCAAACATGGGCGGGTTGTCATTGACGTCGCCGAGCGTGATGTTGACTGTAGTGGTACCGGCGAGCCCTCCCAGCTGGCCGCCCATGTCTTTGGCCTGGATGACCACGGTGTAGTTTTCTCTGGTCTCCCGGTCCATGTCTGCCAGGGACACGCGGACCATGCCTGAGAAGAGAGAAAGAGGGTGAGAAAGGACAAACAAAGACACGAGGTGAATGAAAGGTCAGCTACAGAGAGCTGGTGACACAGATTAGGGTCATGTGTCCAAGGGATTGTGTCCTGGAATGTCAATGCTCTTCTCAATGGACTGGACGCGAGGCTGCATAAGTCATTTATCATTCAGCTTGTTGTGCTAGTCTGCTTTTTAAGTAATGATTTTAATCACAGGGTTTCTTGTTTAAGCATTCATACAAAACAATATGGTTTGAACACAACTTCATCAGTGGGCTGCAATAAAGAAAAACATCATTTTTCATTGCACTTTATAATTCTTCACCCACAAGCAGAGACAAATGGAGATTTAAGGGGTAAAAATACCTATAGTTTACTCTTAAACAAGTGTCATAGCTTCATCAGCCAATGTTACGTTATGTTTTATATCTTGAGCCCAGTTTTTTAAATTGTGAGATTTGCTGAATTGTATGTATTTTGTCTGAGAGAAAACTAGACTACTGAATCTCCTCTTGGCTCTCTTTTCAGGCATTAGAAAATCTAGGCTGTGGCGGGACTGTGGCCAATCATAGGTCATTTCAGAGAGAAGCCATTCCCATTGGCTGTTCTACAAATGCAGATGTGCATGCATGCCCCCTCTGTGACAGCCTGATTCAATGGCAGAGAGTCCTGCAGAGAAAATTGCTGGCAACAACTGCCTACACTGCAAAGCAACCAAAATAGGTTGAACTTATCAAAAAGAGAGTCTAAAGGAGAGTATGTCAATAAAGGAAATAAACACGTCTATCAGCAAAGAGTTTCAAAGATGGAGAGAAAATATTGCTATAGCCTTCTGCTAACTGGAGCTTAAGACTCATAGCTGTAGCTTCAAGTTCCCCTTTATGTAGCTAACGTTAGCTAGAGCCTCGAATCACAGTGTATCCTCTGCCTCACTCCTCACCACGACAGACAATCTTGTCGGGAGTAGAGCTGTCAGCAGCTCTAGAGACAGACAGACTGCCAGTCAGCAGCTACAGCAATCCTAATCCAGCCAGCACAAATCCCAGGTCTGGGGGACAGGAGAGCCCCCCCCCCCCCCATCAGCAAGCTTTCTGTTGCTGCTGTTACTCAGGTTAGACCTGGTGCTGCTGCTGGCCAACAGCCTGCTGTGACACCCAGCGCTGGGGGGTTTGTTGGGTGGCTAATTCTTGTCTCATTTGTGGTCTCATAAATAAATAGGTAACACCTTATTGCATGAGGGGCGTGCATATGCCTGTGGCTGTTTGGTGGGAGGGGCGTCGGACAGAGAGGAGAGCTGCTGGAGGAAGGGGTATTTTCAAATTCTGCTCTTTTTTTTTTTTTGCCTTTTACAGATTTCTGCCTGCCCCAGCTTTAACATAATTTTTCGTGTGCATAGCAAAGACTTAAAGTAGGGAGAGTACGACTGTGACATTGGTGTGGCAGGAGAAAAGGAAAAATCAATATCTGACTTGGTACATGCTCGCATTCAAACTAAGATAAATGTAAACTTTTACAAACAAACTGAAGGATGGCAGCTTATAGAAGAAGAAGAATAGCTTAGTTTGAATGGTTGGACGGTAGAGGATTTGTAAGGGGCTGCAAGAGAAAACTGTGGCCTGTACACTATTATCAGCACTGTATTATTACCAAACACATCTACAGCTTTGCCAGATGCAGCAGAACACAACCAAGGCCAAGTGATGTTTTGTGCTGAGGAGTAAGAAAGGAGGAGGAGTGCATGTGTGGGTTTAACCTATGAGTGTTGAAAGTTTTAGATTGTGGTCACACCAATAAAAGCCTCAGTGTGGTGCTTATAGCCCAGTCAGGGAGGCTGATTGATAGCTGTAAAGTCACTTGTGTTTCAGTGATGGATGAACCTACAGCAGCAGCAGTGTGACCGGCTGCTGATGGGCACCGCAGCCTGAGAGGTTTGGCAAGAGATTTCTGTGCTGACAAACAAGGAAACGAAGCAGCTGTGGTAAAAAATGGGCAGTGACTCTTTGCTTTTAGGGATGTAATGGATTTTTGGAACTGCTAGCTTGAGTTATGAATGCTGTTACCAGTTAGATATTAAAGCTTTAGGATTTTAAGCTCCACCTTTAGTTTTTTACACATAATTTTTATTGCTACCATCTTATGTGATTCTTTGATATGTTACACAACATGGCCAAAGGTCAGTGGACACCTGAACAAAAGTATGTGGACACCTATGCATTACATTGTGAATTTCCTCATTTAAAAATCACATACATTAATCTGTTGCTATAACAGCCTGCATCTGGTTTCAGTCTCTTCACCACATGCTGATCCTTGCTGCAGGGATTTCATCCCATTCAGATCATAGACTGTATATCAAGATGGACGATATGACAGCTCCCCAAAAGTGAAGCTGAAACATCTGGATTGCCCCCTGGTGGCCCTCTCCGTGTTAGTGGATGTGACCTCCAATGTTTTGTTTTTCTGATTAGTTTGGTTTTAAATTAGTTATTTAATTCTATAAAACAGGGATTTTTCAACATGATAAACAACTGTGTGAGCCAATCGGTGGGCTAGCATTTAGCGACGCTGCTCGCAATTGGTCAGGCGGATGTATGGTATGGTAGTCAGGAAGCAGTTAGCTCAGCTTAGCATAAAGACTGGAGGCAGGGGGAAGCAGCTAGCTTGGGTTTTGTCAGTATATTTAAGTTTTTTGTGTGTGTGGATTTTAAACTAAGATTAAGAGCTTAAGAGCATCTGGTAGATGTATTTTTTAAACTTTGGACAAAGCCAAGCTAGCAGTCTTTATGTTAAACTAAGCTAATTGCCTCCAACTGCTAGCTCAGCACCTGATGCAGAGACATGAGAGTGGTATTAATCTCCTCGTCTAACTCTCAACAAGACAAGAAAATTTGGTTAAAGATCTGTTCAAATGAAGGAAATCACAGTAGCATTGTTTTCTAAATGATTGGCAGCAATGTCAAGTATATTTGGTTTGTTGTAAACAGACTAAAACATGCAAAACCACTAACTGCAATATTCCTTCAACACAATCGACATTGTTCTGATTAGAGTTTCCAGCTGTTTACCTGGACGCTAAGTAAAGTTATCTGATAAGATGTGTGTACATGCCCCAAAGCATTGAATGAATGAATAAATGAATGAAGTATACTCCAGATATTAGTGTTGAAAGGTGGAGCAAGAATCTGTAGCAATAACTGTACAAAATCATTCAAAAAGGGCAGTTACACTAAATAATTAAAATATAACCAGATGGTGTTGGGGGAGGAAGACAAAGCGAAAACGGAAAGATATTAGTTAAGAGGCACCACATTATTTACGTGATATTATTGTATGTGTATTATTGGCATGATACATTAACATAAACATTTTATTTTTAAATATCACAGTTATCATCAATAGCGGTATATTGCTACACCCCCAATCAGAATATAGCTTTTTGGACTTGCGCTTATTGACAAAATTCAATTCATTCAATACACAAAGGATAAAAGAAGTGTTCGGACTGTTAATACAATTCAGAGGAAAGTAACCTAAGAGTAACCCAGAGTGTTGCAGGGACGATGTGGAAATTGGTCACCAGTGGATTTTGGATGACTGCATCATAATACATACATTAATGAGAGCACTCTCACTGGAATGTAGCACGAGCAGAGTGTAAAATATTTTTGAATTTACGAATGATTCTCTATTAAAATTGGCATGGAGTGGGGCACTTAGGAACAGCTGTTGTGGCATGTCATGTACAGCACACCCAACAGCTTCATCACCTAATTTTACCCCCCCATGAGGGATACCATGCATTTACATTGTTATAAGTAGGGATGTAGGATAATACCTGCACATCATCGGTATTGGTTGATATTGGCTTTAAAATGAACTATTAGAATCGGCTAACATGCTCTTTCTTATTTTGCACAATGAATGATTGTATATATTGAAAAGCATTGTATTTTACGTCTCTATCTGCTGGTGGGCCATCATGATAAGAGTATCCATGCATATTATGATGTTAATTCCGCTACAGTGGATACCTGATGATCACTAAAATTAGGTAGAGAAAAAGGTGGATATATCAAAATCGGTATTGATTATCAGTCAAATGAGCTGTTACATATCGGCATATTGGATATTTGCAAAAAAATCCAATATTGTGCATCCCTAGTTATAAGGTGCTAATATTTTCCTATTGAACGAATTATCGAGGATTTACACTACCACTCCTGATTCCTTTCGATCAGGGCAGATCGAGTCAGTCTCTTCTGATTGAGGTGGTTACATGAGGCATTTTTGTTTTGATTAAGCAATTCTTTAGATTGTACGTAAGTGGAATATTAGGCTCCTTGTAAACACACCTATTGTCATGAGTCATTTGAATGACAAATGGATCCATTTTTAAGGGATGAAACCTTTGGGCAGGTTCTGGAACTACCCGATCACTTCACTACGAGGGGCTGTCTGTCTCATTCTGTCCTCATTTTCATCAAAGAAGTCACACTTTGAGTTTAGCACATCTCTCTCTGTCGACTGCCAGGAGTTTGAGTTATTGCAAGTTGCAACAAAAGAGTGCCGTGTTTCAGGCAAGTGTTCAGTATTCTTGTAACAACAACGGGAGCCATGCCGAGCTTCCCACACTCAGAGCCGGTTGGTATACACAGGGGCTTAAAGCGTGGACCGTTAAAATCAGACTGTGATGCAATTACAGAGTGATACCGGGTTCGAAACAAGGTGGGGAACTAGCAGCAGCTGTCGGCAGAGTGTTAGTAGATCCTGGCTGTCGGTGGTAGTTTGTCGACTTTATCAGGTCATCTCACATCATTCATACTTATTACAAATTCATGTGGAGCTCATAAAATAGTCAAAGTGGCTGGTGAAGTTTGAAATCCGTCAGACTCTACATGTAATGGATCAAAATGTTAGTTGCCGTGGTTACAGATTGAGTGTTTCTTTTTAGCAGGCAGCATGTGTAAAGTCATACCAGTCTTGGCATCAACTGAGAAGTAAGGCTGGCCCTCCAGGATGCTGTAGACCACACGGGCACTGTTGCCATACGTGGGGTCATCGGCGTCTGTAGCGGTCAGCTGAATCACAGATGTTCCTGGGTACACGTGGAGGCAAAGGGGAGGAGGAGATGAAGAGGTGGAAGATAGATGCTGGTCAGCTACTCTACTAACAACATATAAATAAAAAGAAATAATTTTGGGTGAAGTTTTTCTGACTGTGGCTGGAGCAGATCCAGGAATCAACTATGATTATTTACTTCAAAGTATCCACAAAAAGTAGGTCTATGAATAGTGAATGAAGCAGATAGAAATGAGCCTGTAAGAACAAACAACGACTCCGCAGGACGGTTTTATACTTTGTTACTGTTTACCACAGCTGCAGCTGCCCCCTAAAGGGTAATTCAAAATTCTTAATGTGGGTTTTGTATGGTACTTATCCATAGAGCCTGCTTCCCCAGAGCCTGCTTCCCCAGTTTGGAGAAGCAGGCAGAAGTATGGCCACAAAATCTAAGCAATCTACTGCTGTTGACAGGCGCAGCAGCAGAATTGAATTAGCCACCTAAAAAACCCTATATCAGTTAAAGATTACACTATATTTAGCATTTTTTCACTGCTTTTTCCCGCTGTCAGACAGCAATTTCCGCCAGGGAACTGAATCCATAATATTGATCTCTTTGAGGCCAGGCTCCATTGACAAAAACTAAACTAACCCTAAAAAACACTTAAGTCCCAAACTAACCAATTGAGGCAGTAATAGACCAGCAGCTCCCGTGTTCTGCAAGGTAAAATTCCTGTTTTTGTCAAAGGAGTTTGGTAGCTTTGAAGACGGCAATATAATAGCTTCAGTTTAGGTTAGGTATCGACCACCATCTACTGTATGCAATACACTGACTATAAATTACCTCATATAACCCCACTTAAAAAAGCTTTAACTATCCCTTTAAAAACAAACACCTCAGACAACAGTTTAGGTTCTGCTTTCATCCATGTTTGCCTTCATTTCCCCTGCTTACCTATTTTGGACATTTCGGGTACAGTTGCCTGATACGGCCCATCCAGAAACCTCGGCTCGTTGTCATTGATGTCCTGGATCTTTACAATGAACTCAGACTCAGGCTCCAGAGGCCTGTCCGTCAGGCGGTTGCGGGCCTGGGCGCGGAGGGCGTACTGGGCCTTCACCTCGCGGTCCAGCCTCTGAATGGCGTGGATGTCCCCCGTGCTGTCATCGATGGTGAATGTGGTGCCTGCGCCCTCGCCTGTCAGGATGTACTTAATGGAGCCATCACCTTTATCCATGTCTGAGTGGAGCTGTGGAGATATTCATGCAGATGGCAGTAAAAAATGTTTATTCCACAATGCATTTTCTCAAGTGGAATATACACTCTCTTGATTTTAGAGACATCTCAAGGGTTGTAGAAACTGCTGGTGCCTCAGTAAAAAAATTTAAGGAGATGAGTCTCAAAAATCATGATTACATTAACAACAGGGTTATGACAGAAATATTGTGCAGTCCAAAACTACGGTCAGACAGTGACATGCTTTTGAGGAGATTTAATTAGCTCACATCTCTTAATTTTAGAACAATGCACAGTGATCCTAAACATATAGACAGGACAACCATAGCATGTTTTGGGGCCAAAAAAATAAAAAGTTCTTGAATATCCAAATCAATCACATGACCTCAGTCCAACTTAAAATGTATTAGTGACATCAGTTTCAAGTGTTGCCAAGTCTGCGCTGAATGTACAGTCTTGGAAACCCTATAATGATATTTCAACAAACAAAAATTCAAAGCTATCTTTGGTTGCAGCGTCTTTAGTGTGATAATGCTACTTTTCTCTGTTTAGTACCATTGTAAATTAAAACCCTGTGCTTTGGACAGTTGGACAAATAAAATACGAATTGATATAAATCACAAATTAATCAATAATGGCAATAGTTGTTTATGCCACCTTATGTTTAACTGTCTAATTACTGTCTAAAATTCGGGGACGATGCATAAACCCCTACTTACTCTTCATCCAGTGTAGATATAAAAACCCTCAAATTAAAGCAATGTGTCTGCACTTAAACCTCACAGCAATTAAATTCACTGGGCTGGAGTACAGAGCCAACACAACAACAAAAAATGTGTACAGTCCTACTACTGTATATTTAGAGAGCAATTTCTATTCATTCAGCTTGCTCAGTGGCACACTGAGAGGAAACCAGGCAAAAGTTTAAAAGGTAAAGGTAAAGGTAAAGGAGTCCCTAATGGCCACTCATACTGGCACATTTTGCAATGGCAACCATAAACCCCCTTAAAACTTCCAAAAAGGCAGTATGGAGTGCAAAGGTGCCCCCCCTTCTCAACGTTAGATATGCATATGGACATGGATGGAACCTTCTGTCTGCTCTGCATTTGTGTCGTCCATATTTGTGAACATTTTTTGAAAGCTTACGGATATGAACGAAATGGAACAGTACCACCACAAACTGTGGGGGCAGAGTAACCAATAGTTCTAGCAAGATACGAACACGGGCTACAACAAAGACAATTTAAAATAGCAAAACTTTTTGAGCGGTTATGTGACTTTGTCCTAAATTTAAACATCAGTACAATGTTACTTTGCTGGGGCACAGGGACAAACAGTCACTACAGAACAGCTGGGAGGAGATTGGATGGAATTGGATGGCAGCAGAGAAAAAGTGGAGGTCCATTTGAGACAGCAGCTTTCTAGAGGATGTATAGATAGATAACTTTATTGTCCACCTCAGTCAAGATTTGTCTTTGGCTTCTCTCAAACATATCAAAGGTATGTACAGACACATAAAAAATATGACACAATAGTGCAAATATGCAGATAGGAGCAATAAGTTGTATAAATAGTAAATGAGAGCACATCTTATAAAATAGTAGTCTTCCCTCGTACAATCATTCTGTGTTCATTGCTGATATGGCATAGGGAATAAAGGACTTCTTATATATTTTTCAACTAGTTCTTGAGACCCTATATTGACGCCCAGAAGGGAGCAGCTCAAACTCTGAGTGTAATGGATGTGAGGCATTGTCAATTATATGCTTAGCCTTCCTGTATACAGCACTGTCAGTTATTCTGCTGAGTTGTTTCTGTGACTTGCCAATCACTTTCCCTGCAATGTTTACAATCCTAGAGAACTTGTTTTTGTTCTTTGCACTAGAATTGTCGTACCATGCTGTAATGGGAAATGATAAAATGCTTTCAGCTGGACCTCTGTACACCGAAGCTCTTCAGCTTCCTGATTAAAAACAGATGCTGATTGGCTCTCTTAAAAATGTTCTCTGAGTTTTCATTAAAAGTTAGGGTCTAATCAATAATCGTGCCCAAGTACATAAATTGTTCAACATTTATGACTGGTTCCATTTGGTTTTGTTTGCTGGCATGTAGGCTATTCATGCCAATATAAATGACATGGAAGAATGTGGCAATTACGCTTACAACATTTGAAATGGACGTATCTATTTTTGTATAAAATATACAGATATTTTTGAAAACATATTTTCCTCTACATTTTGGCCTCTTGTCCACATACTAACTGAGCTTTAGGTCACTAAAACGGATATTTTTGAAAATGCCCTCTAAGGGGCAGATTTTTTAAAACCGTTGCATTATATCTGTGTGGATGTGTAACATGGAGCATTTGGGAAACAATGACGTCCCCCCCTAAATGCCCATTGTTGCTTTGTGTAATGAGCCTGCACCAGAAACAATAACAGAGGCAGATTGTTGGTTTGTTTTGTTAGCACTGATTGGATGAATGACTGCTTTACAATCAGACCTATTGCTG
Source organism: Epinephelus fuscoguttatus (assembly GCF_011397635.1). NCBI lineage: Eukaryota > Metazoa > Chordata > Actinopteri > Perciformes > Serranidae > Epinephelus > Epinephelus fuscoguttatus. Next base: position 8,805,808 of record NC_064772.1, read on the forward strand.
CACCACTGCATGAACAAACACAGATGTCTGCTGCATCCAGTGTTTTTTGGTCAACCTTAGCATCTGCAGTTTAAAGTCCGCCAGAAATGATGGTTTTAGCCTTGGTCAGACCGGAAGATGGTGAGACTGTCTTGAGAATGGAACTGTTGTGGATGAGGAGTGAAAAAACATTCCGATGCACAGAGCATTAATCACATCCTTGAGTGAGCTCCTTCTGCCTTCTATTGAATGGGAATCAATGGTGATGAGATCTCCAGTAATGTTAGGTGTTTTGAAAAACGTAACATGAGCCTGCAGCTATACTTCACTACCTTTGCAACCACGGGAGACTGTAGAAGCCAGCTAACATGGGCAAGCGTTTGGGGTTATCTTTGCACTCTACTTTTGACAAGAGATGTTTCCCAAAGCAAAGGTTGTGTGGACAAAATTATTTTCAGTTAAAGTGGGAAAATATCATTTTTCAAAAATATGTGTATCCATAGACAGGGCCTAAATGAGCCTTAAGTGGGGCCACTTCAAGCCACTGTGTGACAGATGAATAGTCTTATTTAGGACAGTCAGGGCCGATGGGCTTCTTTGCCTGGGGGCCCTTAGAGTCTAGGATCGCCACTGCTACAGCTACAGCCCAAATTTGCTATTACAAGTTAGAATCCAATGTTTACATTGTCAGTGCCAGCCCATAGTATAGGCAGTACAGGCAAATGCTAATGGTGCCATCATCCATAGGGGGTGCCTCAAATGGGGGAAGTAAAAAAAATCTAAATGTTTTTCTTTTATTGTTTTAAACTAATACTACTACTATTTATTTGGAATAACCACCACTGGGTCTTTGTTTTAAATTGCACAAAAACCTGTATAAGACAGTTCTGCCAAAACATTAATTCCTAATTAAACCAGTGGGTAAATTAACGCCAAACCTCCAGGGGTGGTGTGTGGTTTAATGCGTACTTTAATACTGCAGCTGTAAGTAGACATGTAATCACAGCTTACGGCCTGTTTGTTGCCATGGGCCCTGCAGTGCAATCAGTTGCCTTTTGTGGCCTGTGAGTGCAAATGCCAGCCTGTTGATGTGCAATCACTCCTTACTTTGTACTTAAAGGGTCTCTGCATATGATGAGTACTTACTGCCATCACACTGGCAGTGCAGAATTAAATGCCCCCATTGACGTCTGTCTGGTATATAATCAACAGGCGAGCTCACAACACTGCAGTGACAAAAAAACCCCCACTGACTCAAAAACCACACTCTTTTTCAAGATACTTGCTTTTGCCTTTTCGTCGTCTGGGGCCACTACGTGAAATGACCGAGCTGAGGTTGTTGAACTGCTAAAAGTTTGCAGCTACAGAACTCATTGTTGTTATTCCGGTGATAGTTCAGAAGCAATCTTCACAAAACCTATCATTCCCCGAGCAGCCAGACAATACAGCTTTTCCTATCTCTTCGGACAACGTGAACCACCTGCACTCTCTCCTGGAAAGTGCCACGCATTCGAGCTCGGCCCAGAATATATTTTTTAATCAACACCCCATTGTGGGCTTCAGCCCTGTGCCTCGTGGTGATATATCTCAGGCCGGTGCCTTCCCCTCCTGCCTCATCCGCCTTCTCCTCCACTGATCCTTCCTCTCCACTCATACCTATGAAAAGAGTTTGACACTCAGGCTATCAATTACCTGCTCCGTCTCAGCCCAAACCTTCGACATCCCCACAGCTCTGAATACTAAGCTCCTCAACAGTCACAAGGTAGGGCGAGCTGAGGAGAAAAAAACCTACAGTACATGTGTCTCCTGCTTTGTCATATCCTACAGTGGCTTTCTGCCATGAGTGGCTCTCTGGGAAACAGCCCGACATGTCAAAGTTACTTATTTCATTCAGCTTGGAAAAATGAGGGTGTGCGGCTTTAAAAAGAATCATTGAAGAAACGATAAATGGAAAGATGGAAGTGAATATGCTACAGCGACTGTAAGCAGATACAGTACTTTATACCACAGCATACATGGTTCCCTCTCAGGACTTGTTACTCTCGTATCTGGTCGAAGCACATGACTTTTTGGATCCTGGCTTTTTCCTCGGTATTCCCGAGTGGTGGAGGGGAAGTTATTCCAGAGCACTAATTAGGCAGGTTTGCATCATTTCCAATGGGAAATATCAGAGGATGTGCGGTTCAGTGTTTTAAAAGTCGACGAGGAATACTGAGGCAAATTCAAAGGTCAGGAGTCTGTGTTTTAAGATCAAGGCATTGTAGTTTCAGGAATTTGGGAACAGAGAGTATTTTAATGCCTTTACATTTGGGCATTGAGAGAGATGCACAGAAGAAAAACAGAAACACAATATGTTTTTGCATCAATTTTTCATGACTGAACTTAACTAAAAGATTTGATCTAATTTTTCTTTGCACACAAAAGCCTTTGTTCTTTCTTTGTGCCCAAATTTGTTTAAATCCATGTTAGTGAGCACTTTACCAACATAATATTTAATCCATCCACCTATAGGTGTCACATATCAGGATGCTAATTTAACTGCCTGATTGTTACACAGGTGTGACATGGGCTGGTCACAATAAAACCTACTCTAAAATGTGCAGTTTGATCACACAACACAATGCCAAAAATGCTGCAAGTTATGGGGGAGTATGCCATTGGCATGCATACTGCAGCAATGTTCACCAGAGCTGTTACCGTGAATTCATTTGACCACAAAAAGCCATCTTCAGTTAGCCTGGAAATCCAGACTCAAATCTAGAAAGATTTTGAGTCTGGCCCTCACTGATACACCCTTCCTACCCAAGGGGCGGCACTAACTGAGGCATATTACATGCCGCTGCACACAACTGGATAGCACGATAGCCAATCAGAGCAAAAAACAAGGTGACATATTCATTGCAGTAAGCCCCATTTGTTTGCCGACCAGTGGGGCTAACTGATATATTATGCTTTTGCTGTATCCCGTCGGCAAAACAGCAAAAACTTCCTTCCTGGAAGCGAAGGCTTCTAGGGCAGTCTCCTGTTCGTCTCTCAAGGAAAAAGATAAGTGTTTTGCCCTCAATTTGAGTTAATGCTTTAATTTCATGTTAGAAGTAACATACTAGCTGTATAAAACACGTCATGGGAACAGAACAATAAGTGTAGTTGGCTCAGCATGTCTTCAAAAGCTAAATTGAATGGATGCGGTCCCTCGGCAGCTGCCATCTTGGCTGTTCACTTTTCGACTCCTACGGCGCAGCGCTGTCTTCATCATGTTACGCCCGCCCAGAGCCTGCCTCTGTCAGATAGACTGATCTGATTCACCGGGCTCTGCTCATCCGAGCCAGATCCCCGTGCAGTGCAAATTTGAATTTGCTGGGGGCGGGGGATCTGGATTTCCAGGTTAATCTCCAGTGGCTTTCTTAAAAAATTGGCAGTACATCCAACCAATCTACTGCTTCTTCACCTGAAAGATCGCCTCAAACAAGCCACTAAGATGAGCTTCCTTGAGATGGTTTCTGATGGTTTGTGCTGAAAGTTTAACCAAGTATTGCATCAGTTGTCTGGATGGCTGGTCTCAAACAGTCTTGCAGGTGAAGACGCTGTATGTGGAGTAGTGGGCTGTTGTGGTTACATATGGTCTGCAGCTATGAGGATGGTTGGATGTACTGCCAAATTCTCAGGAATGACACTGGAGACAACTAATGATAGTGAAATGAACATTTAATTCATGGGCAGAATGGCTCATCTCAGATGATCTTAGAGGTGAATGAGCCAGATGTGGAGGTCCTGGGCTGGCTCTTTACACCAGTTGGATGTACTGCTAAATTCTCAGAAATGACATTAGAGACTGCTTATGGTGGTAAAATAAACATTCAGTTCATGGGCAACAGCTCTGGTGGACAGCCCTGCAGTCAGCATGCCAATGGCACATTTCCTCAAAACTCATGACATGTTTGGCATCATGTTGTGTGATCGAACTGTACATTTTAAGCTGGCTTTTTACTGTGACCATCACAAGATACCCTTGTGTAGTAGTAATGCTGTTAAATCAGCATCTTCATATGCCACACTGCTCAGGTGGATAGATTATCTTGGAAAAAGAGAAGTACTCACTGACACGCATTTAAACAAATCTGTAAACAGAGAGAACTATTGCATAGAAAAATTATAAAATCTTTTATTTCAACTCATGAAAATGGGAGCAAAAACAAAATTCCTGCATTTATATTTTTGTTCAGTGTAGAGTTAAGTTCTGACAGAACGCTCTGCAGAAATCAGGCTTTATTCACTTCAGTGCCATTTCCAATTTGTTATCAGCACAGATATTATCTGAGTTCACAATTTACATGCAGTATAATACAGTGTTTGCGCCATGATTGTGTAGGCGGGTGTCAAATGGGCTCATTAGTACCGTTCTAGAAGGTCATTGCTCATTCAAGGTGGATAATGAACAATACTGTAAAGACTGGATACCTACTGGGTGCTACAAAATATTCAGAAATGGATGAGAATTGACGTTTGACATATTATATCAGGCACCTAATGTGATATTCAATTACATTACAGAACATATCACATAAATAATAGGGTTATTAATACAGCACAACTCTTTGTTTCATCAATGCTGAAATGTGCCTCTGACAATATTTTATTTATCTTTATTTTACTGGAAAACTTCCAAGTAACTAGACCAATTTACTGTAACTCACATTTAGTGTCAACAGCTATCGTACTGGGATACTTTAATTATTCTGAAGTGGCATTCATTCAATGATTACTGTGTTTTCCACTCATAGTAACAATGACAAACTGCTCATCTAGATCATCTAAAAAGGACTCTAACGATGAATTATGTGCCAGCGTGAACTGTCAGTTGGTGACTTAATGACATGCAGGCAGCTAACGTTTCTCCACAGTACAGTACAAATATGTTTTGTCTTTTTGTCAAACAGCCAAAACAATACAGAGTGGCATCTGTCTGTAACAAAACCACCTTTAGCTGAGCGTGCAAAATTCTGTAATGCATCTTTACCTGATGAGTTTCATTTGTAGTTGTAGGCCTAGTTATAACCTGTTCAGAACCCAATTATGTTCCAAACACACACAAATAATACTGTAATGGTGTATTTCTACTCTAAATGAACTCATAAATCATTAGCAAAATATTTTTTTTTTGATGAGGATCCTTTGTGTTAATTTTTCCATCCATTCCAATGGACGAAGAATCTGTATGCAGAAACCACATAACATTACAAATGACAAACAAAAAAACATGAGATTATTTCTTTTTCATCAATGGTTAATTCATATAAGTGATGCTTTAAAACACATGGCCTACAGAGACTGCTGGTATAAATGGGCTAGCAGGGCTAAGCCCTGCCTATCTTTTACAATAAAGATGAGAAAATTATTAAATTAAAGAAAATATTAGTTAATGAACCTTAGAACTGATTGTTTTTGGTGGAACCTATAGCAGCAACAGCACTAAAATAGTCACAAAAATGCAGGATTTATCTAAATGGGCTGATTTTTTACAGCCCATACTCCTAGAATCAGCTTCCAGTCATTGTTGTCACATCGTGAGTGACAGGTGTCGTGACAAGCCTTTACTGTCCAGTTGGGCTAAATTAATTCAGCTCAGGCCACTGACTTTTGGCCAATGACAGTGCATGGAAGTACAGTGAGGGCCTGCCCGCTGTTACTGTAGTGAGAGAGTGAGCGTTGAGTCTTACGAAATGCGTTAGCATCATGCTGAACGAGATGGATTATTTTAAATGCTGTCTATTGAGCGGGACCTCATCCAAAAATTAATTTAAATGACTTGGTGATTAACCTGTTTGCATCCCAGAAAGGCCGCTGATGTGAGCTTCTTTTCAAATAAGGTAGGCCCAAGTAGGGCTGGGCAGTATTCGCGGTGACGGTAACTTACCGCAGTAAACATGAACAGCAGAACGGGGCCCGGCGGCCGGGTGGCCTGCCTTATGCTCCTCCCTTGCTGCGTGATGGAGGTGGCCTGGCCGACTGCCCCAAACCCAGGCCTGCGGGAGAAGGGGGCCCGGGAGCTGCCAGCCCTCCCTCTTCCCTCTAATGTTTATACATACTATATAACGTTTTATACACAATAATAGCAACCGTTTTACTTCTGACAATAAGTAGTTTCCATCCTAGACTTGTATGGCTTTTTAAATTGATTTATTTAAGGTGTAAAAAAAAAGAGAGAAGACGATACCGCGATATCATACCCTCACCGTATCCCCCCAAAATAATACCATGATATTGATTTTAGGCCATATCAGAGATATTGGATAAAGGAGATACCCCACCGTAGGCTTATCCAATGTTAAGAAAACTGTTACTCTTCCTGTCTCCTAAGTGGGCGTGGTTAGCTCTCCCTCCAATCAGAGCCTGTTCTCCCTCAAAGATCACGAGATCTCGCAAGAACTTGTTTTCTGAGACGGACAGGGCTCAAACAAAGTTAACTTTCTCTTGATCTGTACGGATGAAAAATGCAGCTTAGTGTCAGAATGTTGGTAAGATGTATGGCTTGTGGAAAACAAACCCAATATTTACTTTAGTGACTATAGGGCGAAAGAATTGACCATAAATTGTGATCACGTTCATTTTCCTCATTGACGACAATACATTCAGAGCTGCCGCAAGTCTCCTACGGGGGCATGGCGCTGACGTCACTGAATCAGGAAGTGAGCTGAGTGGGGTATCTCACTTTATCCAATATCTCTGGCCATACCGCCCAGCCCTAGGCCCAAGCCCTAACCTCTTATTAAAGGAGCATTACTCCTTTCCTTTCTTTACCGTGTGTGTGTGTGTGTGTGGATGTGTGTGTGTGTGTGTGTGTGTGTGTGTGTGAGTGAGCCAGCAAGCCAGCTTTTGGCATCAGAACATTTTTGTAGTTAGCCTAATTCTCTAGTTTTGTTGTAGTGCATTGTTGCTGTAACCTGGTACTGTATCTCGGTGTGATGTTACTGTTACTGCAGCTGAACTATTGATCAGTATAGGCCATAGGCCTAATGCGTTAGCCCTCCCACCCAATTTCACCATGAGCCGCTACTGATGGCCTACATATTTTGAGATCCACCATCAGATCAACCATCCATTTCAATAGACGGATTAAGTTTTAAATCTTTCATATGATATTTTGACATGTGTAAGTAATGTAACATGTCATGTTTACTTTGAGCACAGTTTAAACAAAATTTATATATGTTAACAGTAAATGAATTAGAATATGCCTTGTGCTTACTCCTTGCCTCACAGTTGGCTATGCTCATTACAAAGGGGGCAGTTCACTTAAGATAATGTAGAATACTGTGATTGGCTTATAGGCATCCTGTTAAATAAGTTTGTGCATTTGGGTGGAGTCAGATGACAGTGATCATACTTTTAGACATGCTAGAAAAGTTATGCTACAGCTGATAAATAGGAGAATCCTGCTAATTACACGTATCTATCCCTGGGATTTCATGACACTGGTTTTCAGAGAGGCTAAAGTAATGGGATATTTTCAAAGCATTTTCACATTGGCGCTCTCCAGCTCAAACACTGTGTACATACAATTTAAAAACAAGATTGTTGTGTCTCCCTGCTGATGATGACTGGCCTTACAACTATTGATCAAATGTTCAATTCACTTTAGCGACTGAGCGATCAAAGTGCTCCTTTGTGAGTATCCATCCCTTGTCTGCTCTTTTCAGAGCATGTCAGTTGTGTTGTAGACGTGCTCCGTCCGCTTCTGTGGAATGAGGCCGACTGAGTGAAGCCGCGGTTCGAGTCAATTAACTCAATCACTGCTGTCTGGCTCTGGTTCAAAGTGGACAGAGGAGAGCCCGTCTGTAGTATGGGCGCAGTGCATCCAGGGATTAAATTGGGATTTTTTTTCTTTCGCTGTGGTTGAAGTTTGCTGTGCTGCCCACCCATGATCTTCTCTTTTGCATTCGTGCGCTCGGCTCTGGCTCAAGCAGCAGATGACCTGCAGGCTGCTGAGCTCCCCTATAGATCTATTAGTTTGCCCTGTTTGAAAGTTACTAGTTGAAATCTCTTTGAAACACCAACACTAAGGCACCCCCATGTACACAAAGTGGAGAGGACATGCAGAAATGCTGCTCCCCTACCAGGCCAGGAACATCCAGGCTTTGCATCTCTCCAGGTTATACCTTTTATGTGTGTGCACGTATGTGTGCAGGATGTATGCAACACTGACCTTCCCGATATAAAGTGGCTCCAGTCCGGTGTACTCCTCCAGGACAAAGAACTGGTTCCACACCCAGCCTCTCTTCACCCTCTGGAGCAATGCTGAGCTGCCTGTGTTTTCCTCCTCTGTGGGCTTACCCAGAAGGCTGTGGGGCATAAGGGTCAAAATGCAGAGGGCCACAGGGAGCACGCTGCTGGCAACTGCTGGAAGATGCAATCGGTCTCCCATTGTGAAGTGCAGGGTAGTATTTGAGAAAACTTTTCCAATTTCTGCAGTTGTTCCCTGGCTCCCTCTGGCTACTGTTGGCGTCCTGGAAGAGAAAAGAAGACAGATTAGCCTCAGATTTATTTCCTTTTGGACGCCGTCATCCTTTTGTCGTACACTGAGCTGCACTGTGGGACGCCTGCGGATGACACATATTCGCAGCTTTTTCTCCTGCTTTCCAGATTAGCCCTCTACTACTGAGTTTTTGTTGAGCTATAATGAGCCTTACACAGTTGAATGAAGGGGACCTCTTATGCTGCTGAAGAGGCCACATGGAGGAGGCGAGGAGGTAATATCAGAGAAGGAGAAGGCGGGGACAATGGGTATACAACAAAACGTTCATGTCATGCTGCCGCTCACTACTACAGACCCTCCCACCATCAGAAAGTTATAAATATAAAGAACAGAAGACTGGATGTCAAGGGTGTTTGGCAGGTTACGTGGTGTAATTATTTCTTGGTGAACAACAGCCGGGGGTGTTGTCGCCACCACTGGGTAGCCAGGCAACCACATGACAGCATAAACAAACAGGCAACCTGGTTTCAGAGAAATGACCATGACCTCTTCACACCGCATTATGTGATGGTAACACATAATGTGTTCAAGTTAAGTGTCAGCACCAGGATAACAATGTAGATGAGAAATCAATAAGAATCCTTTATCATGGTGGACACAGGAGCAAGCAGGGGTTAAAGCTAATCGTCGTGCCATCAGCACGTTATGTGGCGTTTAGAGGTTGTGGTCATTTCAAGTATTTCTGTGACTTCAGGTAGCAATTGGGTTCACAATTGAGCTTTAGGCTGCGTCCACAACAAATCATGTGTTGCAGTGATTAGTTGCAAGGTTGTGTGGCGGTTCGGTAGTATCACTTAAATGGTCCATCTGTGGGGGAGTCGAGGGTGGACACCAAATACAGAGAGCAAATCTCCCCATCTCAGTAAGTATTTGTCACCGCTATAAGTTTGTTCACTTTGACTTAAGAGATCTGTAGAATTCCTCTTGATTGTCATTACTGTATCTTTACTGCCACAAAAGAGCGCATGCACATACAAGCAAATCAAGTGCTCTCCTTTGTCGGATAGTACACACAAGCTATAGACAGATTGGCCACTGCAGCATGACAGCAGGTTGTGTTTCTGCAAAAGTTGACTCTGTTTCAACTTTCTGCCACAGGCTGCTGCGTTTTTATTTTTGTTTTGGGGGGATGGGGGGCCTACGGACGTAGCCTAGAAGCACTACCCTCATTTAAATAAATGGGCGGACTAGCACCTGATTTGCTGTGAATACAGCCTTAAGGCCCTGACAAAGCAAGCTGATGGTTGGCTGTCAGTCAATGCTGAGCTTTTTTTTCAGCCAATTCAGCATATTGAATTGGCGGCAATGGCAGATCGGTGAATAACTTTACATTACAAACACTGCTACATGTAGCTACATGCTAATGTCAGGGACACATAATCTTGGTTGATTGTTTAATTCTCTTGGTTAACTTGTCCGTGATCTTTGAATCATATTCTTGCTGGAACATGTCCAGTTGTGAGGATTTTGGTTTAGGAGCTTTTATTGGTGATTTTTAACAGAAGAACGTGCTGCTATGCTTCATTATAATCATTGTCTGGCTGCAAGTGCCCTGCTACATGTAGCTACATGATAACGTGGGGGAAACACGTAAGCTTAGTTGCTGACGTTTTTAATTTGTCCCAGATTTTGGAACATATTGGTTGGAACATGTCCATTTCTGGAGATTTTATTTTAGAAGCTTTCTTTTCTAATGATTTTGTTACTGATAAACAGTTCCGAAATGCTGACCAATCACAGCAGATTGGGCTTTTCTAGAGGAGGCTTTAAGAGACAGGCGCTAAAAGGGAGCATCTCAGACAGAGGGTGAATACATGTGTTCCATCACAGACAGTATAAGGAAAACAAAGAGTTTTTTGACCATTAAAGCATGTAAACATGTTCTGCTAGAAACCCAACATATAAATATAAACCTAAAATGAGCATAAAAGGTCCTCTTTAAAACTTTGTAATGGAAACAGAACTAATTGGATCCTGCAGGAGAAAACAGAAATGATTGCACGCTTCAAAACCACCAGCTTCAGTTGCTTTTTCCCTCCAGCTCGGGACAATCAGGCATTTCACATCGACAAAAAAAAAAAAAAAGTGAAACCACACTCTTCCCCTTCCTTCCTCCTCTTCCTGTCATGAGGAGAGGCGAGCTCCTTCACACCTCCTGGAAAAGGCCCGGGGGTGTGATGTTCTGAGATTGTAGTGTTTCTGTTAACACCCCTGCTCAGCTTTACTCACACCGTGTTCTACAATATCCCCTCAGCACTACACACCGCTCATTACAAGTGTACTGTGTTTTTTTCCCTATATCTCAGGTTTTGGAAGGCCCCTATGGTATTGCCTGGATGTTGGATTTTATGCCTCTAAATACTGTCTCCCGCTGCATTGCTCTTTTTGATACGAACATCACAGGAATCTTTAAGATCAGCTAGGTCAATTCCGTGAATTTCTGGCACTAGATGTTTTTTAAGGTTACACATCGATCTGAGCTAATCAATACCTTTTCGCACCTACGCTGCCTCTTTCCATCTGCATCTTGTTTTTATGTATTAGGAGGACGGCCGCATCTGCCCACTCTGCCTGCATTAACGAGCTTGGGGGGGAAAATAGGCGGATTGATGGTAAAAAGGCAGAAAGAGGACAGGGGGAGAAAGGGAAAGAAAAGCTAAGAGGCTGTTAGCAGGGGGAGGTGGAAAGTTTGGGGCTGAAAATAAAAAACAGCGGAAGAAAAAGAGACTGTTTGACTCATGGGCTGACTCCATTATGTTTTGTAAGAGAGAGTGCATTGTGCTGCTGCAGACTCTCTCTGAATCGCCAAACTCAGTTAATCATTGTTGAAGAGGCACAAAAGGCAAGGAAGGGTGGGGGGCGTGGCTGCATTGTCAGCAGGAGGCTGGGCCGAGTGTGTGCGTGCATGCATATGTGTGAGTGTGTTTCTGTGCCTCCTCTGCTGCTTGGCAGGATGGGTGACACTTGACCTCGTTGCACCCCTCTTTTCTGCCTATTCAAGCTGCCTGGTTGCCATTATGAAGTAAAATTAGCTCCCTGTTCTTTGCTCAAAAACCCCCGGCCTCAACCTCTCGGCTCCCCCCCTCAAAGGTCACAGCTTGCACCCGAGCATTTTGCTCCATTTTGTTGTCCCTAATGAGGTGACATGTGACGTGATTGTGCTGGCAAAACATTTCACACATCTCTCTTATGGCATTTCGCTTGTTTAATAGAAAAAAAGGCAGCTGGCGTTTGCCACACAAGCTGTGAATTGGAGGGATGGGAAGATGAAGGGATGAGGAGCGAGGTGGAGGGTGGAGAAGCAATCATATGACAAAGCTTAAGGCAAAGACTTGAGGTATTTTCCCACCAGGCTGAAACATTCTTCCCACTTGAAAACCTGCCTAGCATTTCAAAAGAAAATAACACAATTTGTTTGTTAGTGTGCAACAGTAAAAAAGCAAATTAACGGCAAAAGTGGAAAAGCAACATCCGGTTTTTATGTTTGTTTTGAAAAGCAAGAAACCCCTGAAAGCAAAGGTGTTCGCTGAGAGGGAGGAAGAGATTGAGTGACAGTGGAGGAGACGGTGATTGTCAGGGGGAGCAGCTGGTGTGACAAAATGATGGGCCATATTGTTGTATCATCTTACTCCAAGTCCACCTGCTGCTCCATTAACTGCGATCTGACAAAGACAGACTACATCAAACTGCTCCTACAGCAGTGAGAGGGGTGAGCGTTTCCTTCCAACGGAGGAAAACAAACCCAGAAAGAACTCTTACAGTATGACTGACTCACCACCTCCAGGCAGAGGCAGCATGCATAATCTCACTAACTCCACCTGTTCAGATTAATGAGTCAGTAATGCCCAAAATAACTAATAACTTTAGGAAACACTATGGATTTCTGTAAAAACTTAAAATCTAAAAGTTGGTATTTGATACTTTATGATCCAAATCATGTAATAATATCACCAGTTTTAGACTTCTGATTTTGGTTACATGTGTTCACAGAAAATCAATCACTGATGCATTTGAAACGCTTGGCTTATTTTGCTAATTTAAAGGAATGCTCCTCTCCCCCAGTGATTATTTATATATCAGTTACTCACCTTGTTTTACATTGAATCCAAGAGGAAAATCCACATGCCTCCACAGTGAACCAAGAATCCAAAAATGGAGAAAATTCTTGATGAATTGAAGTCATAGGGGTCCACGTTTAACAACAGCGAAACTATACCAAAACATCCTTCTCATAACTCGTGCAGTATAACCAAAGTCTCGGTATCCAGTACTTCCCAAACAGACAACCCCTTTCGACAGGGAACTGAACTGAAAGTAAAATGTATCCATGCACTTTCTTTAATACCAGACTCCACTGACAAAAACAGTCATTTTACCTTGCTGAACACACAAGTTGCTGGTCTACCGCTGCCTTGACCAGTTAGTTACTTTGTGTCATTGTGTGACTTTAATAAACTCGAACTAACTCTTTAATAAAACCAAAGTCACACAAAAACGCAACTTAACAAACTGATTGAGGCAGCGGTAGACCAGCAACTCCTGTGTACAGCAAGGTAAAATGCCTGTTTCACTTTAAGTTTAGCATTAATTAGTAAAGTTTTAGTAAAAATGCATGTGTTTGGAAAGTACTGAGCATACAACTGGATAAATGAGACTTATTCTGCATGGGTTGTGTGAGAGTTTGTCAACAGATGTTTTGCTAAAGTTTTGCTGTTGTTAAAGCAACCCACTATGACTTCAATTCGTCAAGGATTTTCTCCGTTTTTTGATTCTTTGTTGGCTGTAGGCATATGTGGAAAAACAAAGTTCACTGAAGAAATTCAGTGCAACACATAGTGACTCATTAATAAACAAAAAATCATTTGGGGGTGAAGTATTCCTTTAAACAAGTGTTATATAGTGTTAAGACATCCGCAGCCATCATATTTATGAAATAAAATAAAAGACCGCAAAAATACAAACTATTACCTATGGCTAGAACAACTGGTCAATTAATAATAAATAATAAAAGGCAACTTTTTTTAAAACCAATTATTCATTGAAGTCATTTTCAAGCAACAATGCCACATTACCTAACTTCTCAAATGTTAGGGTTTGCTTCTTTTCTCAGGTTTATGTGAGAGTATACTTTATATGTTTGGGTTTGGACAGTAAGTCAGACATAAAAAAACATGTTGATTAAATAATCGTTCCAGTGCTAATGTTATCACAAACTTCACCCAGACCTTTCGGTCCGAGTCACTGAATGAGGTTACCAGGGGCCAACTCAGTGTGTGGTACATTAGTATGGGTTCGCCCTGTTTAAGTGCTATGTGGAGCATTATTAAGTGTTAATTTCACAGTGGCCATGTCTGTGCTCCACTCACCTCGGCTCTAAAAGGAGGCCTCCCAGACTGTGGAAAAGGTCCTTAAAAACTGGGTGGACCCATGAAAAAGGGTTCCACCCACCCTGGCAGTGCAAAACGTCACGGCCAATTTGTTAACCACAATTGATTCTGCACGGTGGATGCCACGGCGAAGGCTCTGTATATCTGCGACCCGGGCGGGAGGCTGCATCGATGCACTTTGACTTTTTTTTTTTTTTTAAGATGCAGAAGTGCCGGCATGAGAAAGTGTCTTTCAATAAGCCGAGTACAATAAGCTGAGCGGGCGCTGTTGCAAAAATGTAAAGGCGTTTTCTTAAATACAGCCGCTGAATCTAATTTCGCTTCCCGGGCCGAGCTGAGCGTGACGAGCCACATTCCTCAACCAAGCGTAGTTTTTTAATTTCTGAATGTTTATTTACTTATTTGCACGTAATTAAAGTCTGCTGTAGCACCAACTTTTAATAAGCAGGCTGTCCCCGCAGTGTGGCCTCTGGTATGTTTGTGTATGTGTGTATATAAAGACGGAATAAAATGACCAGGTCTTGTGGCGTCTAAAGCAAAGGGTCTATACCGTCACCGCCCGCAGCAGGGACCCAGTTTCCTCAGCAGGGAGAGATGGGAGCCTTCAAAGGCAGAGACAGGCTCAGGGAGGTGTGTATTCTGGCCAAACTCTCAAGATCACACAGTTGTTTGTGTGCGGGTATGAATATGAGTTCTCTGTGGATGCACAGCATGCTTATGTATGTGTTTGTCAGAGCTACCCTCTATTCGTCCTCATTCCTCTAACCCTGTACCCCCCTCAGGACAGAGACGCTGGCATGGGGCAGGCTTTGAACCTGCTTCTGTCGTACTCTCTAATTGTGGGGAGCTCCCCGGGCCTCGGCATGTGCAGCTGTGTGCGCCGCCGCCACCGCTGTGCCGTGACGAGTGTCTCCCTCCCCGGCGGCTCGTTTACTGTAAGGTGTTTTTAATTACTTGTCCCTTCTTCCACTCTTGATCTGGCTTTGTGCGCCTGGTGAGCCTCAGAAGTTTGCTTTGATACTCCAGCTTCTGTAACCTCCTCTACTTTCTTGTCTGTCCTTTCCAACATCTGTGTTACATCTGTATCATTCATACTCTGCACTTATTTTTAGTTTCCCTTAATCCTGTCTCTCGTCTCAGACCCTTTCTCCGTCCCCTCCCCTCCCCTCCCCGGTGCACATTCAGTTCATTCATTGCTGTGTGGAGGCCATAAAAAGAGCCTTGTCATTTATGAAGAAATTAAATCACACAAACTGGCATTCATCCCAGCCACTGGTGCATGGAGATGATGTCACCATGCATAAGCGTCATCCGGAAAAAAAGTTTGCAATCAGTGTCACTCCGCCGCAAATTAGACAGCAGTGTCTTGGGGACAGACCCTTTCAAATTAATATCGAACTCGTAATCTCTTTTGAATTTCGGGGGTTTCTGACTCTGAGGAGAATGACAGTTTTCATCCACCACATGGCTGCAGCTGGAGAATCCTCCCCTCCATTAGAGCATTTCCTACGTTGGAATGTCATTTAAGATATCTCAACCAAGAGCACCATCGCAGAAACCTGAAAGGTGTTGTTAATATGGAGGCCGGCGCATAATGCTCATCTTTCAGAGGATCCTTCACCGCCTCTTGCTGACACTGATAATGGCTGGAAAAGTCTTGCTGCCCTGGCGACAGCGCGCATGCCAGTCTAGTGTCTTATTTGTCGGCTGGAGCTTACAAGACAGGCGATAGCTTAATGGGTTTTATAGGGGAAAAAAAATGAATCTGTTCTCATCTTGAGAAACTAGAACCTTGGCTCAGACTGAGGGATGAGGTCTGAATGCCAAACAGAGGTCCGTAAAAAGCAGATAGGCATTCCTCTCCCTTCAGCATGACTTGTTTGAAGTAGCGACAGTGTAGACGTGCTGAGAATTGGAGCCACGCTTTGAGCCTGAGCTCGTGTTCACAAAAGTTTTTTAATGTGTCACAGAACCCCCTCCCGGCTGAGTCGAGGCTCTCCAAATATTCACCGTGACCTACTTTTGACAGCCAGATATGCAATGTATTTGTTCCTGTAAACATTGTTTATCAATTAACACACAGAGAGGGAAAAAAAATGAACCATCGATTCAGTGCGGTAATGAAACGGTGCTCCCACCTCATGTCTTATTCCTCCCAGCGCTCTCCATCTCCACTCAGAGAGTTTCAACGCTCAGTTACAGCTGACAAATCCCCAGTCACCCTTAAATCATCCTCACCATTCACTGTTTACAGCTTGAAAGTATTATTGGCATTTCTCATTGGCACTGTTGTGTTTCAAAACATGACCGGTGAAAGTCAAGGATTATTTTTCACATGCAAAAAATTCCACGCCTTACCTTTTTCCTTTTCAACTTTATTCCTCTTTCTCAGTCCTTCTTCTGTGAAAAATGCTCGTTTTTCTTCTTCTCTTATCTCTTTGTTCTTCTTTTCCCTGCACGCTCCCTAAATTTCCCTTGTAAAAGTTGTGAAAGCTACTGCCTGCAGTGCATCAGTTTCCCTAAAGTCACCTTGAGTCCATGCTCTCGCTCACTGTCCTCTTTGTAAAGTTTCCCCTTTCTCCATCTATATATATGTACATATATATATATATATATATATATATATATATATATATATATATGTTCTCTTGCTGCCACTACTCTGTCACCGCTGCTTTCTGCCTCTCATAGCTGTCTGCACACTCTCATCCTTGGTGTTGCCTATCTGGGGACCCAATCAGACTAAAGGACCAATTGTCCCTCACTTAACAATCAGTGGGACAGCCTCCCGCGACTCCAATGTAACCCAGCCATCTCCAAACTCAAGCATGGGTCAGAGCAAGAAACAGAAAGGAGGAGGAGAAAGAGGAAGAAGAGGAGGGGAGAGGGAGTCGTTGGGGGGTAGATTGACAGCAGGATAGGGGTGAAATTACAGCGAGGGGGAGGTGGGGGGGGTGGAAATCAAAGAGGTGGAGTGAAATCAGGCGCGCAAAGGGATAGAGGAATGAGAAGAGGGAGACATGAGGTGCTAGATAGTGAGCGGTGGAGGGAAATGCTCCCGGGAGCACCACAAAAGCATTTCATCTCAGGGTATTTGCAAGTGAAAAAAGTGACCAGCGTGGTGGGGAAGGACTCAGGAGTGTGTGTGTGTGGAGACTGCCGCGGGTGCAGGGTCCTTGGATCACTGACCAGCCAAGTAGAAAACGCAAAGGATGAGGAGGGGGGGGGAAGAAATCACCTTCTCTCACACGGCAGCGAACCTGCCCTAATGCATTTTAATGAGTCGGTGTTGTACACGGCTGGATCTGTAGAGGGATTTATGGGCATAAAAGATGAAGCTTTAAACTGCATTATATTCCGCTGCTTGCCCAGTCAGAGTCAAAGCAATTAGTTTTCCAAATTGGCAAAAAGATCCTGAAAAATTAGGCGCACGCCAATACACACAAAAAGCGCAGCGGAAGATTAGTCATGGTCACGGAGATCTGATCCCTGTTTAGCACTGAGCGAGAAAATAGCAGTGTTTCATTTAAGCAATCATGGAATTAATGCAGCAAAAAGAGGTTTTCAGAGTTGAGTCTCTTGCATATTTCTCCTCATGAAGAGAAGGACTGGGAAAATGAAATCATATTGAAGATGTACTCAACCATGTTTAAACAGAAATGAGAATATATTACACAGAAACAAGAAGTGTTCTAGGCTGCTGCTCGGGCTCTTATTTGGTATTTTTTCATTATGTCTCTGAGCTGTTTTCATATTATATTTACAGACAAAATAAAGTGACAGAGCTCCAGATATCAGCTAAAAGTTTCCCCACTATTCATAGCCAATTGGAAGGACTTTGCTCTTTTTTTTCCTCCACTCGACAGCCCTTTGACTCTCCTTAATCTTCCTGACAGAGTAATTTGGTTTGTTGTCCAGCTCTAAAAATACAGATGAAGGCTGTTGTCACCTAGCGAGCCAGATGGTCAAAAGGTTGTACTTCTCCATTGGTTCAATATGTTTTTTCTTTCTCCCACTCTGTCCCTTTCAATATGTCTTCTTTCTCATTTGGCAGGTCATTCTTCTTCACCACTGGTCGCTCCCCCTCCCTTCCCCACTGCCCTCCCCATCCTCTTTGTCTCTTTGAAGACCTGACTGGTTAGCGCCCCAGCCAATCTGTCAGCGAATGCTTGACTGGACCCCCAGAAAAAAGGCAGGGGGGTCCCTCTTTGTTGGGGCGGGCCACAGAGAGGGTGGCATTCAGGCCCATTGAACACCACCTTCCATCACTGTGGCAGAGCAGAGGATAATAATTGGCAGAACAAATTGAACCTATAGGGCTTATGGAAGGGCCTCTGTCTGTTTTAAAGTCTGTTACGGTGGTAGACGTCTGGAAAACAAGTCCCTCTGTGCCCCCTCACAAAGGCTCAGATCCGCCGTAGAAATAGATTGGATACAGTTATGTTCTGCATGTCGCCGGACTTTGGTTTTGAGATAATATGCAGGATGTTGTAGGGACACGGTGCTTTCATGCATCTGATCAGGTACGCCTACTCTTAAGGTTGAGGACTGTAGGCTTATAAAGACCATGACTTGTTCTGTCACCTCAGAGTACCTTTTACCAGCACGCACAACAGACTGTTCAGCTCTTTCATTAGTAGAGCAGATTTCATGGTTGTTAAAGTTACAAGTATCCTCTCAATTTGGTTACCACTCCATTAATCAGTCTTGCTTATTGGCCATTTCCCTCTCTTAAGCAGTCATTCGTGACTTAAGTATCCTGATATGATTTTTGGTCGACACAGAGGCAGCATTACAGTTTCAAGTAGAGAATGGCAGTTGTGTTTATATAAAGACAATTTGTTGATTAAATGAGCAAACATTGCACAATCTGGTATCCAAACATAGAAAATATTAGATAATTTTTTTCACAATGAAAGCGAAAAGTCAATATACTACCAACATGTATATCATTAGCTGCATAAAATTATGGATGTAGCTACTGTGAGACCACTCACTGCTTTGTTGACTCCTATTTTGAAGTCTTGAGTTTGGCATTGTGGCTGTTTTCATCTTGGATTTATGGAGCCAGAAGTGACCATATTTGGACAAGAGGGGTGGATCTGACTGTGGGCCAGATGACAAGATCTTCCCACAGCCTGTCACTCAAAGTAGCCTTCTCTTAATTATAATAAAATGAACAGTGGTGAGTTATATAGAAATTCAACCCCGTACAGTTGTAAAGTTGGGCATTATAACACATGTCCTAACTGGATGCGAGTGTCTGACTATTGCAATCAGATGCCCTTTGTCCACACTGAATCTGTTAAATATGGAACTCACTATCTCATGTAAACGGACCTGTTGTCCCAGAGTAACCACTTCAAAGGTGAATGAGTAAATACTGACTCATTATTTATAATCACAACACTACTATCACACTACTATCTAACTTATAGATATCATTGTTGTAGCTTCCATACTAAAACACCATCTCCAGTATTTACTAGAATTGTTCAGCTTCCTGATGATCTCCGTCCAGCCAGATACCATCTCAATCAGATTTTAGTAGTGACATTAGGAGGTATCCTGTAGGTAACTCCTCATTTTAACCTTGTCAATCAGATGTTCCTTTTCCATTGTGGTGCTTTCAAAGCAAGCGACAAAAATAAAATAGAAATGGGGCATCCAATGTTGGTAACAATGGCACGCCTCATCACTTGCAGGCAGTTATGACAGTCCACTATAGGAAACAGTGCAATCAAACTGATTAAGTCGCTGACGCTTGCTTGCGTTGCATCCA
This sequence comes from Epinephelus fuscoguttatus, assembly GCF_011397635.1. Classification (NCBI taxonomy): domain Eukaryota; kingdom Metazoa; phylum Chordata; class Actinopteri; order Perciformes; family Serranidae; genus Epinephelus; species Epinephelus fuscoguttatus. The sequence continues at coordinate 8,825,489 of NC_064772.1, forward strand.
ATTTGGACATGCTGTAACGTGGAGGTCTGTAAAGACTGACTCACTTTTGGAGCCAGCCTCAAGTGGCCATTTGAGGAGCTGCAGTTTTAGGCAATTCTGTAATAGCTTCATATTTCAGTCCCGTAGGTTGCTGCGCGATAAAAACACCAGTATATTGTTTTCTTGTACACTCTGGCTTCTGCTAACAGGTTTTTTATTGTCTTGTTATCTTTTTGTTTTACCATTTAGTTTATACGATTGAAAAATGCCAATTGCAATTTCCTGGAGCATCACTAGATCACTAGATTACTAGCTTGCAAATGTTAGCTACCAGCCTGCTACATTCTCTATCAACCAGTGGATTCATTGACTAATTGTTTCAGCTTGACTGTATTGGACGAAAGCTTAGGTTAAATGCCTACCATACTCCAGGGGTGGGCCAGCTGATACCAAAATATCAATACTTCAGATACTTGGTTTAACTTTTGAAGACTAAATGTAGCATCAGTAGGGTTGATACCAAAAGAGGGATGTGAGTCTTTTTTCTATGTTGTACCCATTCATATTTTAAAAATAAAACTATCCCTGTAAAAAACATTCTGTTGTTGTGAACACATGTAGTAAGCCTACATGTACTCTTTGCTTCTCCACTACTGGTGTTGTGTTGTGTGAACTCAAACAACATATGTGTAGCAAACATGCAGTGCAGCACAGTGTGCACCCTGACTCGTATAATCCGAAACATATTTGCAGTCATAGCATAGAGGAAAAAAAAAACAGAGAGAAGCTGAAGCTGCAACAGAAAAGAAGAGAGGAGGAGGGAAATGTGTCAGCATCCAGACCCCCGACACAGAGACAGAGTTCACCGGCAGAGTCTGTTTAGAGAGGCTCAGGCAATAAATATCCAGGAAACTGTAGTGGAATTAATATTTTAGTCAAATCGGATCTTCAGGATTGGTTTATCTTAGTTTCAAACTGGAATTGGTCATCACTTACTTTTACTTTAGCAGACTGATTATTCACCTCATAAATCACTACACATTGCTCTCCCCAAAAGGAAAGTACATAAGCCATAATGAAAAAGTATCAGTATCTACGATTCTGGCCCTGTATTGCTTGGTATCAGATCAAACCAAATTTTGTGCTACTGCTCACCCCTACCACATATTAGCAGACTCAAAAGACCAAAGTCTGACACCCTTTCACGTCTTAAGACAAGCTGACAAGTTTTTCGTTACACACTGTAAGACTTTGCAAAGAGTGAGGATCTTGCAGGATCACTATTTGCAAGACTACAACTAGATTCCTTTTGAGATTATTTCCCATCTTATTCCTGGTTTAAAATACTACACCAACTCCCGTTAAGATATATACGACATTTTAACAATTCCTTACCTGTGTGCAAAAACACAGAATTCTGCAAACACAAGATAAAAGGCTTCTTATGTCAACAGGATTCTTGTCATTTCAGCATCAATATAATCCATTTAGATAAACTGTATGAGTGTACAAACCTTACATTTTGGATTTTGTTGCCTTAAAGGGATAGTGCACCCAAAAATGAAAAAAGGGGGTGCCGTAAGCCTCCATTAGGTGGAGTTGTGTTGCTACCTCTTCCCCCCTTGGATCCGCAAGTGATGTGAGGACTCTAAAACTTCACCTGAGCCTCCCTCGGCATATGGGTGAGTAGATAATTGCTGAATTTTCAGTTTTGGGTGCAGTATCCCTTTAACCTGCTACCAGCCTCCGAGGCAAACGGTTTGAAAAATTAAGATTTATCATTAAAATAAGAGCTGGTTGATGGAACTGATACATGACAATTTAACACTGACTCCGTGTTTCTCCTTCTTTTCCACAGAAAAATACCCCTTCTCCACCAAAATTAGCATGTGTTTGTGGGAGACCCCGCTAAAAATAAGATATAGACTCTTTCCCATCGCCAGTAGACCAGAGCTGTGTAAAACAGGTCAGTAAATGGTAGAAGGCAGCATCGAGGCCTGTGAAAACTACAGCGGTTACTTCTTCTTATATATTTCTTACTAATTCAGTCTCTCTTTCAAACTCAGTGCAGACTAATTTGGATCAATGTTTGAGTGCTGCTTGCACGGAGACTGACTGTTTTCTATGTGGTGGCTTGTTGTTGCATCTCGCCAATAAAGGAGCTAAAATTAGCGAGTTCGCCCGGACTCTGTGTTTCCATAAATGCTCATCAGTGCCGGAGCCAATAAATACACGTGATTACTGCAGAGCCATTTGATCATGTTCCCATGTCATACAAAGCCAGATGTTAACGTGTGTTGGTAGGTTTTTTTGTGCAGTGGAAAAGGGGCTCAAGAGAACTGTGACTTTTTTACTTTCTACCTAATCTCTCAAGACAGATTCTGCAATTTACATTGTAGAATCTGTCGGCAGCCCTGTGTGAAAGATGACTACGGGGGGGAGGGCGGGGCTTTGAGTTTGAACGATGCTGCGCTTTAGCCAATCACAATGGAGGGGGCGTGGCCGAGATGTGCAGGTGTCCCCAGGAAATGTGTACCTACAGAAACAGCAAGCTCTGCGTCCATAGTGACTGCTTCACCCAAAACACCGTCTCATCAACGTGAATTTTTTTTTTCCAGCGGATGTCTTAGTTACAACATGATTGAGCAAACTGGAGTAATTTCATGTCATATCCGACAACGGGAGGCTTTTAACAGATGACGTCCAGATGTTAGCTTTGCTAACTGTCCCTGTCAGCTGCAGCCACTGATGCTTTCTAGACATCGTGATTTCCTATAACTGAATAAATACCACACATAGCAACACAAAACTGCTCTGCTAGCTCACTCATGTTGTAACTAAGACATCCGCTGGAAAAAATATTTTATTCACAGACCGTTTGAGTTATTAATGTTACCTTATTTCTATACAGTCTATGGTTATTACAGACACCGCTAACGGCTAACGTTAACAGCTAACGGTTAGCCCAGCTAATCTATGATAACCATGTTAATTACAAAACACACAGAAATAGTAACGTTTATTCAGTCATTGTGTTTATAGACTTAACAAACATCAGATTAGTCTACACGGTGATATAGTGACGTGAAAAATGTGATATATAGCTAAACTCTGCTGGTTTTCTACCCGAAGTATTTGTAAACAACACGGCGATTCCCTGGGGACACCGCTGGAAGTTATGGGCGTGAGCAATCGCCGAGGCTCCTGCACTTCCGTCGAAAAACTCCAGGCTGTGCCTCCAGAGGTAAAGGAAGATTTTTTTTTCTTCTTTTTTTTTTTTTTACCGATGGATTTCCAGATTGCTTTCTACCTAGTTTGCTGCTTCCTGTTTGGTGCTGGAGAGAGCAGCTCGATTGGTAGTTGAGGATGTCCACATCATTGAACTTCAGTATTTGCATGAGCCAAGACTAAAAACTTGATAATATCAATCATGCTTGACCGAGCTTGACGACCACCTTGCACCAAACGATGGAGGTCACAGCTGCAAGCCAAAACTCTAGGAAAACTCTCAGGATTTTATTCCAACATTGGAAATTTGTCCACAACAGTGAAATAGCCTAAAAAGTGCTAGCCATTTTCAGTAGGACACTGCTTTGTCCTTTTTGCAGGCAGTTTGACCAACAATTGCAAGCTAGCCTGTTAGCTTATGTATAATGTATAGTTTTTAAAGAGAAACAGACTTTGAGCGAAAGATTTTAGGTACTGTAAGACAGCTTTAGTAGCACTTGTGTCTAGATGGCTGAGGGCGGCTATATTTGTTCAGTGACCACTGCATCTCACCCCTCCTGTCCTTGTCCCTTTTAATCCACAATATCTTTTTTATTTTTGCAAGCAGCAGAAACCTTTCCTGGTGGCTTCAAGAGCAGGGCATCTCTTACTCAAAACATGCTCCCACAGCTGTGACTAACACCAGAACACCAACTTCAGTACCACTGAAAAAGCCTTTGATTGGGTCGGTTGTGTCAACTACGTAGGTAGCCATTCACTAGAGTTATGGGCGACATTTCAGATCCTCCACCAAGTAAACACTCCTGACCCTCTCTTCCAAGACTGAAAGTTAAATAAGGTCTTAAAAGTGGTTTGCTTCCAATAGGCAATTAAAAATAATGGCAACACTTAGGTGCACTGGACTTGATGAAAAACCCAGCCCAGGAAGGTAATACCCTACTCATTGTCTGCCATTCTTTACCCTCACTTATCATGTAACAGCCTTCAGATGGAATAACCTAAACAAAATACAGCCAGTCTCATCCAGCGTATCACTTTGCCACCACAACCACCACTAGGGGAAAGCATGAAAGAGGGTTAGGTTTCTGAAGAACGAGATGAGAGAGCACCAGAGAGAGGGAGCAAAGCCTCCATGTCATCTAAGATAAGAGGAGCAGCTCTCTTCCCTTCTGCCCGAGATTAAAAATGGCATGGAGCAGAACAAGCCCGAGTACAAAGAGCTCTTCTGTGTCTTTAGGGTGCGCAGTCAAGCCTTTTCGTGTCTGATTTCAGCTACAGGTCGAAACAAAAGGAAATTAGACGTTGGGAAGTTATTGTGTCTTTGTTGGCGGGGGATGCACATGTGAAAGGAGCATTTGTATACACAAGCCAAGTTCACAACTGAAGCGGTAACCTTTACAGTAATTGGTGGAAAAGACAAAAATAAGATGTTTGGCCTTAATTGTGAGACATGAGAATTGGCACAGGGGTCGAAAGAGTGAACCGTGACATTAACTGCCTGCCTGGCATCATTTGGTTTCCTTGCTTTTGCGTGCTCTTGTCTCAGACAAGCTGTGTCTTTCAAGATCCCATTTTCCTGGTGACCTTTTCACCATTTCCCCCCCCTCTTGTGTCTGCAGCTACGGCACCTCGGCAGGGTATTGACTTTCACTCCGCCGTGTTAAACTTTGCCATCCGCGTGCGGCTCGTTGCAGAGCCTCCGCTGTGACAAGAGGCGGCATTCTGTTTGGGATAAAAGGCTCCCCGGGCTGTTTGATGCGGTATTCCAGCGGGGATAGGCAGGGACTTGGCCTTGATGAGCTGACAGGAGCTGAGGAGACATGGGGCCTCGCAGCAGCAGGACCACAAACCTCAGGCACAGTGTGCCTTGCTCTGATATTTACCCCTCCTTGTTCTGTCATTCCCCATAACCCCTACTCTCCGCTCTGTCCCTGTGACCCTGTCTGTGCAGCTGAATGTGAAATGAAAGACTAAAGTAACTTTTGAAGTCGCAAAGCAGGGGGGTACATACTGTATGTCGTTACTGATGCAAGCTACAAATGCACATGGAACATGTAATGCCTGAATTATGCATGTATGCTGTCTGCAGTGTTATTCCTGCTTAATTATTTACATGAAGCCAACAAAAACGAATGTCGGAAAAAGAAAGGAAAACATGCTTCTACAAATGAAAAATAACATCAGATTCCAGAGTATTTAAACTCATACAGCCGCAGAATTCAAGACATTGTTTCCCTGAACTCAATTAACCAAAATATGAAGTTCAAAAGGGCTCATGCTCTGGTAGCAAGTGCATGTGTCTCATATCAGCAGATTTGGCTGAGTCCCTAACCCCACTTCCCAGAGTCAATAGTATAACAAGTAGTGGGAGTGCGCGCGCTCCATTATACGCTTGGTATGCGGGGGGTGTATGCACAGGCAGCCACGTCTAACCAGAAACAAACACATGCAGGATAAATGTCTCCTTTGTTGGTTTCTGTGTGTTTGTAGTTCCACACTGATCCAGTGATCAGAGGAAGAAATAGTTCAGCGGGGGTTTAAACAACACCGTCCGCCACTCGCCTTCCACCTCCAAACAAACCTGGCTTATCACAGTGGAAAAACCAGTGGTTCCGTTCAAAGCGACATGCGTGAAAAGTTTCCGTTTTTCTTTTCCAACTACATAAACATGATGAGTCGAAACAGAGGACAGGAACATGAGTTATAGCAGGAGCAGGGGATGCTGTATTTATTCCGTCATCTCCTAACTTGTGCTACACTGTAGATGAAGCTGTTGCTCAATCTTGGCCAATTACTTGTTAACTACTGGTGCATGAAAAAAATCAATTAGGGTAGTTATGAAGTCCTCCTTCCACCTGGAGTCTTACTCCCAGGGTCTCTAACAGCATGCTCGGATGAATTGTGCGGGGGAAAATAAATTTTTTTCTCTGTCACCTGGCAACTAAAAGCTTCAAAGGACCCGTTCATCTCAGCAGGTCTTAGATTCACAAAACCTTTGCTTTGCCACTGGTTTTATTCAAACAAACACGCTATCTGGGGGGTCAAAGAATCTTGGACTGTAGAATGTGAACCCTTTTACCAAAGAACATGACTTCCTCCTCTGTGCACTTACAGCGATTATGTTGAAGACTCCCATGTTGGTGGCTTCACAAGGTGCCGCAGGATAAAAGGCACATGTGTTTATTTTGTGTGTGTGTGTGTGCCTCTTTGTAAGAAGCAGTCAGCCTCTTTGCAACCTCATGTGAGCGTACGCCAGGATAAAGAAGGGAACATTAGCATTAAACATCCCGTATAAACACAAGATGAGAGAGGAGGAGTAACAAGACAGAGGCAGAGGCAGTGAGGAGGTTACAGTAAACTGTGACACAGGGTGTCATGATTAAAGCTGCACACTGGAATACAACATAACAAAAAAGTGACCCTATTTTCAAAACACCAAACTGGGACCCTTATGTTTACTGCACATTCATGCACACACTTAGGTATGCACCAACTCTGTCTACTAGAAATTACATTGATATGTATGTAAATTACTAAAATGCATCGAAAATTACATTGTGGTGTGAACATAATCACTGCCTGGATTATGTTCAGATGTGTCTTTGAGTTAAAGAAACACTACATTAATGTACCACACTGCATTCACAGCAAGGTGGTTGGGGTAGATATTGGGCGTACAAGGTGTAAGACTGTGATACCAAAATTCTGGGTTCTAGTTCAGACTCCTGTCTGGGTTTAGGCAACACAAGCCCTTAGGTTAAGGTTATAGGGAAAGACTATGATTTCAGTTAATTGTTAATAAAAAACACTAGTCCATACACATTGAGTGCAAAGTTGCCCACGTACAGTTTCACATGGTGTGTGTTTGGGATACAGGTCATAGGAAATTGCAGATTAAATATTCAACTGAACCCATTAAGAAGAGCAATGTATTCAGACAGAGTTTTTGTGAATTTGATAGTACAATTGCTTTATTGAAAGTACAGTAGTACCATTGCCAATAGTGCGATAGTTAGTGGGCTAAAACTGTACATTAGTAGTTGAGGTAGCACGTTGAAAGGCAGATAGTTAAAGTGTTTAGACAACATTGGGCCACAGGGGGAGCCACAGCGATCGGTCACATTTTAGCCATTTCGAAGCATTTTTCTGTTGTTATAGTGCCACCCAGTTGTCAATTAGAGTTAAATTTCTCCAGTCACTTTGAGGCGTCCGATATGGTTAAGCCTAGATAAGAAATTAGCTCTCTAGCGCCCCCATTTTGTTTGATGGGGTCAATAATGGAGGGGTCCCCTCAGATTATGTGTGGTCATATGCCTACAAAATTGCGTGGTGATCGGTGAAACCCTTGAGATGTTATACACCTTTATGTGATGAGCCACGCCCTCTGCAATATTCATTGCCTTATAGAAGCTCAGTTTTAGTAAGTTTTCCAACTTTTGCCAAGAGGGAACTTTAGATATTGGTCCCTAGATTATGTTCACTGAGTTTCATGCAGATCGGTCACACTTCCTAGGAAGAGATTGATTTTAAGTGTTTTTCAAAAAAATTCAAAATGGCGGAAAATCTATACAGCTGGAAGTTATGGGTTCTTGAGGCATTTGGTCCTCATGAGGAGAGGCATCTCTGTGCAAAGTTTCATGTCTCTACGCCATACGGGGCATGAGATATGCCCATTCAAAGTTTGCAATTTCAATATAACGCCCCCTTTGGCTAATTGATGTAATATCGCTTCATTGGCATCCTCCCATGACCCTCTACCACTGTGCCAAATTTCACATGGATTGACCAGGTCAGTGAGGAGGAAAACGTGGAACAGACACACACACACACACACACACACACACACACACACACAGAGTTTTCGAAGAAGATAAGATATAGTAAGATGACAATAAAAAAATAATGCTGGAGTAACTATGTGTGAACAGAGTGTTGTGAGAGTGTCCATATTGGTGAAAAACATTTTGTTGATATAATCAGTATAAACATTTTGTGACATCAGTAATCAGCGACATTTCCTTAATATGTTAATAGAAATTGAAATTTGCTTGGCATTGCATTTACCTCAAAACCATATTTGCAGTTTCAAATTATTTGTATTTAAACATAATTTATAGGAGACAGCGACAGCTTGCACCTTGCATACACCTTCTGTCTCCCCCATCAAAACTGGAACGGTTATTTCATTGCTCAGCACACCTAACGTGCACACCATGGATGCCATGAACACAGCATTTTTGTTGCCTGGTACTTTATGAAGACAGAAGTGAGCCACCTGAAGCTCTTTAGAAAATATTGGCTTTCTCTTTGGCATGACAGTTAACCCTTAGCGTTGTGTCAGAAAAAGCCACAAGTGTCATAGCAACAGGCTCAATGACACATTGACAAACATACAAACAAATCAGTGTTGAATTGGTGCATTGTTTATGCTTTCAGACTTTGTCAGGTAAGAGTGAGTGACACAGAACATGATAAACATCTATGAAAGGATGGCGACAAGTATAATATTGTGATTAGTTTTTGAACTGTGCTGTAAACTGGGACAATTTAGTAGTGAATGTTGACAACCATGACATTTCAGTGTTTTAAGACATTTGTCAGGATTCGGGACACTCAGCTTGAAACCGGGACAGTCCCCCACAGACCAGGACATCTGGTCAACATTGCAAAAACTGATCAGTTTGCATACATTAAATGCCAGAGGATGCACCTCTAGTCTTAGAATTATCCCTGTCCTACTGCAGAAATCAACCATATCTTAAAATCCATTATGCAGTTACATCCTGATGCAGACTTGATATTTGCATTTTATAATAAAAGTCTGTAGCCATGCTAGCAGCTCTGTGAGGTTAGGCACAGCGGTATTTGAGCTAAATGCCAATATCAGTGCGCTAACATGCTCACAATGACAATGCGAACATGCTGATGTTCAGCAGATAGTTCCATATGTTAGCACATGTTTGGTTACTTTTTACAGTTCTTCCTTAGGGGAACATGAATGTTACTGTGACATTTGACTTCAAACCGCAAATGGTAACCTCATGGTGGTGCTAGAGAAGAAATCCCTGGATCACCTAAGTCATAAGAACGCATCTTCTGGGAACCTTCAGTAACTGTACCAAATTTTAATGCAATCTCTTCAATAGTTGCTGGGATATTTTAGTCTGGCTCATTCTATTTCCTAGCCCTGTGTGGCTAACAAACACCTTTGTCCTATTAAGAAATCTGAAATCTTTTAAATTTCAGGACACTCTTTTTCACACATTGTTCAGTTTAGCTTTCAGGCCCAGACACACCAAACCGAACTAGCTGTAATGAAGGCTCCCTGCTGTATTGCCTGACGTTGTCATGTCTCAGCCAAAAGTTGCACACGAATGCCCTGCAAAGACTACAGCCAATGGCCAACCAGCACGTACATTCTACACCTGCGAGAGATGAAACATCCCTCCACACCAGTATGCTGTGGTTATGCTGTAATTGTCATGCTAAACAGGACACCAGACGACTGTCATGATGCTAGTTTGCCGGTTAGCACATTAAAACACAATCCAGTGATAAAAGAACAGAGCATATTCACCGTGCGCCAGTGAACAACAACACAAATCATCACGAAACGTTTCTGCTAAAGAGCTCAATGGCTAAAGAAAAATAGTCTTACCTTATGTAACAACTTTGTTTTGGTCTCACCATCTCTCGACTTTAGCTCTTTGTTTACTTCCCTCTCTTCCGTTTCTCTTCTCATGCGCTGAAATGAACTGCCAATAGAGTGATCTCATTCACCGACAGGCTCTGCTGTCCCTGACGTCAATTCAACATGCTGACAGGCACTGATGAAGGGCAGCAGTGCGGCACACATTGCACCAACTACAGTAGGGCAACAGATGCTCACCGACGGCCCAACATTGACCAACAGCTAATCGTTGGCTTGGTTTGTCCAGGCCTTTACACAGATACATCTCCCTATACAAAAGCTTCCTTGTTTTTTATTGAAGAGATTCTATTTTATGCATTGTTGAAGTTGGAATGATGAAACTTTAAATCACATTTTATGTAAATGTGATCCCCGAATAAGATTTTTAAAAGAATTTTATACAGCCATAGTTTTCATTTCGACTTTATCAAAAATATCACAAGTGTATTGATCTCTGAACTCCTTATCTTGTATCTTATCGTATCATGAGCTGATCTGATTGTTACACTGCTGGTGGAGAGACACATGTAGAGAAAAGTAGATGGAGAGAGTAAAGCAGGAGAGCAGGATGAAACAATGCTTTAAGTGGCTGCTTGATTCAGAGTAAAATCTGGCACCTGTTTTTCTCACTGATTTAATAATGTTCCCATTAACTCTGCGCTGGGGTTGCAACCCAGGGGTTGGTGACAGACTGATCTGAAATCATCTCTCTCTGACTGCTCTAATGACTTGACTGCTGTGCTCAGCCCCACGGTGAAGCAGCATTCTGGGCTGCTGAAATCCGGAGGCGTCTGAGAAACGTCGCCATCAGTTATTTCTAAAAGAGAGTCATTTGTGTGCTGGATAGACAGCCACGGAAAGCAAAGGAGGATTTTAATACCTCATTTACGGAGCTGACAAAAACTATCCCAAGAATGTGGAAACATTTTGCTTTTGACGAAAGTAGAAGAAAGCAGGCCGACGCTCCTAAAAGTCAGAATTAATTGCCATCACTGCTGCTGCTGCTGTGAATGAAGTTTTGAAGATGTGACACTTCTGGGACTGATCTGGGCATTATCTGCGGGAAAATTAAATCAGAATTCATCCCTTGCTGCACAAAATGGGATAATGTGACACCTCCACATTCACCGAATTGACATCTGCAAATGTAGAAGAGACACTGTAGCCAGAAAGTCAGAGTGACATGAAATATTAGGAGCAGAATATCAGTTAGTGTCAGAGTATTTTAAAGTACATGGCTGGAAAAAATGACCCAGTGTAACTTTTGGTGCATGCTGCAAACAAACCCCTTTTTCCATCTCAGTATGGTTAGATTTTATTACAGAAAAATCTATGGTGCACTGATGGTTCCCATTCACACTGTAATTCTGCAATGGAGCCATTGTATATACATTCATAAAAAGCAACCTAACAGCACCCAAAAATGTTTTTTGTGCTTACCTCCGGCTGGTTCAACTTCTCACCTCTGATCATCAATTGTAAAGAGCTCTTACTGTTCCTGTGAAATTCGCCTAGACCATTTATCTAAGGCATACCCAAACTAAATTGAAAGCTGTTCTTGAACTACTTGGAGTATAAGCACATACATGGTCTCGGTGAAAGGTAATACTCTAGAATATATTAACAGTCAGATTTACTTTCAGTGCCAATGGCATTGAGGAATAGAAGTCTGAACAATATAAGTTTTTGCTGAGAATAATGAGGTGAGAGCAGTAATGTCACTGCACAAATATTGTTGACTTCGAAGCAGCAAAACCAAAAACTGTAGTAATAATGGAGCATCTCTCTTTGCATAAAGTCGAGCAGCAGCTCTGCTGTGCTCTCTGCTACATTCATATTTCAGAGAATGTAAGACTGTAATTAATATTTTCCTCATTAATGATGCATTATATCCCCCACTGAAACCCATCCATGCACTGCTGTGGGTGTTTCAAGCAGTGTACACATGTTGTAAACCTTACTATTTGTATAAAGTGCCATTTAAAGAGTAGGAAAATACTACACCATTCTGACTTCAGACCAGGTTTTTGTGGGTCAATAGTGCAGTTGAGAGTTGATGTGGGAGTTGACCCACAGCCTGCAGTATGGGTAAACTTGTTATAAAATATTGCGGGTTTCAGGCAGACAGATCATAAAATAACAGAGCAGCATTTTCAGTAAGTTATTAATAACATTGTGCAATAGTTCCACTTCCACCTTCTCTTCACATCTCCCCTCTGTCTCTCACACAGCAAGCAGCTTTATCATCAGTGCAAATCTGTTGAATTTTGACATATTTGATTTTTTCCAGTCATAAGGTCTGGTAAAAATACTTCCCTCTGCAAATATATAGGCCTAACACCTTGTTCTAAAAGCAAGCAAATGCCTCTCAGTCCACACTCATTCTGTTAAATATACACTTATGTAACGTCATGTAAACACACCACTGTACATATCAGCCGTGTGCTCGCGATCAGGCTTAAGACCACTTAAAATGTGATTGAGCATGTTGTCTCCTTATGTTTGTAATTTTTTAAACACAAAACACATGTTTTATACAAGCAGCAACCTCCAAGGCTGAAAAATGAAGTGAATGCAGTAATGCCAAAAACTGCAGTTCCTCTAATGGCCACTTGAGGCTGGCTCCACAAGAAAGCAAATCCCCAGAGACCCCGATGTTAAAATGCCCAACTTTACAGCAGAAATAAACATATTTACAGCCTGGTACATTTTTTATAATAAACCCGTTTATAGCGTTAATAACCCGTTTACATTTTTTAAGGCCCAAAGGGCACTTGATTGACAGGCTGTCTGTGTGTCGGATCCACCCCTCGCTCCTCCACAGTGTCAGCCTCTTGTTCAAATATGGTGATTTCTGATTCCAAAAAACCAAGATGGCGACAGCCAAAATACCAAACTGGAGGCTTGAAAATGGCAGTCCACAAACCAGTGGGTGACATCACTGTAGCTACATACATTATTTATGCAGCCTATGGTTTTATATTGTGATATTTACTGGAAATGACAATATTATACAAAAAGCCAGCAGCAAGTAGGTTGTTATTAATGATCAATGATTAATGCATGTGTTTACAGGTAGGCCAGGGCGGATTGGTTCTAGCCGGATTCTACCTGGCCAACCTGACTGATGCGGCAGCTTTCGGCCGCCATCGTACTTCTTGCTGTTGTCAATTGTGACATTATTAGTTGAGATACTGTACTCACATTTCAGAATTTCTTATGTTAGACATACTAGGTGCAGGGGTGCTGTTTCATTTGTGTTTTGTTTTCACCAGGCCATTTAGGACAGATAGGTTTGTATTTATGCTTTTGATTTTGTTAGTTAAGATTAGTAGCCCTTGTTCTAAAGAGCCTTCTTTTTGTTATATTCTTTTCTGTGAATAAACAGCACCCATGAGTCACTTTCCTTTGTAATTTTGCTTCACCTTATGTTTGTAACATGATCCTAATTTCCTTTATTAATAATTTTATTTAACCACAAACATTTGGTTTTATGTTGCTTCCCTTTTCCCTTTATGAGCTGGGTTATAACACCATCAAAATTTTAAAGGAAGCTGAACATTTGTGGCACTAATATCAGTGGATATTAATTGGACAAATGTCCATATTTCCCATGAGGCTACATTAAGGATCAAGGGGAGGTAGAACCACTAAAAACTCTACATAAAAAATATTTTGTCCAATGTTTTGTAAGTTACCGCAACACGCTCTAAAACACAGCAGCTCTTTGGCTCTGCCCACTGAGGTTCAACTTAATCAATGAGATTATTTCCACCTCCAGAGCAGCTCTGTCTCCGAGAAATGTTCATGGCAAAAACTGGAATCTGCTCACAGGTTCAATTCCCTCCACAGCCAGCACGCGTCCATCAACAGACATGTGTGCTGTCAAACTGTCCTTGAGCGAGACTCCATATCCCCACCTGCTCAGTCATGCAATATGAATCACTACAAGCTTTAAAGGATTTTTATTATCTCCTTCGCTGATATTATGAAGCTTAAAACAAAAGAACAACATCGAAGCTGTAGTGCTGTTCTTCCTCTCAAAAGAGGCGAAGTTTTTAGCTGAGTGGATATGAGGACAGCTGAACCTGAGCTAGCAGTCTTGTGTACGGAGCACGGCAGACTGAGCTTTGTGCCATAATGCAAGGCGACGCGCCGGTGGAGACAAGAGGAGGAACAATTGACAGAGCTTTTGTTACATCTTTAATTACAGACGTTGTGTTTGTCTTGTTGAAGTGAGGGGCCTTGGGGAGACACAGCTCTTTCAGTCTGATCGGTTCCTGTTTCCGTGAGATGAATGGCCTGACCCGCTGCTTTCCCAGGATTTATCCTCTATCCACTAACAAAATGCAGGGATGGATGGGAGAGGAGGCGTTGAATATTAGAGTGAGTGTACCCTATGATAAGAGTGTGTGTACACCTGCTTCAATGCATTTTGAAAGAAACAAACCTTCCATCCTTCACATGCAGAGAGTGAGGTATCTTCGAAAGGCAAGCGCTGCACGGAGAGTATGTGAGGCGTGAAGTGTATCTGGGAAGCGAGGGGGGAAGAGGCGCTCCACTCACTGCCCGCTGCTTTAACATACCCGCCCTCCCCCTCCCTCCCCACTCTCTGCAGTGTGCACAGATATGCCTGGCAGGTACAGGTATGGGCTCTGCGCTGCCGCCGCCAGTGAGATCAACGGCTGTGTCAAAGGAGATGATCCACGGCTAATATGCAGCTGTCTGACCCTATTACCTTTAGTGGCAGGGCCAGGCTGCTGCATCCCAGGAGAGCTCCTCCACTTCTTCAGAAGAAATTTAGTCAGGCTTTAAAGCGCTTTGCAGCCCTGCAGACGCACACTGCACTCTGCGTGCGTATCTATGTATGTGTGGACTTGATAGTGAGGAATTGACAGTATGGATTTCATATTTGATATGTGTGTCAAGTCAGGTTTAGGTTAGTAAGCTGATGAATGTGTTGCCCCTCAGCCCATCAGCCTCCATAAGAAGACTCAGCTTTTTTGGTTGTCGAAGGAGCCGGCTGCTGTGTTAGTTAGGTTCATTAGTTTGCAAGTGATTAGAATATACTGTTTAGCATGAGGAGCAGCCTCCAGTTCAGAATGGTGGAGGAGGTGCATGGACTCCAAGTAGATGTAACAGCATTTAGAAAAGGGTTGCTTCAAACAATTTACCAAAACAAAAAGACAATAACCCCAACTTAATTACCTCTAACAATGAAGCCATGCATGTTGTAGGTAGATTCCACAAACACGTTTTGGGTACCATCCTTACTGCGGTGGCAATTTGTTTGTTGTACTTGAAGAATTGAAAAAAATAAATTAAGCATAAATCATTCCTGGATTAACCTGCAAAGTTTGGCTGATGTTAAGTGGAAATGTCAACTCATTAGGTCATTAGGGTAGAGGCATTTGATTATCTCTGACAAATCACTAGAGACTAATGTATTTGCTTACATCTAAAGTCATTTTTAACACTTCCCCATAAAAGATAAAGATTCAAATCATCAGTTTGGAGCCCCTTACGTTGCCTGAGATTGCTTCAAGTTGAGAATTTTTTTTTATTCTAGTCAGTGTGCTGTGCAGTGTACATCTGGAGACATTTTGGTCTCTGCATTTTGCTGGGGAATGAGCACCCTTGATTTTCCCGATACTCTTTGGTACAGGTTGTAGCAAACATGATGCAGCAGCACAGAGGAGAAGAGACTGTGCACTGTAAGGCTCTGAGATAACATTATCTTCTCTCTTCTGCTTAGATGTGGTGAATTTACAGCTCACAGCAACTTAATACAACACAGTCTCTGGCTTGTGTTTGACATCTGGTGTCTGTCACACTGAATGTCCCGCTGCGCCCGTTCAAACTTTAAAACTTTAGATGGAAAAGAAACAAAAACAAAAAAGAATCATTGAATATTTGTATGAACAGCCAAATCTGATTCGACTGACATAATTCGGTTACACCCCTCACTGACACTGATGTGTAGCAACGAGAACATACTGGTTTTGCCAGGGTTTTAAGACTGGAGTGGAGCAAAGTAAAAATAAACTAAGATGTCAGGGGATACTGAGAAAACGTCAATTGTGAACAGCCTTGATACATCTGTGTATTGTGCAATGCTCACCATTGTTGTTATTACTCCTCATTGGTTATGTCATGTTGCTTGACAACCATGTCAGTGCGGCCTGTGGCACTGATTGGGTAATCATTAGTTCTGTCCTTGCATCAATTGTTTTTCACCACTGTTTCATGTCACGATACGAGGTGAATCAGTCAAGTTGGTGGAGTGGGCGTGTTCAAAGGTCTGGGAACCAGTCGACTGTGAGGTGGCCCTTAGGGATAAAAAATCTACTTCAAGGCCACTGTTAAGCCTCCTGTTCCTCACACTCTATGAGCAGTGTGCTTTGTTTTTTGTTTTTTGTTTTTTACCATGCTGGCATACTACCTGATCCCAGGTTCATGACATGGCAATTTGTCTAAAGGTTTAGATTTAGTAAGATGGAACATTAAAATGCAAACTGAAATGATTTATGACTCAAAATTGGATTTTTAAACAAAACTCATGTAATAAGGCTCAGCTTTTAAACTCCTTATCATGTCACTTGATACTTCTCTTTAAATATGCACTTATTGATTTTTTGGCTACATCGCCATGTTCCATTTTCATTTAAAATGAAACAAAAACATAAGGCCCAATGAGTGTCTTTCTAAGTAATGCTGGTGTCCACTCTCCACAACAAAAACTCAAGAAGACAGGGAATGTCTAAGGGGCTAACGTTAACTACGCAATACATAAACTATTTGGACCCCATATTCGATGCTAATGCTAGCTGTTGTGGCTTGCCTCATTCTGTGACCAACATATAATGTTACCAAGGTGCCAAGCCAACATATGTATGTGGGCCCCACATGGGTTATGCTGGGGATACCTGGGTGCTAAGTGAGTATGGGCCCAAAGTGGGCATCTTATCTGGGGCCCACTTAGGAAAGGTAAGAAGGTCACACATGGGCTCCCCATGTGGGTCTTAGCTGGGGCCCTAATTGGAAATGAGTGCACTGGCTCAGGATGGACAATACGAATGGGGCCCATTGGGTATACCAAGTGTGACAGACATGTGCAAACAGTATTGATCCCATATATGCTGATTACGTAACTCCCAGATAGTGCACAAAGAGGTAATCAATGTATGGGTCCAAATGGGAAAATGTATATGGGGCCCACTTGGTCAAATGATATGGATAAGACACTGGCAAACACTAGCCAAACATAGGTGTCCGTGCAGTTGCGAGCCAAGTCTTGTCCTTGATTTGGTTGTTGAAGTAGTAGTCATGGTGTATGTCATGCAATATTGGGTGCTAAGAAAACAAAATGGTAAGACATTCTCTCATTTTGGCAGCAAGCTAGCTATGACATGAGATATGACAACAGTTGAAACAAGGGATTTAATAGGTCAAACAGATATTTCTGCAGGTAGATATTGAGGTCTGTCCAAATAGTTTATATTGCAGAGGAAAAAACAAATTAGTTTTATACATTTACATGCAAATTTTTGGACTAAAATCAATGCTTTTTGTCAAATGGTTTTAACTGAATAATCCAGAGAACATACTGTCAGCAGTCTGAACAGCAAATTCTTTGCAGCCAAGCATCTCAAAAACCTTTCTGAAGAAAAACAAAATTGATTTGCTGTATCTGCTTGACTGTATACCACCAGATTTTTTGGATTGGAGGCCGACTGCCATGTTTGTTAGCTTCATTAGCTCTCAGGTGATTAAAGAAAATGTCCGAACGAAGAGTAAAGATGTAGAAATAGGTAAATGCAGAGCAGCTGGGATACGAATAGAAATGATTATAATTATAATTATTGAGAAAAAACATTTGCACACATTCTTGAAGATATATTTTCCTGTTGCCACAGTGATACCTCTCTTTCTGTCTTTCTCTTTCTCCTTGGGTCATTGTCTCCTCTCTCTGCTAGATCTCGTTACGTTGCCTTTTCACTGAGCTACACTCAAAATTGGCTACATACAAAGACGCATTGTCAGAAGTCCTAACCTCAGTCGCTCTCAAACTCCCCTCCTGCCCGATGGAACAAGAGGTGTCTGTGTCGAGATCTTGTAACAGCAGTTATGATCTATTCATAACGGCCTGCACTCTGATCTGCTTCTCAGGTAGATTTTCTGCTGGTGGTGACAGATAAGTGGCTGTCTGCCTTTGAGCAGAAGTAACCACATATTGAGCTCTGAGTCAGAGAGATACTAGCCACACAATAGAAGGGTAAAGTTTGAAATTAGGGTACTTCTTACAGAAGGGGAGAATGTTGTACTGGATAACTATAATTTACTATCTGTCTATTTATAATGTACTGTTCTTGAGTAGTTTTTATGTTCCCTTTTACATCCTCTTTTATGTATCTCAGAAAGTGTAGGTTCTGTTTTTAACTCTAGTGTTTAGGCTTCTCTAGAACCTACACATTGTCTACATCACACCCATTTCAACTGTGGTTTGACAAACATCTACAGTTATCTATGCCCACCCCTAAAACTACTCATGTTTCATGTGTGTAACTGTAACCTGAGGCTCATTTTTAGGCTTCAGGTCTACTGTCTTTCACATATGCGTGGAAGAACATGACCGTGAAGTAGAGCCAGGAGCACTGTCAAAAGGCTTCTGAGTGCAGCTGACACCTGGCTTTCTCTGTCAACAATATGTAACTGTACGTTAGAGATAAGAAAATGTTGATGGTTGAGTATCGTGATGTTATGTTTTGTGATTCTGTATCAATTCTCAAAAACCCTTGATTTTTTTAATGAATAGTTTACTCGCAAAGATTGGTGTCAGTGGTTCATTTTGTGTTGTGTTTATCCCCTGAATGCTAGGTAGCAGTGTTGTACTGCTGTTATTCCTATGTTTCCCAGTTTCACACATGTGCAAAGGTCTGATTTTCCCAGGGCTCTATATTCCCCAGCTCTATGTAGCACATAATGGGAACCTATAAAGATGTTACCCAGTACTGTATTCGCTTCATAGACATGGACTAGAGTTAGGCTAGGGGACTATTATCATGACTCTCTATTTTGCTCTGCAGATCAGTCTGGCCATGGAATCATAAACGTGAATTCTGGCATCGGTTTTGGCTTACCGGGCCAATCACAACCGTTTATTACTTTGGGGCGGGTTATTTGAAATCACGTCATCAGAATAGCGGGGGACAAGGAGCGGGGTGAATGCATTTCGTAAACAACCAACATGTCTACTGATTTTGAAACTGCGATGGTAAATGTGTTGAATGAACTGGAATGTACATTTTCTTTAAAAGCAGAGCAAACGGCTGCACTGAAAGCTTTTATTGAAAAAAAAGGATGTGTTTGCCGTCCTTCCTACGGGGTTTGGTAAAAGTTTAATTTACCAACTGGCTCTGTTGCTCGGGAAAAAGATGGGACTCTGTGAAAACCCAGTGACTATTGTTGTTTCTCTGCTAGTTGCTCTCATGGAGGAGCAGGTCAGGGAAGCAACCAAGCTGGGAATCACAGCCATGCAACTCGGAGTCCACAGTGAGGAGGAAATCTGCAGCAGACATTGCCAGCTTTTATTTGGTAGTCCAGAATCCTGGCTGCTGAACAGCAAGTGGCGAAAGATGTTGGAGTCGACGGTTTTCCAAGAAAACTTTATGGGGATTGTAGTGGATGAAGTTCACCGCACTTACAAGTGGTTAGTTTGTGGCTAACTCGCACCAAAAGTCTGTGTTACATTTGTAATAACACCTTTTACTGACATATTTTTTTGGCAAAGACAGCAACACTCTTGCCCAGACATCATCACAGCTCATCTCCGCTGCACGCTGCACTTGCTTGCTGGTCTGTTTACATGCTAGCCTACGTCACACGTTTCGTTTACTCTGATTGGTTTTCCATCTTTCCAATTGCGTGAAGGGGCACTTTGAGTGACAGCCGGGGAAGTCACACAACAGTGGTGTAGTTTGTTTATAGCCTAACATTAACATTTTACTTCTGGTGATTACATTTATGCATTTCTGCCTGTTACATGCATTGTCTTCTTTCAAAATACACTTTTGTTTTCACAGGAAATTTAATGTGTACATAAAGTCGCTTTCAAAATAAATGCACTATGTTGGTACAACTCTGCAAATTGACAGTTTTTTTCCTTGAACAACAAACGCAAATGGTTGGGTAGGCAACAAAAACATGGTTAGGTTTAGGCAACAAAAGAACATGGTTTGGCTTTAAAATCTTACGGGACGTGAACACCACCCCAATTGGACTTTCGCCATCTTAACTTTCATCCTTGTCCCACTGAGTTTCCCCCTGACGCTGCCAGGTGCCATTAAACTATAACGGCAACAGGCCGTGTATCATGCTGATGTGAAAGGACACCTTTTTTGGTTGGTTTCTGGAGCTGCAAGTCACTGGCCAAGCACTGGATTTTAACGAATTCAGAGTGACACCGGGCTCTTTACAGGCACATTTTGGACTTTGTTGCAGGTCAACCGGACATCCATAGAAAAGTCTGATCTCATTTTGAACTGGAGAATCTGCAGATTAATTCTATACAATTTAATATGTTAGGATCCACTAAAGTTAGGGAAGGTACAGGATGAAACTGTCCCTGTTTTTGTTATATTCACTGCCACCTTGACTGTAAGGGTAGAAGCCTGTTTAGTTCCATCTGCTGCACAGCATTATACCACACCAGAAGCATTTCAGAAGTGTAACATTTTGCCTGCCTGATTATGTAAACTTGCAGATTTAGTTAATTTGGTCGTTTTTTCTTGATGTTTGTTCCTCTACTATAAGTAAGTAAGTAGATATCATAGTTAAAGTGGCTTTTTTGTCTGTTCATTGCTGTTACTTCCTACTATGTTGTGCTGTAGCCAGCAGACAGCATTTAATACTGTTAAAAGTCCAATTATGAATGAAATGGATCAAAGATTTGTGGCTGTGTTTTATTTATTTAAAGAGTGTTATATTGTATTTCTTCCTCTAGAAATTCTCAAACTACACAAAGCATGCCATGTCATTATTCTGCTCATTCGGTAAGGAGAAATAAATAATTGACATGATGAGGAAAAAACTGCCATGTGAGATTAATATCCAAGTTATCTAAAAATTAGTGAACGTGTTAATGACCAGAATTGTCATACAAACCTACTTTACACACCAGCTAATTATTAGACAGATGTCGGAGAACCAGTGTTGTGGCCAGAGGGCTGCCAATTTGAGTGTAGCCAGTAAATTCTCAGTCGTAAGGCGCTGATAAACAAAAACCACCATGATGTCCCCTTGGGCAAGACTCCTCATCCCTGTTGCTGCTCAGTAGTCAGCAGGAGAGGACTGTATTTGCAGTGGCCAGCTCCCGGGGAAAAATGTCACTGTGTACTGTGAAGAGAGCTATAGACTGGAAAAAAAGGCCAGCAATGCTCCGGTAACCCTCCCAAAAATAGTAAAGGTGAAAAGAAAACATGGCGACTTGAGTTTGATGAAACAGAAAATGCTCATTGTACTGAAAATGAATCCGATTTTGTAAACACTAGTTTCAAAGAATATCAAAATATATCAATTTTAATATATTGTTTGTTTAAGATGTGTTAAAAAGACCTTCTTAGCAAACTGTCTTGTCATAAATTGAGAGAAATATATAAACAAAATGAGAATAATAACATTAAACCATCAGAGATATAAGTAATGCAGCAGGGTAGCAGAGGCCACAACATTGTTTTAAGTGGATCCACAGTGTCCAGCACACAGTGAAAGACGTATTGGACAAATGAAAACAGGCGACGGTAACAACAAAGATTTTGAATTTTAGCTAAAGGTGATTGGATATTTTCTAATTCGTTGGCTTTAGTATAATCTAATGCAGGCTCTGAGAGTAATAAGCAATTACCGTGTGTTTATCCCCACAACTCAGAGAGAACTAATCTGCACTCAACAGCCAGGGCCAAAAATAATGAAATTAATTACGAGCATTAAGGCTATGCAACTGCCAGAGAAAGGTAGAAATGTAATTATCCACATTGAGACAGAAACCTCCCTGTGTTTCCCCCTCGCTCTCTGTCTCATTGTGCGAGTCTGTCTAACTATTATGCTTTCTTTCTTTTTGCTCTTTAGTTCTTCCTTGATGGGCAACATCACCCACTGCTGCACACACAAAAAACAGAATGAACTGTATTTCAGCTTTGGAAAACATCCATCTCATAATTTTAATGGGCTCCAAAACAATTTTAGGTGTTGTTTTTTGTGTTGTGACCTGCCTCAAGTCCATTTATTACAGTGTGGATATTCTCCTAACAGGCAAAACAGCTTTAGAAACTCATAAAATTATGATTGTATTCATTACGATGTCACCCACTGGCAAGACATTTTTGACCTGGTTTCAGGAAAACAAGATTATAAGACTCAATTCAAACTAAATTACTTGTTTACTATAATGGGATTATAATGTGCTGTCCTGCATGCGGGCTATGCTACATTGCACGATGATGTAGTAATCTATCATCAGGTCGGAGAGTAAAGCCATTGAATTTAAGTTTACATATTATTTTAGCTGCACAAAAGACGAAGTCCACAAACTTTTCTGGTCATAAAGAATCTCGAATGATATATGAGTTTGCTAATACTAAGTTTTTATCTTTTGTGACATAAAATCAATCTGTATATGGTGGATGTATTTGCATATATTGTTTGTTTGCTAATAAGTTTTCATATCAAAGCAATATATGACAGACTAACTTTATTGAACCAGCAGAGTGAGTCATCAGCTTTAAGGAGCAGCAAACCATGAACAGAAGTTGACTCAAAGTTTTAATAAGTTGCTCCCTCCTGACAATAGTTTTCAACTAAGAGGAAAAGCTGGATATATGTAATTATGTTTGCTTAAAGCTGCCTCATGGCTCTTGGCCATTAAGGCCCAGATGCATTGAAAGTGATAACTGATGCACCCCTTTTGGCGCATGAAAGTACCAGCAGTATTTTATGTTTGGGCGAAATTTTTGTTTATTACAGATACCCCAATTAATTTTCTATACATTTCTATGAAAAGCTTATAAAGTTACATAAGGCAGAACTGGAACTGTTGGGCATGCTGCTGCTTTTGTCAGTTGGTAGGCAGTAAAACACGGGTAAAACCACCAGCCATCTCATTTCATCTTTTAATTTTGTCTTCCAGGTGGGGGGAAATATTGATTCATTTTTTGGCCAGTAGGTGACAGAGAAACTGTTAAAAATGTCGCAATTGTGAGCTAATTGTTGCTAACATGTTGTAACGGTAATGTGTCAGCTAAAACAGTTGCCTAATTAGCCTATATGCTACATCCTGAAGACACAGAGCAAGATCAGCATTCATTTAGAGTTCTTTTTGTGTTCACCTAATGAATAAAAGTCCAGTATTCACTCACAATTTAGCTTTGGTCTCAGAGAAACGTCTGACTGGGTAGCAGCTATATGTTTTGTTTTCTTCACTAACTAATTTCAGTTGCAAAATTTACAACTTACTACCATAAGCGATACCTTTCACAGGTTAAATAAAAAATATAAAAAGCAGTGGACAGTAGGTGACAGTTAAACTGTATTGCCTCAAAAGCTAAATGTTGCTAACATTTAGCGTGTCAGCGAAAAAAGAGTTTATCTAGTAGTCATTTCCATTTTGGCTCTGGTTTGTTCTCCACAACGCCCCCAGGAAGTGTACTGGATTGTTAAGCCCATTTTTTAAGTGGCTTGGCAAAAAATAATTTTTCCCATAGAACTGACATGGCAGCAGAGGCATTTATAAATCAGTAGATACATTTTTGAGCCTCACAACACCTCAAAATGTCTCTTTTCATTATCAGACATTGATCCATTTCATCGATCCACTGAATTAATTGAATAATTTTATCCCCATTTAGGTAAGTCGAGTGCTTAACTGACAGTAGAGGGCTCCACCGGTGCAAGTCTCAAGTGGGCCTGCTCTATGAGCCAGTGATGCGGAAGCAGAGCAGAAGATCTGGGTAATTTTACACACAGAAATCAAAGTTATTTGGCTTGATGCGCCACTGAATGACTTTTATAGGACTGTATGGGGCCCCGCCTCCAACACTGTATCTGGTTCTCTTAATACATTCATGGCGCCCACCGACCCTGAAAAAATATCTGAATGGTTAGCAGCTAGCCTAGATGTCCTGGTGTCTTTACCAGCTAGTCACTAGCTTTGTCATCTGGTGCTGGGCAGGTAGTTTAAGGTAGGTTAGTAAGCACTGGATGTTAGTGAACATACAATAAATTTAATAAATAGAAAAGACATTGAACTATTTGCTGTGGTCATTGACTAGTTCAAAAGAAACTGGCAACTGTTGTTAATCTGTGTAAAGTGTTTCACACTCAATAGTTTGAGAACTTCATTTTCCATACACACTAAGCCAGTGTTTTCCTCTGTTTGTCTCTTGTTGATGCTCATCATGTAGCCTGTAATAATGACTAACATTACTCTCTAGCATCAAGGTAACAGAGATAGTGCACCAAAGATGCTTCATGCTTTGTACTATTCCACTGCTCGTTTGATCGTTACTGCACATTCTCACCTCAGAGTTCACAACTTGCTTCAAGTCAGTTTATACTGAATTTGCCTGCTACAACAGTCACAATTCTTTGCAATGACAATGACATGTAAAAACGGCCACCACTCTGACAGTCCTGCTATGTTGATTTGAATGGGAATGTCCTTTCTACTCTGATTCTGTATCTATGGTGGTAATTCTTGGTGGGTTCTACAGCTGCCAGCAACCCCTTCACATTACATGTAGTCATTTGATTCATTGTTAATATAATATTGATCAGTGGAACTTTAAAAATAGATCAAAAGATACTGACTGATATAAGACAGCTGCAACTGGCAGCGACATTACAGAAACATAAGGCCTTGAAAAACTCGGCCGAAATCTAATTGTAGGTAGTGTTAGACTAATGAGAGCCTTTTCTAAAAAGTCACTGACTTGTTGTGATTTGTTGAAGTTTTTTTGTCTTGTTAGCAGGAGGTTGTTGTTTTCCTCCACGATATCACCAGTGGCAGCTCTCCTCTGCGGTCAGGTTAACACCGGAGAGGACAAACCTTCTCCTGTTACCATCCAGTCCCTGGAGCGTAGGACTTGGTTGTCATGGGAGACAGGATGTAGCGGCCTTGTATTACAGCAGGCAGCAATTGCGCTGAAACATGACTCTGCCTTCAACGGCTATTGTTCTCATTCCTCACACCTTGCTTTAGTGGGAGAGGAGTGCCTCGGGGAAGTGGCTTCTAGTTTTACCGGTGCACCAGTTCTCAGGGATATACTGCCAGTATGGCCTGAAATGAACATCCACTCTCTCATTCAGATTCACTCACACACTTTTACCTGCTCACTTACTCATTTGTACCTCACAGAAAAAAAAGGTGCGCACACCTTCACAAATCACACGCTTCTCTGATCTCTCCATATCTACCTTCGGGCCGTTGTGATCTTCACAGACAACTAATTTTCCCAGCGCATATTTCACACCTGCCTGACAAGAAATCTGATGCTAACTCATTTGCAGAGGCTACACCCCTCCCTCCTCCTCCCTGCAAGCCTGTTTCTCCATCTCACACTGGCTTTTTCGAGGAGATGTGGAGCGTGGCGCGGTGGAGTAATCGGGGCCTACTTGACCCTGACGGACAAAATCTGGGCTGGTTTGGGGAGTTAATGGTCTCTCAGTCAGTGTGGGGGCAATGAGCAATGCTAATGGCGCTCTCTCACTGGTTTACTTCGCATCACGCTCGACAGACGTATATATAGCTGCTCATTCAACAGTCATTTACCTCTCACCCGCCAGCCATTTATCATTTTCCAGGTCTTACAGTTAATGACTGGAGGTAGAAGTGTGAAAAGTGTCTCAATGCATTTATAAAGATCTGAGTGCACAGACAATAGTGTGTGTGAGTGTATGTTTAATAGTCATGGCTATATTGTAAGCCATGTGGTGAAATGGCACAGACTAAGATGCAAGCTTGTTATTGAGTAGTGGCTAAATACAAAGAAAGGGCAGGCTTCTTTTGAAAGAAACTGTGAATGCAGTTTCCCATTAACGTCCTTGTGTGAATGCATCCCCACACGAGGAAAAACTCACTGCTTTTTTTTTTATTTTTTGCTTTCCTCTCAGAGGACAGGGAGAAAGGGAGGGGGGAGTGAGAGTGAGTGGGTGATTGAATTAATTATGTTTTATCACCTTTTAGCTGATTGAAGTCTACCTTACTCCCTTCAGACAGCTTGTGTTTGTGTCTTCTCCGGCGCCAAATGGATCGGGCCTGTCACCCAATGCAGGCGCTGCCATCTCTGTTGTCAGAGACTTGGACTTTCAGATCTGAGCGCTGAGGCTGTGTTGTCAGTTGGTGTCTCTGCTGCTTTTGTGTTGTTGTTTTTTTTTTGTCTTCCATTCTTTGTTTCTTTCTCAGTAATTCATCTCCATCAAAAAATGAGTTCTGGGCCCTGCTGTTCATTACTCACACAATGATTTGTGGGAAGGATTTCAGGTTTTCTAAAGCCCTGTGTGTCTGTCAAGAAAGGTGTGCTGCATCCAGTGTTGTTTACAGAATTAGGCGTCTGTCAAAATACCAAAAAAACAAACCAAAAACAATACGACTTTTGACTAGGGACAAAACTAATGATTATTTTTGTTACTAAATAAAGAATTGATTTTTTTTTATTAATCACCTAAGCATTGCCTTCACATGTGCTTAGAGCCTAAAGTTATCTCCTCAAATTATTCTAACCAACTGTCCAAAACCAATACCAGTATCAACATACTAAACACATTTTCCAAACAAATATAACATGCTAACATTTGCACAAGCCTATGGCATTTTACAACATATAAATTAGCCTAGTGATGAGCGGAGTTATTCTCTACTGATATGAGACAAGATAAATCACACACAAGACGTAGAATGCTGTTGTGTGGGGGCTATATTGTCTTCAAAATGCACTGTTTCTTATCTGTGAAATAAACGTAAATAAAAGCTTTGTTTTCACAGAGGGAAATAGTTTTCAGCTTAAAAAAAATAGACAGGAGGTCTGCGACGCTGTGACGTGTAGTTATATGGGCTTCGGTATAGGGTACAACGTAGGCTCTGCATCGACATAGAGCGCAGAAGTATAAATCTTGCTTTAATTAGGTTTACCTAATAACTAACTTTAAGCCTTGATAAAATGTAAATGGATGAGTTATAAAAAAATGTCATAAAGGGGAAAATTTGCTATAGAAATCAAAGCTGTTTTTTGTGCCAGGCTGTAAACATGGCATTTTAAATGGGGTCTATGGGGACTGACTGACTTTTGGAGCCAGCCTCAAGTGGCCATTTGATGAACTGCAGTTTTTGGCACTTATGTGTTGGCTTTTTCAGCCCCTCAGGTTGCTACTTGATTACAAGTTGTTGTGTTTCCTTTTGTAATGTATGACTCATACATTTTGCGTACATCGATTTGTTAGTTTTGTTGTCCACTGAATTGTTTTTGTACGCAAACAAAATTAACTTTGGTATCCTTTTTATCCAACTAGTACTCAGTAATGTAACAATAGTTTTTCATGGTTCTCTCCTGCAACTGAATGCTGTCGGATTGCTTCAGACAAGGTGGATCAGGGGACTTAGACTCAGTGGGAATTATTTATTTTATTTTATTTTATTTATTGTTCCATTCTTCTATGGAACCTTCCCGGTGTCAAAATCAACATAATCAGTTTCATTTAAAAAAATAAACTAATGTTAAACAGTAAAACCCATACACAGTCACATACAATACATTAAAGCAACACAAGGGAAAATAGTAAAAGAAGAGCGATATATAAATCATACCAGTGACACACGTTACCTCTATCTCAAGGACTATATAAAGCAACAACATGTTTCCTTCAGGACAATTAATAACTTTAATGTTAGTTGATTCAGGAAATGAAGGGAAATTAACTGATTAGTGGCACACTTGTTAAAGAACGTAGCCTACTTCTTCATCTTTGGGGGAAGGTATTGAATAATTTCAAGTCAAACGCTCAAATCCAAGTGAAATCATTGGTGTTACAGTTCAAGTTGTGTTGCAGGTCAGGTCTTAAGTCATTAAGTCTGTGACTTGAGTCTGACTCAAGTCCAAGTCATGTGACTCAAGTCCACACCTCTGGTAAGTACTAGTAATCAAGCAAGTTCATTCTTGACCCTGGAAATACCAGATTTCATTGCTCTCCAAAGCCTTTTGAAGGCTCCAGAAAGCTAGTACGTGGACCTTGAGTGAAGATTTTAAAATGTCAAACTACATACCAGTAGTTTATTGGTACGGTACCAATTTTGTCTTTACACCAGCTCTGTCATATTAGTCATAAAGATAGGAGAAGATGTGGATGCTCAAGGCAAAACATAAGAAGCAATATGGTAAAAATTTTATTAAAAATTACTTAGAAATAATATGAACTTCCATAAACTTTATAATAACATTTGCATTGAGCAGTTTTCGACTTTCGCCCCACTCCAGTGCATTGTTCCATATTCATCAACATGACACACATCCATCAGCCTCCCCTCTGCATGTGTTCTCTGCAGCACTGTGATAAACACATGTCGAGACTTGTGCACGTCAATGCAATCGATCGGCTGATGGATCACGCCTGGGGATGAATTACACACTGCTCACAATACCCCACAATTAGCTAAACGGGCAGAAGATTGATCTATGAGCAGCTAACCATAGAGATGGGGAGGATCGTCTGTCAGGAAAGAAAACCTGATATGTGACTGTACAGACTGGAAGCCAGAAAAAAAAGTTTGTAAAAAAAGGAGTTACATAGATCTATTGGGTGCAGTGGAGGGTGATGGGGAAGCAGGAAGCCACCCTCGTAGCTGACATATCCTTAACTCAGGATGACACATCCCAGGTCCCAAACAACAGAATTCCTCTGTGCGCTAGTCAGTTGCTCTGCATACTAATGTTTGACATATAGGTTTCTGGAAGATATTGTTTACAAAAAGCTGCTGGGAGCTGGTGTCTGCATGCTGCAAAATTCAAGCATTGAAGATATTTCCCCTTTTGCATAGAGCTCGCAGGATTTGCCTGTTTCATGCGCCTGACTGCTCGTAAGCAAATCACAGCTTTTCAGTAATTACCTACACACCTACTGTATGTGCACAGCTTTGTCCTTAAGGTTATTATACTTAAGGTTGTTCACTGTCAGGGTTCGTGCAGTCATGAAAAACATAAAAAAGTCATGGAATTTGAAAAAAATAAAATTCAAGGCCTTGAAAGGTTTTGGAAAAATGAATAAGCCCAGAGAGTTTTGGAAACTTCATCTAATTTTGCTTCACAATATCTATATAACAAAGTAAATGTGGTTCAGTTAGGGTAGACTGAGAAAAATCTGTTGATTCAACAATACTTTAATGTTAGGGGGAGAACAGTCATGTCACTTGGCGTGGATAACGTCAGACTTCAGCTTGAGTTACAGATAATGAGATGTAAATTTCACGCAATGTCAGGAAAAAGCCTTTTTAATAATGTCTGGCTTCACTTGGATAAGTATAAAGCATGACTTGAGAGAGAACAGGACTAGGGACGTGCAAAATGTGGACTGTGTTGAAAAATGTTCAACATTTCGAACATGGGAGAGACAGCACTAACTAGCCATGCTAAAGGAGCTAATGTTAGCACCAGGCTGCTCATGGGATTCCTGTCACTGGCTTTTTCACCTTGGTGACCAACTTGACACTCGCTGCCAGCTGCAGCGCTTTCCTCTCGTCCACCATCAAACAAGGGACCATTTCAGGTGCTTCTGGTGTCCATAAAATAAGCCCTAATTGCAAAGGTACTCTGGGTGCTAAAGGTGGTTAAATTTCACTATTTCTACAAGTCATATGAAGACACAAGCCTGCTTGTTTCAGGTCATGTTCCCTGATGGTCAATAGCGGCACCAAGGTATTAAGGTATGCCGGGATATTTAGAAATCCTTCAAGTATTGGTCATGAACTTTCCACATAGAGATACAACATACAAGTTACCCTGGGTGCGTTGGTCATTGACGTTCTGGGAAGTCGTGTCAAGTTCAGCCTGTTATATGCATTGTCTATTTTCAAAACACGCCTCAGTTTTTACAGGAAATGTACAGTTTGCGCTCCTACAGTCTTCCAAAAAAACGTACAATATTGGTACAACACCACAAATTAACATGTCATTATGTTTGGCCAACACACACATGTGGTTGGGTTTAGGAAAATAAAACAAGGTTTGGCGTTACAATCTTATGGAAAGTAAACACCGGCCTCTCGGGTAAAAGTCAGTGGTTTTTAGATCCATCCACCACCCCTGCCGCTCGCCCCACTCAGACTTCTGCCGCTTTAACTTTTGTTGTTGTCCCGCCGCGTTTCCCCCTGATGCTGAGAGGCGCCATTAAACTATTGTGACTGGCTACGTATCATGCCAACGTGAAAGGGCAGCTTTTTTCATTAGTGTCTGATGCTGGAAATCACTGCCCTAGCGCCAGATTTCGATGACTTCTCAGTGAGACCGGGTTATTTAAAAGAGCTTTATTAGCCACATGATTGCATGCATCAACAAATGCCACTGGGTCCTCCAGCAAGAAGGACACAGATTTCCAGTCTGTTTATTATTCTAAGGGCCATACTTATTTAAACCGAGCAAGACTTGTCTAAGTGGGCTAATGGTATAGAAACACACATTGTAGGCTGAACAATGACAAACACGCTACAATAACTTCTTTAACCAGTAGCTCAGCTTTGACTTTTTTTATTTTAAACACAAATTTCATCATATACTGTAGACCCCAGTGAAATGTCAGGACAGTATGACAAAACAAAGCCTAAAGAAGTATACTTCAATCTGCTGAAGATGTCTGTATGCGTAGGCACATTTATGACACTTTGTTACTTCTTCATTCATGCAGTTGTAAATGTAGTCATTGAGATGATGTTACAAGAAAATTAGCATATAGTACTAACTGTACACTTTTCGTATGTGGTGTGGAATAAGGACACACCTCATGGCTTATGTGCCTGAAAACTTGCTTTAAAATGTGTTTCTCTGTAACATTTAATATTTATGACTAAATAAGAAACAATTGATGAGCAAAAGATTTTAACCCCATAAACTTAAAATACAAGCTCACCACTGTTGTCTATTCTGATTGGTGCACTGAGGTATGTGACGTCACTTTTCTCTCAACTGTTGGGAATCAACATATATTTACCTCACACGGTGGAACCAAATATGTTGGGGTCAACACCTTAGGCTTCACACGGAGGAACCAAATATGTTGGGGTTAAATTGGCTATCGGAAATAATTAATAATTATTATTAATAATTAATAATTATGTTAAATAATGTGACTTAATTAACATTAAATCACCTCGTGGGGCACCATTCCCGTAAAGGGAAAAATGATAGCCAGTTAAAGATATTAGTCTCATAAAATACGCTAAACTATTAATTTGGAGTTTGATTAATAATTAAATTAATGACACCAACCAAAATTAATGGTAATGCCTGAAGGATTTCGGAGTTCTTGACGCAGCAGAGGTTGGCTATTCATTCACCCTTGTGCAACATTAAACAGACAGCAGGCATGATTCCAAAGAATTATATTTATTCACAAATTAGCAAAGCAAACCAAAACACACAAATTCTAACTAACTATATACAAGCTTGGTGTGTATATATGTGTGTGTGTGTGTGTGTGTGTGTGTGTGTGAGAGAGAGAGAGAGAGAGAGAAAGAAGAGAAAGACAAAGGCGTTTGCGGTGATCAAGGAGCCGTTTGGCCTACAAAGCAAAATGGCTGACAACAGAGAACTACCAAAATGGCCGAATCAAGGCTGCTTCAGTTTCGGGGGAGGTGTCTGTCTGATCGTATGGTCAGGACAAAGACAAAGGAAAAGAAGTGGGAACTTTGAAATGCCTGTTTGAATGTAGCTCTGTTGGAAAGCCTATTTGTTAATGAGTCTATGTCAATGTGACGTGTGTTGCAAACGGCCTGAATTAATGCAGAGATTGTTTAGTCGTGTACAAGAATCTGTTTGTGAACAGTATTAGCAAACTAAACACTTAGCTTTGGCGAAGCCAACTAATCAATGACCTAACTGCCAACAATCACAACAATAACTTAATGAACAGCATCAAATCACATACAACAAGTCAAACAGTCTTGCTTAGCCTGTAAAGCTGTGATAAGCTATGCCCAGTTGTTACATTACTGATCCTTGAGTGGATGGAAGAAAGAGTCACTTGGTGGTGTACTGCTGTTAGCCGGCAGAAGAAGGCTGGGAAGATGGTTCCAGCTGCAGTCTTTGTCGGGTCCTTTGTTCCAAAGGTTCTGATCCGAGGAAGCTGGTCGCTCGGGGTCCTTGCAGAGTTAGACGCTGGGTGCTAACTCACTTAGTTCCTTGTTGCTGGAAAGCTGGTTTGCAAACCTTGTGTTTGCCAGAGAGTCTGTGATCAGTTGCCCTCCCTTTAGTGGTTTGGGCTATGGAGCAGGGGTTCGGGCCTTTGCTGTCCAGGCCCAAACAGGAAGAGGTGTTAGCTGTTCAACAGCTGGAGCAAGAAGAGCACTGCTCCATGGTTGGAGCAGAGAAGAGAAAGTTCTGTGGAAGGGTGCAGATCTTGTACAAAAGGCCTGTGACATCACAGAGTCACATGTCACTGTAAAAGGTCTTGTCCAATCAAGTTTTGGGACTTGACTTTCACTGAGGTGTGAGGTGAGACCTCCTGTGGAGATGGGTGCCACTTAGCTCTCTTTGTTTGAAGACAAAAAGCATGCAGACGAAAAAGCCTTGAAATCAGTGATGATTTTACCAAATGATAAATCATCTGTGGTCCTGTGAATCCCAACACAACCATACCCTTCAAACCAGCGAGAAAAGCACATACTGAAGTCGCTGCTGTGAAAAAACCAAAACAACTTTCACAGTGTGTTCTTGTAGAATCCAGTCGTTTACAGAAAGACGCTGTGTGAGAGAATCTATTTTCAGGGCCTTTAATGGATTTATCCACAGAGTTACTGTTGATATTTCTCCGGTTTGCACTCAACTTTTCACACAGAACTTTTCATACATGAGCTGCTGTATAAAAGTCATCCTCCCCCCGAGGATGCTCTTCACTCAGATTATGTGGTGATGCCCACCTAGTCGCATCTGCGTGGCACTCATAATCACAGTAAAGCGAACCCTCCCGGGTATTATTATGACAATGACATTTGCCAATAGAAGGGCAGGCAATCACAATAGATGTTTCCATTGCAGTAAAAATGATTTATAGCAGCTCTCATAGAAATGATGATCCAGAGAGGGCATGTTAGCGAAGGAGGATAATAGTACCCTTGTGCACAGCTCCGTTCCATCCACATCGGAGTGTGGTGCACAGCCTTGACTGGCTCACAAACTCTGCTCCCCCGGATGACTGAGCCTCCTGGCCTTCACAAAGTCTATTTCTCCCCTCAGATAAACGCTGCTATAAATAAAAGAGTACAAAGCCAATCACCTCACTGTTTAAAGAGACGTGCCACCTTCCCACACACATGGGATCGTTTGTTTGATCTAATCTCCCTAGTTTGGTCCGGGGCCGTTGCTCTGCTGTCGCGCTGGCCTGCCTGACTGATTGTTGGAGCCTCCTGCTGCTGCTGTGTTTATTGGGAGACGGAGCCCAGGCTGTGGGTGGTATTTGCCATTTGAGGATTGTCAGTGCTGTAGACCAGATGGCCGTCAACCTCGTGTTGATCTTGGAGCCGAATCTTGCCAAGACCGCTTCCCCCACAGTGGAATAAGAAGAATCGAGATGTTAAACATGCGCCCTGCCCCAAGCTCCTGGCTTGACTGTGCCACAGAGGGATTATGTTTGTATCTGGCCGGGCAGCAGGAGCTGGTATAGGCTGTAATAGAGCCCAAAGGGAATGGGGACTGGCACAGTGATGGGTTTTAACAAAATGACACAAGCAGAGGCCCAAGGGTGCCATCTACTTTCTTCTCCCTATTTCTACTCCCCACTAGTTCATGACTAGTTCTCATTTGAACTTTATTTTTCATTACAGCATTAAATCCTGGAAATGTGGAAGGTCACAAGTTCAAAAATAATTTCAGAGTTAGCATGCAACTGTTTTCATTAACAGCAAAACACAAGCAGCATAGATTATCAAACCTCTCTAGATAGGCAGATGAAACAAGGACATTAATACAAATACTCTGTGGACTCAAATAGGACCGCAGCTATTGATTATTTTAGTAATCAAAGCTTTTACTGATTTTTCGACTGATTATAATAATAATAATAAACTTTATTTATAAAAAGCTTTTCAAAATAATGTTACAAAGTGATTTACATGGTTGAACCTGTATTTCAAACATTGTAGGATTTAGGCAAATAAAATCAGGGAAATTTAAGAAATACAAAGACAAAGGAACTCCAACAATAAAAATAAATTCCCCTGATAAGACAGAGCAATGTTGGCAACAAATTGCCCTGAAGATTGCACTGAAGCAAATAAAATCAACAATTACAATAATACAAAAATGAAAGAACAGAAAGCCCAATGGCAATATAGGAAAAAATTAACAGAGTAATCAGATAGAAAATGCTTTTGCTTGATTAAAGCTACAGTAAATATACAAAAGAGGAAATAAGACTGGTCTCCTGTGTTTGTGTGTAGCATGCTATCTCATCGTGCCACTCAGAGTCTATTTTGACATGAGGAGAGCGAACGCTAGCTACAGAAACGGATCCTCAGTAATTAGCTGTAACAAACATTGACTGTAAAAATGACGGACGTAGACACTGTGACATCACCCATTTGTTTGTAGACTCCTGTTTTGATACCTCGAGTTCGGCATCTTGGTCGTTGCCATATTGCGTTTTGGAGCCAGTAGTGACCATATTTGGGCGAGAGGCTGGCGCTGTGGAAGAGCGAGGGGTGGATCTGACTGAGAAGTTGAGGACGCTATTGACAGACAGCCTGTCACTCAAAGAGCCCCCTGCCAACAGTTGTCCTGAAAGGGGGAATTTAGACTGCTCTCACAAAGTCTTTGTGAGAACAGTCTTTGTTTTCCTACAGAAAGCAGTGCACCCATATTCGTACATATCCCATGTAATTTGAAAAGCTGTGATCACATGACCAATGTGCTGACAACGTAAACATGGAAGCAGTCCCCAGTGCTTGAAAGGAGCACCGTTGGGGTGGTGGATGGATCACAAAAACTGGACTTTCACCCGGCACTTTCCCCTTGAGTCGTGTATTCGGATCTGTGTGAACTTTGAGTCATTTTAAGGTCCTCACGATGTTTCTTTTCCTAAACCTAACCTTGTTAACTTTTATTTCCTAAACCTAATTGTAACTTTATGTTAATTAAATAACTGTACATTAAAGACGTAACGTTATTCGTGGGGTGCAAATTCCTCGGATATCATACGAACCGTTCTTTGGGGGGGGTGGGGAGGTTGGGGCTTAATTTCAACCAGCAATCATATTGATTTACATTAAATGCTAACATTACATTTTGTGTACGTGGACTGGTTGCTTTCTACTGAGATGCGGAAGAATTAACGTCATGCGATTGTGGGAGGCTAGTTTGGTTTTACGATAGACGCACTTCACAGAGTCATTGTTTTGTTTCAGATGAAATGATCCCAAACTTTGGACACTTTTTGTTGTTTTCTCTTGCCTCTCTTTGCTATTTTCTCTCCTTTCCTCCATTTTGCAGTTCTGCTCCATCAAATCAAGTCACCTGTCTACATGAGTAAACAAAGCTGTTTTGCAGCTAGTTTTAGCAATTGAATTACTCGAGGATTTTTTTCAGTTTCTCCCAAATGCTAGACATTTTAGGAGATATGCTTCTTCGCCTCTTTGCAGAAGTAGATAAGAAGGTCAATACTTCCCTCATGTCTGTCTGTTAAACACAAAGCTGCAGACAGGAAACTGTCCAGCATAAAGACTGAAAAAAAGTGTGAAACAGCTTGTTTTTACACTTTTTTAAGTTTTCAACAAACAAGATAGTATGTGTTAATTAAGTTTAGAAGGAGCTGCCAGACTGATCCACCCCCTGACCAAAGCCAGATGAGCTGTTTCCCTGTTTTTCCCTATGTCTTTATGTTGAACTAAACAATCCACCTCCTGTATGCAGCTTCATATTTTCTTGCATAGATCTCAGA
The DNA here is from genome assembly GCF_011397635.1 of Epinephelus fuscoguttatus. NCBI lineage: Eukaryota > Metazoa > Chordata > Actinopteri > Perciformes > Serranidae > Epinephelus > Epinephelus fuscoguttatus. The sequence continues at coordinate 8,861,571 of NC_064772.1, forward strand.
CTGGTATAAATCTTCTCATCTAACTCTCGGCAAGAAACCAAATCAAGTATACTTCTCAAATGTTCCTTTAATCATCAGTGAAGAAAAGAGTGCAAGTTGGCTCAATGGCCAAAAAAGAAATGTGGTCCAAATAAATGACATAATCTTGGAAGGTCAGCAAGGCTCACTTGCTTATCTCCAAAATGTCTTGCTAAATTATCTTTAAATTCCACACAAGCTCCAGCCTCTATGGAGCTTTCCTCCCTGAGGCTCTGCCTTGGCAAACTGACACCACATGCACAGCTTTGCCATTGCTGCCAATTATTTTCTATGGAAAGTAGCTAAAGCTGCTCCAAAGGTCATTAGATGTTGCTAGATTACCCATGTCGCGAGCTGATTCACTAACACTAATTTCATTGAATAGAGAGGATCCAGACCCTGGAATAAACCCACTCTTGTAAACTAAAAAATAAAACTAACACTGATCTTCACACATTGTTGGATTGTTAGACACTTAAAGTAAATCCAAAGAAGAGTAAATGACCAACAGCTACAGACTACTGTCCCTTGTAGCCATCAGAACTGATGAAAGATGTTGGGTTTACTCTAATCTCTGTTGACGGATATGAGCGTATGTATGCGGAATCAGTGAACAAAAGTACAGGATTTTGGTGTTGGGAGTGTTCTGGTTTCTGTTCGTAGTCCAAGTAGTATAGATCAGTCACGTCTGAATGAGCTTTGTTTGCCTCAAGGTTCACAGTCTGCGTGAACAACAAAAGAGAGGGAACGCATTGGCTGAGATGCAATCTTGCATCCCACTAGATATCATCTCACCATGATTTTTCTGCATTCATATGAAGATATCTTTTACAGAGATAAACCAAAATGTTATCTGGACCTGTCTCAAGATGCAAATTGAACTGTAAACAATGAGCAGCACAAAGTAGTGGAAGTAAATTCATCTTCATTCATTCATCTTCTAACCGCTTCATCCTCTTGAGGGTCGCGGGGGGGCTGGAGCCTATCCCAGCTGACATCGGGCGAGAGGCAGGGTATGCCCTGGACAGGTCGCCAGACTATCGCAGGGCTGACACATAGAGACAAACAACCACTCACACTCACATTCACACCTACGGACAATTTAGAGTTATCAATTAACCTAGTCCCCAATCTGCATGTCTTTGGACTGTGGGAGGAAGCCGGAGTGCCCGGAGAGAACCCACGCTGACACGGGGAGAACATGCAAACTCCACACAGAAGGGTGATCGACCCGCCAACCCTCTTGCTGTGAGGCGACAGTGCTAACCACCACACCACCGTGCCGCCTGTGTAAGTAAATGGTAATGATAAATTGACTTGCACTTGTATAGCACTTTTTTAGTTGTTCAACCACTCAAAGCACTTTCACACTAATTGTCACATTTACCCATTTACACACACATTCATACAGTGGTGTCTGCTGCAACCATATCAGGTGCCACCTGCTACTCAGTTTCTTAAATGTTAATACAAGATCACACACCAATGGAGAAGGCAACGGTATTTGGGGCTCAGTATCTTGCTCATCATGCAAACTGGATCAAACCTTCAACCATCTGGTTAGTGGACAACCCTCTTTACCTCCAGAGCTACAGCCAACCTGAAGTCTTGGCTGATAAATCTGCTGACTACAAGGATTCTCCCATAATATTGGCCATATCCCATTGGGATCTCAGATTGCAACCTGGTTTCTCTCCTAGGGTGACCAAAAACAGTGCTTGGTTAGTAGCCTTTGAGTCAGATATGGAGTGCACCCTTTAGCGTCTGTATGGCTTTCAACCAATATTCAGAGTAATGGACGTAGTATGAAGAGTGCAAAAGTCCGCTCTTAAGTGGATGGACCCAGCAAGAACAGGACTTGTATCCAGGAGAGCAGCGATTGTGTCCCGTGTAAAACTAAAAGTCGATTTTATTTTGTCACAAGTTGACTGACATGACCAATCCCGATCTTTTCTTAACCCTAACCAAGTAGTCTTGTTAGCTTAACCTTACTGCAGTCAAAATATGACTGTGCAGAATGTGATCACATTGGAGAAACTATATTCAAATTTGAAGAACTATATAGATGGTATGTGATGTATAACAATACCAAAACTAAAAGTATAATCATATAAATATTGACCTGACTTTGTCCAATAGTGGGTGTTCAAGAAATATGAGAAATACTGCCACCTTGCTGCCAAACACTTGTTGTCAGAGAGGGTATTTAGTGAGGTCTGTAAAGAACTCTTTGCAGCACTGAACTTCAACAAAAATTCTGGAGAGGCTCCTTACAAGATGTGAGAAAACTGTTGCACCTTCCCATAGGTGTGGTCACTCAGTGACTTCCTGTCAGCCTCCGGTGTTGCTGATACACACTAAGTAACTAGTTTTTTTTTTTTTTTTTTTTAAAAACTTGTTCCCTCCCCCTACAAGAAGCTCTGTCTCTGAAAAAGTTGTTCAACTACCAATCTGTGACTAAACACAAGGGGAAAAAAGAATCTGAAGCACTATAACAGTACAGCTGTAGTCTCATCTCCCTCTTCAGATCCTCCACTGCTGTCCAACCATGATTACATCTTCATTCCTCATTTATTCCTCTGTCCACATCCCTCTCCACTCACCCATATAATAACTGAATTGAAAAGAACAGACAATATCTCTCATCTAGTAGAAACTTAGCTCTGTGTTTCACTGGGCTTCCTGAATCAGACATGAGTATGCTCCTTTGTTCTCTGGTTGCCATCCTTCACCATAACCCCAGAGCCTATCCTCCAGCCTCCATCAAGTATCCCTCATTACGTGTAATTCCACATGCCACAAGCCGTGGCTTTAGGGTCCACTCCAGTGTTGACCTGCACCTCTTCACACCAGGTATTTCCGATCCCTGAGAGGCCTGCTGTGCCCCTGTGACGCTGCGTCTAATCTATCTGGTAATTTGAGGCTTACTTTGGTGCAGAGGAGCTGAATCTTCAATCTCCTGCCACCTGTCACGTCTCATGTGAGGTGGGGTGAGAGAATATTGGGTCTCAATCCCTTCTCAGCACATCTGAAATGGAGTAAGGCGGAAGGGAGAGCAATTGGATAAGAGAAAACTCAGGACCAGAATGCTGCGATAAGTTCTCTGATCCTCGTCTGTGGGGTTTTGTGCAACCAGCAGATGTGACTCAACTCTGATTTAAGATGGACATCAATTAGTTATGCTCTCTGTAACATAACTAAAAACCAATAATGATATATACAAACAGAGCAAACGAAGACACAGGGGAAAAGAAATATATAATTAATAATATGAAATAAATGAATAAGGAAAACATGAAATATATTTAAAGTGTAAGAAAAGTAATGAAAATATATCAGTGCAGTTTTTAAAGGATCCCAAATAATTGCAACAATAATTTAAAAAATAATAACACTATAACAAATACATTATCACATAAATAATTGAAAACTACATATATTAAAAAAAATAAAAATACACCAAATATAATGCTGCTACTACTACTACTAAAAAATATCATAATAATTATGATAATGATTTAGAAATAAATAAGAATACATTCGCTGAAAAAATAATTTAATATAAATAAAACATATTGTATTTACTTAAACAACTGGAAATATAAATCAATCACGATAAAAAATAAAACTAATATAAAACTTAAAAAATACCATCTCCTGCTTTTAAAAAATGAAAAAAAAAACCCAAATGTAGAAAATTACATAAAAATTACATTAAATACACAAGATAAATGATTAAAATTAAATAAGTTATACAATTCTAAAAAAAGTTTGATACAGTGCTCCCATATTTCAAAATAAATATATAAATAGATGAATAACTATTAAGTACAATTTATAGAAAAATGTCAAAAAAAATACTAAAAATAAATAAAATAAAAATAAACATTTTAAAAATGGAATGATAAAATCAATACAGAATCACAACAGCACCTCAGCATTTCAACCTCTGTATTATCTTTTATGCCTAAAAAACATTCTCTCATACCCTCCAGAGTCCCAGCTGCACATGTGAGTGACTATTTCCATCCCCAGTCCATCCCTGAGTTCCCACATCACGCTCACAGTGAGATCTGCAAACTTTCACTCCAGACTTTGAGCGTCTCAGATCTCCTCCACATCTCACCACTGCTGCTGGTGTGAGGCTCAGTATTTGAGTGAAATTAGCATAATTTAGAGTGAATGATCCCCAGCCTGCAACCTTACCCACAAACTTCTCCAATATTTAGCTTCCCTCTGCACTCCAATTTCCCCCCTCTCAACCCGACATGCTCCGATCTGACACGTGCATACACGCACACAAACACAATGTTTCTTAGGCTTGTTTTCTTGTTGTTCCGTAGAGGAAAGAGATGAAGAGGAGGCAGAGCAGATGTCAGGATTGATAGTGAGCTTATCTAAACATCATTGATTTTCACACTTTCTTACTGGGGCCAGCACGGGTTGGTTTCCTCCTCTGATGCCAAGCATTTTACAGAGTAGCCAGGAAACTTGTCAGACTGGATGAAACTGATAAGAAGACACAAAAAAAGCTGTCCACCCACACCTTTCCAGCTCCCTTCGATGCATTTTTAAAAGACAAGACAAGGGTGCTTTTCACTTTGAAGCAGGACTCATCAGTGTGTTTGTACATGTGAAAAAGAAAAGGGAAAAAGAAGCGAACATGGAGCAGAGGAAAAAAATAATTGGCCACACTGCCCGTGTGTCCAGCTCTGAGCTGTGCGTCAACCACACTCCTGCCTCTGTTAGTGTTTGACCTATCTACCCATTTGAGAAGCTCCATCTAGGTCCATGTACACCTACTGAAGCATGAAAGCCCTCTGAGGCAGCGTGTTAGACAGACGAAATAGAGAGAGGTGCAAACAGGGCATACGAATACGATAACAGGAGGAGATGAACAGAAGGAGATCTGGAAAAAATCATCTCAACAAACAGTTCAGTCCTGCAGTGGGGTCTTCAAACTTTTCTTAGAACAAGGGCTAGAGACCGTCATGCAATGGGATCACACAAGCAGCTATACTGATGCACAACTTAAAACAAATGTGGGCCAGGGGCGTAAAGTGGGGATGCTAATGGCCCCTTTCCTACTTCCTACTCCCACCACCTTTCCCCTCGCTCAAACACACCCATATTCAAACCAGTTCTCATTCCCAGGTCTTTTAATGCTGCCACAGTGTGTGACTTTTGACAGCATGCCGCTATTCCAGAAGCAAACAATTAATATTATAACAAACAACTCTAAAATATATAACGATACATTAAAACAAGGTTGATGTTTGGTTTCACATGGGACACAAACTGTGGTCCCCTTGGGTGAAATTCGGTTTTGTTTGACCCATCTACCTCCCCTCCCTCCCACCTCATGTGGACTTTATGGCTATCTATACTACATCAGTTGCTCTCGGCACCCAGTGCGCCTCATGAAAGCATTAAGGGATGCCTTGGGCATCAGTATCACACACCAAGGGGTGTGACAAAGGGTGTTTGATGACCTTGGGATGAGAATAGGCTGCATATTCGAACTTGGCCTTCGTCGTGGCAAAGTACTCGAAAGGGCTTATGTGGTTGTTCCCATTATAAAAAGAGTCTCCAGGACCACATTTTGCCATGATGACACACACGCACACACACACACAAGGTAAAAACAATACCAGCCCTGCTGTTGTGGCTGATACATATCCAGCCAGCTGGATGAGATAAGATCACCGTCTTCTTGTTTAAGGAGAATAAAATGATACAATCTTGATGCCACAGTGAGATATCATCACTTGTTTCAAGAAAACCACTGTAGCTGCATGTTAAAATCCACTGACAGATTGTTTTCCTCATCTTAAAGAGATACAGTCATTGCTGTCTGATTTCACAAAATGATCCTCGAATAAAGCAACAGGTACTTTGCAAGGTACTGAGATTTGTGTCTCCCCACCAGCCCACTTATTTTTCTCAAGTGTTCTCAGCATTGAAGGCAGGTGCAATGTGCTGCAGCAGAAGCCAAAAAAACAAATAACACCAATGCTGTGTTACAGAACCCCCCCACCCCCCGTTACAGGTACATTTTCTCACTTTTTTTTTTAAAGACTGATAAATTCCCGGATTTGTTTAATATGAACACAACTCAAACATGGACACACTTTAAGAAGTTTTCTTATGAAGTGAGAAGTGTAGTGGACCAGCAAGCCCCACAGCACAAAGCCATCATCTGATTTGGCTCTGTTTGGACGAAAGTCAAATGGACTCCCAGTATGTCTCTGGCTCCTCACCTCAAACCCAATAACTCTTCCCCTCTGGAGGTCTGGCTACAGCTCTCCCTCCTTACCTGTCAGGATATTTATCATTGCTCCACTCCAGATGATGTATTCAGCAGCAGCTAAGATTAGCGCACGTAGCCAAATGCCAAGGATTGTCTCTGCCGCCTGTTGTGTTTACTTCCTACTCGCATACCCCCCGTGACACGTCCCATCTTTAAAGTGCAGCTTTGACGGCACATTTTGTTCAACATGACAATGAGGGTTCCCCGCCCCGAGGCGAGCTAAAAGAGGCCTGTACATGGATCATGCTGTGCAGGGGGCACCGCTGTTTGTGCACACTTGTTTGTGTTTGTGCCTGCGTATATGAATTCATGATTATATAGCTTAAGGTTCCCTTTGCTGAGCTGTTGTTTTTCCTGCTCATTCAAGTGTTCTAGCCATATGAGGGAGGAGGGTGTTGCTTTATTTGACTTCCTCCAAGGTCTTGAACATGATATCTGTGAATAGTTTATACTTGTCTTAACATATGACAGATGAAATCAATGCAAAATGAGAGGCCTGGCCCTGTATATTTTAAATCTTTCTCCCTGATACAGACCATATAGCACCTAGTCAACGTGTTTTCCAGCATTTTCTGCTTATTATGGAGTTGAAGCAAGATTCACCAACATTTCTCCTCCTAAATGCACCCAGGGCTCCGAATCCATTAGTGGTTATCACCTCAATCGCACCAGGAAAAGGGAGGCAATCTTCTGAGCACCAAGGAGTGTGCTGGGGGGGTACGGTGCGGTAAGAGGACGGGGGTTGCTGGGGGGGACGAGTTTCCCCCTCGCAGGGTTAAGAGAGGCAAGACATGCTACACAGAGAAAATCACTCAGCCTTATTGTGCGGACTAAATCAGAAACCATTGCCTCCCCATCCATCTCTCTCAGCTGGCACTATAGGTGGAGATACTCCAGAGTGTGATTGTGTGCCGACGTGCGTGCCTTTGTGTGTGTTGTTTTGTGTTGTGTGGAAGTGGAATGAAAGAAAGGGTGGGGAGGGGTGTGATGAAGAGTCTTAAAAGCCTTAAGCTTTGCTTCCTGTCTCCTGAAATCCACAGCTCCCATGAATCACCATCGCTGCTGTTTTTAGCCCGATTACTTTTCTTTCAGTTCTACACAACTTATTTAATTTCTACAGGAGTCTTCGGTAGGCACGACTAAGCTACAGTTTCTGCTGGTGGTCACAGGAAAAATAACAAACAACTAGGAATTTTGACAATTAGCATCTTGTTGTTTCAATTTGACAATATTTGCCAGAGGATAAAGCTCCTATTAACTTCAGAGTCATGAACAGTGGGATTACTTTTCATTTCTTTCTCAGTAATTCTATTTGCAGTGTTGAAATCACAACACGCTCCCACTGTTTTTGTTCTGACAGATCAAGGGATGTTGCTTTTAAAATATGCTACGTGCAGGAAAGTGAACACAACAGCATTTTTATCTTTCCCCTGTTAATTTCAGGATCCAGTACAAGATTCTAACCATCACTTACAGAGCCCTCCATGGTCACCTGCATACTTGACGGATCTGGTGTCCTTTCACTGTCCTGTCAGGTCACTGCGGTCCGCTGAAAGCCACCTACTTACTGTCCCTCACACAAGATTAAAGACGAAAGGTGATAGAGCCTTTAAGGCTGTTGCACCTAAATGATGTAATGCACTACCTCATGAGCTGAGAGCGGCCTCTTCCGTGGACATTTTTAAAAGGCAGTTAAAAACATATCTGTTTAGGCATGCGTTCCAGTAATAGTCCATTCTATCATCTCTGTATTTCGCTGCACCTTACTTTTTTATTTGTTTTTGTGTATTTGCATTGTTTCTGTTATTGTATTTTTTTTATTTTAACTTGTGAAGCACTTTGTGAATCCTCTCTGTGAGAAGTGCTATGTAAATAAATTTACTTACTTACTTACTTACTTACTTTCCATAATTTAATCATCGCAAATTCTCATATTATATATTTTTCTTTTTTGTCTTTTTAAAGGTTCCGTGTGCAACATTGACATCATTTATATAGCAGCACGCCACTGTTTACTATGTCAAGATGTAGTGCCGTAATGAGGTCCTAAGAACAGAGAGAAGTCATGCTACCTGTGTGTGTGCAGTGAGCAGAGTTTCTTATTCAGTCTCTCTTTTTTAAACTTGATGCAGACTAATTTGGAACAATGTTTGAGCTCTTCTTGGGCCGACACAAACGGTATTTTCTGGTGGCGTGTCATTGCATCTTGCCTGTTAAAGGGCTAACATTAGTGCATCTGCCCGGGTGTTGTGTTATAAACACCTGTAACTGCTGCAGAGTCATTTGACCTGGGTGTGAATGGTGATTGTAACTTTTCCTATTACATTAAAAATCCAGACATTAGCGGATATTGGCAGGTTTTTGTGTAATGGAAAAGGGGCTTTAGTGTGTGCATCCCACTGGCAAGCTTATTGTTTCCACTTTGCACTATGCTTATACAGCGGTTCCATTGATATTGGAACGGCGTCATCACAGAGGCATAACGCCCATCATCTGGTCCCTCCTTGATTAATACTGTTAGCTCTTACTGCACTGTTGCCATTGTTAGTGATGCTTAAGGAGTTAGCACAGTTAGCTGCTAGCCAGATTGTGAGCATATTAAACACTATTCCTGCTAAAACCCTAGTCCATTCGCCAGAAGAAAATGTTAGCAGTATGCGTGTTTGCAAACCACGGAGGAGAAGGAGGATGGGTTGGTGGATAGCATGACATGCCAAGCTGCAAACCTCTTTTCAGGAACAACAAAAAATTAAACTAGTTGTTTTATAGAGAGACATTGACAGCATTTCCTGCTGGGATTATGCCACCAAAACTGGGCATTTTAAGCCAAAACATGTTTTTTTTCATAACCATAACCAAGTGGTTTTTGTGCCTAAACCAAACCACATGTTAACCACAGTGTCACTGAAACATAAAGACAGTTTAAGTTTCAATATATTGCCTACATAATACCATTCATGGTTTGCATAAATGTACAATGCCAACAATGGCATTTAAATTGAAACATCGGCATTTCAGCATTGTCATTGTGAGCATATTAGCAAACTGACATTTCAGTCAAAATACACCTAACTACAGCCTCCTGTGAATTCACATTGCATGTGCTGTTTCCAATTCTTCCTAAGTAACTTTTGATGAACACATCAAGTTGTTCATGAGGATCAGCACGTACCGTTTTAGCTGTACTGACTATTAAGCTGATGACATTCCGACACAGTACTTTGGTTGTTGACACTTTCACAGGCTGCAGATGGACATACTGGCCATTTCATGTGTCAAACCTGCTGCCTTTTCACTTTTCTCCAACCTCTCAGCCACCTTGCCACCGGCAGTTAATTTCCCTTAATCTGCAGGCAGGTCAGGGCAGAGCAGGGCAGCAAAGTTACTGGATAAAGATATGGCTGATTGCTCACTGGACCCTAATTTCCTTTTAGTGGTGGTGGAGAGGAGTCAATTATAAACTTAAATAGCCAAACTTTTAAAAGTTACCACCACTTACGTTGATTGCATGAGCTTTCCATTGTTTTTAGAAGAGTTTCCTGGGGTATTATAATTGCCTTGGTAATATGCAGAGCCTTTTATCCCGCTCATAAAAGCCAGCCACATTAATCAAGTTGTATTGGTGTTGGTGAGCTATACGAGATGATTGGGACAATAAGTGGTGCGTGTCTTTGAGAGATGCGACACTCCGAACGTGTCATCCAAACCAAGTTCCCAACCATTAAATGTTATGACACTATACCTCCATTAAAAATCTGGATATTACTCATATCAGAGCCTCGGAGGAGTGAAAAAGAGACAAGTGCCAAACTGTTCTGTGAAGTTCATTCCTCTGTGTCAATCTCCTATCTCCGGTAATTGTAGAGCAGGTCATATATGGAGAAAGGAGAAGGGAGGGGAGAAATGGCTTCCTCAGAAACATGGCAGGTTTAATTTGTTAGCTTGGATGAAAATTGGCTGGTGAAGAAAACAAACGACGGTTACATGGGCCGATGGTACCAATTCGTCAGGGGAAGATTGAGGAGCCAGTCTGGAGATAGCTCACGTCTCCATAAATCATGTTGACAATTGACTTGAACTGCAAGAGGAGGAGGTCTCCCATAAAGCGAGCCTGAACAGGCACTGATATAGGACGTCTCTCTACCACGGAACTGAAATAGAACGACAGCTTGATTCATTGACGATGGCTCGTGATAGCTGACTGAAACACTGACTGCACACTCATTTAAAGTGGTAATCTGTGAATTGTTTTTATCTGACTTTGGCGCCATCTTTAGGAGGATTTTGCCATTGCTGTGGTGTTTCCTCTGTTTTTTCCTACAATCACTTATCAAAGAGTGTTTGGGGTACGTTTTGAATTACCGGCATTTTCTTCACTTGTGCCGATCTAACTGCTGTTGCTGCTGTCAAGAGAGTAAAATACTAATTCCTCACCTTCTGAAACTGACTGACTCCAGCCAATGAAAACAAAACCTCTAATTAACTAGCTTTACATTTTATATTCATTATTTTACATCAGACATGCATTCTTTATGCTAAAATATAAAGTATGCATACAAATTACCATACATGCTTGTTAGTAACACAGATGCAGTAATGCAAGCAAGAAAACGCAACAATCAATGCTTAATGATAGAGGTCAATACCACCTTCTCTGTCCAACTGGATGGAAATTTGAGAACATTGATATTTTATTTATCAAAATTCAATGTGATTCAACTTGCAATGTAACTATCTAACATGCATTTACCTGTATTCCCATTTTTGATGGTGCCTTGCTGTTATCTGTTGGCTCATAAATCCGAAGTTCCAGTAGTCCAAACAATTTCCCATTTGACCGATAGATTATTTGTTTGACAACCCAGTATCCTGAAGACAATTGGTTGTTGCTCTGAAGCGCCATTTTTCCAAAGCACATGGCAAATTATCTTCCGAACTTCCCCCGATTGACTTAGCCTGATATTCAAACCCTAACCTTGATCCATCTCACTCCTCATGCCAAGACCTAAACATACCAGCCAACAAAGGCAATGAACACTGGCCAATCAGAGGCAGGGTAAAACCAAGGAAAACCAAGAAATGGCCCTTTGGATCAGTACACATTTATTTTCAGGCTATTCCCACAAACTGTTTGTACATTTTCCTATGAAAAGTAATGCACCCAAATTTGTAAGTGTCCCATGTAACCATCAGCCTGTAATCTGTGCATTACCCACGTATTTTGGAAGGCTGTGATCATGTGACAGTGCGCTGATGGGAGCAAACAATGAAGCGGCCCTGAGTGGTCTGAAAGGAGGAAGGTTGGGGTGATTTGTGGAATATCATACGAACTGTCGTCTGTGCATTTTTAGTAGGATATCACATGAACCTTTGTATTAGGATACATTGTTGTTTTCAGGCTACCTGGCTGTTGCAACAATGGGCTGCCCCCATGTAGCTTTTATTCCTTTTGAGTTTGAATGCAATTAATGTGAGTGACTTTGGGCAAAAGCATGAATGAAATGCACAATATATTACTAGTGGAAGGTAACGTACCGGTATGTGCACAAATTCTGCATAACCTGACCTTGTTCTCTATTAATATTGTTGTCACTTTAATAAGGAAAGCATCATGTGAAGGTATCAAAGATTAGTACAATGCTAAATGTGTAAGTAGAGCAGCAAGGTTACCAATGTAGGGGGCTTTGGTTGGAAGCAGAACCTGGCTACAATGTAATGCGACTTCATCCTGCAACATTGGCCAAACAAATACCAGTCCCTCCGGGATTTCGCAGGCTTTTTTGGGATTGTTGTGGCTTAAAATGCCTGATTCACTGCAGCTTTTCAAGTTTTTCAAATGCAAAAATAGTTCCACTTTTTTGGGGGATAATTCATTAAAAAACCTGAAGGCAACTTGATCCATTATGTTTTATACCACACTAATGTTACTAACTGTGCCTTTTGATCTAACTCACCTTCATTCTTTTTGGCACGTGCAATACATCTGCCATGGTGATTTGTCTTGTCTGCTGTCGAGCAGTTACCCCTGCTTGTGTGCAGGACATCAGGGAAATGCCTTGCACAGTTTTTAGCAAGAAAGGGAGTTTGGTAATGTCGTGTTGGGGACTGCTATGATTGGTGAAACTCACAAGAAACTACAACAATTGATCAAATTTGCTTCTCCTGTTTTAGCTTCTCTGCACTGGCTCCCTGTAAAATCCAGAATTGAATTTAAAATCCTTAACTTAGCTTAACTTATAAAGCTCTAAATGGTCAAGCTCCGTCATATCTTAGGGAGCTCATAGTGCCATATTATCCCACCAGAACACTGCGCTCTGAGAACACAGGGTTACTTGTGGTCCCTAAAGTCTCCAAAAGTAGATCAGGAGCCAGAGCCTTCAGCTATCAGGCTCCTCTCCTGTGGAATCATCTTCCTGTTACCGTCCGGGAGGCAGACACCGTCTCCACATATTAAGACTAGACTTAAGACTTTCCTCTTTGATAAAGCTTATAGTTAGGGCTGGCTCAGGCTTGTCCTGTACCAGCCCCTAGTTAGGCTGACTTAGGCCTAGTCTGCCGGAGGACCCCCCTATAATACACCGGGCACCTTCTCACCTTCTCTCCTTCTCTCTCTCTCTCTCTCGTATCCCATTACTGCATCTTGCTAACTCGGCCATTCTGGATGTCACTAACTCGGCTTCTTCTCCGGAGCCTTTGTGCTCCACTGTCTCTCAGATTAACTCATATCGCAGCGGTGCCTGGACAGCGTGACGTGTGTGGTTGTGCTGCTGCCGTGGTCCCGCCAGATGCCTCCTGCTGCTGCTGCCATCATTAGTCATTAGTCATACTTCTTCTGTTATTATACACATATGATTATTATCACACATGTATACTGCCAGATACTAATATATACTTTCAACATATTGTATCACAGTAGCCAGAACTATAACTAGAATATTATTACTTTCATTAATGTTGTTGTAAGCTACTGTCATTACCGTCTGTCCTGCATCTCTCTCTCTCTCTCTCTCTCTCTCTCTCTCTCTGTCTCTCTGCCTGTCTCATTGTGTCATACGGATTACTGTTTTACTGTTAATTTATTATGCTGATCTGTTCTGTATGACATCTATTGCATGTCTGTCCGTCCTGGAAGAGGGATCCCTCCTCAGTTGCTCTTCCTGAGGTTTCTACCGTTTTTTCCCCGTTAAAGGGTTTTTTTGAGGGGAGTTTTTCCTTATCCGCTGTGAGGGTCATAAGGACAGAGGGATGTTGTATGCTGTAAAGCCCTGTGAGACAAATTGTGATTTGTGATATTGGGCTTTAAAAATAAAACTGATTGATTGATCAGTTGCAGTGACTTGAAAAAATTGCAAGGTTGTTCAAAAATTGCAGGGATTGGTTGAATTCAACTTAAATGTTGTGATCATGACATTGCAACATCCTGGAGGGGCTCAAAGACATGCAAGCACATATTTCTGGCTGATATAACTCAAACAGCATACCTGTACCATTTATCTCATGATATGATTGTTGCCATGAGCTGTAAAATTCCACCTCATTGTACTATATACCGTTGTAAGGTATTTTGGTATTTAATAAGCCTTCAAAGTCATGGATATTTATGCAAACTGGACCACCTGAATCACATTTAATCCTCTAACCAGCACCTGTAGCAACACATAGTCTACACCAGTGTTTTGTTTTGCCCGCAGTTTAGCTAGTTGCCTGCAAAATAATTTAGGCCCACTCACCACACCTCTAACCCCTGGAAAAGTCTCTTGAGCTTCGCCAGATGACAATAAGCAAAGCTAAATCTGTTCCTCTGGCCATTAGAAGCTACGTCTTCTATCAGGTCTGATCTCTTTCTCTCATCTCACTGCCTCTCATCTTCCCTGCACACATCCTCTACCTCTCTGCTCTCTTTATTGTAATGCAGACGCAGGAACAAGCTAAATACATAAGCCTTAAATAGGTATGATATTTCAGAATGATTAATAATACTGTACATGTAATATGAGTCATGACCTGTTGATAAGATCAGTAAATGTGATGTGATGACTAAAAGTAGACCTTTGATATCCAGCATGACTCTGTTACAGGAAGCAGTAATGTGATTACAGTGCTTTCTGATGCATTACTTCCAACAGAATTGACTACAGATGTGCTGAGAACGCCGTATTACTCCTTCCGCCTCTGTGCTTTCTCTATATGTGTATTACAACTGTGACACTCAGTCGAGTGTGTAAGCTTCTCCCTCTCCCTCACTGCCTCCTCCTCCTTGGCGTTGGCTCGGAGAGCTTGTGTTTATGCGGGTTTCACCAGATGTTGATTCAACCATTGAACAGATGACAGACTTAGCCAGCAGCTGAGAAGACAAATCCACAGTCCAACACTCAGCAGGCTTCCACTTCACTTTTTCTCTGCCTGCTTTGTTTACATACGTCTGTCTCTTTCTTACTCACACCATATCAGTGTTCTGACTTTTTTTCCCCCAGCTTGGCACACTTGCATGGATTGTCTACAAACAGAACCACACACAATCTCGGTTTCTCTTGTGCTTGAATACTAATCATCCAACTCTTAGACGACAAAACACACACACACTGTAAAGTTGCAAATTTCAAAACTGTAGTAAACAAAAAAGTGGTGTACATGTTGTTAAGTTGTCCTACATTGAGCTGTGTAATTGTAGGAGCAGGGAATAAACTGCACCGTAGCGTTTTCCTCAAGAGAAGTAATTTACTTCAGTTGCTCTAATAAACACTCAGCCATAAAAAACAAATCCACTCGGCAACGCCAAATGTGTAAAGCTGTCGGTGTTGAAATGACAGATTAGAGTGTCCACTAAGCAAATAAAACATGAAGGTCTGAACCGCTTTCTTCAAATACGGGTTCTCTTGTGATTCTATGTGCTTCCAATTCCCATTACAAAACAAACAAAAAGGAACATTATTATCATTATTTTTGCAGTTTTTGGTCGGTTTTGCCCACCAGAGAGTGAACAGGAAGGGATTCAGTGTTTTGCTGTAGTGTAGTTCAGAATGTTAAACCATAAAACTCACCCAGCCTGCAGCCATTTCCCAGATTATATCTAATCTTTGAAATGATATGTTGTCATCTAAAGGTAAAAAGTCCATCCTAAAACACTCAATCCTCTCTGCTGAACATCTTTCTCTTTTTCTCTAGTGGTATATTTTTTTTCCATTCATGATGATGTGATCCATAAAATGTCTGAACCACAGTGGCGTCTGATAGCAACATTTTCAGCCATCTGAAGCATCAAACAGAGGAAAAAATCCATGGTGAGACAGAGCAATTTCTCAAAAAACAAAGGGTTCAGTAGAGCATGATGCCGTACAGCCACAGGACATGGGCGCACTACATGACTCCTATTTTTTCCTCACTGTAGCTCACATGTAACCCACTGCTGCATACAGTGTGCTGTCTGCCACTTTTCAAAAACATATTCTGGGAAATGTCAGAAATGACAAGCTGAGGTTGACAGGCACAAGCCAGGGGGAGAGGAAGTGAGTTTACCTGAGAAATAAAGCACCTGGAATGCTTTGATGACAAAAAAAATGTGTTATTTCCCTTTAAATCATTATCAAGTTCTTGCATTCCCAAATCTGGAAAAAAACAATTACCATTCACATCACATGTTAAGTGCGTAAAACAAGTTAAGTTCACTCTTGCTCACTATGCTCATTCGCCTTGAAATAAATCAAGAGAGGGAAGTGAGGCGCATTCATTATGGATGCATTCCTATTCTTGTATGTGCGCTGTGTAGCCTCTTCTCTCCTTGTTCTTAATTTGTGTCTGGCTCTTCAAATATTTAAAGGTAGGATTTAAGAATTGAAGTGACTGCAAACATGGATCCCAGGGCCCACTTGACAAGGCGAGGTAGGTTGTTGTACAAGACAGGCACTTACTCAAACATATGGCCACGGGAGCTCGGCACTGAAGTTAAGAAGGGAAGCCAAACCACTGTGCCTGTGTCCCTGACTGACATTGCTCTGTTATCTAGCAATGATATATTCAGATAATTTGTTTTTGGGGAGCTGTACTCTTGGATGTGAAACATAACCCAGTAAGCACTAGATTGTAGGTCAAAAAACTTCTAGGTTAAAACTGGGCCACCAAAGCAACGTTTCTCATTTGAACAAGATCTTTTTGTTATTAAAGATATATTTTATTACTAATTACCAAATTATTCAATTTTAACAAGAACCTTTCAATGTTACATACATGTGAATAACGCAATGCAGCATGTCGTTTTGAGCTGAACTTTTGTCAGACGCCCTGTTTCTATTTTTATTCTGTCGCTCGCGTTGAAAGCACTGCAGTGTATGAGCAACGATTCAGGAAGTTTAAACAAGGAGTTACCTACAGACAGACATTCACACTCACATTTACACCTATGGGCAATTTAGTTGACCTAACCTACATGTCTTTGAACCGTGGGAGGAAGCCAGAGTACCTGGAGAAAAAACCCACACTGACACGGGAAGAACATGCAAACTCTGCACAGAAAGACTCCCCCATCCTGGGTTTGAACCAGAAACTCTCTTGCTGTGAGGTGACAATGCCAACCACTGCACCACCACGCCCCCAGGATAGTGCAGTATAGATAATAGGGAAGTACACACTCACCCATCTTTTCAGTGGATACTGAGCACACAGCTGCTGGGTCAGGAGGAATTTATACTTCTGCGTGGAATCAACGCCATAGGGTCTGCATCGACGTAGAGCGTGACATGCTGCTTCCCAAAAATGTATCTATGCGGTGCAGCAACTCAGACTTCATATCTATTTTTGTAAGCTGAAACCATTTCCCTCAGTTGAAACAAAGCTTTTATTTACTTTAATTTCACAGATTCCATAGGCTTGTGCTAATAACATAAGCATGTTATATTTGTTTAGAAAACGTGTTTAGTATAGAACAGCATATTTGTCAGTGCTAGGGTAATTTATACAATGTAAAATGGCAAAGGCTTGTGCGAACATTAGCATGTTGTATTTGTGGGGAAAATGTGTCCAGTAAAAGACAAATGATTTGTCTGAGTTATAATGAAAGCGATTTGTGGATATGTGTTTGAAATTGTCTGTATTAAGCCTTGTTTAATGTGTGTTTAGGTGTGTTTTGAATCAACTCACCTTTACAGCACTTCATAGAAACCTCTGCTGCTGACTAGTATTTTGGGGGTGTAACTGCAGAGTGACAGACACACCACCGCATAAGTATAAATGCTCACAACGGTGTAAGCCATGTGTGTAGACTATGGCGTAGGGTCTACTGCACAAGTATAAATCCCCCTTGAGTGGTTTGTTTACATGACAGAGTTCTCTACTTGGATCTAATGTGGACAGAGAGTGTCTTATGTAAGGTGATGCAGCCCGATAGTTACGCTGTATTCAGTTAGGACACGGTGTGAGGAGGTTGTGCTGGTTGTATGCTAATTGGCACACATGTCGCAGTATCCTTGGGCAAGATACTGAACTAATATGCCTGTTGTGTGAGTGTGTGTGAATGTTTAAACTGAGAAGCAGGTGGCACCTTGACCACCAGTGTATAATATATAAATACCACCCAACTCAGCAGTTCCCCTAAATTTTAAGAAGACTTTTAGAGCTTCAGCTCATTGTCCTGGTTGTAACACACTTAGTTTTACTCTGTCTCATCAACCTTGTTTCCAGAAGCAGCAGCAGGCAGCTGTTTTTGGCCAAAAAAAAGCTGTCACTAAACCCACCGTATGCTACCTGTCCAGCACCAAATGGCAGACAGACAAAGTTAGAGAATAGCTGGTGAACACAGTAAAGCATTTAGAAGTTAAAGAGACAGATCTTTCCCTCAGAAGTCGGTACAGACCAAACCAGAGCTAAAAGGAAAATCAACATTGTCACTGAATTTGTCAGGTGGACAGAAACACAAAATGATTAATAATTTTAATGTTGCTCCAAAGCTTCCTCACCTGACTCAGATGTTATCAACCCATTAAATGGCCGTTATCTGTGCAATAGCTTCATAGATATTTGTGGAATCAACCAAATTCATTATTTGAGACACTTGAGGCAGTAGAACAACCTTAAATCAAAACATAAAATCACTTTATAAAGTTGATATAGTAAATATACTAGCTCACCGTTACCCAGCCAGCAGACCATTAAATGGTAGTTATCAGTGGTTATAAGCATCGCAGATATGGTTAGAGGGGGCCTGTTAAACATCAGTTAAAACAACCGTCTGTGGTTAAAGTAAGTCAAAGTTGACTTTTTATGTTTATCTGACCCATCTGTCACATGTCTGTCCTACCTCACACCCATGTGGACTTTCTCCCCTTTTCTTCACGTCACCTGACTTCCTCCTTTGCTCCTATCATAATTACTACAGTCGAGAGGTTGCTGATTAACAGTAAACATAAAGGGTCATTTCACGGCCAGATAATATATCAGATAATAACCTTCAGAACCTCAGCAGGTGTGGCAGACCCCCTCTAACCCATATCACGCTTATAACCATTGATAACTGCCATTTATTAGTCTGATAACAGCCAAATTGGCTGGCTAGGGAACTGTGAGCGAGCGTATTTACTACATCATAAGTGCTATGTCGTAGGCACTAGACTTGCTTGCGTTTCTTGAAGAAATTTCGCCTCTCATCCAAGAAGCTTCTTCAGTTCTAAATGACTGGTACAGAGTTGCAGGTTTGCCTCTGATATTGCACTTACAATTACCATGACCTGGATGACTGAGAATCTCCACCGACAAGTATTTACTCGTCGTACTCGTACTCGTCATCCTCCGCTTATTCGGGTCCGGGTCGCGGGGGCAGCAGCCTCAGCAAGGAAGCCCAAACAGTCCTCTCCCCAGCCACTTCCATCAGCTCTTCCGCGGGAACCCCGAGGCGTTCCCAGGCCAGCCGGGTGATGTAGACAAGTATTTACTATATCAACTTTATAAAATGATTTTATGTTTTGACTGGAGGCTGTTCTTCCGCCTCAAGTGTCTCAAATAATGATTTTAGATGATACTTAGATGTCTAAAAACCTTAGACATCTACTGACCTGTGAATGATCAATACCAAGCTTACTGGGAAATGGTAAAATGTTCTGCTTCACATTTTCCACGAGTTTGAGTTTACGGCCACCACATGAGACACTTAAATCTCCTCAAGAGACATGCGAGACCCTGAATACAGTAAGAAGAGGAGCTGATCCTCCCATCTTGAATGGAATTCTTGAAGGCAGCCAATAGTGAACTCTCACTGTGGTTATTTCCTCACTTCACTAGTCCTCAACATCTTTCATTCTGTCTCATCTACTACTGTACACTCCTCAGATGAAAAAGACGACACAGGTAATGGTATTTCAAAGGGAAGTATAGCGATACCAAGAGGAGGGATGTGAGGGAGGATGGGTGTTGAAGTGTGTTTTCAGGTGGGGCGGGGGGGGGGTTTCACGACTGTAGTTGAGGGGGAGATTGCTTCTGAGTGAGATCAAACGTCTCCTCTCTGTTTCTGTGTAGAGGGGGGGTATGGTGCCCCGCCCCAACACTCCCACCCATCACTGCAACAAGGCGTCAGTGACGTCTGCCCCATCAAACAGCCTGTATGAACACCGGGGAGTTTGGCTCAGCACGAGCAAATATATAGGTTTTGACTAAAGCTCTCAGCAACATGTTTCATTCAACTGAAAAAAATATTGTCCTCACAAATAATTTTATCTTAAATCCTATTTTGAAGCTTATTCACCTTAAACATTGAGTGAAAAATCTGCAGATTCCACGCAAATGTACGTCACATACTCAGCGCGGACAGAAAATGTAAAAATAGGATATAATATGTAATTTAATTGTTTTAAGTTCAAGAGAATTCTCCTCATTTCTGTTGAGCTGATGTGTGTTTTCACTGACTTTTTTGCCCTCTTATTTTGGCACTAATGAGAAAAAGCTACATCAATTACCAGACCACCACTCAACCTTAATTTTAAATTTTTTTCAGCCGTGGTAACTTCTTATAATATCAATATAAAAATTAAAGTTTATAAGGAGAATATGACCAAAAAGGAGCAACCCAACATCTTTTTATGTTCCTGAGGCTGAATTAACTGATGTTTTTAGGCCAGTTGAGGACAGTGCAACACGCTGTTAACACTACACTGACATTTCAGCAACTGATCTGATCTAATATTAATATGGCAAGTGTGTTAGCAAACAGGGAGCAACATTAACATTCATTTGGAGTTGTGTTTCTGGCCAATATTCACTCTCCTTTTAACTCTTCTTTGGTCTCCACCAACTCTTTAGAGGCTTATTCATCTCTTTAGCTGTTAAATGTGCCACAATGTTCACGTGTTTCCTTTGTTTTTAGTCTCTTAAGAGAACTTAAGAGCTTTTTAGCTAAAAAAAAAAAACAGCAGCCAAAAACAAAGCAGAGAAAGGTGAGTGTGAACCAAAACGGTGAGCTTAAAAGAACTTAACCCACAAAATGTTTATTTATATATCAGTTCTTCACGCGGTGGTACGTAGAATTTGTGAAGAAAACATTGTTTTTCTTTAAAGTCACATAATGACATAAACTAACTAACTGATCAATTCAGTGGTAGACCAGCAGTTCTAGTGTTCAGCAAAGTAAAATTACTGGTTTGGACGATTGAGTCTGGCTTTGAAGAAGCTGAGATGAGTTTCACTTTCAGTTCAGTTCCCAGTTGAAAAGCACTGTCTGTTTGGGATGTACTGAGCATATGACTGGATAAATAAGACTTGGATTACACTGCACAAGTTGTGTGAGAGTTTGTAAACAGATGTTTTGATATTGTTTTGCTGTTGTTAAATGTGGATTCTTTGACTTCAGTTATCAAAATTTTTCTCCGTTTTTGGATTCTTCGTTCACCGTGGAGACATGCCAGAAAGTTTTCTTCACAATTCAACATAACATAGATTGAGTAATTGATATACAAATGATCATGTTGTGGTTGAAGTACTGAATAAGCTATAATGCTCCTACAGAGTCCGATGGTTTGGTTTCTGTGGGTCCATCATTACTGTACAAGCAGCCCATTTTATATTACATGTTGTCATTTAATCCATTATTAATATAAATATGTTAGTCGCAGCTGCTTTAAAAGCCCAAAATCCATTGTTTCAGCAGATGAATTTAGCAATGTTAGAGAACTGATGTCTGGATTAGGTTGTTATAGTGGTGCAGAAGATTGTGGCCGCAGTGGATGAGTCCAGTCTATTTCATTTCCAGTGCTGTAAGGAAAAAGTGTAGCCAAAGATTTATTCTTTCACCTCAAACAACGTGCAATTCTTGCGTGTCTCAGCAAACAGCGGGAAAGAAACAGATGTGAGACTTCTTTTTTCTGACTTTGGCTTCTTTGTCTACATGACTCTTGCTGTATTGATCGGATGCTTCGGGATATGGAAGAAAGAATCATGTTTGAGTATAAAGCTTGGATAAAAGCTTTTCAGCCAATCAGAGAGCAAAGTGTATCTTACAGTGCAATGTGTCTTCAAAACTTGAGTCACATCTCCTTCAAGACAAGAACTCACTAAACTTCAATGAGATGACTGTCACACTGTGATGCTCTCACTTCCCTCACAGCTGCAGATGATGCAGGCGATAACTGCAGTACAGGGCCCCTGTGAAATGTGCAAGGTATGTGGGTATATATGTTTGTGTGTATAAGCAGAGCCAGCACTCGGCACCTGATCTTGTGCTTCTCTTTCATCCCAGCATCTGTGGCAGGCTGCCAGGGGCCCGTATCATTTAACACACTACTACACCTGTTGGGATAAATTTGATACCTGAAGATAATGGATTGGAGTTCAAGGGAGGAGAACGCAGACAGGAAACTTTTCCAGAGGTCGTGTTTCATGAGCAATCTACACTGATACAAATACATGCACCCCTCCCCCCCCCACACCCACAGGTTACTGAAAAAGAAGTATACACTCACACATAAACATGTGCTCATCCCACTCTGGTGGCAGGTTTCACATCAAGCCTGAACATGAAAACGAAAAGAACCCAGTTGCATTGGCTCCATGAAATGATCACAGAAAATACATATTTGATCTTTCATTTTATGGAAAATTCGGCCATGAGTCAAGGACTGACCGATTGCTTTTTTGTTTAGAGCTACACAAAGAGGCCAATTTGAAAGAAATCGACATTATCACTCTTTAGTGCTGACTTCCGGGAGCAAAAAAGTTTTTATCCTGAATTTCTTGGACAAATACAAGTGTAATCTGACTCACTGGATGTAGACTGTAGGTATAAGCCTGCCACTGGTTATTTTAGACAAGCATATCAAGTGGTGGCCTCACCGCACCTCATTACTCTCCAACTCCTCACGAACCTCCACCACCTTATTTCTGACAGTTGGGTTGGTTACCTTTGGGCAAGAGGAGTGAGACTGGTGAGGGTTAGGGTATTAAAATTCAGGGTAAGCCAATCAAAGGCAGAGTAAGTAATGTCTTCGCTATCCTAGGGAACAAAAACTTCCCTCCACTAGTATCTCAGCTAACAGCTGCTACATCTGCACTGTTCGTATAAAACATAGGTGCACAGTGCACAGCCATGGAGAAACTGGTTAGCACCAGGGAGAGAAAGAAGGGAGAGAAGAGGAATTTTGAGACAAGATTAGTGGTACAGCGTTGTTGGGCAAGGATTGTAAAGGAGGAGGAGGATCATGAGGAGTAAATGTGCAGTGAGGTGCCGTGTGTCCACCACTGGACCCTTCTCATTTAAGCCAGTATTCTCCTCCCCTTCCAATATCTCCATGCTACCATTTTGCAAGGGCACTGTCACTGCATCCTGGGCTTTGTGCTGCCTAAGATGACTTTGATTGGTTTAGAGAAAAACAAATACAAACAACCTTGAGCGTTTTTTCTTCCCCTTTTAGTAGAATATAATGGGTGCCTCCAAACCTTTCTCTAGTACTGTGGAGATAGGTCTGGTTATGCCAGACTACTACAGATGTATCAGTACAGATCGTGCCCAGTGGTGCAAAACATACGTACTGGCATTTTTAATCTTTTGCAAAACCTTTTTACCACTTCTGTGACAAACTACTGTCCAATCTTTATCATATTAAATACATAATATTTATGGATTTCCCCATTTAGAGTAAAATATTTTTGAAGTTTCGTATTTTTATTCTTAAAACTGGCTGTAGTAACCTATTTCTAAAGAGCTGTTATAACTTTTGCTTGCACTGTGCAGCTGCAGTCAATTGTTGATGACACTCGTATATATAAATTTTGAGCAATCTTGGAAAATTTGATGGCAGTTCTACAGGTAAAACTACAACACGATTTCAATGGCCATAATGTGCTCATAAGTATAATTCTATATTGTACAAATCTTCCCTTGAAGGGTTTAAGGTACTGCCCAAAAATCACAACCACTGACTGCCAGCCACGATTTTCTATATTTATTGCTGATATGATTATTTTAAGCGTTTTGATTACTACAATAGTACTGTAATTTTCATGAATGGTGTGGGTAAAAGTCTAGACATGTCGTACTGCTTCCTTGTATCCAAGACCTGACTTAGGATCTGAGTCAGGCTGGATTCAAATTATACTCAGTTAGGAAATACCTTGCAATCAGCTCTGGTCATGGGGTGTGTAACAGTGGCATGTAAATTATTAAATCTACTTGTAAATTAATGGCAATTTTTTTTTTTCAAAAGTGTAATTGTTTGTAATTTTTCCACATTTTATCCTTGTTAAGAATAAAATATACACAATGAACAGGCATTAGACAATGGTGTTTTGACTATGTATAAAAAGTTAGTGAAGTAGGTTGAGTGAGGTTTTAGGGTCAGTGGTACAAGAGGTCAATTAACAGGTCCTGTATATCAACAAGCTCTCACCTCATCTCGTCAAATACTGACGTTTGATTAGTGGCCCTACACGTCAAAACATAAAGCAGAAGTAACAATTTGGGTCACTTCTGAATGCTTGTGAACAACATGTGAATTTACGCTTGTTACATGCATTGTGTCTTTTCAAAACACACCTCTGTTTTCACAGGAAATGTGAGCTCGGACATTTGGAGGGAGCTCAGAGTAGAGCCGCTGCTCCTTCGTGTTGAAAGGGGTCAGTTGAGGTGGTACGGGCATCTGATCAGGATGCCTCCTGGACACCTCATATCACCGCTAAGGGTGCTGTTGTGCATCCGTGTCTGCTGCCGAGGGCCACGCATGACCAAGCGTCACTAGGCCCTATGTGACGGGTTGGCAACGTCAGAATAATCAGTTATCGCTGATTGTCTGTGGCTGCTCATTAATTGCAGTTGTCTTACTTATTTGGATTTATTTGGGTATACCGCATTTTTGGTTCTAGTTTGGATGGGATCTGGTTATCTTTGATCTCTTTCTCTTAATTTTGGTATGTTGGGTTTGAATTTAGGATCAGGTCCAAAAGTTTGGGCCCATGATGACCTGTATTGTGGGCTCGACAAAGAAATGAGAGATTTCTAGTAATTCAGTGGTTTGTTTAAAAAACTGAAGTACAGAGACAGATACTGTGTGTTCTCAAAAATGCATGAACATAATCCTGAGTAACATTAACATTACAGATAATGTTACTATCAGGGCTGGCCCAAAGAGCAGTGGACAGAGTGAGAGAAAGGAGAGAGTAGTTTTATACTGTGTGCTGCAGAGTACAGAAACCTAATGGATCTCTGGGTCAGATTTATGGCGGCTCATCCCCTCCATTGCTATAGGAGAGAAAAAGTTGACTGGAGCGCACCGACTCCAAAGACTATAATTCATTCCCCACCACGCTCCATTTTATCCAGCCAGAGTACATCGGTAAGTATTGGGCTCTTTTTTGGGGCCAATAAAACGTAATCACTGTCTGCCAGAACCAAGGTCACACTGTATTCCTTATGCAATGTGATGATTATTTTGGCCTTCGCTGAAGGTCGATTAGCTGTTTATTTTTCGTCTATGCCTGAGAGATTGATTGTTAAAAATTAAATAGGGGATGTTTGGTTTTGATGTAATTATGAACCATAGTTTGCACTTATATTTTAGGTGTTTTTCCCTCTGTGCTCTAATCCAGAGTGTGATAACTGAGTAGGTAGGGTGTTTGAACAGGTTGACAGTGAGCACATTTGCTGTTGCATGAATTAAACTGGTGGCATTTCAGTGGGGGGACAGCCTTCTCAACTACTTGGTCTCCTGTGTTGGTAGAAGTAAGACAGTTTGACATCATCCTGTTTACTTTCTGTCCACCAATCCAATTGCAGAGTGTACTGCGTGGACTGATGCTGAGCTGTGTGGTCTCGCAGGTGCTGCAGGTGATGTGACTTACGTTTTGCCTCAACTTAATATTTCACCATGCACGATCACTACAGAAGAGCTGCTTTTGCATTTTTACACAGAACTAAACAATGGAGGCATCATTCCACTCCAGTTTACGATTTAAGAAAGAATCCAATCATTGCGGGATCAAGAGAAGTATTACAGTCATTATATTTAACACAGCAGCATCGACCTCTAGTATGACATGTAACATATACGTTGGCTATCAATGGCATTAACATGACAATAACAATTATTTACCATCCTTGTTATATAGTGGCCCATCTTGTCCTGCTGGGAGGGTAAGAAGCTCCCAAATCTCAGTTTTCCCAATTTGCAGACAGTTTAGTCTGCTTTTTTTCTCCTTTGAGTTAGCCGCTAACTACTAACAGCTACTTTTTAATGTCTTCAAAATGTCACATCTGTGCTGCCTACTCCAACTACCTCTGTTCCCAGCTCAGATAAGAGACAACTCTGTCCCCCCATTCCATGATTGTACCTTTTATGAAGACTGGGGTGGCATAACTTGACATGAAATTCCTGCCTTAAAGGGGCAGAGTAAAATGGGCTATTGTGACACCTAAGCGAGATGCCCTCCAGGCTTCAGACAACAGTTTAACATGTTGATTTAAGCCAAAACATAATGATTTCCTAACCATGTCCAAGCGGTTTTTGTGCCTAAACATTCACCACACATTCACCACAGTGTTGTTGAATCTTAGTTTCAAAGTGTCCTCAACATATTAACATACAAATGTTTTATATTCCTGTGGTTTGCAGAAACGTACAATAGCAACATTTATGCTAGTGACTGGGTTATTCAACACCATAAAAACATTCTTCTTCTTTGAGGCACATACACCTGCAGTCATATTCAAACAACCAGATCTGTAAATTAGTCCATTTGAGGAGAAAACACGTGGCTACAATATTCGAGACAAGTCTTGCCAACATTAGGCTAACATCAGTTTGTTAGTGTACTCCCATCTCATTGCAAAATGTGGCTTTGTAAAGATTCTAGTTTGACACCAGTTCAGTCAGGACCACTTTAGTCAAAGAAAATTTTAATTCCTTTGGCGGATGGTTTTATTCTGGGGTCTCTCTCTGCCTTTCCGAGGCTTACGCAGAAAGCTTAAGGCAGAGAGAGCAAACCTCCCTACCCTTCCATGCATCTTTTGCAGCTGTATGATGTGCCACCAGGTAGCGTCAGTTTGTAATGCTGCCAAACAGTGTTAGTCTGTAACGGCGCTGGCAACAATGGAATAGAAAATGCCCTATAGGGCGGGCAGGAGGGACTGGAGATGGATGAGTCCAACAAACCCCAGGCTTTCACTTGGGAGCCTGTCGTTTGCTTCACATGACAATAAGAAGCAAAACCATGACATTTTTTTCTAAACCTAACCACATGCAAGAAAATAATGTAAAACAAATTGTTTTACTTATGTTGTAAGTGTGTTTTGAAAAACGACTATATGCCTGTAACAAGCATAGATTGTCACAGCGAACGTTAACAACAGATGCAGGAGTATATCAAAGATTTCATATTTAGACATGAAAGTCCATTGACAAAGCGACGATATTTGACAAGTTGGGATTATATGATCATTGGTTTTCCATCCCCCCAAAAGAGTCTTGGCCTTGACATTTTGCAAAGTACCCGTAATTTGCGGTCTAATGCATAGTGCAGACCAGTATGTTTGTGTCTTATCATTAAGTGTACCAATGCCACTGTTCTTCTTTGGATGATTATGTGTCTGCACACTGTAGTGTAACAGAGGCTTTAAAGATTTACAACAGACCAGATTGCATCAAACTGTCTTTAACCTCTGTCTTCCTGTTGTGGTTTATTGGTGATTTTGATATGTCATCTTGGTCATTAAGATGAGCAGTATGATTACGTACAAATCATGGCAATCACTGTTTGTGGGCTTTGGAAATGAATTAAAAAACAGGCAGTGCTGTTTCTTTTTTATAGGCAATCCCCTATTGTTCAGTGAAAACTAATGAGCTCTACAGTGTGTTAGTTACTGTGCAACAGTTAAAGCAAGTTTGGTATGTGCTCAGACTGCTCTCCTGCCCACAGCGACGACTACAGAGAGAGAAAGACGGCTCATCTCTCGAATCTGCTTCATTTGGAAATTGATTTTTACATGTGGCCTTGAACATTTGGAATTTCCTTCTCAAAACCTTGTGAGAGCAGGAGGGGGAAAAGGACCAGGGAAAATCAATTCAAATTAATTTCAGAGATGAGGTGTTTCTGTCTATTACTCTAAGCAACTCTCATTTTGAATGTCAGTCCTTGTGAAAAAAAAAAACCAAGAAGAAGTGAAAACATGATTGCTTTCTTCAACCCAAGAGGGGATGGAATAATTCACTGTCTGGGTTTAGAGGGAGTTGCAGGAGCAGCTTAATGAAATGAAAACCTGCGTCTTCTGGTGCGTGATCAGGCTCGGGCATTCAGGAATTTGTTCCAACTAACACACAAACAATAGCTCCTGCACACGTATGATTTACGCACATTATTGTACTGTATAAACACTGAGGAAAAACCAGGAAGAGTTGCCTGTTTAAAAACTCAGAATGTCACGGGATTGAACTTATTACTTGCTGTAGGTGTTCTTTAAGGTGGAGGAGTTGTATTAGCGGTGTTGGTGCTGACAGTTTAAATTACAGTTGTATTTTTAGCTGCCTCAGTGCATTTGTTCACGGTGTGCCTCTTCTTTAACTTGTACTGCTAAACAGATGCCTCAGGAAAAGTGCTGGTTGTGGCTTTTTTGTTAAGAGGGTGCACAGTGCAGATGAGTGTTGTAGTACTTGAGACCGGTCTCAAGACTACTTTCTGAAGGTCTTGGCCTCATTTCTACTCTGTCTTGTCTTGATCTCAGACAAATCTGGATATTTTTCCCAACACTGGTCAAACCACACCTGTGGGGATATCACTAATGCCTACCATACATGAGAAGACTTCGAAAAGGCTTTAAAAAGATTTTTAAAAGAATAAAGTCTGACACCTTCTTACATCTAAGGACAATGTGAGTATTTAGTCACACACTACAAGATTTTGCAAAGACCAGCTAAATTCCTTTTGAGATTATTTCCCATCCTTTCCCTTGTGGAAATTATTAA
Source organism: Epinephelus fuscoguttatus (assembly GCF_011397635.1). Lineage (NCBI taxonomy): Eukaryota > Metazoa > Chordata > Actinopteri > Perciformes > Serranidae > Epinephelus > Epinephelus fuscoguttatus. The sequence goes on from NC_064772.1 coordinate 8,890,320, forward strand.
ATGCCAAACTCCCTTTAAGAAATACTACATATAACCGATGCCTGACATGTCCACAAAAACACATCACTCATGCACAAGATAAAAGGTGTCATATGTCAACAGAATTCTTGTCAATGTGGCATCATCAATATAATCCATCTAAGTTAAACTGTATTTGTGTACAAACTTTACATTTTGTATTTTGTCACCTTAACTCACCAGACTAGTGCTCCTTGGTGACTCAGATACTGGCCGAATTAAACTCTTGTTCACTCCACAACTCCATTTGTTTCTCCTCCTTTTCCACAGAACAAGAGAACCAAGACTTGATCAGCTGCTTCTTCTTTGGTGCTGGAGACAGCGCAGCTGTTGATTGTTGACATTGCTCATGTCATTGAACTTCATGCATGGGTCAAGACTTAAGCTTATGATAACATTTTTAATTTTCTCAGAACATCAAAATGAAAAAGAATCAGAACAGCTTGAGTTTTCTGACCACCTTGCACCAATGACTGAGATCATGGGATTGCACCACAACTGCAGCAAAACTCATCTTCTTCTAACCGCTTCATCTGCAGCAAAACTCACATGATTTTATTCTGACATTAGAAATATGTCTATGACAATGAAATCACTTGAAAAGGTATTTGGTTTATGAATTGCCTTTGCAAAAACAAACAAACAAAAAAAAACAGTGTTCAATCAAGGGGAACTGCCCATTGGTTCGACCATATTACACTCATTGTTCCGAAGTCCGTTCCGAAATCATCATGATGCCCTGTGGTTAAGGTCTGGTTAGGTTTAGGCACAAAAACCACTTGGTTAGGGTCAGGAAAAGATCATGGTGTGGGTTAAAATGAAAAAGAAAGTGACAAACTCATAAGCCATGAGCCTGCTCCGCCTCAAGCCGGTCGCGGCGCACCATACGCCCGCTGCGAGCCGTTCAGCACCGCGGACAGTCGGACTAATGGGATGTCGAACCAATGGGCTGTCGAACCAATGACATGGACCCCAATCAAGATCGTTAAGTTGATTTCAACCCCTTAATGTATTTGCATTTCTCTGCTTGTAGACAACCAAGGAATACATAAGATTGACCTCCATGCCTTTTTATTGTTTTATCAAGCCATTTGTCATGGTCCACTTATACATACATTTATATGGTACGGCAATAAAAACTAGGTGAATAAAGCTTCATTTGTTTTCTGTTGGTGTTTTTATACATTGGTTGGTTTTGGTTTTGTCTTGGTCTCAACCCCTCAGAGTCTTATTTAAGTCTTGATACTCTCTGGTCTTGGTCATGACTTAGTCTAAGGCTAGGGGGTCTTGATTACAACACTGGTTCAGACATCTTTTGCTACACTGTTCATATTTCTAACGCTGTGTTCACATGGAATCAGGCAGATGGGAAACAGAGTCTGAACAACACAGCTAACAGAATGGCAGGGCGGCAAAATGAAACTCACATGACAATATATTAAGATGGTGGTGTTGTATTGTTCACAAAGACTGGAATATATCCTAAAAAAATTATTTGTGTCTATTATTATATGTAATTATTGTAGTAACGCCCCTAATTGTCCAGCTCTCCCACGTTTTCTTCTTGTGTGAAAGAGCTACGTAAGTCCAGTTGTAAATTCCATCATGAAGTACAGTAAAAAGTTAAAATGATTCAACTCTGGACAGTAGTGTTGTCTGCTGTTACTGTCGCCTGTATGTGCTGGCCTCACCTAATATTCCTGTTCTGCTCTTACCCGCAAAAATGATATCCGGTTTGTTGCCTGTCATCTGCCTGATTCCATGTGAATGCAACATAAACCTTGCTATAGTTTGGAACAAAATACACTCTGGCAAAATGCGTCTGTAACCATTTAGTAAAGTTAAGTAGACAACTCACAGGAATTTATAGTGCAGCTGTCTCCTGTCTGTCCCAGCAGCTTTTCTGTGGGCGCATGTATTGAAATTTTCTCATGTGCTATCTACTACTTTCCATTAAAACAAGGCAGAAACAAGAATTCCTTATGAGCAAAAGAAAATATTTGGCCTTGGTTTACTTACACTGTTAAATCCTCAAAGACTTCCCTTCATTTCAGTTTAAAAGAATACTGGGGCACCCAGTAGCTTAGTGGGTAGAGCAGGCACCCCATGTACAAAGGCAATGTCCTTGCAGCAGCGGGTCTGATTCCAGCCAGTGGCCCCTCGCCGCATGTCATCCCCTCTCTGTACCCCCCTCAAGCTTAAATACTCTCCTATCCAAGAAAATCAAAAGCCTAAAAGAAAACAGAATGCTTCCTCAGTAAACAATTTCTGCTATTAAACATCTGCACTGTTGCCGTTGTGGACAAACTGGTTAACAAAGTGCTGGGTGGGATTCTGCAGCATGACACAAGCATGACACTCAGCAAATTGACCAAAAGTATGCATTGTAGTCTTCTGCTTCAGTTAAAGTGGCTACAAGAGCCCCGAGGTCAGTCAATCTATCCGCAGCTCAGACAGATGAGTTACAGCTCTAACAAAAAGATTCGCTCTGCTACAAAACACAATGACGGTGTTTCATGTATAGAAGACATAAATCTCATTTCGACATATGTCCATTCCCTGTCAACTATGTTTCTACCCTGAGGGTGGTTTTTGTCTTCAATCACCATGATGACATCTCTGATACCAGTCCCTGCATAATGATCAAATCAGCCAAAAAAAGTGTTTCAAAGGAACAAAGGCTAATTGGAGGTAATGTGACACCAGCCTTGGCTCAAGCGGAACATGGCAGGTGTACAAGCACTAGCACCCTCCCTCTGCTGCTGAAGCCTGCCAGGCTTGGCTGATTGACATGACGTTGTTTCCCAGACCACAACAATGCCGGCAGGGTCCTTGTTATTCCGCGTGCTCTCAAAGGCGCCTTCTGGTAGCCTATAAAGCACCATCAGGCTCCAGGCCCTGCAGTCATTCAATTAAGAATTTACTGGGCTATTGATTTCACCACAAGCGAAGTGTCTCACATCCTGGAAACAATAAGGAGCCTTTCATCAGCATTTTACCTAAAGAGATGATGACTTGGAAGGGCATGAAAAGACTATGATATGTCCACTGAACACATATAAAAACCATTTAAATCTAGCTTTCTCCAACCCTAGTCATCCCCCTCTCTAATATGGTATCCTTGTATTCAGTATGACCTCTTAAAGGAATACTTCACCCCCAAAATGACCATTTTTATGTCAGTTATTTACCCATGTTACCTTGAGTTCTTGAAGAAAACTTTGTTTTCCTTGTATGCCTTTGAGCGAAGAATCCAAAAACGGAGAAAATTATTGATGTAATTCTTAAGTAAAAGGCAAACTATGTCACAACATCTGTTTACAAACTCAACTCGTGTAGTATAATCCATATCTCATTTATCCTGTTGTATTTTCAGTACTTCCTAAACACATGCAGTTTTGCTAAAACCTCACAATTTCAAACACTTTAGCACAAACGGTGTCATGCACAGATACGCACATGTTTTGCAACGTAAAGTTTTAGCAAAAAAGCATGTGTTTGGGAAGCACTGAGCATACGACTGGATGAATAAGACTTGGATTATACTGCACAAATTGTGTGAGAGTTTGTAAACAGATGTGTTGATATAGTTTTGCCGTTAATGAATGCAGCCGCCTTTTACTCAAATTCATCACACTTTTCTGTTTTTGGATTCTTCGTTCACCATGGAGAAAACCAGTTTTCTTCAAGAATTCAATGTAACACAGGGTGAGCACCTGATTGATTGACTGACTGACAAATGGTTATTCTGGTGTTAAGTATTCCTTTAAATAAACTGTGATTGTTCTAAGAAAACTGCAAGAAAAAAAGAAAGAAAAAATAGTGACTTTGGTGCTGGGCAGGTAGTAGTTCTTTTATCAGACCTTTGGAAACAGCTGCTTGCTGTTCCTAGAAAAGAAATACACAGTCTCGAAAGGATGTTGCAATTGCAACAGTTAACGCAAATTATGGCGAACTTGCAATTGTGTCCTATCACTGCTCGATCTTTGTTAATTATGACACCACTGCTGCAGGAATGGAGCTCTGTGCATGGGATGATGGAGTGGCTAACGTCACCCAACAGTCAGACAGACAGTAAAGTCAGAGTCAAGCCAATTGGGTGTCGAATGTTACCCGCTGCTGGGGCTTCTGTCCAAGCTGCCCCCATCCACCATAACATTACAAATAGATTCTAATTCTGTGGGGAAAAAAACCCTAAATGTTCATAATAATATGCTCCAAATCTGAGACAGCATTACAACTATATTTGCAATTTCCACATGCCCTTGCAATTTTATTGCAATAAATGAATAAATGTCTATAAACATTGTGACATGAATTGCAATGTTGTAGAACAGTTGCCATGAAATCAGGCCTATCAGGTTGCAACAATCCCAAAAACAGCCCACAACAACCTGGAGGGACTGAATATAGGAGCAGAACAGAAATGCTGCAGGCTGTAAAACTAAAACAATGAGCTGAAAGACACTAAAAAGATCCACAGAGCTGAGGGTAACTGCAGACTTTGGGGATAATGCTCTGTGGGGTTGTCACTACAAACAACCCCTTCTCACATGCAAATAATCCTGTGATCCAGTGTTGTTATAAAATTATTTATAAAAGCACTTCAGTGTTATCACATCCTTCTGGAGGTAATTTTGTTCTGCAGTTCAACCAGATTTCACAGCCCTTTACTGGCCTAAAATTCCCCCAAAGTCCCACAATGCCTGCAAAGTCACCGAATTTCCATCTATTAAATCTACTGTGACCCTCAGCTGATGCACCAAGGTTGATAAACTTTGGGTCTTGCCAAAAGTAGAAATGATAGAAATCCCCCCTTAAGAATCATACCATGTGTGTTTATTATTCACTGCAGGGCTTTACAAAATACAACTGTTGATGCAACACGAGTCGAGCTGATTAGGGCCAATTGAGAATATAATGAAAGCGAGAGGGGAGGAGCAGACGGGGGAGAGTGAGTATCAGTGGGAGAGTGCGAGTGGAGAGGGAGTTCGGGGAGGAAAGAGAGCGTAAGAGAGTAAGAGAAGCCAGGAGAGAGTACATGTAGATGCTTAATGAATTCGGTCACAGCTCCGCACAATGAAATCTTTATCCGTGGGGGATGAGGCAGGGGACTTGGCAGAGCCCCGGCGTATCTCGGCAAGGGTGAAAAATAGAAATCCCACTGTCCCCTGTTGGCTCTCCCTCATGTCAGCTGCCTTGGTTACTGAGTTGGCTGCCAGCGAGCCCCCCGCCACTCCAGTCCTCCTCCTCTTATTCCTCTTTTACTCTCTCTATCTGTCTTTTTCAGTCCAACTCTCCTTCACACTCATGTATCTTTCTCTGACTCCCCACTGTTCATTCTGACCCCCTGTTTCTCCCACGGATCTACCTCTCTCTCTTTCTGATTTTTCTTTTCTTTCCTTGTTAATCATTTTCTGTTTTTATTCCTGTTCCAATTTATCTTGTCAAAGCATTTTCACCACATGTGGCTCAACCAAATATAACAAGTGAAAATTGCTGTAAAAAGTGAATAAATTATATTTGTGCTTGCAGCACATGCATCGATAAAAGACGAGCACTAAAAGGCAGCATTTAAAGACTTACCTTGTAACAGGTTGTTCTGATCATTTTGTGCAACAAATCAAGATATGATGGGGATTTTGATGTTAATCCAGATCTAAGCAGCCACATTCACCAGTTGAGGTGCAGTTTTATCAGATGCATTTTAACACAGAAATATTAAACAAATAAATCCTACCTTCAAAAGATTTTCAAACTTCTCTTCCTGTGCAGCCTTTTCCTGCAGTTTCCTCACTTTTTTCTTTCGTCTTCTCTCCCTGATGCACCGGTTTGTATTTCTCAGTCTTTCCAGTGGATGCTGATCACCGGGGTTTTGCAGAGAAGAGGTCCAGCTGACCCCAGTGCAGAAGAGAGGAAAAAAATAAATTAAAAAAAAGACCAGAGAGCGAGATCTGGCACCTCCTGATCAACTCTGCTCCCTTCCTTGCTGCTCCTTCCAGCGCTCGGGGTGAAAGAAGTGTGAGACAAAGTAATCTTCAGGTGAAAAGACAAGACTTCCTCCCTCCCTCCCTCTTCTCCCTCTTTCTCTCTCTACCTCTGTTGCCCGCGCTCGCTCTACCTGCTCAGAGCATTGTGGACGAGCTCACACAGCAGCTGCCTCTCCAGCTCTCCCTCTTGTGTCTGAGCGCTGTGCTGTTGCTCCATCCATTCCCCTTCGCTTCTCTCTCTCCCTCCCTCCCTCCCTTCAACCCTCTACGGCTCATGAATGTTTAGACATGGCAATTGTAGCTGAAAGGCTCTGAATTAACCCACAGAACTCAAAATACACTCTTTCGCTTCACTCACTTTCCCCCCAGTTTTTCTTTTGTTCTGGCTTTTGTGGCGACCCCTCTGACTGTGTATGTGACCCTCCTGAATAGTACAATCAGTTCTTCTTAGGGGGAGTGATAGTCTATTAACTTTGTGGTCCCTGCTCTCTGCTGGATTTTTATCAACAGACTGTCTGAGGCAGGGAGAAAAGATTATGGTCAAACATCCATGATGAATGTGCAATCAGGGACGCCAGCCCCGTTAGATTAGAATGCTGCACACACATTATACAAAAATTGGCTCATAAAATAATCAGAAGCAAAACAAGAAATGTGTATGATGAATAAGTAAATATTTACCACCCACCTCCCTTGGTTAATTAATGATTAATTGTCCCTTAACAATTCTAATTGGAGTTAATTGAAGATATTGAGCCATTGGAAGGCAGATAAAAATCATCCAGCGACAGTAAACCGGTCGTGTCCCCTCAGGCTGAGGACTGTTTCCGATGAGCTCAGCAAACCCAGAGATGTTCAGACGTCACCAAATCAAAGTCAGAGTCAAGTCTCAAGTCTGTTATTGTGATTTGGATTTGATTACTGCGTGATTACTGCCAATTACATCTTTACTTCAACAGAAACACAATCAGAGTCAACTTTGTTGGCCAATTACGTTGACACATACAAGGAAATATAGCTGTCAATAGATCCCAATATAGTAACTTAATAACATGTAGGATATGTCATATGTTCTGCTGCTGTTCGGCTGTTACTTCTTTTGTTTTCCACATGCTTTAAAGGTCCAGTGTGTAAGATTCACAGGGATGTATCGGCAGAAATTGTTTTTCTTTGGTGTATACTCACCTGAAAATAAGAATGGTTGTTTTTTTGTAACCTTTGAATGACCTGTTTGTATCTACATAGGGGGTAGGTCCTTGTCCACAAAGCTCGCCATGTTGCACTGCTATATTTCTGTAGTCGCCCAGAATGGACAAACCACACACTGGCTCTAGATTGGACCATTTGTGTTTTTACATTGGCCTTTGTAGTTAGCAGCCCACCAGAGACTAGAGCATTGGAAAAACACAGATGTTTTTTTTAAACATGAAACTGCTTTATTCAGTGTTTTTACCCATTTAAATCACCTGGTTTATTTGTTTTGGCAAGGAAGAAAACTGCAAATTTTTCAGTTCCCGGTAAAAACCTCTTGAACATCTGGATCTTAAGTTCTCAGAGAGTAAAGGTGAGCACAGATTAGCAGGCGCTGGATGAATAAACCATCACTGTCATGCCAAACAGCATCGGAGTAACATTGATTTGTAATGTCTGGTTTAAATCACCTGGTCTGAGACCTCTGCAGGTATTTCAGCTCCCGGTAAAACCTGAACAACAAAGGAAGGAATTCTAACCAGGAGAAGTTTCAGCTGGTTGCAGTCTGCAATCCTCACCACTAGATGCCACTAAATCCTCCTAAATCTTACACAGTGGACCAGTAACCAGGATAGGTTACTGGAGCTGTTCTCAGTTGGTAATCTCTATGAAAAGATATCTGCATATGTATACAGAATCCGTAGGCAACAGGGCATTCAGAAGCATTCAGGGTTAGGTAGTAATGTGTTACAAGTTGCAAGTGACCATATTTGGATGAGAGGGTGGAGCAAACTCAGACTGTGGTGACACCTCACAGACAACCTCTCACTCAAAGTGGCCCCGCCCACAACTTTAAGCCTTGATAAAGTATATACAAGTGAGTTATATAAAAATTCACTCCATGTACGGTTGTCATAAAGGAGGAAATTAGCTGTAGAGACCAAAACCATTTTTGAACCAGGCTGTAAACATGTTTAGTGGGCAGTTGGGAATTTTAACAGGTGGATCTATGGGGACTGACTCACAGCCATTTGAGAAACTGCAGTTTTTGGCACTTCTGCATTGGTTTCATTTTTCAGTCTCGGAGGTTGCCACTGGCTGTTAATTCATAAGTGATGCTTGTGGAACTGTTGTATAAACGCAGTGTCACACTCGAGGTCATGCTATTGTGCTGAATGTCAACACAGCTGTGACTTTCTTTCTTTAGCGCTCAGCTCCACTCCCTCTTGTGTGATATTGCTAAATTGTTCAGTCATAACCTACCTGTACTTCATAAAAAAAGTTTTAGCAACAACTGCTTTTTTAAAACAAAAGTAACTATTTTTTTTGAAATTGCAATTTTTATTTTGACGTGAGTCATTTTTTTATGGAAGTCATTTTACTTTTATTGGAGTATAGATTTTCAATTCTCTACCCACTACTACTATCAGGTGTCGATTTGTAGTCTGTGTATTGTCTGAGTAGTATTGAACAATCACATTAGAGCAAGCTTTGGTTGCATGCAGGTAAACAGTCCATTTGGAGAACACATTGGCCAAAATGCATCTTTCAACTCATCGGCTATTGTCTGAAGACAATTAAGCCCTGTTTCCACTGAGCAGTATGGTACAATTCTGTGTAGTTTGGTACGCATTTTTCCGTTTCCACTCTGAAAAACAGTGGATGGTACCAATGGAACCGTTCTATACCGTCCCCATTTTTGCACCCCCCCCCACCCCCCGTTGGGGCACACAGATCTGGTACTAAGAGGTGGAGCTATAAACACTGCAGTCTGTTGACTGGTCAATAGCGGACGGTCACTCTGCTCAGGGCTGAGTTGTGGCTGGTTTTGGGGCTCATGGAACCACTGTTCATATTGTGGAGAGTTTTATTACTAATATGTAACTATAAATGGAAAGGATGTTTTGCAGCCTCTTGCAGCAGCTGGAGTCAGAGTTAAAAATAACTTAATTCACTGGGCTGACTGTCGGCGACGGTTAACTTGTAATGTTTCTCAATGTTGATGACTGTGAATCAATCAACACACCATCACTACGGTTACATGATGGCTTCTCATTCGGAATGAAATAAATCTGAATGAAATCATTCGGAATGAAAGTCTTTCCAGGTAGTTTACATGGGAAATATTAATTCTGAATGAGGGTTTGCATGGGAGATCAGTTCAATCGCCTTTATTCAGGTCTGCGCAAGGTTTGGGGCAGGGAAGGTTTCTGATTGGATAGGGGGCGGGGCAGATGTTACGTGTTTACGTTTACCGGAAGAAAACACTGTAGTCCTCGCTCCGGATAACAAGATGCTTGACGACGCCGTTCTTAGTGCCATTTTCGGGCGAGTTTTGCTTATATTTTTGAAGCAGCAGTACGACAACAATCTCGTTCTGCTAATGCTTCATCTGTTGAGCAGGAGAAGGGAGGTAGAAGACCGTGCTGTGGCGAATGGAAACCGGTGAGTACAACGAATCCGACTGCTCTAGCTCAGCCCGTTGCTATGCAGCCCGTTGCTATGCACGCTATATACGTCATCGCACCAGAAGGGCAAGGAATCGAGCATGCGCAGAAAGACCGGAATGAACTTAAAGAGGAATGAATGTATACATGCACACAAAATTCTTTCATTCGGAATGACAAACGGAATAAACCACCCCCTTTAATCGGATTTAATTTTCAATTAGAATGACCGTTTTTCAATCGGAATGACCGTTTACATGACCACTTTTAATCGGAATGGCCTTTCATTCCGATTAAAAGTGGAATTAAACTGTCCATGTAAACGTACTGCATAAGTTTCACTTTAACAACGCATCCGTTGTTTTTTGCTCTGCTGCCTAGATAAAAAGATCTTTAAAAGGACATTTGTGAGTGCTGGCCTCCTTTGATATTTTTTGGACTTTCAAGTGTTTATACACATTAATTTTGACCGGGTTATGTGAACCACATATATTGTAATCCTCACTCAGAGAAGAAAAAAAAAGTATCGTGGAGCATTGTTCCTGTGGGCTCCGATAATACTAAACCCCCGAGCTTGCCTTAGAAGGACTAAATGCACAAACCCATTATTTGTAAATATCCCATGGAGAGAGACTCTCACTGCAGCCTGTGTTATATTGTTCTGAAAGTGTTGGCATGCAGCCTCATTCTGTGGATGATAAATGAGGTGCAGACTTCCCTCTGTGTATCCAGTGATGAGGAAATACAGTGAGTGCTGGATGGAGCAGTGAGTGACAACAACCCTGCCCATATTTAAGAGTACTGTTAGCGATGGAAACGCTAGGGTCTAGGTACCATGTCTGAAGGGTTACTTTTGGTTCCAAAGGTACCATACCAAAAGTGTTTGGTGGAAACAGGGCTAAAGGCTTTTTATTAATCTCTATAAATAGATATGTGCGTATGAATGCAGAGAAACAATCTGGTCATAGACGTTGTATCCCAACTCCATTCTTGTGTTTGAAGTTGCTAATCAGACTGTGAACAATGACCAGCACACAGAAGAGGAAGTTTTGATCTGCTATCAAATTATCCACTGACTACACTGGAGCCCCTGAAATACTGGCCATTGTCTCCAGAGGATTAGAGCTGGGACACCTGCTGCATCCTTTACCACCTGGAAAATGTGAGGTTGGGCGCTAGGTGCTACTCTTGTCCTAAAATTTAAAGACCACGGAGGCAGGTTGCACCTGAAGTTGCGAAGTAACCATAACCAGCACTGTATCATAGCCTTCCTACCACAAATCATGAGTTTGTAGCTGATTTTCATCTAGGTGTTTTTTAAAATGTGTATTAAAATATTGCCCTTGAGATGTATCATAATTAAAGCTCTGAGAAGCCCTGCACTGAATGAACTTCTCCTCCACATTTTACCTTAGACTGCACAGATGAGAGTACAGATACCTGCTGCCTGAATGTGCTGCATTCCTAAAGCTAAACTTTGTTTATCTCAGGGTGCAACTGTTGTGCATTTGTATTAAATTGAGACAGTTATGTAGCTAGTGAAAATTCCTTGTGGACACTTTTAAACCAAATAACACAGTCAAAACACATTGGACTCTTGTTTTCTGGCAGTAGGCTCTCTCTCAACTTTGCAAATAACAGTTCTCAGTGTCATTACTTTAAGGCTACTGCTAAAGGAAACTAAAAAAAACCCAAAACATCTGACCTTGCTGAGTTGGTTGGAGATGATTCAGAGTATTTTACATGCACACTTGCTCCATTCAGGCTTAAGGCTGATTGAGAATGCTAAACTGCATTGGTATTGATCCGGTGGAGGTCCCGCTGTGGCTACCGCAGCTTGCTGTATGTTGATTTGAAGTCACACACCTGTCTTGCAGGTGCACAGTATGATCCATCATCAAGGATAAGGGAGAGGTTTTTTAAAAAAAAAAATCAGAGAAGCTTTAATCCACTGCAGTCTTTGGAAGGCTTTTATTGTCCCTAAGCTTTTATCAGCCGGTCTGAGTCATGTAGACGATCAATAAAAACACAAGCTGCAAGTCTACAGTCAGTCTAGGTCTGGATCAAGAGTGGTGCTTCTTGCTGTTTCTTCTCTAATGAAGCTGAGTGCTTTTAAAAAACACGATTCTTTGAACAAAAAACGGAGACAGCAATTACCATCAAATCTTGGTGGGAATTATCTCCGTAGCTATATGATATCCTGCTGTCCTCCTGAGGGCCAGCGTGATTATGTTAACAAGGAGGCCATCTGCATCATGGCAAATTACTGCACAGAGCAATGGCACAAACAAATTAATCAGCATAACTGAAGTGAAAGATGCAAAATGGTAACTCATGAAAATGTGTTTCCAGGTGTTTCAGCTGAGTAACATCAAGCTTGTGTGTATTTTTAGCATACGCATAAAGCACCATGCTGGTATAAAGATTAAATTGAGTATTTGGGAGAAAAAAAAGAACAACTTAAGACAGAGAAGCTCGATTTGAAGAGTGCCACTGCCTCCAGGATGGTCTTTGGAGAAAGTAGTTTTCAGGTCTGGATTGGCCCACACACTCACAGTGAGTGCGTGTGATTGATTTCTTCGGTTTATCCCCAGGAGATGAGAAAGTTTGCATGTCTCGCTCGCTAAACCTATACATCACATTGATCAGCCGGGATAATAAGGCCATGCCTACACATCCCCGGAGAGTGAGATGAGAAAACAATTAGAGAAGCATGGAAACAGACACACTGAGACAGAGATAAAATAAAAGTAAGACCTAGATAGATAGATAGATAGATAGATAGGCAATAAAAAAATGAAGGCAGAAAGGAGAAAGGCAAAATGTGGATGATGCTTGTATGAACTGTCAAAGGTGCAGAAAGTGTCAGGGAAAAAAAATCATTAAATGTAGGGCAGAGCAAGCTTTTTTTTTAAATCACATATATCTTTCCCACACCATTGCAGACATTTTTTGTTAACCCTGACCTACTTTATTTTGACCTGTGGAGTCCATTGGACTCCTCTCCACCTACAATATCCTGCGTAAGATGTGTTAGGTAGAGACTTAGGTTTCACTTTATGTAAGATTAGAATCTTTAAAAAGATCTTTTATCAAATAAATGGCACCTTTTGAATAACAAAATGTAAATTTTCAAACACTGTATTATCTATTCCTTGTAAAAAATAAATAAATAAATAAACAAATAAATAAAAAAAAAATGTATTTTGCAGCCATGGCTGTAGCCACAGAGTCAACATTGGGGGGAACCAAATCTTTCAAATCTCAAATCTGAGTACTCACTTTCTATTATTATAAACTCACTTTCTATGATATTATTACTCGTGCCATTTAAAGATGATTACATATGACATATTGTTCACAATATTTATTTGAATGGAAGAAGTCAGATGTTGCAACTGACCCCAACATGGGGACAGAACATGACGCAAGGATGGTTGCAACATGTTAATTCTTCTGCAATGGCCTCAATAAGCCAATGCAGGCAATAGTTAACGGTTTTAAATATTTGGGTGAATTATCCTTTTATGTAATCACAATGACTTGTGCATGATGGAATATACTGCTGTGGGGGAAGAGGGATGGGTCCTAATTGAGCATGTGAAGTGTCATTACTTAAGCATGTTTCTGATTGAAGGAATAAGACTTGTTGCAACCGACCCGAGTCTCCAAAATGTGCATTAAATGGAAGCTACTACTGTCTACATAAAGTGCACAGGCAACATGACACTTTACTTAAACTTCTTGTGGGCTATCTGACACATATAACATAGAGAAAACATTGACATTATTACACACAAACACATTAATTGTTGGTCATTAGTTGTGGATTATTAATTGCAAGTAACCAACAAGGTGACCAGGCTTTTGCCATCAAGGCCCTGAAGCTCTGGAACTCTCTGCCTGCAGGGATTAGGCTGGCTAGCATATTTCCTGTTCTTAAATCATTGCTTAAAACATATTTAAAGCACATTTTTAAGCATGATATATCTTCTTCCTCTGTGCCCTAGAGCTCCATTGTTGTCCAAAAACTATTAAAAACACATCAATGTGCCACACTGTTGCACTGGGTTGCATCTTCCTTGATTACCATGACTACACACACTGTGGTTTATTTTGACTCAATCCCACATTCACTGTCCTGCTGCTGCAAATACTCACTAAAGCACCAAGAGCACTAAATGTGGATTGTTCCGCTGCTAGAAATAGTCCCCAATAAATGCACCTTTTCTTGCTGTTTAAATAAATTTTAATTAACAATTTCATTGACCAACTGTGTAAGTAAATTATTGAGACTTTTTTAAGGATGAAACTGTATATTCTCCTCACTGGAAACCAAGAGACTCAGAGTTAGGTGCTACAGACATGGTTAGACATTTAGAAAGTATTGAAATGGTTGTTTTGGTCATGGAAGTTAAGTATTTGAATATTTTTAGGTGAGGATATTTATTATTATCTTAGTATATCTTACTATATAATGACGAAAACTCTGTCTGTGTGTGTGTGTGTGTGTGTGTGTGTGTGTGTGTGTCTGTTCCACGTCTTTCTCCTCCATGTGAAATTTGGCACAGTGGTAGAGGGTCATGGGAGGATGCGAATGAAGCAATATTACATCGATTGGCCAAAGGGAGGCGCTATAGCAACTGATTGAAACTTTGAATGGGCATATCTGATGCCCCGTATGTCGTAGAGACAAGAAACTTTGCACAGAGATGCCTCTCCTCATGAGGAACACATTTGCCTCAAGAACCCATAACTTCCTGTTATATAGATTTTCCACCATTTTGAATTTTTTGAAAAACACTTCAAATCAATCTCTTCCTAGGAAGTTTGACCGATCTGCATGAAACTCAGTGAACATAATCTAGGGACCAATATCTCCCTCTTGGCAAAAGTTGGAAAACTTACTAAAACTGAGCTTCTATAAAGGTGTATAACATCTCAAGGGTTTCACCGATCACCACGCAACTTTGTAGGCATATGACCACACATAATCTGAGGGGACCCCTCCATTATTGACCCCATCAAACAAAATGGGGGCGCTACAGAGCTAATTTCTTATCTAGGCCTAACCGCCATATGGATTTTTACTAAACTTGGTAGATATGTAGAACAGGACGCCTCAAGGTGACTGGAGAAATTTAACTCTAATTGGCAACTGGGTGGCGCTATAACAACAGAAAAATGCTTAGAAATGGCTAAAATGTGACCGATCGACCGATGTTTTGTTTTTTTCTCATTTTTGGTATGACTAAGTCATGGTATGATATGCTGTACTCAATGGGTATGGACTAGTGTTGATTATTAGGAGAAACAAATTTGGCCCCGTTTTAACATAGAGGTCAAACCTTTTGTAACATTTGGACGGGCAGGAACTAAGTAAGTCTCCAGTTATCCAAACCACCTCAGAAAACTAAGGACATCACACAATTTATTACTCAAACTATTCCTAATACAGTGTACAATAATAATGTGTGGGCTCACATTCAGTTTAATTTCAGATAAATCATTTACAACATTTTGCTTTAAACTAGTGCTTTCTTTACACCTGTCTTGTCATATCTCTGTTGCAGACCTCTGAATCACATCTGATGTCTTAGTGTCCACAACTCACTGACAACTCAAAATGGAGACGTCGTGGTATTGTGCCAGAGACAGACTCCATTCTAAATGGAAATGGAAATACGCAGGAGGAGGATGAGATTGACACAGATATACAGATTGTTGTAATTGGACTTACAGAGATAACAGCTGTTAAATTAACACATTTCTTTGATACATCAAGTTAGCTTCTCTCAGCAACTGCTGCTCCAGCTTCTGTATTGACTGATAATGATGTCTATGGGACGGATACGGCTAACAAGACTGAATAATGAAATAAAAATCTGATTATGAGGCTGCTCTGATCTTATTGTCAATGAACTCCCATTGTAAAGTTTTGTCTCCTGTCTTACAACATCCCCAGAACCCAGCAATTAAACTGACAGGTTAAATAAATCATAACGCATAAGTAGCCCAGTTATCCCCTAATATAATCAGGGAAGGGCCCTGAGTTCTTTAACTGAAATAAAATAATATACAATAACTAATAGTTAGGTGATGTAATCTGTTCTCTGTTACCTTTTAAACTTTTTTATGCATCTTGAGTCTTTTATTCACTGCAAATTAACTGTAAATCTAAGCACAGTAATAATCCTTTAACCAGTTCATTTAAACCCAAGTGCCTTCTCCTTTAAAACCTTCACTGATTTTAACCTGTATTTAAACACCTTTAATGAATGAAATAACCAAAAATCACACTGGAATCAGTGGTAAGAATAGTAAACTCAATTATTTACTTTTACAGAAAGATATCAAACAAATAAAATGCAGTGTTTTTCTAAAATATAATATAATTCAGTCTCTTTAGACCACTTGTTAGTCTCTTAAACTCACATATAAACTTCCACAATAATACTTTTAAATTGGATAAACACAATATTCAACTGATATTCAATTATCCCTTTTCTTTTAAATAAAATAAAATAAAATAAAATACCAGTGGGCCCACACTCACCAAGCTCACACACACACAGTCACCCTCCGGCAATTAGTTCTAAATTTTCCCTCGTTGCAGGCCTGATATGATGCTCGGGTACGGTGAGGCTTAAAACTCTCTGGCCGCTTCACTCAAAAGAGCAACAAATAAAAATGGTACCTTAAGCAAACAGTGAAGTCAGTTTGGCGGTATGAAGCAGTCTCTCGAACCAGCAGTCAGCAATTAGGATACTGTTGAGTTTCATCTGGGTGGCTCACGGTGTAGTCAGTAGCTCAGGGCCTCTCGTCCTTCTCCTCCTTCTTGTTCTTCTTCAAATCTCCTCTTCGCAAAGATGAATTACAGCCTTGTTAGTAAACTGAGTTAGCTTAGCTTTTCTGTCGCTAAAAGTTCATTCACTTGGCTAGTGATGCATGCACACCCCGGCTAACCATGGTAGCTAATCGGTTAATAATACATAGGCCTACCATGAAAAACTGTTCAACACACTTCGGGTAGAAATGTTCTCAGCTCTTCACAGAAGATATGTAGAATGTCCAGGCACAAACTGTCAGATAGGCAGCCCTAAAAAACACCAACTACATACTTTTCATGGACTTTTTTACACGTTGTGACTCAGCCAGTCAAGCGACACACATTCACACACCACTTCCTTTTCCTGCTATTACCTTCAAAATAAAACACTCTTCAAAATAAAATAAACATTTACTCAACATACTTATATCTTTACATCCGTACCTGTTTAACTTATTTTTTCCACCGAATTTTTTAATCTTACAGGAAACAACTTTTTTAACCTTACTTATGATGTATCTTTTTCATGATGTAACTGAATTTTTAACCTTATTTAAGATACTTTTAATGTTTTAACAATTTTAAACATTAACTTTATTACATATGGTATTTTTAACCGGGTTACATATACAAATGATGGAAAGTCATAACACAGCATTTCCTTTAAGGCACTGTTTGAGTCAATGCAGATGTGGCAGAAGGTTATTAAATGACACCAGTTTAAAACCATTTCACTTTTGTTTCGCCCACTGTGCCTGGACACAGCAGTTTCCTGGAAGTCATACAAAAGGGAAACTTGCGATATGCCAGATGCCCTCTGTGTGCTGTGGTTGATGGCCAAATTGCTCGAGAGAATTGACAAGTGGGTAAAGTCTCTGTGAAGCATCAACAGGAGATAATGAGAGAAAACAGTGGAGTAAAAAAAAAAAAGAAAAGAAGAAAAACAGTGGTTGAAGTCTATCCTCTCATTCTGGACCACTGGTCAATTTCATATGTGAATGATTGGGAGTGAATGACAGTGACAGCTTCCTAATTGTCAGCTATATCTCTTCCTCGTGACGGTAGCCTGTTTTGTGACTAGCTGGCGGTTTGAAAGTGGCTTTTGGACTACAGTAATGCAAACTGCCACTTGTGTTGTGATGGACATGTGCAGTGGCTGCTGGTCCTGGCTGTCTGATTTATGATTCAGCCCCTTGTTACTGTAAGTAGCAGTACAAAAACCAAGCTCTGCACTGGCTGAGAGGGCTTTTGCTTTCAGTCTGGAAATGTACTCTGACTAGAAAAATGCACAATTAAAAGTTTTAAAATTCATACTAAACTTGACTTTTTATTATTTTCCTCATTTTCTGTCCCATATATAATATTACAGTGATTAATGTTTATATGAAACACGGCCAGAGTTTGAAATAATGAGGTACACCTTTGTGAAAGTAATCTCTGTGAGCAGAAACCTCAAGCATCAGACAATTCTGAATACTCTGTTTCCAACTGTATTCCTATTTTATATGGTCATCTGCTCCAGGCATGCTACTGCAAGAGTTTACATTCATACATTGCTACATGTAGCTACATGCTAACATCAGGATAACATAATCTGGATACCATAATCTTGATTTCTGATTGTAATTTACTTCTAGAAAAAGAAAATGCAGCTATACACAGTCATTTCCTGTCTGCAAATACACTGCTATATGTAGCTACATGCAAATGTAAGGGAAACATCTAAACTTGGTTGCTGATGTTGTTGTTTTTTTTCTCCTGATTTCGGATCATATTCCTTCTGGAACATGTCTGGTTGTGTTGAGAAGGTTTAACTGATGATTTTTCACAGTTAAAGAGCTGCTATACACAGTCCTTGCCCGGCTGCAAATGCATTGCTACATACTAACATCAGGGTAACCTGGCTGCTGATGCTGTTAATTTTCTCCCTGATTTTGGATCATATTTCTGTTGAAATATGCCCAGTTGTGTTTAGAAGCTTTTATTGGTAATTTTTCACAGCAAAAGATGCCACTGTTGGCCATTGCAGTCATTCTCCAGCTGCATTGATGGTGCAGAAGCATGGATGCAGTCTATAAAGAGAACTGGATACAGTATCGGGGGTGGAACCTGTTCATTCCTATGAAAATTGCTCAGTGGCATGTGAAGCCCAAAACATTTAGCTTCTCAGGTATAAAATTATTAATTGCAGAACTTTAGCATTGTTGGACCCACTGAACAAGCTCACCAGAAAATTCCAGGCATCAGGCGAGCTACTAACTTCCTGTTTCGCCCTCTGCTAACTTGAATGGGGATATAATTATTACCTCCACCAAGGAGGTTATGTTTTCGCCGGCGTTGGTCTGTTTGTCTGTTTGTTTGTCTGCAAAATAAAAAAAAGTTCTCAATGGATTTTGATGAAATTTTGAAAGTGGCGGGAAATCCGAGCTGCTTGGCGGAGGTCTACGCTCTCCGAGTGCTTTTCTAGTTAATTTTGTGGCTTTTCAAGACTTTCAAAATGTTATTGGCTAAATAGATCCAGTCCTGAGAGTGAAATGAGTAATATTATGGGAACTGTGACACAAAGTTGTATCCACTGATTTACAGACGTCTCTTTCACAATATAAATCTATAGAGAAAAGTCTATCAGGGCCCCATGCCATCATGTAAGTGACCTGGAAGTTATAATTACATGGTTTGACCTCTATGTCAAATAGGCTTCAAAGCCTGGTGCTCTTCCTGGGGACTTAGAATCGTGAAGATGCAGAAAATCCCGAAACGGTGACCACTCAGACCAGATTGGGCTTTTTTTGGGAAGGGGGCTTTAAAAGACAGGAGCTAAAACAGTGTTCCAGCACAGGCAGTATGAGGAATATAAATTGTCTTATGACCACTGAAGCATGTAAACATGGTGTTGTAGAAACCTTATATATTAGTATGACCCTGAAAATGAGCGTAATAGGTTCCCTTTAATGAAATGTAAGAATTTTTGATTACACTAGGAGCATTTAGCAAGATGATTTTATGCCCCAGAACATCTTACCATAATTTTTCCTCTGACCATATTATCTTACTAATTTATAAAGAACACAGTGTCTGATTTGTACAGTTTTACACAAATCTGCAGGGAGTTTGAAATTATCAGGATGATAAATGAGTCATATGGCCATGTAGTCATAAGATAAATCAAAACAGTTGTATAGCACAAGAAACAACTGAGCCACCAGGGTACCATATATGGCAAATTAGGTTTGGGAGCCTCACACTTCTCTCTATTGAATCAGTGTTACACTGCAAACTCAACTGTCACATAAAGTTTGTCATAGTTTGAAATACCAAACAAGACACAGAGTCACAAGAGCCCGCACTGCTGCTGTAAATTGTTGATATGGACCGGCCGCGAAAAAACAATGGCACAAATTATTCAAATGACGGAGCAAATGTCGCTGGAAAGGTGTTCCGAAATCTGTCAACAGCATGTAAGATTGATGTGTTGTTGGTTTTTAGCATCTTGAACCAGCAGAGGAGAGAAGAAAAGGGCTCGACCAATTTCTTTCATGACTTAGTATTCTCTCAGTTCCCGTTTTGCAGCAGATTGTCTCGTCTTGACCTGATGAATAATTTGGATGAAGAGCCGCTCACTCGTACCCTGAAAAATCACGAGGACGCTGCTGAAGGAGAGTTATTCGAAGGTCCCCAAGGTGATGTGTCGGACCCTTCCTCCTGAGGATGATCAGAGAAAATTGGAGCTGGAGTTTGATCATGGCCTGATTCTACACTTAGTCAGCTGATGTTCAGTGTTCTGTCTCACAAACCTCATATGCACTAACCTGCCAGTCAACAAGCAAATAAACTGGATTGCCTTTTTTTTCCCTCAGCCAAATTCTGTCATTCTGCTCCAAGTATCTCAGCATGACTGTGTGTTTCTGCCTCGGTGTGTTTGTGTATTTATTTATATGATGGACCTCTGGCAGAAGCTGCTGTCTCACCACAGGGACTGTCTCTATCCTCTGCAGTGATGAGATGTGTGAAATGTGAGATGCCATGCAGAGTGATCCATACATGCTGTGCACATGAGGATGCAAATCAAATCCAATATCTACAATTTTATTAGAATTAATAAGATATACTGGATGTAACAGCCAACCACACAGATGGGAGAGACAGATTTCTTTTGGTATTAGTCTAATTCCCAAACTCAGTCTGCAAAAGACAGGACTATAAATCTTGTCCCTGTGGAGTCTTTTGATACAAGGCATCACAAACTGGCCAGGTGATGTGTGAGATTTACTGACATCTAGTTACAGTTAGAGCCACAGGAAACAATCACCACTTGTTGTCATGCGTGATCATGAATATGCAAAAGTGCACAGTGCAGCTTAAATTAGCGATCATCTAACCTTTTCAACCCTGTATTACAAACGGGTGTTGTGTAGCCAGTCCTTGTTTAAGCCTTCAGTGTCTCAAAGGTGGCTGTAAAAACATACAAGTTTGCTCCTACACACAGAACAGCTTGGATTCCTACAATAGATGTAAAGTTTTCACTGTGAAGAAAAGTTTATGGAAACTTGTCTATCCTCAGTGTGTCCAAACAATCATTTTTTGCAAATATGTTGCTTAATACACTTAAATCTCATGCATAAATCAAATCAAATCAAATTAAATTTTATTTATATAGCACATTTCCTCCAAAGTAATCTCAGTGAGCTTTTACATACAACAGGTGTGAATAAAAACAAATTAAATCCTGAGAGTAATTCGTCCCTAGCCCACCCACCCGCACAGACATACCCAATCACACATCCCCAGAAGAAACACCAGAGAGGGGAAGACAGAGACAGACAGACAGACAGACAGACAGACAGAGGCACTAACTATTCATAGGCCTGGGAGAACAGGTAGGTCTTAAGCTTGACTTTAAAGGATGACACAGTTGCAGAGAATCTCAGATAATCGGGCAGTTTGTTCCAGAGAGTGACTGAATGCATCTTCAACAAATTTATTTTGGATCATGGGCACAGTTAGCAGACCACTGACTGATGATCTGAGGGTTCTGGGGGGTATGTAGGCTGAGAGCAGGTCAGAAATGTATTGAGGAGCCAGACCATTAAGTGCTTTGTAAACAGTGAGGAGTATTTTGAAATCAATTCTGTATTTTATTGGAAGCCAGTGAAGTGTTTTGTGTATGGGAGTAATATGTTCCGTTTTTCTAGTCCCAGTGAGAACTCTGGCTGCAGCATTTGGAATAAGTTGGAGCCATCCCACAGTCTTTTTAGGGAGTCCAGCAAGAAGGGCGTTACAGTAATCTAGTCTGGAGGAGGTGAAAGCATGAACCAGTTTGTCAGCATCTGACTGAGAAAGCATTGATCTAATTTTGGAAATGTTTTTAAGGTGGTAAAATGATGTTCTTGTGATACTAATATGGCTTGTAAAGTTGAGTTCTGGATCCATGACAACACCTAGATTTCTGACCTGCTCACTGGGTTTAAGAGACAGTGAAATCAGTTTAGACCAGATCTCCTCCATCTGATGTTTTGCGCCCACCACAAGAATCTCAGTTTTGTCTTTAACTGTAGAAAGTTTTTGGTCATCCAGATGTTCCAAAATATCCAAATATATAATTGTGTATCATCTGCATATGAATGATAAAATATATTGGCGTTCTGTATGATGGAACCAAGTGGCAGCATATAAAGGTTATTAAACATTAAACTGCTGGTTAAGTAGGAAGAGAGCCAGGTAATGACATCTCCAGATAGGCCAACTGAGTTTTCTGGTCTTTTTAGTAAAATGGTGTGATCGACAGTGTCAAAGGCCACGGTTAGGTCTAATAAGACTCGGTTGGAGAGTTTGTTAGCTGCTCTGTTAACCTTTAAATCATTGTTTACTTTGATAAGTATTGTTTCAGTGCTGTGGTTGGTTCTAAAGCCAGACTGATACACATCATACAGATTATGGAGTGAGAGGTAGCTGTGTAATTGCTTGCAGGTGACCTTTTCAAGTATTTTGCTAAGAAAATGGATATTGGAGATTTGTCTGTAATTGCTAATTATGGATGGGTCTAAGTTGTTCTTTTTTAGTAGTGGTGTAATGGCAGCACTCTTGAGACAAGGGGGGAAAATTCCAGATTGTAAAGAGCTGTTACCAATACTGAGTACATCTGATGGCAGGCAATTTCATACACTTTTGAAAAAAATTGTGGGGAACTAGCTCCAAGGAGCTGGTGGAGTTTAGTTGCTGTATCATCTCTTGTAGATCACTGAGGGTAATAAAGAAGAAATTATGCATTGTGCAGAGACAGGTCAGATTCATCAGTATGTGAAATTGTTAGATTTTTTTTATAATATCAGAAACTTTGTCTTGAAAGAAGGTGGCAAATTCATGACATGTAACTGAGGAGAGAAGCTCGACAGGAATGGTTCTTGTTGGGTTGAGCAATTTGTCAGTGGTGGAGAATAAAAAATGAGCATTGTTATGGTTGTCATGTATTATCTTATAAATGTATAATTGTCTAGAGAGTTTAAATTTCTCTGTTGTAGTTTCTAAGTGAATTTTTATATAAGTCGAGATGAACCAGCAACTTGGACTTCTGCCACTTGTGGCGCAGGTGACAGGCGTTTGCTCCTAAATGACACCTGTCTGTTGTCGCTTGCTGTCTACTTGTTCTGTGGGTTACAATGATGGGGATGGGGAGGTAGTAAGAGGATCTTTGGGCCACCTGGTCTTCCATACATGGGGAGCTCACTGCACAAGCAGCAGGTGAGAGAGTGGGATAGGTGGGATATGGGCAGCAAGATGAAGGTGGGTTTTGCTATTTTCCTGCAGATCAGGATATGAAAGTCTGTCTTCATTTTTGGCAGATACATTAACAGAGGCATATCATCAGACAGTAAGACTGGATAGATGGCAGGAGGAATTGGAGGCCAGGACTTCGATTCCCTTATTGTTCAGGTGTAGGTTATCATGTTTATAAAGGTCAAACTTTTTCCAGAATGAGTCAAAGTGGTTCATAAAGCCATAACCAGAATGCTAAACAGAAATTGACTAACCACTGGTCAGCACTGTAGAGACGGCTAAACATCTTGGAGCTCCGTCTGAGGGTGGGGATTAAGCCAGAGAATTTGCAAATTTTGCCAAGGCTTTCGATGGTCCCTACAAGGGGTTCATAATCATCCTGGAGCTTGACTAATTGTCTACACCTGAGATCGTTGGCACCACAATGCACAGGCACTGTGTGAGCAGAGGGTCACGCTCAATGATAGCAGGGATATGCACCTGAGAAAGAGTATGTGATGCCATTTGGAATAGCGACGCATCTTACCATGGAGTCGCCTACTAGGATACATTCTGGAGGTGGAAATAGGAGGGTGCTAGCATTAGCTGTGCTATCTGCAGGAGCAACAGCAGGGGAGGGAGTGAGGTTTGAGGAGGTGGAAGGAGTTGGTGATGAAGCCAACTCGTGCCATGAAGCCAACTTGTGGTCGATTACAGGGGGTAGAGGCAGTCTGGGAGCTGGAGGCACTTCTGGAGGGAGAGGTGCTCTTCCTGCAGGACGATGGTCCAGTACCAGCACCGCCGCCCCGTACAACAGAGGCCCAGGACGCAGAGCCGGGCCGGAGCTAAGTGGGGGAGACAGCAGAGTTGAGAGGCAGTGGTCCATCCACTCTGTCATCTAGTCCCTGTGGTGGCCCTTAGTGGTTGAAAAGGTGGAGTGGGTCATTGTCCGCTTCATCCAGGGGATCTGGGAAAAGAGGCATGGATAGCCTCTTTGAGTTCCTTGGCACTGTGGTCCAGGGGGTGGAGGGAACTTCCGATGACTCTGACGGAGGAGGGAGCTGGCAGTCATCAGCTACATCCATACCAGCTAGCTGGAGCCAGGAGACGATCTGAGACTGGTGGTGTTGAAGCTTGTGGATGAGCTTCTCCAGGAACTAAAGCTCAATTTAAAGGAAGGACAGTTCAGCAGGAGCCATATTAGTGCTGACAGCACTGCTAACAAGCATTAGCAGTCCAGTCTCTCAAGTGGAAAGCCCATGACTAGAAGGGGTGAGTACTGTCCGCACACTCAGCAGAGAGCTTAGCTTCTGAAACCACTCAATCGGGAATGTCAGAGTAAAATCCAGAAGCGGGATTCCTTAAGATCTTTAGCAGAAACGCGGCCAGCTAGCCTAGCCACCAAGCTAAAAACAAGCCTAGCTAAGCTAGCAGCAGTCGAGGCAGTCCAGATGAATGAAAGGATAGTCAGGATCTTAAAGTGTAGTGTAATATTATGGGTTCAGAACTGGATAAAACAGAAAAAAAATTGCCAGTTTTTTGAAGAGCTGCAGACGGACAAACGCAATGCTGGCGCATGCGTTGTTAACCTACTGAGCTCATCTGTAAGTACTGATGTACCTCCTATTCTTCCTTTAGTCAAGAGAACAGCTGTACTCTGGCTGTACTTGTTTTCATAACTCTGGTGATTTGTTTTTAAGGTATGTAACTACTTAGTTCCTACATGGATGATGCAGAAGTGAGTGAATGTGTGTTTGTGTATTTATGTGTATGATGTGTGTGGACCCCTGGCAGAAGCTGCAGGGTTAGGTAGAAGAAGTCTATTAAAGGACAACTTCTGTATTTTTCAACCTGGGCTCTATTTCCCCATGTGTATGTGTGCGTATGATTCATGGGTACCACTCGTTCTAAAATTGGTTCAGTATTGAGCTGCGAAATGAGCTAAAACGGTAAGGGAAAGGCTAAGTTAGCATGCTATTTACAGAGATAGCACTGGCGATCTGAACCGGTCAGTGGCGAAAAAACACACACTTCACACACACATACTCATTTACATTACTTTCTGCTCCAACACTGACTGACAGCTGACTCCACTCATTCACACTCACCACTGCCCCAGGGCCGCTACCATATGCTATTTACAGAGCACTGGCGATCTGAACCGGTCAGTGGTGAAAAAAAGCACGTTTATACAGGACGCATTTGCCCCCATTACCGTTTTAGCTCGTTTCGCAGCTCAATACTGAACCAATTTTAGAATGAGTGGTACCCATGAATCATACGCACACATACACATGGGGAAATAGGGCCCAGGTTGAAAAATACCGAAGCTGTCCTTTAAGCCATGATTTGGCAGAAGAGATGGAAATTAGGATGAGCTGCTGGTTAAGGAAGTACTTTTTCCTCTCATATCAGCTTCTTCTCTGTGTTACTCAAAACAGAAACAAGGGGGACTTGTAAGAGCAGAAAAAAAGACTGAAATTATCTAAAAATAAATCTGAAAGCAAACTGAGGCCTGTACTACAAAGCCAGTTCAACTTGGATATCTTCTTGTTATCTGGTTTGACTAACCCTAACACTGGCTGTCTGGATAACCAGTACTACAAAGCTAGTTATCAACCAGTTCAGTTAACTCAGAGTTTTCCTATCCACCAACAAGCGTGTTCATGTGAAAGAGGCGGGGTGTTAATTACAAGAGACATCATCAGAATCAGAGAGAGCACAGACCTGTAATACTAGTTGTTCAAACTCTCTGTCCATTGTCCACTGTGCTCTCTATATCCATTGTTTTCCTTTGTTTGAGGTTTGACTTTTCATTTAGCCGTCTTCTGCAGTGGCTCCAGACTGGAGAATTAGTGCCACCTATTGATTATCTCACTGACCCAACTCCCAATATTCACAAAGCAGTAGTGGGATGGATAAGCATAAAGAGTTACATTTTCTTTTGGAGATTTATTGAAAATCAAGTTAAAATTCGTACTACATTTGGATGAAAGCCTGATTACAGTTAGAGCTCTTCTACAGCTTGGATTGACAGGAAACTCTCTTGGTTATATCATGAGTCCAAAATATTAAAAAAAACTGATAACAGATAACTATGTTACAGCCTGTTACATGCATTGTGTCTTTCCAAAATACACTTCTGTTTTCACAGGAATTGTACAGTTTGCAAACAGTCTCTTTTAAAATAAACGCACTACGTCAGTGTAACACCGCAAATTGATGTTTTTTTCCTTCAACAATGCATGTGGTTACATTGAGCCAACAAACGCACATGATTAGGTTCAACTTACATTACATTGTCTGGCCGCATCACCCCCTAATGCCGTCATGTGTTGTAAGACACTGAAATATATAAAGCTGTCCACTATGCCAAAACGATGGATAAAACATGATTTCATTACACCCTGTCTCAGCTTGAAAACGCCCCCACTAATGCATGACATGGCATGACAGGCCTCCCCATTAATGTTGAATGCAGAGTGATGCCGTATGTGAATCCATTTACAGACATGTTTGAGCTCCTGTTGCACACAAATTACTATATTTACTGCTGACTTTACCACACATCATTATCACCTACACAAACGTTCCCTTCACAGAGCGAATAAAGTGATTGAGATTCAGATTGCCAATTAATGACACCAGATCCCCCCTCCCTCCCCAGTCATTCTCGGCCTCCTAGTGTTTTCCAAACTGGCGAGAGCAGATGTTGACCTTTGGTTGCTTTGCACAGGGGGGATGGGAAATGAGGTGTTATTAGGCCACTCCAGCAGTTCACAGATTGTATGTGCATATTAGATGTAAATATTTCACGAATGTAAATCATATCTGCACAGCCTGTTAAAATGGATCCCTGAGGAGGCTGATGTGATTTTGATGCTGAGAGGTGGTTTGTATGAAGGCTTTTAGTCCGAGTATCATTGTCAGGTACATTTTAATCATCAATGCTGCATAGTTGGCCAAGCTGTGCTTTGTGTCTTTTTCAAAGTGTGTTCATTTTGATTAAAGATAATCCAATAAATGAATCAAGAAACCTGCATTTTCACTGGAAATGTTGTTTTTTCACATCCATGAAGCTACACTTTGTAATGTGCAGACATTTCCTTTATATGCGAGGAAAATGTCACTTAAAATGTCATAATGTACACAAGAACATGACTAATTCCTACACATGGCTTCCTATTAATAATTTCACTTGCTGCTATTAGCGCCCGCTGATATCCCCTGTAGCGCCACTGACAAAATCTGACAGTATCTCTGTTATCTTTATTCTCCAGTTCAGTTGTTAAACAGCATCTTCTCTGGCACATTTTCTGATTTTTCACGCCAGCACCAAGCCACCCGGCAAGACTCATCCATGCCATGATTCAAGGCAAACCTTGTGGCCTCGCTGCTGATTAGCTGACCGCTGTGTTTGGTCGGATTACTCTGAAATTGATTGTTGTGCTTCCAGAATGCTGTGAGTGATGACAGAAATTGTTTCCATGTTGTTTTTGCTTCTACCTTTCTAATGTGACATAATCACTCCAGATGAAAGTAAATTGTTGAACATGTGAAGTGGTGCTGAACCCCAGGAGAGCTGGGACAGTATATATTCACTGTATATGTGTGTTTTTATGGTAGTACACAGCGTGCTCACAGCTGGCCAAACTCAGCTGGGGCCCCACAAAGTCATGAAGCGTCCCTGTGTCCGAGTTGCTCCCTCTGCCACTGTCTCCACAGGGACAACAGCACTGTATAGGACTGTGAGCAAAACAACCACCCCCCACCCCCCCATCCCTAACTCCTCCTGCCTTCAGTGGTGGAGCAGTTGCTCTCTGGATTTTCTGACCCAAAAGGATTTGAGGGGAGAGCCGGTGGTAGAGTTGAGCTCCCTTGGGATTACCCCAGCTTGGGTTTTTGGCTCGGCTTCAGACAGAACCCTGGAGAGCTTTTTGGTTTAGTGTGTGTGTGTGTGTGTGTGTGTGTGTGTGTGTGTGTGCGTGTGTGATTGTGTGTGTTGCATATGTACTAGGGAGGGCAAGTATGGTTCTGTACATCTGCCACTTCCTCCCGAGGGAAACAGCCAGGAAGGTTAGCCTAGTTTTCACCTCCATCAGGACACTGGGAGAGTCAGGAGGGTGAGTTTATATCCATATGTGTGCATGATGTCCCCCCTGATCCATCCAAGGGCCACCCCGTCTCCTAGATATTAGGTTTATATATTACAAAATGGTTTTGATCATTACGTTGTGGTGAGAACATAATTGCTGTCTGGATTATGTTCGGAAGCAGCGCTCCTTTGAGTTAATGGAACACTACATTTATGTACCACGCTGGACTTGCAGAGAGGTGGTCATGGTGGATGATAGACATAAGGATTATGGGACTGTGACACCAGAATCCCGGGGTTAGATCCAGTCTTCTGTTTGTGGACAGGTTTAGGTAACAAAGGCACTTTGATTGGGAGGTTTTAACACTACCCAGTGAGCACCGACCGGGATTTGAACATTGAATTCTAGTTGAGAACAGGGTGATGCTTGGTCTAGACATCTAACACCTCTTTTCAACCAGCTAAAATGCGGTAACATCATGTGTCAAAATTATAAATTTGTTAAATTATTTTGACAATTTGTTGTAGACCAAAGATGTTTTTTAAATGTCTTTTCAACGCAGAAATGTTTGCTGGGTGGTCAGGTGGAGTAATAACCACAATGGCGAGTGTGACACACAAGATAGACGCTGCTGTCCAGGCTGCCCTAAATAGTCATGTTTTCTCATTAACACTGACATTGTTGCTTATTTTCTTTTGTTACAAAAAGGTTGATGACCTCTGGGTCAAACAGACTGCGGACTCTTACCCTGGAGACTGCTGTTTGTTTCCCATCTGAATTTTAAGCCAGACCATGTGCTTTTGCTGCCTAAACCTAACCATAAAGTTTTGTTGCCTACACAACACATTCTCACTCCCAACTAATCACATATCGCCATTTGGTCGGTGGACTTTCACATCTACATATTACAGGTGAGGGTATTCTGGGTGCATCTGTTGTTGACGTTCCAGGATGGCGTGTCAATTTATGCTTGTTACATGCATTGTGTCTTTTCAAAATACACGTCAGTTTTCACAGGAAATGGACAGTCTCTGCTCAGCACATACATATTCTCTTTCAAAATAATCTTACATCTGTAAAACATCTCCAATTTACATTTATTTTCTTGTGCAACAAAAGCACATGGTTAGGTTGAGAAAAAAAATGTCATGGTTTTGGCTTACATTCATACAGTAAATAAAGCCCACCCTTGTGGATGAAAGTCCAGCATCATTGGACCCATCCACCGCCCCACCCACCTGCCCTATAGGGACTTTACAGGTCCTTTAATTATGTTTTTATGTCCAAAACACATGCAGGAGGGTATCTGGCATGTCATATTTAGACGTGTGGGTCCACTGAAAAAGCAGTGGTATTTGAGAAGTTGGGATGAGGATGTGTTGCAGCTTGGTATTTTCTTTACAGATGAAGCGCAAGATATTATCAGTTATCATACTTACTGTAAGCAATGAAACAGTAAAACAAGAGGAAGCTGACGTGAGAGGCTTTGGTGTTGTTTAAAGGCAACAGAGAAAAAAGTACATGGAGGCAGGATTAGAGATGTTTGTGTATCAGGTGTGACTGAAGCAAATTTCCCTGAAAACAACAACGAAAAATGTACTGTATTAATATAGACTGTAATTACTCCCTGAGAGGAATATGTGTGTATTTTTTTCTGAGGCAATAAAAAAAATAATGTTTTTCCTCCAGTAATTATTTGTAAACTCCCTCTCTCTTCTCCTTCCCCTTGTAGAAGATTGACAGGGAAAATAAAGTGTCTGTTATTGTGATGCCCTGCAACATCTCCAAGCAAAGCCTGAATCTTTTGCAATTAGAACAAATGTCAACCAGGGAGGAAGAGAGACAGAGAGAAAAAAGCGCAGCTAATTGAAAACATAAAAAGATTCCTCAATTATTTCTGGAAGGAAATGCATGATACAGGTTGTGGAGGGAAATCATTTTAATAATGTGCATCATTAGGCAGGAGGAAAGGCATGCTGTGCTGCGTTCACTGTCAGAGTTCCAATGGAAACTTGTGCCACCCTCAGCGGGGAGCCACATGAAACACCCACCAGTGTATATACTGCTCTGAACCAGCCACTCTGGTCCTAGACTGTGCTTTATATTACCAGCAATATACAGTAAATCATCAAAATACGTACAGCACAATATTACCACACTTTTGCAGTTTTCCTGCAAAGATAAATGTGTCTGGGACTTGAAATTGCCACGGCCATCAGAGGAGAACCTTCTCCCGGCTGCTGCCGCACAATGCAAAGCGTCTACATCGCCCACTGGGTTTTGTGCCGAGCAGCCAGAGCCAGCCGGAGAAAAGCATCACATCCAGCTGCTAAAAATGCAATCCATAAAAAGCAATCTTCTTACATCTTCCATTGCCTGTATGACTGAACAAGGCAGTCACCTGTGGAAGAAAAGAAAATGACTGCATGCACACAATCAGCCTGATGGAGACATCGGATTTCGTGGTGTGAACACACACTAATGTCAGCTGCTATAAAGTGTGTACATCCGCAGTGAAGGCATAACAAAAGGCCAATGATGAGTTCCAGCGTGTTACATGGGGTTTATCAGAAAGCCATAGATTATATAAACAAATGGAAAAACATGCAACTCCGTGGCTTAAGTTGAGCGTGTCTGCAACCAATTGTTTTTTATTTTAATTTTTTTAGGCCGAACGGAGACACGTGACCAGCCTGGGTACAGCTGGGTACACCTAATGTTGTACAAATTTATCTTACATTCTCGAGATACCGTGTCACAGGTGACCTTTCACAGAAAGGAATAATCAGGTTGTTTTTTACTTTTGGATTCGGCTGACATTTCCTCGTATCAGTCAGATAGCTTTTGACATAAAAGCCAAGAGAACATCTGCGGGGACCTTTTTCACCGTTGTAGTGAGAGAGGGAGAAAAAAAAATGAATAATAATAAGGAGAGGAAACTGTGAGGCTTTTTAATGTGCAAATACAAGGGGAGCTGTGACCTGTCTTTTTCAGACTTTCACAATTTGCTGTAAAGACATCATAATAACGATGTTTCTCTAAAACAAACAAAAGAAGGAAACAGAGGCAGCTTCAAGTCTCCCCAGAAAGTGGAAAAATAACAAACGTATTTGTTTTAGCTGTTTACAGAGCTAGATACAACACTGACTTTTTTGTGAAACACAATAAATGAGAAATAAAGAGTTTCCCAACTGAAGTAACATGACAAGAAATAAAACGGAGCAGCAGAGAGTAAAGGCGTTGTAATCCAGGTGTGCTCAGGCTTCTTTTACCTTCACTTGTGCCTAAACTGAAACCTGAAAATCAAAGCTTTTCACCTTCTACAGGACAACAAAATGGCATAAACCTATACAGTACATTTTATATTACATGGCAAACAGGTGAGAAATGTAGCAACAGCTTTAAATTGTCTAATAAACCTATTGGGGCAGAGAGTTTGTGAAGACCAAAATCTGACCCTCAAGTAACCCTAACAAAGTGAGTACTGGCCAAAATGTCCTCCATCTAAAGGTGAGGGGAAAAAACTGGACCTCGTAAAAACAGCAGAGTGTACACACTCTGACTCGGTGGTGAAAGTTACCCCGTGGTTCTCTTTGAAGTTAAGAAAGCATCATGGAAACCATGGCTTCAGAAGAAAAACAAACTTTGACTTGAGTAGAAGGAAATACATTTCAAAGAGACTTCTTGAAGAGGAAACTTTTGTCTGAGAAACATAACCTCTTCTTCGGGTATTCAAAAAAATTTACAGAACTGATGAAACAACAAACTGTACAACAGAACAAACCTGTTTTACATAAACTTTTTTTAAAGGAGTATTACACCACTGGACAATTGCCTTTTAATAAAATTAGGATGCTATGCAGTAGAAAGATGCAAATACTTTAGAAATTGGTGCCACATGACCAGAGAAAACAGAGAAAAGGATGCGTTTGACATGACGGAGAAAAATTACAGCTACCAGACTGCAGTGACCAATAAACATTCCCGCTAGTGGGTGACGTAATGCAAATGCGTCCATTTGAAACAAAGGCAGCTGGCTGGCATGAAACCATTTCTATCTCTTACAGTTAGACAGTGAGCTAAAACATGTTTCTGAAAACATTTGAGGTGAGAAATGAGCAATTCAGCAACAGAATCTTGGTTTAGATTTGATCAGCCCTGCCTGGTTTTACTGTTTGATCTCAGTTTTTTTTAGCCTCGGTTTTCATTGTGCAGGCAACACTATGGCGCCCACTTCCTGTTCACAAACTCTTGCTATTACAGATAAACAGGGCATTAAAATATGTTTCTAAAAACACTATGTAAGAAATAGGCAATACAGTAAGATAGTCTTGATTTATATTCGATCAGCTCTGCCTAGTTTTACCACTGATCGGATTTCGGTCCAAGTTTGAGAGAGAGACAGAGAGAGGGGCGAGTCTGTCTCTTGATCTCCTATACTCTTGGTGTCAGCAGTGGTGGCGGCATGACTGGCGGGCAGGGCAAAAATGCGGTGGTACAGCCTATAGTTTGAACATCAGCCTGAGAGCCAGTCACGCCGGGGAGTTGGGAAGGGATATCTAGGCACTTGTTAGATAGGGGGAAGTTTACCAGAATTCATCTACACATACTCCCCACATTGTTTGGATACAAAGCTGGTTGAAAATCAGTATCCCTTTTAACTCGGGGTCATTCCTATATGATTGTATATAAATTCACATAATATCTTTCATAACTCCAGCCAGCTTCCACCAGACCAGAGGTCCGATCAGCCAGGGTCAAACACTTGTGCATGAACACATGTTGCTTTTGCTCATGGAAGGAGGTTAAAAAGAGGAGAAGTCATGATGTCATATCATGTCATATCATTCGGGTACAACATGTGCAGGGAAATCAGATCTGCACTTGCCAAAAATTTGAGTAGCTGGCACGTCATAGAACATGGGTAGGATTGATTCGTTTCACTGAGGCGTCCGCAGTCAAGGAATCTACAAAAGTATGATGGGTTAAAGTGTGTTTTGCAGTGCCCACCCCATTGTCTTCAACAGAATTGGCACCAAAGCCTGGCTCCTTGAATGCTGTCACCGTTGTCATGACCTTCTTCCTTCTTTTATAGTTTTCTTGTATGCAGTCGGCCTCGCGTGGGACTATTTTTGTATGAAAAATGAAGCAATGGGTGAAAATAACAATAATACAGTTATTGAAAACATCCTTTAGAAAAAAATCTAAAAGACCTGATATGGAAGAAAAAACTTGAACTCCGGTCAGTCTACATTTTGATAAATGATAGAATAAACCCAATGACCCACAGCTGATCTCATTTGAATATATGTTTAATTCAACACTAATCTAATTAGAGAAGCTTTTGACACAGCACATGTGCATGAACAAAGACATACTAAAAATTAACAGAGCAACGATTCAACCTTAAACAGTCACACGTCACACACGGCAGTGTCTAAAATAGGGCCTCATCTCCAAGGTCTCACTCTTACAGTATCTTAACCTTTAGACATCCCCTTATGCCTGCATGCAGAACTCAGAAGGACTCTGAGGCCTATCACAATATCTAACCATGACAGGGCTCAACAATAAGGATTGCCCGATTGCCCGGGGCAAGTAAAACTCACGGTCAGGCATGTAAACTAACAACTCACTTGCCCGATCGGGCAAGTTGCTAAAAATAGTAAAAGTTAATAACTAATTGATAAAATAAATGTATTTTAAAACGTGCTCTTCTGCTCTGATGCAGGCGCATGGCGGAGTTCCGCCACACACACAGGTGAGCACGCTAGAGCGGCTCGGGCCGCATTTTCCTGACCAAACCTGACCCCGAGCCCGGTGCAGTTTGTCAGCTGAAGTTACTGAAATGGACAGTGTGTAAATAACCATCAACAGACTGCTGTTACGCACAGAAAAACAGCTGCTCGCACAGCAGCTCAGTACGGCATTCATGCTGAGCTTGTGTTGCGTTCAGGCGTTGTCACGTAAATAACAACTTCCAACACTTAAATAGCGCAAAACAGCAGCATGTCAAGTGACTTCTTACTTTATTATTAGTGCGCACAATTAATCTAATCGCAATCGCAATTGCAATGTCAGGCTGTGCGATTATATAACCGCATAAAAGGCTGCGATTTGCGATTTAATGTAGGCTAAATAAATGTTAACGTGTGTGCCTGTGAATGTGACTGCCTCTCCTGTAGTGTGTGGAGTTTGTTGACATCACGCCCACAAGCTATCCTGGTGCGTGCAGCTGGCGTGCAGCAGTGACCAACACAGACGCTGAAGAAGAGCATGAGCACGACCATGAACAGGCTGAGTTGGTGGGGAAAAAAAACGTCTGTTACATGGCAATACTTTGGATTCAGGTACGGCGACGCTGAACAGAAAGACGTGCTGTGTAAGTGTAAAAGTTAAAGTCGCCACGTCCCGTGGCAACACGACCAATTTATATCAGCACTTGAGATGGGATGTGGCGACTTTAACTTTTAAACGTTTACACAGCATGTGTTTCTGTCCAACGTTGCCGTACCTGAAAGATGTGCTGTGTAAAAGTTTAAAAGTTAAAGTCACCATGTCCCGCGGCAACACGACCAATCTATATCAACACTTGAGACAGCACAGGGAAAAGTAGGAAGAGTGCATGCGAGGGAAAGCCGAGCCGTGTAACGTTAAAGACAAAGAGACAACTGAAAGCCGCCAGAGCCTCATAAAACAACATCAAAGCACAGTTAAGCAAACATTTGTGTCAAGTGTCACAGGGAAATCATGGACTCCATAACAAATGAAAAATTGAGCATTTTGCTGTTTCGGCCCACTTGACATGCTGCTGTGTTGTGCTATGGCGTGCTGGAATTTGTCATTTATGTGACAACGCCTGAACACAACACAGGCTCGCTCCGCTGTGTGTACAGTTTGTGTTTATGTTTATTTTATTTAAGAAGGGACAGTGCACATTAATTAACATAATCACTTAAGTCACGTAAATGTGCCAAATTTAGCCATACAGGCTAATTTTCATCTGCAGATGTGCTGCGCTGCTGTGTGAGCAGCGTGTTTAACTGTGCTCAGCCTGTTAATGGTCATTGACACACTGTCTGTCCATAATAATAACTGTCAGGTCAGTGCCCCCCTAATATAATGTAGGGGAAACATTGAATCAAGCAAAAAAGACTCATGATACCATTTATTTATTACATTTTATTGTAATTATATTGTAATCGCAATCGCAAATTGCAATATTGTCCACCATAATTGCAATCGCACATTTTTATCAAATCGTGCACCACTATTTATTATATTCAATAAAACTGTATGTTCCTAAATCTTGAGACACCTCATATGTAAGCTAGACAGACATTTCACCTGCTCATACTGTGCACACATGTACTGTATGTACTTAGTCCTAAAGAGCCCTTCTGGTGCCAGTAGATACACAGAAGCATCCCAGCAGGCTGTGCTTTGCAAGCA
This sequence comes from Epinephelus fuscoguttatus, assembly GCF_011397635.1. Lineage (NCBI taxonomy): Eukaryota > Metazoa > Chordata > Actinopteri > Perciformes > Serranidae > Epinephelus > Epinephelus fuscoguttatus. Next base: position 8,926,096 of record NC_064772.1, read on the forward strand.
TACAAAAAAGTTTCACGCATGTGAAAATTATTTTTCATGCGTGTGCTTCACCTCCGCTGCTACAACTCCATCCTAGGGTAAACACTGCTGTGTGTGTTTTGTACAACAGGTGGATGTGGTAGTCTACTGGTAGAGTAGAGAGAGAGCTAAGTAGCGTTGAAGTAGAGTAGAGCAGGGCAGAGAGATGGAAGCAAAATATATTAAACCCGGTGTTAATACAGCAGAACTGGAGAGAGGGGTGAAAAATAAATAGAGGTGGGCATGGCTCAAGTAGGGTGCAAAATTATAGACGGAGAATGATTGACAAAGTTTTCACTTTAAGCCCTGACAGCCATTTTTGTGTAGGAATTAAGCTACAATACATGACGTATGTTGTTTTAATTAATAAATACAGTGTGAATAAAGATTACATAACATAAAAATAACTGCAGTCTTTGTTATTTGATAGCCGCTTAAATTAAACAATTTTTATAGGGCAAGTAAAAACTGACTTCAGGCAAGTAGATCTCTGACCAACTTGCCCGACCGGGCAAGTGAATAAAACCATAGCATTGAACCCTGCATGACCATAGATGAATAGTACATTCATACTATTATCAAACATGATGTCATTCAGATACTTCCATATTCAATATTTTTTTCCACAACAAGACCTTAAACAAATGCTTTCTATATGAAAATGTTCTACTGCCTGGGTCTTCACCACCAAATGACCTCTTAATAATCTAATTAACTAATGAAAGTTTTAGTCAGTAAAATGTGTCTGAAAATCCACATTAACATGAATCTAACATATTATTAGCCAAGATAAATCAGCCTATTCATAAAACCTATTAGTTAACAGTACACAACATTTTTGATAGGCTGACTGTTACCCACGAATCGTTATGCAATCATGTGAGTTAGCTAACGCTACATCACTGTGCGGCACCTGTAATTATTTCTGCATATTAGCCAGTTAGCTGTATTACTATGTCAAGTGTACAGATATTCTTGTGTAACACAATGGATTGTTTCATAACTTTTTAATAGACTCTGACACACCGTCCACTGTAGAAACCACCACTGAAAGTGCAGAGGGTGAGGCTAATGCACCTAGCAATGCTACAACTCCTGCTTAGTTAGCAGCTAGGCAAACAAAAGAAGACCTGAAAAATATTCAGGACTATCTCAAGTGCAACTCTTTTTTTAAAAATATATGTAGTAGGGGTCCCTGCTATCCAGGGGTGGAGCAGTGATTTTAAATGTGGGGGTGTTCCAGGGGTGGCACATGAGCACCACAGGGATGTTACAATTTCCACTTGAGACAGATCTTGAGGCTCTGATAGTGTGTTCAGAACGGAGTTTGACAAAAGAGGAGCAACATTATGGATTATTTTGTGTACTAAACGGACATCAGAATACAACATTAAATTATCAAAGCTAAGCATTATATATTTGTTAAGTATTTCACAGTGGTGATACTGTCGTGATTTTCTGTCTAAGATTTTCAGGGCTTGTTTGTGGAGTGTCCTGATGGGTTTCAAGACAGATGTACTTGCCTGAGACCAACATGACGTGATAATTATAATAAGACAGAACCATGGCAATGAAATTTACATTACTTTACATTTACATATATTTTATTGCTCTTACTGTTTTAACTAATCTTTCATTGAAGATTTTAATATTTTCTTTGCAATTAAAACAAAATAAAATAAAACATCCTTCATCTAGATTTCTAACAACCAACAACACTGTGTGAAAAAGAGGATCTGCACACTTGGATCAATGCAAGTATCTTGGGCTTTATGCCCAGCTCCACTATTTCCTGAATTTAAACCAGCTCCTTTATTTCCTGTCTTACATTATTGGACAAACTGATTAATCCAGGTGTGTCTGACCTCAGTACTAGTCACAACAATGGTCAGACACACCTGGATTAATCAGTTTGTCCAATAATGTAAGACAGGAAATAAAGGAGCTGGTTTAACTTCAGGAAGTATTGGAGCTGGGCATAAAGCCTAAGCTTTCGGTCTGAGGACCTTTGTCAGGGTAACAGTCTGCACCTGAGAAAATTTACAGTCTTATATGGTTGATCAAGGCGATCAGCGACACTTGTGCTGTGCCACTCCTGCTTAGATGGGAGATGTAGTTCAAAAGCAGGGTGTGTAGTCCTCTCTGCACAGCAATAGATTTCGAGTACAGGAAACACTCCACAAGAACCATGTGCAGATAACAACTAGACAATAGAGAAAAAACAGAGGAAAAAAATATATACATATATACACAGTATAACAAATAGAAGATTGAATCTATGCATACCCCTAAATAAAGGGTTGGGAGTGGAGTGTTGTGGACCACCTTGATCAACCACATAAGACTGTTCTTTGTTCTCAGGTGCAGACTGTTACCTTGACGAAGGTCCTCGGACCGAAAGCTTGGTGAATTAAAGATACTTGCATTGATCCAAGTGTGCAGATCCTCTTTTTCACACTATTTCACACGTGGTTTTCTGGCACCTTGGCTTGGTCGTGAGTGCGGTGACCTGTTCCTGGTTTTAACAACCAACAACATAACATTTATCTTTATTAGATGGCCAAATTATCAAATTAATTTGAACCTAACAATCACATTTCTTACTATAGCCAATATTTGCAAAACTAATAAGTGGTCTCATATAATGTCTCTTTGTATTAATGTACAATATGTGTAATCTCAACCCTTTCAAGTACAGTCAAGTAATGAATATCTTTCTTTTTTAGGACAACCAGGAAAATCAGAATATGTATGCTGAAAATTTCAGCATACATATTCATTCATGTGACATCATTTAATGATGTCACATGAATGGATTAAAAGTTATATGACTACAAAAACAAAAGAAAATTTTTTTAAAAAATAACCGGGAATTGAATTTCACAGAATTTTATTTTTAAAAAACACACATATCAACAGTTATCAATTTATCTTTATTTTATCATGGAGGATTATTAGGCTATTCCTTTCTTTTCAATTCTGTCAGAAAACTATCTTGCCTCAAGTTGATCTTTGGCTGCTCCTGATTGGATGCTACCGTCAAAAACAAAAGAAGAAGAAATAGTAGCATCTGATTGGTCGATAGACTGACCAGAAGTCGTCATTGTTTACGTCAAGCCCATAGACTGTTTATAGACAAATTCGGCGAGCGATTTGTGTATGCCGCTGGGGGGAGGCGGCTACGTGACTAAAAACAACAACAACAACAACACGTGTTTGTGTTTTGTTTTAGGTATTCAAGAATATTTTATTGATCGCCTGGCCTCCGATGACCAGAAAAACGGCAATTACAGGTCTCTGATTGAGGGTCAAAATTACCTGAGCTGCGGATGGGTCGGGCAAATTCTGCACCGCCTTTTAGACGACCATCACATCATATTGAAGGCCTTCAATATGATGTGATGGTCACGTAGTCTGTCCATAACATAATGATTAAATGTCACGCTGCTAGCTTGCTAACGGCAGCACACGTAACGTATGCTAACGTTATATTACACAGTGTTTAATGATACAGTCTGTTATCTCCCTATTACTCTAATCTTTCCTGCTTTCCTGCAAACAAATGATTAATTTCTAAATTAATATTGGTACTCATTTAAGATACCTTCATCAGTTACCGGAGGCCACTGTCTAAAATCATCAATCCAGCTATTCATGATGCTGTCACTGTAGAGAGTCAGTTCACAATGACAGCATAATGAATTGATGACTGACACATGTCACCGCAGCAATGGCGCTGCCGCAAGATGGCAGCATACACAAGCGGCTCGGCGAATTCGTCTATAAAAAAGGTCAAGCCTCACAATGGAGGTCCGGTATCATAATTTACACGTTTTTAATCACAAAATGTAATATTTAATTACTATCGCGGAGTTATCACGGTGGATTTACTGTAGCCTAGGCTACGAGGTTCTTGGGAGAGAAAAAAAAAAATCTCTGCACTTAACGGCTTGGATTTCTCGAAAAGATTGTCCTGAGCCCACCGTAGATCGCCAAAAGAGTAAGCTTCTGATCACATTTTTCCCCATTAAGTTCCTTTGTGTGGGGTGGTGCGGGCTGCGGGGGAGAGCAGGGTCTCCGCCGACAGAGAGATGATGTTGATTTGAGGGGCGCCGGAGAGCTGGTTTCCTCTGCATTTACTTAACTTGACTTGAAAAAGAAGTCAATTTTCTGCTGCTGCCTCTTCCTTTTTGGCATCTCTGCCTCCTTCTTCTCTGTGTTGTGTGTCAATGTTCAATGTCAGTCATCGGTGAGTGACAAGAGCTCCGACTGACGTAACTTCAAATTTCGCGGGCCGGCGGCCGGTCGCGGACAACAGTCTGTGATTGGGTGAATGTCCGTTCAGTTTGACCAATGCCTTTTCATGCAGCATGGGGGGGGGGGGGGGGGCTCCATTTTTGTATGCTGGTGCACTGCCAGGGTGGGCAAACGGGTTTACCTTTGGAAAATGTGGGGGGGATGAAATCATCTTGCTGTAAAAGTGGGGGTGTCAAAACACCCCCATCCCCCACGGGTGCAATGCCCCTGCTGCTGTCTATCTTTTGGGCCAAGGGGTCCTTAGTCTGAAAACGTTGAAGGCCTCTGTTCTACTGTATATCGGCCACAATCCATGTAAACGTACCTGAAAGATTTGGTCAGCCTGAAGGCAACCAAGAAAACTAAAAATAGTGCACCCAAAGAGTACCTGAGTGGACACCTTATTTCAAGCGATGTGTGCTGTTACCCTGCAACATTGCAGCTCCAGTTACATACGCAAAATCCCACTGCCCCCATGGGATCAGAGACCGTGTCCCAACCTTCACTGAATGGTCTTGTGCTCATGTCGGGACACCATGGCTGCGATTCATTAGTTGTTCCACTTCTACTCATTCACTTCCCTTCAGCCGTTGGTATTAGGCCACTAGGGGAGCAGAGGGAAAGTGGACAGGGAATTTAAATGCAATGCACCTCCTATAGTACACTTTAAGTCCAAACTATCATACTGTCAGCTGTAGGCTTAGCACTATAGGCCTACTGCTTTTTACAAATCAGCAGGAATACCTGCAGATTCATTTTAATGAGGTGAAAGTATTTTCTGTGGATAATTCCAATACATCAACACTTAGTAATCAGCTGCATTAGTTTCTGATTGAAAAATCTGTGATCTGTATTATAATTATACCTATTATTGTTACAGGTTTATCATATTTTACAAAACAGCAGGTTTTCATGCATTTACAGATAATGTTTGGAGCATGCAGAATACCACATACAGACTATCCACAGAGGTAAAAATGTCAGCACAAAGTAGAGTATTTCCTCTGGATGAAGGGAAGGCTGAAGCACGTAGGGAGAAAGGACGGATGGTCTGTGAAGGACAGTATTAATCTCTCCTCCATTGTCGTGTTCAGTGATGTGACAGTTTTTTAATTTTTTTTATTTTGTCCCGCCCCATCCCCCACTGTGATTGAACGGCTGGGTAAAAAATGACAGTGACAAGTGGCTGCAGTGTTTTACCCAAAGTTGAACATGTTGAACTCTCGGCAACAAGACAAAAATGGCAAACGTGCACCGCTCAGAGCAAAGTAGATGCTCAGCTTCTCCTCACACTGCTGATGTTTGTAGCATGGTACGCGGTACCTGGTGCTTCAATGTAAGAAAAGAAAAAACACAGAACATAGTGGTAGTGGTGGTTGCTTGCCATCCCCTGCAGTATGCTTGTCAGTTGTTGCAACAGCCATACCTATAAGATATTTTCTATTTTTTCATCCATTTGCATCTTCTCGTTCTGTGGCAACTGAAGCTTGACATTATTGCCACCTAACTACGGATGTATTTTCTTGCACCTGATGTATAACTGCCATACGTTGTGGGTTATATAGACCAGTTCTGACTTCTCAGCCCTTCACAGGTTGATCTCCCCAAGTTAATTCAGCTTTCAGAAAAATAGAATAACAATTAATGATGGTGGCGATGATTCCCCTGACAACAAGGGCATGTTAAACGACTAATGAAACACAGCCTTGGCTTTCTTGCTCTTCTGCTCAGAACATCTGGCAGGATATCAGATCAGATAATGACGATGGCACAGCGCAATGCCATTGTAGTGAAAAGACAACAGATGTCATTTTCAATTGTGAATTTCTGGTGAAATGTAACAAATGTCTAATGTGTCTTCAACAGAAACTCTTCAAAATAGACCCCATTAGGGCTGACATCAAAATGATGTCATTTTATTAACTGGGGGCAAAATATGACTCACCACCACAGGGCTCTAGGCCACATAGGAGTCTTAAAATGTCATCTTCTTGTGTCATTGGGAGCCAGAATAGAAGGAGTCATGGCTCAAAACTTGTTATCACATACCAGCCGCCACTGCCCGTCAACAAAAACAAAGACGCAGATGGTTAAATGCAATAAGCCGAAAAGACTGGACAGAGGTGATTATCAAAAATGCATGTGTGTCAGCGCACACTTCATATCAGGTTAGGGAAAAAGTATTTACTGTTGTAGGAATGAACAACATTATGTGTATTATAGTGTTGCATGGTATACTGGTACCAACGGTAGACCGCGGTTCTTAAACGCCATGGTACATATGATACCATCATGTTGAATACCGTAGTACTACGGTAGCTATGCTACAGTGATTTGTTTTCCACAGAGCTCTACGGTGTGAGCATTTTACTCACATTTGCGACTAAAAATAGTTTTGAGCGAGCAAAAGAAATCATTCAGGAGCACACTGTGCGAGTACAGATTTCAACTAGCAGCGGAAACGAAAGGTGAATCCTGCCAGTTGTGGGTTGAACGGGGGTCACAGGTGGGAATATGGCGGAGCGCTATGGCCACCGCCAAGATAACGGCTTACCGGCGACGGAGAAGCCCGGCTCCAGGTCAAATAATTTCCTCTTCATTGGTGTCATGACTGCCCAAAAGTACCTGAACAGCCAAGCCGTGGCGGCACACAGGTATGTGACGTGTCAGAGGAGAAACGAGCCGTTCACATTTCTCTCTTTGTGGCAGGTAACGGTCCACAAACCTCACTGCACTTTAGGGACTGTTACTTGTCAGGGGAAGAGGGTGGCTGGTTGATTTTTATTTTATTTATTTATTTTATTTTGATTCCCCCTATGTTCATCACTGATTGATGCTGTTTTTGAAGTATGAATAAGTCAATAAGTACTTTATTCCATTGAAATATCATTGATGTATTATAGAAAAGTCATTTATCTTTTTATAAATGACAAAAGGCACATACACCTAATTTTTGCTGTGGTATCGTGATACTACTCAGAACTGTGATACTTTCACTCGTATCGTACCGTGGGTCCCAATTTTGGTACCGTGACAACACTAGTGTATTAGGGGTCACCATGTTCGCATAATCAGAAATTGGAAAAGGAACAAAGAAGAATATAGGATTTCTCCCTAATACTATACGCATTTAACACGTTAATGTTAGCCTCGATAGCAAAACAAACAGAGGAAACTCAACTCTGTTGTCCTCCTTTTTTTTGTTGTCCTCCTTTTTAAGATTGGAATAGTAATCAACCACAAAGCTGGCCATTCCATCTTCATCATCCATCCACTGAGTGAGAGCATACGGGTTGGCCAGTCTGGTCCCATTGGTCAGTGCTTACTTATACAGGTCATAGAGAGTGAGTCACCTGACATGGTGCATTTGTAAATTCAGTCTGACACTCTACACTAAAATGAGAACGCTGTTGGTCAAAGACACGGACCATTCTGTCTCTACATAAAGTAGAGTTTGGCGGTATCAAAATTTTGTTACCATTAAACCTATAACGGTACTGTATTATCGCGACTAATTAAAAATCACTTTGGAGGGCTCGGAGGGTGTTGCCAAAATGTGGCCTGCGTCTATACCGTTCAGAAACAGAATAGCAAACATTACATAGGCCTAAGAATACTGAAAAAATAACAACAAAGCATGTACAACATTAACAACTTTAATTAATAAATATTTAAAAAAGTGCAAATACAGCAGTTAACCAAACAGAATGAAATAACAACAAATTGTCTGTGGGCTACAGTCCACTTCCAAAAAAGTAACAATAAATAACAGCGGTAACGGGTACTGTCCGATGGTTTATTTTTAGAGCCTATCAACATAAATCAAATAAATTAAAAGCACAGCTCTACAGCATCCAGTTCTAGGACAACAGAACAATAAATAAAAAGGCAAAAATGGGCATAGGCTATATAATCCTATCCTGAGAACGCAACGGCAAATAGCCAACTGTTCATTGGTTTATTTTTAGAGCCTACCTTTAGTTTGAAAAGTTCACCTTCCCCAAGTCCGAACTGTTTTGTCCGTCAGAACAACAAGTGAAGCTGAAACATCTAGATTACCCTCTAGTGGCTAGCTGCAGTAGAGGTCATAAAGCCCGCCTTGTCCATGTTAGTAGACGGGACAGGGGCCAAACTAAAGTCTCAAAGCACAAATAAAATACATTTTTCCCAAAGATGGATTCTATTATAATTAAGGTAGTTTTTAATCACAGTGCTGTTTGCTCAAGTGTTCTTTTTTGTTCGGTTTTAACTAGTTATTTAATGCTATAAAATGGGATTTTACAACATGATTGATAACTGTGTGAGCCAATTGGTGGCCTCATATTTAGTGGAGCTGCTTGGGTGCACAGGTGTTTGGGTGGGAAAACACCTTGGGAAATACCAGGGAGACTGCTACTGTGCAGACTGGCTCTGAATGATGTCATCAGAGCAAGATGGCAGTGGCTGTATCCGGGATATTTTAGCTTCACTTCTCTACAGTGGGGGTAAGTGGAGACGTGTTGTCTATCTTCATATACAGTCTATGGTCAGCTCCAGGGCCCCTGAAATGCTGCTCAGCCTTGCAGTCAAATTTTCCCAGTGGCCACTCGGAGTATTGCAGCAAAAAATTCCCCTGTGGCCCAAAAAGTGTTTTCCCCATAGAACACCATTGTAAAAGAGACATCTGCAAAATTGTTGACAGGACACCTTGAACTGCAAAACAAGGTTAATTATGACTTTTTCTACTATGAATGTTTGATCCATGGGGGTTTTGTAATTGTAAAGCTTTCCGTGAGTGGAGAAAAGCGATTTAAAAATCTTTAATGTCATCACAATATAAAATCTATGATCTGAGTGGCAACTCGTGGGCAGGGCCAGTGGGAGAAACACCACTGCGCATATTCAATGGGCTGCATACTCTGAAGGAAACCCGGAAGCTAGATTTTTTTTTTTTTACTGGAATGAATAGGCGCCATTTTGGCATCCAGTATCTCAGTATTGTGATACATCTAAGGTCAGCACCCATGGTGTACAAATGAAGTGTTCTCATTACACCTGCCTTATTGGTTCACTGCAGAATCCTCCTACTAGTGCTGTTACGGCAACCTAATCTGCCCATGAAGATTAATAAACCTACGGTATATTTCTAAAGCAGCACGCCTACTCTCTTCATTAAAGAAAAAAAATGAACATGTGATTTCAAATCAATGGATCAAACCCTTAAATGCATTTGTGGGTGAATAATTGCAAATTTAGGGTATAATATTTCAAATTGTGCCTATAAATTCTGTGTATTTCATGTAGCAAATAAGGCGATAACATGAATGGTTTCTTGGCAGATCTCAGGAGTGACATTACCTGTGTTGAAGCAGTTTAAGTGTCTAACAAAGTAATTCAGAGGAGATACAGTATTTGCCTCGGGGGCTGAAGAGCTGCAACGTGATGATCCTGCTGATGAAAGCTCTCCTCAGATGAAGCTAGATTCCAAGTTGGTGGGATGCACGCATGTCTTTCAGCGTGCGGTGGGAGGTTAATGTGACATGACGAGGTGCTCAGATGGGAGGGGGAGGTTTCAGGGGTATGTATGGCCTTTTAGTGGTGATTGGCTCTGTCAGCTTTCCAGGCTACCTTGTAGTGAACATCCAGGAAGGAGCCAAGTAACACTGATTGGCTTAGACTTTTCAGCCTGCTACCTATCTCCCTCTCCAAGCATCATAAGAAAACACACTTTGAGAGCATTTGTGAGGAGGTGAGATGAGAAATTGGAGCGGATGACGTTTATTGCACAATAAGTGGTAGAAAGTGCTGTGAAATGCTGTGGTAAGTGGAAAAGAAGAAGGTGCTTTACCTCCACAAGGATGTGAAAATGCACATTGAGGACAATCTTGCCATGCACTTGTAATGTGTAAGCAGGGCATTTGCACATATGCATGAGTACTTACGATCTAAAAGAGCAATTAAAAAAGAAGAATAAAAAAAGTAACTGTATAAATTTCCCACTAAGATGTTGAAGTGCCCTCAGATGCAGTTCCTCTATTGGCCACCAGGTGCTAGCTCAGTAATATCCCGGACTGTTTAATGTAAGTTGGAAAACTTCAAACTTTTCTCCAGGGGTATTCCACAGATATTTGCTTTCCACAAGTACTGTAAAGGGCATCAAAAGATTTTCTTCAAATGTGCATCTCGGTGCCAGTTCTGAAAGTTATTGTTGTATTGAGGAGACATTAAAACAGCATTAATTGATTTTTTTGCCCACTTGGGGGCAGCAGAACAAACTGTAAACACAGCATTGACACATCATTGCCTTAAAATTTTATTAATGGAGAATGTGTTTACACATCCTGCAGATGAAGAGCAACACTGGTATCCATTTTGAGTTGTATTTCTGCCCACCTGATGAATGTAAGTCTGAAATTCACATATCACATCTTATCTATAGTTGACTAACACGACAACATGACAATTTACACATTACACATACATTTTTAACACATTGTTATAGGAATATCACCCCCAACCACCCACAGAATAGTCATTTTGTATTATTTACTCCTCCAGTGTTTTGTTAATGTTGTGAAGAAAACTTTTTTAATCTGTACAGCAGTGTGCTCAATACTTTCCAAACACATGCATTTTTGCGAAAAATCGTGGTATTCAAAATTAAACAATAAGTGAAATTTATCTATGCTCTCTTCAAAGCCAGACTCCACTGACAAGATCAGTAATTTTACCTCACTGAACATGGGAGCTACTTCATAGTTCGGATTCACCAAAGTCACACAATAACCTAAACAAAGTAGCTACTGATTGAGGCAGTGTTAGACCAGCAGCTCCCACGTACAGTGAGGTAAAATTACTGTTTTTGTCAATGAAGTCTGGTTTTGAAGTGAGCGTGGATAAGTTACACTGAGTTCAATTTCAAATTTTATAGTTTTATTGAAAATGCATGTGTTTATAAAGCACTGAGTATATGACTGGATAAACGAAATTTGTATTGTAATGCACAACTTGTGCAAAAGCCTTTAAATGGATGTTTTGATATAGTTTTGTTGTTAAACGTGGACACCTATGACTTAATTTTTTGACCTCCCCATGGGGGAATGCAAGAAAAAAGTGGCTTCTTCAGAAATTCAACAATACAAGAGGTGAGTAAAATTGTCATATAAAAGGACATGTGGTGGGTAAAGCATTCCATTAATTTCAGGGGCTATAGGGACAAGGATACAGAATAGACAAATGCCACAGACCACAGCATTTATAACCTACACTAGTTTGCAATGCCTGTTCCCAGATGGGCCTTTGACATATCTATAGTCTTATTACTTAACATTCTTTACTTCTTTTTGTTTTCTTACTTAGCGTTAAATTTGTAAATACCCAACCCAGTCTCTTCACGGAGTCGATGAAATTGGGCACTTGATCAGTGACTTCTGGCGTCAGACACTGACGAAAAAAGACGTGCTTTCACATCAGCATGATACGCGGCTGGCACTGTTAAACACTAACTGGGGGAAACTCTGCAGGAAGACAAGAATTTATTATGGTTTACACGACATAAGGGCACAAATTCAGAGGAAAAAGTGGCTCTTTTTAGCTCTTTTTCTAAAAACTTTTTTTTTCAACAACGCCTGATACTACGTCACGAGAGGGACTCTGCGTCCTTGACCCTGCCTCTGTCCAATGCGCAGTAGTAGGTTGTAGTGAGTCTGAGCGGTAGTAAACTTGTGAGTTAGTATTTTTTTGGTTGTTAACAGTGCATTTCACCATTTGTGATTATGCCGAATTATTGTGTTTGTGCAGGTTGCACAAACTCAAGTCTGTCAGGACATCGAGTCCACTGTTTTCTGGACAGAAAAAGGAGTGGAGTTAGTTTTTGTGCCTGGGTGCATTTTGTGCAGGTGAAGAGGCGCAATTTCACGGCTTCATCTGTTACCAAAAACGCAGTCGTGTGCAGTGCTCATTTTGGACAGGAGGATTATGTTCCTGGCAGAGCCCGTCCGCCCCCGCACATACCCCTGAGCCTCGGGTCTCCCTCTCCGCAGAGGCTCAGGTCTCCCTCTCCTCGGGGGTATGTGCGAGGGTGGGCGGGCTCCACGGAGAGGGAGGCCTCCGTGTTTGAGACGGGAGCGGGCGGCATGAGGGTTGATGGGCAGTGTGAGGCATGTTATGTCTGGTCTGGGGTTCAGATTCTCCACCAGAGCCTAGAAGGCATCCACCTCCCTGCAGCACATACTCTCCACAGCTGAGGACATGGGCTGGCAGTTCCCACACAAGCACCTATCATACAAAAAATTATCAGGAAATCTTCGTATCTCTCTCTCTCCCCTGCGGACATCAATACACCGTAATGCGGAGTTATAACACGCATAGCAAGATACGTCTGATACAAGCTGATATATGTGCATTAGTTTCTGTTATGGGTAAGTAGCATTAGTTATCTAATACTGGCAGAACTATTGGTAGCTTTGTTATAACCTAATACGTGATGGCAAACTTAATGTTGTGATGTGAACACAGCGTTGCAGTGTAGACATCATTAGCTGTCGTTAGCTAGTCGTCACTTCCGGTTAGTGGGTTTTTAGATGCAAAAGCAAAATTCTCTCACAAAAATGACCCCAAAAGTCACTATAGTGTGTATATGTTTTTCGTTTTAATCGAGTTTCTACATCATTTTCCTACACATTTATTCACCATGGTCTCCAACCTGCAAGTTGGGCTTTAAGGTGGCGCAAGTCAGAGTGGGGTGGGAGGGGTGGTGGATGGGTCCAACAATGACTGACTTTCATGCGGGTGGTTGCTGTTAACTTCCTGTGAGATTTTAAAGCCAAACCCTGTTTTTTTCTCCTAAACCCAACCACTTGTGTGTGTAGGCAGAAGGTAATCACATGCTTTTGTTGAAAAAACGTCAATTCATGGTGTTGTACCAACATAACACATTTATTTCCAAAGAGACTTTGCAAACGGTACATTTCCTGTGAAAACAGAAGTGTATTTTGAAAACAGACAATGCATGTAACAGGCTAAGGTTGACACAGCATCTCAGAACATCAACACCTAACACACCCAGGGTACCCTGCATGTTGTATCTGGACATTGGAAAGTCCATGACCAAATGTGGATAAATGATGAGGTCATAGTGAGAATGTGTTAAAAAATCACTCATGTCAGCATCCAAGTTGTAATTACACCTAGAAAATTTGACAAACTCTAAAAGCTCCAAAATAATGAAGTTTGGGCTTAATAGGGATGCACCGAAATGAAAATTTGTGGCCGAAGCTGAAGCTGAATACCAAATACCGAATATTGTTGTTTAGTTTTTCATTAGTTTTTGCAGATGAACCCCCTCCAGATTAGTGTTGTCAGGGTACCAATATTGGGACCCACTGTGCGATACCAATGAAAATATCATGGTTCTGAGTAGTATCACAATACCACAGCGAAAATGAGGCAGATGTGCCTTTTGTCATTTATAAAAAGGAATAAATTACTTATTGACTTATTCATACTTCATATACATCAACCAGCCACCCTCCTCCCCTGACAAGTAAAGAACAGTCCCTAAAGTGCGGTGAGGTTTGTGGGCCGTGAACGGCTCGTTTCTCCTCTGACACATCACATACATGTGTTCGGCTGGCTCGGCTGTTCAGGTACTTTTGAGCAGTCCACACGCCAAGATGAGGATATTATTAGGGGCCGACTTCTCCTCACCGGTAAGCCGATGGCCGCCGTATTTGACAGGAATACATTACTGTCTGTGACCCCCGTTCAATCCACAACCGCTGGGATTCGCCTAGGCTGCTCGCACAGCGTGCTGAATGATTTAAGCCTATTTTGCTCACTCAAAACTATTTTTAGTCGCAAATGCGAGTGCAGTGACGGACGGATTGCCACACTGCCAACATTTTACTCCGCCCGTCACGGCACGCTGTTTGATTACGTTATCAAAACACGCCGCTATTATTCGGCCTTGCTTTGAACTTATTCCACCAAATACCAATTTTTTTTGCAATATTCGGCCGAATATATTCGTTTACCGAATATTCGGTGCATCCCTAGGGCTTAATTATACAAAGTGCCTGAAAAAACAAACAAATGTGGACATCTTGCATCCATCAAATCCCTTCATTCAAAGTAATTAAATCCAAATTTTATGGTATATAGCACTATTTTGTCAATGTACAGTATGTTTTATCCTGATATAGACAGCTTAGCAATTATACAGCTGTCTGCAGTTGTTGTAAAGATGGGAAACCTTATTATTATAGCAGCATACTAATAGTATGTGTTGTGGTGTCCAAACTAGGTTGGGCTGGACTGAGGAGAAATTCATTTTAGGCTCAGTCCGAATTTCCCCTCCCATCAGTATTCTAGAAATGGATATTTCCTCTGCAGTCTATATTTAAAAGCATTAGCCAAAATAATCAGTGCTTTACTGTAATTTAGTTTAGTTTGGGAATCCCTTGGCTCCCTGCGGGAAAAACCTGCTGCTTAACAGTAGGCTGGTAAATTACAAATCACAACTAATAGGAATGGGGAGAAAATAATACCAAGAGAGAGAGAGCAGCTCACAGGGGCTGTACAACGCTCCGTCAATGTGTGTCATTATAATTCATACAGAGTGGGAGGAAATTGTCAAACTCATGTCAGATAACTTGTAGTAGCCCCAGGAGCCCACAAACCAGCACAGATGTTGTCCCTTCCATTTAAAAGACTAAAAAAAGATTGTTTGATTGAAAATAAATTATAAGAGGAGAGAAAACCTAATTGGAGTTGCTTTGTCTTGATGCTTTTAACTTAAGCTCAGGCATCGGGGACACTGAAGCTGTGATCAAAATGCCAGAGGCAGCATTGCTGAGAAGACAAAAAGACTATGGGAGGAAAGAAGAGTGCGGCAGCAGCTGTGGTGGTGGTGGTGTGGGCAATCTGGCAGACCTGTTGTGCGTTCATTTCTAAAAACATTAGGCAATGAAGACAAAACACCTCTGCGTGCCTCCGAGTAAGACAATCAAGAAAGCAAGACATGGAATTAAATGTGAAACAATACTAGTTTTTTTCTGTAACAAGCAGCTTGATTTTATTTTGATTTCCAGAGAGAGCACATGAAGTATGAAAAGGTTCTCCTGATAGTTTCAGCTGATATTATTCAGCGTACAGGCTAATAAAGAAAACGGCTAAACCTTCTCCACTGAGGAAACGTGGTGTAAAGATCCTCACAGTCAAGGTGAAGGACGTGTCTCATCACACTAAGATTAATTAGAGTTGTTCATTTAAAATCAGTTTTACTTCTTTACTTTGGTTCAGGTGAGGACAAGACCTTTCAAGCTCTGGTGCCTTGACAGAATGACACAGAGGACCAGGACTGGAGGAAATAGTGCATTTGTTGGGGACTATTTTCAGCAGTGGATTAATTCACATTTGGTGCTATAGTGAGTAGGCCTATTTGTAGCAGCAGGATGATGTATGTGGGGATAAACTGCAGTGTGTGTGTGTTTTCATGGTTATTAAAGAAGCGGTCACCCAGTGTGGCTCACTGATCTGTTTTTAATAATATAATATTAGTTCTATTTTTTTTTATTTTCGACAGAGCCAGGCTAGCTGTTTCCCCTTAAATTCCAGTCTTTATGCTAAGCTAGGCTAAGCATGTCCATCTCCAGCTCCATACTTGTTCCTCACAGACATGAAGCTGATACTTATCTAAAGGTGCTGACACCAAACCGACATCAAAGAACTAGCGGCGATGAAAGCCAACTGTTGCGTCGTCTACGTTGCCTCACGTCGCCCTGTGTCAGTTGCATTTGAACACACTACAAAGACTACATCCGACGGCCAAGTAGCACGTACGTTCTGCGCCTGCGTGAGAGAGAGCGGAGTGAGAGAGTGGTACATCCTGTCAGCTGAGGAGTTTCCTATCTGTGCAGCCGAGCACCGCAGCACCTCCAAGGACTATTACATCCAGATGGTCCCGGTGTTTCGTCCACAGGCTCCACTTCACTCAGCTGCCCGATAAACCCGCTGCTTCTTCCCACTTTAACCTGAATAACAAACCAGGGCTCTGTGCTCTGGTTGGATCCAAACAGAGAGCCGGGGCTAGCTGGGAAGCTAGCGGAGGCTAAGTGGCTGTGCTTCCCTCCAGTCATGCAAGCACCAGTTAGCCCCGGTTTCACTACAGGCAGATTCACTCGCTACAGGGGTGAGGAAATAAACCTGAACAGCCAATCAGAGTGATCTCTCTCACCAACAAGCTCCACCGCTGATTTAACATGCTCAATCGGCCGAAAAGCCGCTGACGCCGACACCGAAGTGCATACGGTGCGGGACACACC
The DNA here is from genome assembly GCF_011397635.1 of Epinephelus fuscoguttatus. Classification (NCBI taxonomy): domain Eukaryota; kingdom Metazoa; phylum Chordata; class Actinopteri; order Perciformes; family Serranidae; genus Epinephelus; species Epinephelus fuscoguttatus. The sequence goes on from NC_064772.1 coordinate 8,942,712, forward strand.
GCAAAAACTAGGGCGACACACGCTCACCGACGGCCCTACTTTGACCACCAGCCAACCGGCGGCTTGGTGTGCCAGGGCCTTTATTTAACCTCGGATGATGACATTGAGTAAGAATACTCCCCCAAATTCATTAGAAACTCTACTGTGGAGGGATTGGGAACAACATGCAGCAAAGGTATACTAGAAATAGGGAAGTCACAATTGAATAATCATATCACCGTGCAGCACTGAACATGCATCTGGTGCTAGCTCACCTAGCACCACTGAGCTAGCTAACATCACAGCTCAGCTGAGGAGGACGGCATTGATGTTTACATCTTGTGCTGTCACAAGCCTCTTGTCCATGGCTCCGTTTACATGCACACTAATATTCCATCATTATTCTGAATATGACAGTATTCTGCATATGATGAGTCATGGCAAAAAGATATTTCGTTCAGACATCACAAATTAGGCCTTTTTCTGAAATTAGCATTAAGATGTGGGATATGCCCGTATTATTTGTGTTTTAATAGCATTCTGTGGACATGTAGACTATGTGTCTCAGTTTGGGGTTCTAAGTGCTATATTGTAGGCAACTGGACTTGGTTGAGTTTCTTGAAGACAATTCATCTCTCATCCAAGAGGCTTCTTCAGTTCTAGAACCGAAGCACATAGGATTACCATGACCTGGATGACTGAGACTCAATTTGTAACACATGCGTTGTCATGGATATGTTGTACCTAAATCAACTTGCAGACAGTTTGCAAGGCTGTGGGGCAGAAATATATGCCCAATAGAAAAAGTCCAGGTTTTTGAGTGCGTGCAATATTGCAGCACTAACTTTTTTAAGACGCTGGTGGAAGGAATGGAAAAGAGAAGTTGTTGTTGAGAAGTGTTTACACGCTCAAACAAGTCTGCCACTGCTGGAAAACATTGAGAAATCTTTCTTTTTTTTTACTGCAAAGATGCAAAATGGGCTCCAGTGGCTCCAGCTGTTCCACATTTCTATATTTTGACATGGTAAATGACATGTTAGGGCGCAATAATCAGAGTAGAGCTCTGACTTTGTGCCCGAGCCCAATACTTATTAGGCTCCGCCCAGCCTGCCGGTTTCGGTCCAGGCAGGGATGTAATTTCTCATTATTCCTCCAGACTTGAATCAGGTCAAGTCCTAACCAATTTACCAGTGTTTTTTTGTTTGTTTTTTCAAATGAAACTGTCTGTTGTGTAAATGGCATTTTGGCAGCAGATTTTAAAGACTAAATCAAGAGGAAAAGAGGGAGAAAGATGGGGGGAGTGTGACTGAGAGAGAGCGTGTGCAAGGGGAAGAGAAAGCGGGAGAAAGAAAGGGGGCTGCTAGTTAACTCGGTTGGCAGTGTTTGCTTCTGCCTCCCCAGCAATGGGAAATGTGTGTAACTTGCAGCAAAGAGTGGTGATCATCATCTGCGCACCGCATCACCATGGATTATGTTTCAATATTTAAAATACATAATATAGAAAATACAGTGGTGGAAAAAAGTTATCAGACACCCTTAAAATTTTACACAATCTCAAATATTATCATGAAATATTTGTGGAAAAATCTTTTTTGTGTTTCAAAAGGTGTGGCTGCATTAGACAGATACAAACAAATACAAATTATATTTTTTTTCTTTATTTTTTTACAAGAAAAACTAACAAAACTAAATTCTTGACAGTTTCAATATGTCAGTTCTCAACATTGTCGGTATCAAAGTCAACAAATAACAGAGAATGTGTTCAAAACTGAACAAAAAATAAATAAACCATCACATCATCAAATTAATATTTAGTAGTCCTGCCATTGGCACGTAGTAGAGCTCTAATCCTAGCTGGCATGTTCCCCACAAGCCTTTCACACTGTTGAGGGGTAATCTTGTCCCATTCTTCTTGAATTACTGTTTTTAATTCTTCTAAATTCTTTGGTTTATGCTTTGAAACAGACCTTTTGATAATCCACCACAGATTTTCAATGGGGCTCATGTCCGGGGATTGAGCTGGCCACTCTAAGACCTGGATACTGTGCTCCTACAGCCAAGCTCTACTGGCCTTGGATGTGTGGCAAGGGGCATTATCTTGTTGAAACATCCAGTTTTTACCTCGACGGAACAGTGCACGCGCAGAAGGGAGCATGTGGGTTTCGAGAATGGTACAATACTTGGTAGAGTTCAATGTGCCATCACAGACAGTGAGATGACCAACACCAGCAGCACTCATGCATCCCCAAACCATGATACTGCCTCCACCATGCTTGACAGTAGGTACTGTACATGCTGGAGATAATGTCGCCTGGCCTTCTGCGTGCCCCTCACATTAGTAGGAGGAAGATAAAGCTGGAAACTGGACTCATCTGACCACAAAATCTTCTTCCAATTCCTGGCTGTCCAGTTCTTGTGTGCCTGGGCCCAACGACACGGGCTAACCTCTGTCTCTCATTGATCAGGGGCTTCTTGATAGCCTTGTAGGACCTTAAGCCATGATCTAAAAGTCGGCCACGTACAGTGCGGGTGGAACACTGGACACCAGTTTGGTTTGACCACTGCTGCTGAAGCTCCTGTGATGTCATTTGGCAGTTTTGTCTGCACATGCGGATCAGGATGCGGTCATTCCTTGCTGAAGAAACCCTTGGACGCCCAGATCTTGGTTTGTCTTCCAAGCTGTTGGTTCGTCTGTATTTCTGCAGAGTGTATCCAACTGCTGAAGGACTGCATCTGCACTTCCTGGCTATCTATCTGGCGGCAGCTGTACCCTTCCTGGCTGAGAATCTTTATCTTCAGGCGTGTTTCCTGCGTTAGGTTCCTTGTTTTAGCCATTTTTGTGTCTGAAGAACTTTCAAATGTGCTGGCTTTATGTAGACATGAAGCTTGGCAACAAAAATTGTGTCTTTTAATAAAAAGAACGATCTTCATCACTGGCACCAAAATGACCCAATACTCAAAATTTCTTATGTATTTTTCTGGAACCAATCAATTTTAAGTTTTTAATGGCTTTTTTAGGATTTATTTAGCATTTTGGCTGTGACTGTACTAAAAGAAATTGCACTTGACGACCTAAGAGTGATTCTTAATGCAATATTTCACAAATGCATGGGGTGTCCGAAAACTTTTTTCCACCACTGTATATTTTTTACAGTAGGAATTTGGGTTTTTAAATGGGCTAAGGCCCAAAACTGCTGCTTTGGCTCGGGTTCGGCCTGATGTTTTGGGCCCGATCAGACCTGTGAATCAGATTTGCACAGCTGCATGTAAAATGGAATGTTAATGGAATATAAATTTATAATATCCATGTAAATACCTTGGTAGGAATGTCGTCTTTTTTGGAGGAAAGGCAAAAACTGTAATGTTTTATGCATGTAAACATATTGCGTGAGTAGATGCTTTCTTCTGTGCAGTGATACAGTTGGCAGGTGTAGTTCAGTGGAGAGAAAATAGTCCCCACATGAAACTGCTCACAAGGTCTGTGGATTATCTTGAGTAACCAGGTTATGATTTCTGGAAAGAGACATTGCTGTTGAGTTTTTAAAGGAAACAGACATCTCTACGGCCGCTATCTCCATCACTCAGCAGCTCACACCAAACAATCTAGACTGAATAGCCCTTATGTCTAGAAGAGAAATATGTATTTTTGGTTTGGGGTTGAACTGTCCCTTTAAACCTGCTGCAGGATTTGAAGAACAGCAACACTGTAGGACTGTAACATGATTGTCCACAGCTCTGCTCTGCAAGATGTACACTGACATATTTTTGGCTATTTTAGGGTCGATATATGGAGCATCCACCTACACAGGGGTGGGCATATGCTGTACACCTGTTTATATGCACCACTGGTCGAGTCCCTTTGGCTTGAAAATATACAGGCAGGCTGGTTATATGTTGCCTGACTGTGTGCAGTCAGGCAACATATAACCTGTTGGTATTTAACAGATAGAGTCCTGACTCTATATGCCAATGGACAGTGTTAGATAGTGAAACTTTAAATTGGATGGCAGCAAAGCAAAGTTATTTATTATTACATTTGACAGATGGTTACTGGCTACACAGCTAAAAAAAACATGCAGCTTAAATAATTCAATATATTAGCCTAATGTTTTACAACACAATTTTATTAATTAGTTCTTTTGCCAAAGCAAACCAAGCTGTTTTGTCATGTTTCTAACTTCTCCATCAAATAATTGCCTCAAAGTATGCTATAAAAAGTGTGTTTCAAGGTTTCTTTTTGTGACTACACTTTTTGCAAAAGTAAAATGTTGGATAAGACAGAGTCCATTTGTGCCACAGGATTCAAAGTCACTTCAATGTCACCTCAACTGAAAGGAAAGCCTCAATTTAAAACATTAGGTGGTCTGAGGAGTCATTCTGACCCAGCGACAGAGCTATTTACTATCCTCTTTGCAGTCAGTCTGACTGCAGTGGAGGCGAAATTTTCATCAGCCAGTTGCCCTGCCAAAACTGTGAAGGATAATTTCCCTTAATTACACACAAAGGAAACTTTGAATCTGACCGTTCATTTCTCTCGTCACTCTAATGACACCCTTTGGTGAGACTCCTCCGCCCCCCGCCGGGGTGTTCAGAGGACTGTCATAAGTTCAGAAGAGCTGCCTGATAAAACATCAATTTGTTAAATGTACATGTTTCTGCTTTGGACACTGCAGACAAAAAAACTAATTTTGATTTTGTCATCTGTTAGTATGCAGTGCCTGCAACTTCTCAGTCCACAAGAAACACAAAGCTGGAAAGAAGGAAAACAGTAAAATTTAACAGAGACATAATCAATTCATCAGCTTTTATCTCCTTAAATCCTTGTTAGTGTTTGTCTGTGCCATGAAAAAATGCATCCATTTCCTCTGCCTGGATACTGTAAACTGCGATGAGCAGAGACAAAATTAATTCAGAAAATAAACATATTTCAATTCAATATAAAAAAATAGACCGTGTCCAGGACAGGAAGGAGCAATGGCTGAGCAAACTTGTGATTGCCTTGAAAACATGGAGAAAATTTGCATATTGAGTGGAATTCTATTATAACATTCAGTATTTGAGGACCTGTTTCTAATGCTTTGTACTCACAGCACTTCCCTCACATATGCATTATTCAAACATATATTTCAGTTTATTGCCTTGTTGTTGGCCATTCCCTGGCAAAAAATGGCATACTGATATTTTTGAGTGGCAGCATTAAGCAGGAATTTGACAGCACATAAAGTAGTTTAATATACGGTGTAAATGCTACAAACTTGAACCGTTCACAAATAACATGTGTGAACATTGCTTTGCCAGCCCCATTGTCAGGAGAAAATGTTGGCATTGTATGTTTCATCAAACCACGAATAAGTGGTATCGTATCAGTATTTTACTACTACTACATATGATTACATGTACAGTATATGAGCTGACTTTGTCATTGGGAGGTGAAGGGGACGGAGGATGGTATGACATCTAGGTAAGATGGCTGCCAAACTGCACACACACCACTTCAGAAAAATGCTCAAGACCAACAACAAAACCATTTTCCCTCCTTTTGGTAACACATTGGGGGTTTTTTTGTTTGTTTTTTTTCCTAGGCATCAACTGCTTTTCCAGTGGCAGTAATGCTGCCAAAATTGGCTGTATTTTAGGCCTAGTCCACACGAGAAAGGGTATTTTTAAAACCCAACTTTTTTGGCCTCCAGTTTTTAAAAAATCTGTGTCCATACGAGTGGTGTAATAACAATACCTCCGTCCACATGACACCGCAAATTCCACTATCAAGCAATGTAATACACATGCCAAAGCAGTAGGTGGCGATATAACTCCTAACTGTAAGGCCATTGGAGCCAATCGGAAGGCAGTAAAACGTCATTACCGGAAAAACAACAACAAGCGTACTATTGTGCAGTAGGAGCAGTAGGAGCAGTCTTTGTAATAGCACACTCTTGCGCCTCTGTTGCTGGATGTGGTTGAGTAGCATTAGTTGTATGATACAGCCACAAAGTGCTGATATGCTGCTAAATAGCAGCAGAATTTTGTTTAGGTCCATCCTCAAATTGTCTCTCGCCCACACTGGATCGGGTAATAACACAGCTGTTTTCTGTTTACGTCGCACACTGTGACGTCACACAATGGAGACGAGACAAAATAACTGCGGTTATCCTGTCCACACATGATTGCTGACGCCGGACTTTTCCAAAAAGTTCACCCTGGACTCCAGTTACAAATAACTCCGGTTACAGGGGCCCAAAACTGCGGTTACATGTGGATGAAAGGCCATACCGTGAGCAAAGAGTCATGGTTTTATAAATACCTGCGTTGGTGTGGACAGCCCCTTAGTGAGACATTGGCTGCATCTCCAACCGTGATAGTGGCACAAAAAGCAGGTGTGTCTTGCAAGAAATCAATACAATTTCCAATTGTGATTGTGCCACCAAAACCCATCTTTTATTTAGGGAGACATCGACCGCATTTCATATCTGTTGTTTGCAGCAACGTACTGTGCTGTCATAACCCTGGCTCGAGAGGTTATGGCAAAGAAGGGAAAAGGACTCAGAATACGAGTAAATTAAGTAATTTATTAAAGTAAACAAATACTAACGAATGAGATAAGGAATGAGATGTGTTAAGTCAGTAGGATCAGTATTGCGCATGTGGGTGTGTGAGAATATGCTGCATGGTGTTGTGTGTGCAAAAGGATCAACAAAACCAACAAGGGTGCTGCCAGGATGGTAAGAGAGATTGAAGCACTGGAGCTTCAGCCTTTTATCTTCTGGAGGAGTACCTAGCCCAGGTGCTCCAGATCAAGCAATCAGGCTACACCTCAGACAGGAAACAGAGAGGGACTCAAAAGCAACATACAGAACCTATAGGCCAGGGCCGTCACAGTGCCAACATTTATTCCAGTCATTGGGTTGGCTTTTCAGCAAACATTGAGGTCAGGACATCTGTACTTAAGTTTAAAATGAAAATAGTCACTTATGCCAAATGGAGTCAACAAAATAAAATGAGAAATGGATACTGTTACATCATCAACTGTGTTTAAATGTACCTGATATCTCTATTTCGGCATTTTTGCAACATTTACACGAAGAAAAAAACAAAAACATTTGCTAATTAGCAGTAGGCACAAAGTACAGCTAAGGCTGATAGAAAAGTCGTATGTTCGGCAGGTTTAGAGTGGTGCAGGGATGACTTTTTGTGGCCAAACCAGAAGTTGGTGACGCCCTGGCTCCTTAAACCAACATGATCTTATCCCTATTCATCATATTTTGATGCTTGGGCAGAAGCTCCTGGTGTTATTGTAGTGACGCAAAAGACAGCCTTTATTGTAGGGCTGCCCCCAGATGGTCGACCAAGCGTTAGTCAACCAAGACGTCATTAGTCGACCTAAATTCCATTGGTTGACTGGTCAAAGAAAAAAAAAAAGAAAAGCTAGAGGGCTTTTAATTTGAAGGGCCAGATACAGGAAGTCGTTACACTCACGGTCAGTTTTTTTACACGGTCCCTGCAATATCGCGATTGTAGACAGTAACTAATGATATAATGTCGGGCAAGAAATCTAAAACCTGGGATCATTTTGAAAAGAAAAAGGACGACCCCAAGAAGGTGACATGCAAACTCTGCAAACAGACCTTCGCCTATCATTCGTCAACGACGAACGTGATGTATCATCTAAAACATCTAAGTAGCTACTTGCCTAGCACGGCTGCCCTAACATTTGAAAGCCGAGATAAATAATACATTCTAATATTGTCATGCGCTAGTATAGGCCTACTGGGGAAGCTTAATTATCCAGCTCACTGTGTGTTTTACTTAATGTGTAAATCTCTCTACAGGCGCATCCACTTTACTGCGGAGATGACACGGCACCCTCCACTTCAGCATTGACGCAGCAAAAGCTCGTTATTAAACCCCCTCTTTCCGAAAAAAGGAAGAGAGATATAACGGAAAAAATAGCGGATTTCATTGTGCTCGACATGAGACCAGTAAATATTGTCAGCGGTGAAGGTTTTAGACAATTGATTGAATTCCTAGAGCCAGGATACATCCTTCCTAAACGTGAAACTGTAATGCACGCGATTACTACCAAATACAACACTACGAAAGAAGCGATTCTGGACAAGATTAAAAGCTGTACAGCACTCAGCTTCACAACGGACATCTGGACATCTAACCAGATGGAGAGTTACATGACAGTCTCTGCACATTTCATTTCTGACGACTGGTGACTGCATTCATTTGTGCTGGAAACGAAAGTTTTGGAGGTGAGCCACACAGCTGCTAACATAGCAGAGCGACTCAGCCAGGTAATGGCAGACTTTAGGATCCCTGCAGAAAAGAGGGCCGCTGTTGCACATGACAATGCTGCGAACATGGTGTTGTGCATGGATCAGCTATCTCATAACCCGTCCTGGGGTAATGTCCAGGGAGTTCGCTGTGTGGGGCACACTTTGCAGCTGTGCATAAATGCGGCTCTTAAAAAAGATCCAGTCTGCCGAGTCACTGCAGCTGCCAGACGTTTTGTGGGGCATTTCAAGAAAAGTGCCAAGGCTACAGCAGCTCCACTTACTTAATCCTGGAGCGTCTCCTGGAACAGAGGTGGCCGGTCACAGCCGTGCTTTCCGACCCGGTACCACCCACCGGTCTGACCGTGATCTGGATCTCACCACGGCCCATTGGAGGATAGCGGAGGACATCGTCTCGGTGATGAAGCCGATGGTCACACTCACGGAGCTGCTTTTGCAGGATGTTAATGCGTCTCTGTCTGCAACGTTGCCCATGCTCATAAACATGAAAAGACGCCACCTGTTGCTGCGCGATGATGACAACACGACTGTGACCGCACTTAAGAAAACGCTCACTGCAGAAATTGACACGAGATGGGAGCTCAGAGGGAATATTGAGACTAGCATTTACATCCAAGCTGCTGTCTTGGATCCACGATTCAAAAGCCTGTCATTCCTCGAGGTAGAGAAACAGGACGAGGCTTACACGACGGTGTCGGATTTGGCCGAGAGCTTATCTCCAGCAGAAGCTGATGCTCAGAGAGAGGACAGGGACAGCAGTGGAGATGAAAGTGAGCCCAGTCCTGCACCAAAAAAGAAGCGGGAAAAGCAGGAGGAGATACCCATGTTGATGGCTATGGCTACAGATGAAGAGCAGCAGACAGAAGGACGGAACGATGAAATGAAACAATATTTGGAGGACAGAACAAAAGTTGATTCGGGACCGCTATCATGGTGGCAAAAACATGAGGACCTCTATCTCAAGCTGGCCAGAGCAGCCAAGCGTGTGCACTCCATCCCATCCACGTCCACACCATCAGAGCGCATCTTCTCCAAGGCCGATTAGCCAATTAGGCTATCTTAAGTGTTTCGGTTTGCTTAATAGCCTACTTAGTTATTCCTTTATTCATTTTGCCTATTTTATTTCCATTGTGACCTAATTGTGTTATTATAGTTATAGTTATTGTGTTGCATCAAGTTCAGAAGCTGTGTGGTGTGTTGAAATAAATAATCAGAATGTTCCGACAGTCTCCTTGCTGATTTTTCTGACGCATTCAGAATTAGAATCTGAAATAATTTGCCGGTGTCATTAACAGGCGGCTGACTTTGTGCACTTGTAAAATTGATAGTTTTAAGTGTTTCAGTTTGCTTAATACTTAATTATTCGTTTATTCATTTTGCCTATTTTATTTCCATTGTGACCTAATTGAAGTTTTATTTCATTTTAAGGCTATACTTCTCTGTTGGTCTGTTTATTTGCACTGATTGCTGAATGCCTATTTATTCATTTTTGCTTATTTTATTTGCATTCTGACCTAATTTAAGTTTTTATTTCATGTTGAGGCTACTTCTCCGTTGTTCTGTTTATTTTTGGAATGACAGCCTATATTTTTCTTTTAATTGTTTTAGATTGCTGTAGAGCTATTTATTCGTTATCTACATTTTAAAAAGAAACGAAAATATATTTAATTTGTATGTTTGTTTTTTTACAAAGTTAGTGTGTTGCATCAAGTTCAGAAGCTGTGTGGTGTGTTGAAATAAATAATCAGAATGTTCCGACAGTCTCCTTGCTGATTTTTCTGTCGCATTCAGAATTAGAATCTGAAATAATTTGCCGGTGTCATTAACAGGCGGCTGACTTTGTGCGCGGCTGCGCACACTTGTAAAATTGATAGTTTTAAGGCTCATAATTTTTAAGTTATTCAGTCGCCAAGGCTGTAAGATGCTACAGTTATACTATGTAATTGAAAATCAATTAAATGTTCAGTCTCCTCTCCTTGCTGGTTGTTCTGACACATCATAATCATTACCGCTTTGCCGCAGGTCTCATTAGCAGGAGGTTGGCTTCGTGCGTGAGCTTGTAAAAAATAATAACCTATTTTAAAGGCTAACTATTACTGCTTTGTAGGCCTATTTCTCAGTAATGTAGCAAGCAAACTGTTAACAATATTACTTAACATTCTATCTCAGCCCTGGAATACAAACTGTCTTGTTGCTCCCTGAAATCATTATCTGCGACGATTCGTCTAAATGACGACTACTGGTCAACCAAGAAAATCTTTGGTCGGGGGCAGCCCTACTTTATTGTTGCATCTTGAGGGGTTGACGGTAAGTTATGCGACTAAAATCTACTTGGTGAGGGTTTGGAAAACAGCATGGTTGATATTAGTCACATGAGCTGACTCAAGTGACTAATGAGTGGCTAGGAAGTGAGGACTCAGATGATAATTAACTCAACGCTGACTTTTGGTTTCACACAAGGCACGAATACCCTGGGTCAAAGTCCTGTGCTTGTTGGACCAACTTGCATGTTTTGCTCAGTTGAAGCTTTAACACTAGAAGTATAAAGCTAATGTTAGACTGCAAACAAACTATTTTACCTTTGCATAATATCACTTTCACTCAGCTTGTTCTTTGGCATAATGACCTTTAATGTCCGAGACAACCTCTGTGGACTCATTTAGCCACTGTTAGCAACTGCCTTTTTGTAAGACATGTAAAAGCTTTAACATTCACAAGTGGGGTATTAACTGATGTATTTTATGTCGTAGAACAACATTTGACTTGATCTGTGAAGATCTCTAAAACTTGTATAAACCATACCCCTATTTCAGGCATCTAACCAGAAACCCATTCAAAAAACCCATTGTCTCCAGGATAGGGGAACAGGAAGCAAACTTGCAAATCCTAGCATAGCAAAGGAATGCCCCGCCCTACTCTCCATATGACTGGCTAGTACTTGTTGCCTTCGTAAGTTGGATTGGTTAGGTTTAGGCATGAGGAATAGGTGTGGTTAGGGTATGAATGTCCGGGTAAGCCAACCAGAGGCAGAGCAAGCAGGGTCATTCCGTCACTATCCCAGGATTCGCAAATTCGCGAACAGGGAGTGCTAAAATGCTTACTAATTTCTAACCCTTTTAGGACTCATTCTTGCAGCACTCTATTTGGTAATGAAGTACTGGAGATATTGATATTTATGACCTGATGGTTGGGCTGGATGAAAAGTCAGAGGGACCACCAAAGTCAGAGGGAATCATCCTCTGGTCACCACTAATGACTGAAGCACATTTCATAGTAACCAATCCAATAGTTGTCTGACTGACCAACATACCAACATTGTACTGCTGCACCACTAGTACCACAACACATTCTCACTCCAACCTCATGACATATCGACGTTTGGTCACAGACTTTTTCTATGTCGATGTATGACCTGCAGGGTACCCTGAGTGCATTGGTTGTTGACGTTCTGAGATGACATGTCAATTTCAGCCTGTTACATGCATTGTCTGTTTTCAAAATACACTTCCGTTTTCACAGGAAATGTACAGTTTGCATACAGTCTCTTTCAAAAGAAACAGACTACGTTGGTACAACACCGCAAATTGGTTTAGGAAAAAAGAACAAGGTATGGGTTTACAATCTTGCGGGAAGCAAACACCAGTTCCCCGGGTAAAAATCAGTGGTTGTTGGACCCAACCACCACCCCTCCTGCCCATTATACTTGGACTTTTAGCCCCCTTAACTTATGTTGTTGTCCCGCCACGTTTTCTCCTGACACTGCTGGGTGCTGCTGCACAAAAATGGCAACCAAAATGAAAGGACGGTATTTTTTTGTCGGTGTCTGACACTGTCTGGAGTTAGACACACATCCAGAATTCATGACATCAGTATTCTTAACATCTTGGCTATGGCTCCTGCCAAGAAGTTGTTGTGGGAAGTGAATTAATCTTCATAGTTCCAATAATATGATAACAATAACTTGCCATAATAATTTGATAATTAATTAAACCAATTAACTCCTTAATTAGCCCATATTTGTGAGTCAATGTCCCTCGTTTCACTTATGATTTGTATAAGAACAGAGAAGTTTTGAATAACTTCTCAAGGCAGATTTTTTCCTCTTGAGGATGAGCCTGTGTGACTGTGATGTTTCTCTCGTGTATCGTTTCTAAGTTATGGTGTTTACAAAAATAAGTGTGCGCTCAGACAGATGCCACCATTACTGCATACCATGTGTCCTAGTGACAGGACGTAAAAACCACCAGCCCCTCTTCATGATTCTCTCAAGGAATAAATGAACCTGAGGACTGTAATTAAGTCCAGGTTGCTTTTTATCAAGTCACGCAGCACCAGAAGAGACCCTTTAGTTAAAGCAATAACCCACATTATGAGCTACATAAATCTACATTTTAACGCCACAGGAATTTAATTAACAAAGTGATTCTCTAAAGGGACATTCAGCAAAAGTCATAGGAAACATTGTTTTTGGTTCATACATGTATTTTTCTTAACTTTCTCAATATAATTGTTGCATGTTGTATGTGCTCATTGTATATTTTATCTTTATTTTAAATTTTTCTGCTGGTATAACCTCTTTTAAACTATTGGATTGGAAGGTTCAGAGCAAGTAAGTAAAAAAACAAAATAAAAAGATGAAGGGTGACAGTGGGTAAACTAACTGGAGAGTTTCATGGACGTATTTGATTAACTTTATTTATTTAGTGGCAATTTAATTCTGATGGAGTGAAAATCATCTCTGTGTTTATTATCTTTGTGATGATAAATGATTTCAAGCCACTGTGGAATTACACTAAATAACTCTGGACTCCAGAGCGATCTGAATATTAAATAGTAGTTCTGGGAGTAAACTTTTAATGAAAGTATTTTTGGTGTGTCTATCTAGCAGTAGAAGGAGGGACTGCTGCTTATGTAGATGAACATGCATATGCAATTATATCAAGGGACTCCTCTTCTCGTATCTGTTTTCATCCCCTTTGAGTTGTTGAAACTTGTGTGTGTAATTCAACGAAAAGCCTCTGATTAATTAACTGATTAATTCACCTTTTAGCTGCTGCATTTGGCTTCATATTGCACGTCGACACAACCGAGAAAACATGCGTCCTAATTGTCTGGAGACTAATGAGTTTCACGGCTATGAATTACTCTGGAATCGATTCATTTTTCCCCCCCTGCTTGTTTTATTCTGATGGCTGGTCGTATTTAGTGAGTGTGGATGGAACAGTTTCAAATAATGAAGTGCAGATCTGCATTTATCCCACTTATTTGAATATGTGAGGGGCTGCAGGGCTTCTTATTATTCCTTTTGTCTGTTTGTTTGCGCTCACCTCACCGAGTGTCGTTTTTAATGAGGCAAACATGATATTCTCCAGGTCTTTGCTCCGCGGTAGCTGCATCTCCTCTTGTACATCTGTGGGGCATGCGGTAAAGAAGCTTAACAAAAATATGCCGCCGCCTCTGGAGAGTCTCTCTCTCTCTCTCTCTTTCTCCACCCTTCCTCTTATGTGTTTTTAAATCTCTGTTTTTGTGCATCAGAGGCCATTACGCTCACAATAGTAGTGCTCAGAACTGGGAACAGCAAGAGGAGGAAGATGAAGAGATGATGTGAAGAAGAAGAAAAAAGGGGGAGAGGTAGAAGTTGCATCTGTATGGAAAAGGGCAGTGAAAAGACTCCAGGGTTCAAGCTCTGCCGATGAGATGCAGCTGTGCCTTAAAATCAGCTGTAATGTTATCTTTTTCTCACTTTGCAAATCCTCCATGACTCTTTTTGTCTCCCTCCCAGCATTTTATCTATTTATTTATTTTTGCTGTTGCGGCTTTCAGTGTAAGGGATCGTTACCCGGGCAAACCCCGATGCTGCTGTGTGTTCAGCCCAGAATACACACCAACAGAGACAGAATAAACATTTTCATGCTTCTCTAAGAGACATGATGCAATGCCATTTTATCTTTTTGAAGGGAAATCTGATTGAAATGATCTCACAAGACTAATCTTTGTTTTTCAATTTTTTTTGTGGGAGCTGGATAAGCAGCTGCACCGTTTTCATGTTCAATGGAGAAACACAGAATTCTTAGCTATGCTTCAAATTAATGAGAATTTCTTTTTTCCACCAAATTTCCTTTAATCAGTGCCTTTCCCTGCTTGTTTTCTTGTACACAGCATACTCCATGATACGCAGCAGATGGTTGAGACACAACTGCAAAAGAAGATGTTGACACTGTAATCTTGTGATTAATGGCACCAGTTATCTTGTGAAAACAGTGATTTTTTAACTTCCTTTTGAAAATATCCATTATTTCCTCCAGTTAGCAATAAAGATATGGGGTGATGCTGAGAATTAATTTAAGTGTGGTAAAAGCCAGGGGTAAGAATGGTAATGAACAAGTGGAAATGGGGATTCAGAGAGGCTCCTGTGCACATCCTTTACTGTTATGTATTCATTCCTTCAACATGGACAGAGAACAATGAATGATCTGAACCAGATTGCAAATGTCTGTCTGCAATTCTTGATCAGATTTTATTATTATAAATATACTGACACAAAAAAAATTATAATAAGATTGTTATGGATCTCAAAACATTATAATTAGTTCCAATGATGAACAGAGTGATAATGTTTTTCTGTAGGCCGACGTGGAAGCTAGCGTTGCCCTGGTTCTCCCGTCAAAAAGCCTATGAGATTTTTTCGCAGGGTTTTGGATTATTGCAGACAATAAGCTCTGTGGCAAACAAATGTTTACAAATGTTACACATTTTGTTCAGCAAGATCTTTACAAATGAACACCATTTTTATGACTTTTGAAGCCTGAATGCAATCACCAGAGGTAAAAAGCTAATGTAAGGCTACAAACAAAATACACCATGGTCACATGACCATGTTCTCATCCTAAGTCGTCACATATTGCAGCTTTGTCAGTGGACTTTCATGTCAACACATTACACGCAAGGTATTTTCTGCATCTGCCACTGACGCTCCAAGGCACACTAACAACGCCGGGATGGCAACAAAAGCATATGGTCAAATTTAAGCAAGGAAAGCATGTGGTT